>NC_139596.1:8279056-9479056 GCF_946808225.1 Silurus aristotelis
GTTAAAACATTTCCTAAAAGCAAGAAAAACACTACAGGAATCACTGTGAGAATTATAGGTTAAGCTGGTATCTTACTTTTACTTGTGATGAAACTAAATAATCTAACATTTGTGCAGTGTTTGGATTCCTGGGCAAGTGTCAAACAGATGTGCCTTAATTACAATTTTACATAGCAAATTGGAAAGTACACATGTATCCACTTGCCAGATGCCGCAAACATATTCAGCGGGTGGGAGGAAAGCTTCTGAGAAAACATTATTTCAGTCCAACAAAATCGACCACACTGCTCCTAATATCCGGCATACCTTTAAAGCTCGTTACTTTCTGGCACCTATATGTGGTGAAGATGGAGACCAAGATATCTGTTTGCTCTTCTGTGTTTGATTATGATTCCTTTCACCAACAATAAAACTTTTTTATTTGAGTTTAGAGAACTTCAATAGGGAAACTGCAACATATAGGATTTTACAGAATAATAAAAATATAGGCAAACATATATTTTTATATAGCTTTAATATAGCATGTAGAAGGACTCCTAGGAGTACAGGTCTGGGGGAAATGGTTTGTCTTGGACTGTGCTACGTGGTCATGTGGTCTCAGAGCATCTGAATCAGTCACTATTTTTATAGGGCTATGATAAATGGTCCTTAGAGGACAAGCCTAAGTGGCCTTGAAATATGGTGTTGATGCACACCATGGGCCTTGTTTTTTACATCCAGTTTAAGGGGGTTTTGGATATAAGACATAGTGGATAAAAGATTGCCTGATGTCAAATCAAAGATTAAGTGTACAATGGGTGTATGTGTATGTCCTTGTTCTAAAATGTGCAAGATTCACACAAATTAAATATGGCCTATTAAGTTTTATATATCACTTCTTTTCTTATTTTTTCCTGAATGATCTGTTAACTGTACCTCCTGAATTCTTGACCCTGTTTACATAGTCACTTTTTAAAACAAGTATTCATAAAGGAAGTAATTACTCTCAGTTATGTGTAATAAAATAAATTCTTCCTCCTAATAGACTTCAGATGGTCATTATGCTTTATTTATAACTCCCCGATGTAATTATCACAATAATAAAGGTAAGACTAAACTCTACATTACTGGTGTATGGAATAGTCCAAGAAATGTAAAATGACATGAAGAGAGAGAAACCATAAGGTCTCATACGACAAATGTCACTGTAATTCTGAATGAATAGATGCTTTTCATTCCTGCAAAGTGAAAGGTTCCAGCTGTAAACCAACTCCAATAGTGTGTGTTACACTTTAATATCAGTATCCAACCCCTGTCATGAAATATATTGGTCCTGTCAAAAGTCCTTAGCTCAAACAGTCGGTGTTCCAGATGTTTTGAATTCCAAAATTGTTGTGAGGAAAACGCTTTGTTTTCACACACAAGAGTGAGATGTCTCAGATGTACTATTTTTGAATAATGTAACTTTTTGATACAGTCATGCACAAAACATTCTGGACAGATGTTAGCCACATTTTTATTTTTAAGTATGAGTATATCATTTATTAGTGTAGTAATGGCTGTGTAGAACTAGACACAGAAAATCACAATCCCCTCACTTTGAGATGAATGGAGCTGCCAACCCATAAACATGTACAAGTACATATTTACAGTACATTCTCAGATTGCAGGAACACAATCTAAACATACAGTATATAAAACAGCTTAACTCTTACAGTTATCCAACAGCAGGCTTAGAGAAAAACTTTAGACAGTGAAACTTGGACAGATTCAGGGAAAGAAACAAGTGTAAAGTGAAACTAAAAATTTGTTTAACCAAAATGTCCAGATTTAAACAATTAACAATTAAATTGATATTAAATACTGGAAACGTAGACTATTGGGACAAACACAAGATCTTTTCAATCGCCAATTAACATTGTCTTGTTAGTCTGATGTATCCTCATTTGTTTGTGTCTCTTTGTGTTATTGCATATTTCAGCCAAGCCTTCTTAGTTTCCTGTTCTCCTTGTTATTCTTCTGGTTTTTAGTTCTCTCTTGTACTTCTCTAGTTACTTCCAGTTCCTTATTTTTACCTTTACCAGTTACAGTTATACTTTCAGTGACTATGATTGCCTGTGTACTTTTTTACAACTTCATAAAGTTTTGTTGCCAGTAAAATTTAAAATCAATCATTAAATTCCTACTCGATACTTATACACTGTAGTAATATTGCACAGACTCTCCTCTTTTTTACCCCCTTGCATGTTAAAATAAACTTAAAATTGAGAGAGGAATGTAATTTATACCCTTCTCTGGCCAATGCTCATAATGGAAGTCTTAGAGGAATCGCATAGTGGTGAAAGTGCAGGGGCAGCACATATTTGAAGACTGGGAACCTACTTCATCTTCAGCGCAAGTTGCTAGGTCATGGAGGCCAAGGCCCCAATGTAAACACAGGTGCTGAGGAGGTGCGTAAATGGGGTTACCCCCATCCAGTAGCAAGAGAAAAATCACGCTATGAGAGCATAAAACAACCTACTAAGTTACACAGAAACATTTCATCCTTTTCCTTTTCAAAATTAACTAACCTTTATTGAGGATCATCTGTGAGGATTAAACAGGACCCAGCTATTACACAGTGGTAGAAGACAGTGCTCAAATAAACAGATAATGATGTCAGTAAACTCACATGCTAACTTACATTTTAATTATGATAATCAGAAAAGTAACAGAATACTTTGGGAAATTTAACTTTATCTGTGAAAGAAATGTAAAGGATAAAATATTGTAAAATAATTACAAGAGTTTCAAAACAGAAAAAATTGCCACTTATAATAATGTAATTCAGTATCCTGACAAATGTTTGATGCCACAGTGCCAGGTGGTGACAACTGTTAAGTGATAAAGAAGAGCTAGCTAATAAAATACAAATTTCTAATAGAAAATAGAAAGGTTCAAAACACTTACAAAAATGCAAATATTAGAAGCAAATCGAAACAAACAACAAATCCAACCTCACCAGCAAATCCAACCTCACCAGCTCAACATTAAAATGTAAAGAATTGCAATGAAATAAATAAAATGGGCAAGAATTAAATACTGACCTTCCATCAAAACCTTTTTTAGTCCTCCTGTGCCACCATAAAAAGTTACGAAAGTACATAATTATATATAGAGAATATTTTACCATCTAGTAAAGAAAAAAAACACAGTATTTGATTATAGAAAAATTTAGCCCTATGTCAAATCTAACTGACAAACCATAATTTAAAGTTCATCGGCAAAAAATATTCTTTTTTTAACCTGGGGAATTTCTCACCTATCAGATTTTCTCAAATTATGATGGTAAGTACAACAGCTCACAACCCACAATGCTGCCCACAAGCCACAGCAAAGTTTTTGCAGTTAAGTTGGTTCATTGTCCACTCTCTTTTTCAATGCTTGAAATCAGGCAAACACCACTTTAATAAAGATATTTTGATGGGCAAGTGTGATTACCGTGTTCCCTTTCAGGAACTTGAGCTGCATCGAAATGCTTTGGAAACGCACCCGAATGTTCACGCTCTGAAATAATGTGTGTAATCAGTCAAAAATTGGATGCTGACTGTCACTGGCAGGGTGACGTCACGACCAGGAATTATAAAACGCATATGAAGTGAGGCAGTGCCAGCTTCTGTTTGTTCATGAAGTGCTCTGTGTGTGTTGTCTGTCATATTGTTTATCATAAGTAAAAAAAAAAAGAAAAAGAAAATGAAATGAAAACAAGCAAGAAAGTGAAGCACACGTTCCGGCTGTTTGGCTTGTGTGTTGCTTGCTTGTGAGCGGAGCATGCTAAGTCAGTTCTAGAGGAAGCCGACTGCGCTCACTGTGCTCACATGTCTCGCTCCGCTCCCACTGGGCACTATTTGGGGAGGGTGCTCTTGCTTCTTGCAGTTCTGGCCCCACTTTTGCCGAGATAGAGCGTCGTGCCAGCTGCTGGGGTTCGCAGCTGGACCTTGCAGAGGGTTTCGAGACGGGCTTGTCCCTATCTCCAACCTCACCTGCTCGGTCCAGTGCGCGTCGGCTTCGGAAGCCTGCCTTTTGGCGGATTCTTCCCTTTGTGATGAGCACATGCAGCTCTGCCTCTCTTCCTCCAAGAAGGGGGGGTGAGGGTCGGGCGCTCAATGTGATATAGCTTGATATAACTTGGCCGGCTCATTAACGGAAAGTGCTTTTATCCAGTAAATTAGATAAACGCTTTCTGACACCCATGTCACAACGTCCACATCGAGCTCTTCCTTTTTTTCCTGACCTGCACACCCCCAGTTCCACTGTGTATTCTCACATTATGGGGTGGAAAGAACATGGGTATGAGGCGATGCCACGGGTTAAAGAGACGCTTGCCAGCTATCTCTCTCCCGGGATTGCCTCTTCCCTTAAGACCCTGACACTATCCACGAAGCCCCTACTATGCAATACATCGGCACTTGTAGTTAAAGCCTATGCTTCGTCAGGTCAAGCCGCTGTGTCCCTGTACACCATGGTGGTGCAACAGGCATATCAGGCTGACCTGCTGCATGAGTTGAATGTGGGAGGTGCCCTGGGAAGCCATTTTGATGAGCTTTGCCACACGATGGATCTGGCTCTCAGACTGCTAGGGCCATTGGTCGGTCTATGACTGCTCTGTTGTCCACAGAAAGGCACCTGTGGCTCACTCTGTCAGAGATGTCTGATAGAGACAGCGCTGTACTGCCGGATGCCCTGCTAACCAGTTCTAGGCTCTGTTAGCTCAGTGGTTAAAAGGTTTCAGGGGAATAAGAAACAGGCGGTGGCGTTCAACGGTACCTCCAATGCCGCTCACCTGGGGCTGCTCGGCGGGCACAGCCCCAACCACAACCCTCCACCTTCCACCAGGAAGTACAGAGAGCCTTGTTAGGTGACAGATCAGAGGACTGTTATCTTCAACAGGACCTTCTGGGGATCCAGCCGTTTAGGGGTGCGCCGCACCGCTGTATCCATTGCCCGCCCTGTCCCAGGCCCCTCCAGGGGCCTGGTACAATAACCATGTAGCACTCGGTGCTTCAGGGCATGGCCGCCTTACTCGAGGCCCCTAGAGTCAATTCAGGGCATTGCCCAGGCTCTAGGCACACCGGAGGTCAGTCCCGAGAGACTGATACCCTTGAGGCACTTTCTGGCAGCTTGAAAAGCTCTTCCAGACTTGTCTCAGTGGGTCCTGCACACTATAGAGCAAGGCTACTCGGTTTAGATCGGATCTCCACTGCCCCGTTTTCACAGGATCCTTCCCACCCTGGTGGGAAGCCAGCAGGCTCTGGTCATGGAACAGTAAGTAAACACTCTCCTGAGAAAGGAGGCTATCGAGGTGGTCCCTCCATCAGAACGAGAGTCTGGGTTCTACAGCCTCTACTTCATAGTTCCAAAAAAGGACGGAGGGTTGTATCCTATCTTAGATCTACATCAGCTGAACCACTCTCTCATGAGACTCATGATTTAAGATGCTGACCCTCAAGCTGGCCGTGCTTCAAATCAGATCTGAGGACTGGTCAGGGTAGATCTAAAATATGTGTACTTTCATGTATCCTACCTTCTCACAGGAAGTTCCTGAGGTTCGCTTTCGGGGACAAAGCTTACAAATATCGGGTTCTTCCATCTGGCCTATCTCGGTGTCATATGGGATTCGACTACTTTGCGCGTGCAGCTTTCCACTGCCCGCATCCTTATGGCCGTCAGGAAGGTCAGAGAAGGGCAGCCTCTCACTGTCAAGCAGTTTCAGAAACTGCTAGGGCTTATGGTAGCTGCGTCCAGTGTATTTTCCACTTGGTCTGCTGTACATGAGACCCCTCGGCTTAGGACCCGTGGGTTCTCATGGAGGGGCGATTGCCTATGTGCCTTTAATGTCTGGAGAGATCCCAGGTTCCTATCTATAGGCCCCATGCTGGGAGTCCCCGGTCGTAGCTTAACGCTAAATGCGTCTCTCACGGGGTGGGGAGCAATCATGAGTGGTCATGCCGCCCGAGGTCTGTGGGAAGGGCCCCATCTACGTTGGCACATTAACTGCCCATGCTTCTATCAGTGACGCATTTCCTCCCACACCTCAAAGGTCACGACGTGTTGGTCTGTACAGACAACACTGTGGTGGTCTCCTACATCAAACATCAGAGAGGACGGCGTTCACACCCACTGTGCAGGCTGGCACACCAGATCCTTCTTTGGGCCCAGGGAAAACTCCTCTCATTGAGAGCAGTTCACATCCCGGGTCGGTTGAATGAGGCAGCAAACAGCCTGTCGAGGCAAGGTTTGAGTGGTAGAGCAGGTTTGGTAGAAAATTCGGAAAAGCTGAGGTGGATCTAATCGCATCTCGAGAGGTGATAGAGACCATTCTTCACTCCAGAGCTCCCTCCATGAGAAGGTAGTATGCCGCCAGGTGGCATCTGTTCTGCTCGTGGTGTAAGCACCACCAGCTGGATCCAGTACTGCCCGGTTGACTCAGTGCTGAATTTCCTCTAGGGACAGTTCGCCAAGGGGTCGGCTCTGTCCACCCTGAAAGTCTACGCGGCCGCCATTTCAACTTATCATGCTCCCTTAGCAGGGCAATCTCTGGGCAGAAACCCTATGATTACACACATTAATTCAAAGCATGAACATTCGGGTGCGTTCCCAAAGTGTTTTAACGCAGCGTCTCTTTTCCTCAGGGAACAAGGGTTACATACGTATCCTAGAGACGTTCGCATCTGCCTAAAAAATAAACACACAATAAACTACTAAACACACACAGGAGTTTAACATACTGGACTAAATAATGCGTAAAAGTGCCCTTAGAGTATTTTTGTTCCCATAAATAAATAATATCATTCATTATTATTATTTTGTTTTTTCAATCTGCATGGAGGTCACTTTTGTATGTGTGTATTTTTGTTTACCTTTTGTTGACTAATTCTATGGTTTTTTTTTTGTGTGTGTGTGTGTGTGTGTGTGTGTGTGTGTGTGTGTGTGTGTTTTATGGATCCATCAGGTTAAGAAAAGTGTTATACAAATGAAAGACATTATTATTGGCTAAAAGATTTTTGTCAAATATAGGGGTGTAACAGTACACGTATTAGTACAAGGCTTTCATTTTGATGCACATTTCTATCGAATGCAATTCTTTTTACATGCGGTTAAAATAGAATGAATAAACATATTAAGTGGTGGACTGCAAGTTTGTTTAGTTTCCGCCTGTATTTTTTTTGTTAATATTAATAAACTTAAAAACATACATGACAATGCCAGGGGAATAAAAATAGACTAGAGTTAGTGCAGTGTCACTGTGGCAACAGGAAATAAAATTTGTAGTGCACCAAAATACAATTTGTAGTGCGTTGTAAAAACGTTTGTTTTGCGCATGCGCAAATTCGCTGCCACTTCCTGCCATTGCTAACACTATTGATATGGATTCTTTAGCCTTTGCTTCAACAATTTCTCTTAGGAAAAGAAAATCCTGACAATTTCAAATATTGAGAGAGTACATGAATAAAGGATAGGAGGAATAAAAACATTTGTTAAAGTATGCTAAAATAAATAGAACAGTTAACAAGAATATATCTTTAGAAAATGTAATATTAAATGTAAAACACACACACACACACACACACACACACACACACACACACACACACACACACTTATATGCACATATGTATTAACCTAATATGGCCTAACAAATGAAATGTAAACTATTTAATTAAATTAAATCAATTACTCATTTCAATCAATATAATAGAAAGTGTATTGCATTCATTTGATTTGTTTTTATAAATAAATATTATTTTATATATTATTTAATAAATCAGGTATCTTAGTAAAAATTGTTTTAAAATTTACCAAACTGCGACTTAAAAACATACCGAAACACAACTTTTGTGTATCTTTACACTCCTAGTAAAACATTAGCATGCATGCATCTGATTATGGCTGACTTTGTGCTATTAGACTATTGACATCAAAACTGAAACTGAATCAATCGAATAGGGCAACACAAATATGAACTTACCATGATGGCACAGCCTTACAGGTTTGCATTACTTCCTATTGTAAATTCACATACTTGACTTATTGAAAATACTCTACATGTGGCAATCCTAAAACTGAAACTTCATCAAAATAAGGCTATGTCCTAATACGGACCCTCCACAGAGTATTACAGTCTCTGCTGGGGGTAAAGGGCTTGTCAATGGAACCAGAAGATCTATGAACTATCTCTGAATGTGTTTACAGCAATATAAACAACACTTTAACATGCAGGGATGCTTACGGGCAAGGCAATTTCATGGGACCTTTTTCCTCCTGTAATAATCTTTCAAACAATTTATTCAGCAAATGCTTTGGCATCCCTAATATGTTCCATTCAGCTGCATGCTGGCAGATGCATCAAAAACACTTTGGCTGGATGACTCCATTTATTACAATCTGGTCTAACAGTTCATGTAAGTAAAGAGCTGGCAAGAGCCAAGATGTGCAAACAATCTACAAAAAATGTTAATGATTAATACATGGAAGTGATATAAATGACATTAAAAAAATTTGTAAAAAATCATATAGTGGCAGAAATGCTAACAGTTAGGTGAAGACTAAAGCTGAAGCTCTTATATTTTCCTCAAATGCATTTATGATACATTGTAAAGTATATTTCTAGCCATAAACATATTATAATATTATTGTATAATATAAATGTATTATTTTGTGTGTTGAGATGACTGATGATGCTCACATCGTGCCCCCCCACTTCTCTCGCTCTCTCATTCTTGCACAGAATAAACAGGATTTGGAGAGAGCTTCTTGCTTTGGACAGATGACCACTTGCATGAGAAGGCCAAAGTTCCTCATAAATCCTCCTACCTCAAGCAGATGTTTAAACTGAATTTTACATTTGACCTTCTTCCATGTGGACTTTTTCCTTTAATATTATGCTAACTGCAAATGATTTGAGAGTGGCCAAATCAGTGCTCTCCTACAAATTATTATACTGTAAATGGTAAAGAAATCCTTGAAAACTAAGATATCACAAAGCAACCATATTTAATAAATCTTAAGGGCCTGGGAGACTGAAGCCCAGCAAAATAAGCACAATTTTATCAAGTGCATGACAAAAGGTGTTTCCTGTGGCGCTCCCCTAACTTTGCACTGACCAGCATGCTCAATAATGATTTATCATCGAGCAGTGCTCAAGCTCAAATTTACTATCTGTTTGTACAGCTGGGAGGAGAGGCAGTGTTTAACGCCTGGAATATAATAAAAGAAATTCAATACAGCGCACTGCCCTGACCACTAACTCTCTGCTATTCTATCGCCTACGTCAAATAAATTCGATACTTACCAAATCCTAATTATCATTAAACACCACTGTCTCGTCTTCCACCCTGAAATTTCTTAGTGCAAATCATTTCAACCATTATTGATGAAATGTCATTTAAATCCCTTAGTTGGAAAATGTTTGACATTCATCATAAAATTGTGGCTTCGCCCACAATTTGCAAACAAATTACTTAGCCTAAAAAAAAAAAAAAGGATTCCCTGAAGACATTTGACGTATTTGAGGGAGCGGCAGATGTGTGAAGACTTTTTTTGGGTTACATTCAATGAGAATAAAATGTAGCTCTCAATAGCTAGGCAGATGGCAACTTTAAATAATACAGTGATTTCTAAAAAAAAAAAATCAGCACTTACAGTACTTGGAATATTTTTCCTGAGGGTACTTGGGTGAAAAGAATCTTATGGAAAATATTATTTTGGTCTGTTGAACGTCAAGGGAAATTCCACACAGCATGACAATTTACTTAACTCTCTTTTTTTGGAACTCCTCTGTCACCTTTGATTAAATTGAGCCAAATGTATCAATTACACAAGTACTCGCTGTTCCACCCTCATTACTAACTCTTCATGTATGTGTTAGAATGTAGAAGGTACCCTGTAAATGAGTCCCACAGCTGTCATACATTTAGACACAAGAGATATTTAATAACATAATCCTTGTTGTTTTTTCCCTGTACCTACTGATTTGCATTTAAAAACACGTAACTAAAGGTTTGCTGTCATGTTTTAACATAGGCACCAGTTAATTCTTTCTCTTTTTTTTTCTCCACTGAATAATTTATACCTCATTTTAACGATATACATTTGTCACTTTTTTCTTTTTCAAATTAAATGAGTTTCGGATAGAAATCTGACACAGTTCCAATGCATAAGCAGTCCAAAGAGCAAAATAAATTATATAATGTCTCACTCTTTACTTAATTTTTGTCAGATGATTGAATACTTTCAGACAGGAAGTATGAACTCGCCTATCCATTTTGGTGTGTCTCTTTAATGAATCTTATATACTTAATTATGATTTATTAATTTTCAGCCCCATAATAATATACTATTAAGACCTAAACATGATTATAGCATATACTAAGTAGCTGTATTCCTCCATTACACAAAACCATGGGTTATTACATTAATCTGCTTTGCACATGTTGGCTTTGTGGGTTTAAGCCTCATCAACTTGTAAGGGCTTCTAATCATACTCTAGCGTGGTGGCCATTTACCACACTGTGACATAAAAGCACCATGAATCCCAGTCATCTGAGTAACCAGTCTGACCATGACAATAAGAAGCACCTCAGTTCTCTTTGCAGGTTTGTGAATCATAATAATAATAATAATAATAAAAAGATTAATTGTGAAGCTGTAGACTGCACATTAAGTTTAATGGATCCAATATTTAAGAAACATGCTAAATTAGTGTCATTTGTATTATGCCACCAGTTTCTAAATTAACTCACAGTGCATCACTTTCTTCATGGCTCATTTCCGTGAAGACTGAAAAAAGTAAAGGAAATAAGCTAAAGAAAGGATCATTGCTATTTGTTTAATTTGGGGAAAAAAACCTTAACACAATATGAAAATACTGAAATATTAAATTGTAACTTGTAGAATTGTACCATATTCAGTCATTTGATGCATTGATACTTTTTTAGTACCAGTATCCCATTAAAATAACAATGAAAACTTGATTGGTGGTCCACTTTAAGTTTTATTCAAGAAATCATTTAACATAACAGCTAGCGGAATTCATCATATACATCTAACATTTGCATTTGTCAAACTACAAAGTGGATGATAGTAATGTCGATTGTCTTTTCTGTACAGAGATATAATGTAAAAAACATTTCCACCTCTGCTCTGGGATATTAGAGGCCAGCTTATGAGTCATCACACATCATAGGCCTTGGAGTGTAATGTAAAGGATTAAGATGAATATGGTGCCTACCTCTGCGTGGTCACTAACCACTGTAACAGTTCCTAATAAAAATGGTTTACTAAGAAGTCCAGAGTGGGTGGGTGGGTGGAAAAAGCGCTGCACCGCTCCGCCAACTTGGATCCCTCTTCGAATAATGCCGCTTACATGACAAATGGGACGCAGCGAGGAAATGGTTAATAGCAGAACAAGCAAACAGATGGTTTCATTATGGCCATAACAGAAATTCAGCTCGTCTCTTGTTAAATCTGGTTAGAATTGGTTTGGTGACCGTTTTTAGAACATATTTGTCCTGAGTGAGCACTGATTATGTTCCTTAATCTCGAAGCTGATATGGACTCAATGAAGATTAATCAGTTACAAAAACAGACTAAATGAAACCATCTTTAATTCTTGACAACACAGTCGTTACATGTGGTGATGAAAATGATCACAAGCACACAGAGCCAGATGATTTCAGGACAGAGCTATGGTCTGGTCATCTGGCAATCTGGTTTGTAGTAAAAAAAAAAAAAGTCTGATAAATGCAATCTTCTTAATTAAAGCCCATTGAATAGCACAACTTGCATGAGTCTTTTTAAAACAATAGTATTTCAGGGATTCATTTGCTTAAGTGCTAATGTGAATCATACAAATGTTCTAGAGCCAGTTTTTGAGTCATGTGGTGCAGAAGTACAGAATGGCGCTTCTGAAAGAAAGCACTAAGTAGGTTTTTAGTGCCAATATTATTAAAAATCCATCCAAGTCTGACAAGTGCTCCTAATGTAAATGTGCTAAACAAGGTTCAGTACATTTTAATTTCCTTTACTAAACTGTAAATCGTAGATGACATGACCTCCCGTGTTCTTCATCAAACAAATTTGAGTTGTAGTGCTAGTTACGTGACAAGAGCTCCATCACACAAAAATGAACTTGTTATCCTTCAAGCCTCTGGTTTGAGCCACACATGTGCCGAGCTAATTTCTGCACCGCCAAGTTTCATTCGAAACAGCTCATAGCACGTTCACAGCTATCAACCGCATTCAAGACACATGCGCATACACAATTTTAAAAAGAACATTTGTTCCAGATTGCCTTGATGCATTGCAAATCTATCAAGGAAGCGGCTTTTGCCAATTTTTGAATTCTTTTTCAACGCTAACAAGCTGAATGAGAGACCTGGCATTTAAGCCCAGTGAATACAGATATTTGTTCAGCTGATTTATATACAGTTCCATTCAACAGGAACACTCAGTAATGAAAGGTGGGAAAAGACTTTTATCCAACACACACAATTCATTTTTGCTCAAACGGGTCCATTATTCTATTCTGAAAGAACATATATGGTCATAATTGGTGGCTCTTTTACATATTTACCCTTCTCAAAAGAACTAGTTGGGCTCAATAACAATGATAAATAATAGTTTACTTAAAAAGGTATTATTATAATACCTTTTTGTACATAATTTGTAGTTTTGTGTTTTGATTGTAAATTTTTTTTTATATAAATATATGTATATATATAAAATCTATATGCAATGTATACAATACAGAAGAAAGAAACCTACAAACAACTTGTATGGCGTGTGTTATAAGCAGAGACGTCACACAAGAACCACGATACAAGAGATGATATTTCAGTTTTTTATATTTTCAGAAACCTTTGTTATATTGGTTCTAAAAGTGAAGCAGTGCTAAATAATTTTGGAATTGTTCCACTTTAGTAAAAAATGTACAGTACACGCCTCATGTTGACCTAGCCATTGATGCCAGGAACCACTGAACACCATGGCATCTTCGTACAGGCTTGCTCGTCTATGCCCTGAAAACACAGGGTCCAATTTCAGCCTATGCAGACGAGAGATTAACACTCGATGCATGTGTACAGTGTATGTTCGTTGCACAGTTTTACTTGGCCGAGGAAAGATGGCTCCTCCGGCCATTGAGGTAGAAAGACTAGAATTTTGCGGAGGCCTTTTTTGGAAAGAGCAAAACAATGGACAAAGAGCATGACTGTGGTAGCTTGCTGTAAGAATATAAGTGCCCGTTACGGGCACATAAGGTCACGACATCTGCTGACATTTACTGCTGGGAGCTGGCCAAGTTGCGGGTTTTGGGGCTCATTCCAATATCTCATATCAGTACAACGTTAAACCACCATGCCTCTTCTTGGCACATTGAGACCTGCATGACCCAGCGCTGTTTTTGATCCGAGGCCAGCAGTGGTAGATTTGTGAAGATACTGTGAATTGTAAACGTGAAGATTGGGCTCTGAGTTGATTTTCTAGTCTAGATACTGCGTGTTAATCTAAACATTATGTCAATTACAATATGCACAGTGTTTTTGACTGTGTGCTTTTTAGAGTCATATACAGATAGGTTCCAATTATGACACTTCAAATCTGGATTAGTGAAAATACTTTTTAGTTTATTTGGTTCATTTGTATTTGTCACTGAAAACCACAGGAAAAGAAAGAGAAAAGAGAGAGACCTAGCAAAGGGAGGCTGACTCATTCAAACAGTCCCTGGCCTCCATTTAATCACACAAAGGAAACCTTGAGTTTACTGTTGTCCTTAATTCAATGCAGTCATAACTAAATGCAGAACCTCTTTTCACCCGAACAGCCATCATTCATTCAGGCATCTCTTTCATTCACATTTTCTTCATTGGGGCGGAGGTTTGAGTTTCACACAAGTCCTCGCTAAGCAAAATCCCTTCGTTTGTTCGTCTCACACTTTGCTGGCAAGATACCTCCACGGAAAGCTGTCAAATGGAGCATGTTATATACTAGCCTTTAGCAGGGTAACAAAAGGGCAACATCTGATTAGCATTCACTGCACAATCTCCCTCTTCCCTTAGTATTTTATTACCACAGGTGCAAGGGCATTCATTGATCAGATGCACGCTATGGGCAACGCTTATCCTAATTGAAAACAGCTCTATTTATACACCTGCAGGCACTAAAGCTTTCTGAGAATGTGAGGGCTTGCAGAAAAGAAAGAGAAAGGGAAAGGAAAAGAGCATGGAGAGTTATAGAGACGAGCAAATCTTACGCAGAAGACGAGAGAAACACCGCTCGTGAAAAAAACAGCAGCTCTTGGAAAAGCTGAATGTGATGAAAACGTCCTGTTACTGGCCGACTCATAAAACTTGCTTATGCACAGCTTATTTCTGCTGTGTCTGGTTGCAAAAAAAAAAAAGTAAAATAAAAAACAAGATACACTGCTCAATGTGTCAGTTAATATTAAGACTGTATATTATGCAACATATTGTTCAGCTTGATCTTAGTATAAATGTCCCAAAAGAGCTGTACATTGTTATTCTGCTCTATTTAGCAACAAACAGAGTTAAGACACACAGCGCTACTGCACCACCCTTTTTAATTGTGCACAGGGTCATTCTCTGTGCGGTTCTCAAATCTCTAATTACAAGGTGCATTCTATTAGCCTTAACAACATAACCATGGGTTTTCATAGATAAAAGGAATGCCCACTGGGACAAACGGTGGTCTAATTAGATAAAGTTTAAAACAGCCTTGTATTGACTGCCATCCATTGGATGCTAAACTAAAATATGATTATGTAGGGCTAAAGAAAAAGCAATTGCAGCTAAATGTTTTTAATATATGGTGTCTTCCAAGTTCAGGTGATTTATACATTAAATCAAGATCAGCACTTTGACCACAGATAAACCTGGAATAGAAAGAAGCTCTTTGATTGCTTTTCTTCTGCTTGTAACTTTATTTTCGGCAAAAGTTTTTTTTTTTTTTTTTTCAATCAGCATTTTGAATTTGATGTATTACCTTACTTAAGCTGAAACCAAGAATGTCTAACCATGTTTTAGTAGGGTCGAATGCCAAAGAGACACGTCTACAGGTGGTTTAGGCAGGGGAGCTGGCCGCAAGCAGCCAGAGAAAACACAAATATAGTGCTCCAAAAATGTTTCCTGAAGACCGACCACACCAACTATGCAATCATTGCTGAGTGCGAGTCCAAGTTTACGGCATCCCAAAACTCCCACAAACACACAGAAAGTACTGCTTTAACTCTCATCCCAGTCCAGGCAACAAAGTCCTAGAATATCACACGAGACTCATCCGGTGACATTTTTTGGCGCATGCCTTCATATAGCACGACGCAAACTGAGATAAACTCTTTAAATTTGTCGTTTCATTCATCCTGATAGTAAAAATTCACCAAACAGGGCTGCAGAATTCATTATTTTGTTTAGATTTTTATTTTGGACTTGCAGCAGACGTAATCGGCTGACATTATGCTGTCAATCCATTGTCCTTGAAATGTTGAATAAACATGTTATGGACTTACTGGAAAACACATTGGCAAATGTGCACTTTCAAGGTCACACAATGGTGTGAAGATCATCCCTTGCTGCGGTCAACACACATTAACTTACTTTTGCTCACTCCGTTTGGAGAGCCTGGAGGCCTGAGCAGCTGCTTTCCTGCTCTCGAATTCCTCTCTCTTCAAGACCTCGCCAGTGCCCCTGAGGCCCAGCTCCACCACCTGGCGAGCCAACTTCTCATCCTGAAAGAGCAATAATCAGATCTGGTGAGTTCTGCACAGGCCAGAAGGGGGTGCTTTCAACGAAGTGAATAACAGTGATCAAGTATTACCTACTTTATACCAATGCATTACAAATTTCACTTTGCAGGTAAATATAGTAACTGCTAGTCTGGAGTAGGTTGATGCTAGTTTAGTGTAGCTGGATATAGATTGGTGCTAAAACATCATCCTTAAAACACACCATGGCTTTCTGGATCAAGGATTTCGGTTGCATGTCAGTGAGTCGATTCAACATGGATCATGCAATAGCCACATAACTTAGAAAGACTTCCTGGGCCTTCAAACAAAATGTCTGCTTTTATGTGGCCATGGGGAAATGAGCTGGTGAAGCCGGACTGGTTAGGAAGGAGCAGCAATGTGGGGGAAAAAGTGGAAGCTCTTAATTTAAATCTAAAGGCAGCTAAATTGTTTCAAGCATTTTGAGGTGGCAAAGGTGGAGACTTATTCTTTTCATGAAGACCGCTGTGATCTGAAGAAATTATAAACTAGTAAACATAGCAGCATGTGTTAAGTGGAATCAAAGGAGTGAAATAGTTACCAAATATTATTATAAGAAAACAATTGGTTTTTAATAATAATTTTATATATATATATATATATATATATATATATATATATCTTGACAAGCTGCAAAGTCACTGTAAAAAGCAATTCACACCCTTGAAGATCAGGGTATATTCATCCTACAGTATCATGCAAATGTAAATAAGATGAAGCCTCCTAAAAAAACTTCCCGAACCATGATTAGTAAATAACACTACATCCCAGAGCTGTGTTTTTACCATGGCCTTTGAGAGGAAAATCAACAGAGATAGAAGTTGCAAAACTCACTGATTGTTACAGTATGCTGGCACTGGAGACCCCTTCCATAAATGTTAACTAAACGACTCTTCACAGAAACTTCACCATATAAACAATGTTTAAAAAAGAAATAAATGAAAATAAGAAAATGTTTTTTTATATACTGTATATATTTGCGGCATTTATATTCTATTTGCGGCATTATATGCTTATTATTAGCTGTAAATTGGGAACATCTGCCTCACAATCCTCTGTGTTACTTGTTACTATAGAAACAAATGTCGAACAAGTGCGAACAACAAACTTGAAAGGTCCCTTGCAGCCTACCACTACTGTCCGAGCTGCTATTATTCAAGCTTTTCTGACCAATCAGATTTGAGAATTTAACAGCACTGTGGTATAAAAGTTTATAATACACTTGTGAGTTATTGACAGCTAATTAACTAAATAAAGGCTTATTTAAATAAAGTTCCATATGGGATGGTTGACTTGGAATGACAACAAGAGTCACTGCTGTGAATACCTGAAACCATAAACTTTATGACGCACACATTTCTGCAACCCAAAATGAGCCATGGCAATGAAAAATGATCCCTAACATGTGTCTGAAACTGTCCCCTTGGGGTAATCATAGTTAACAAAACACATAATGAGTTCACTATTGCGGACAATTCCTCCACCTAATGTTTGAATTATTTATAAACCTCATCTCCTGAGCACCACATTAACAAATCCCAAGTAAGCAAGCAGTCAGACGGAAAAATGTTATTTGGAAATCCGACTTGGGTCCTTGGGGGGTCCAGACAGAATGTTCCCAGGATTCATACCAGGCAGAAGTACCTGCAACGCTTGGATGAAGTAGATGACAGAGCAAGAGAGAGCACTAAATTGTAACCTTATGTAATGATATTGTTAGATTATGCAACTCTGTATATGACCACAGCAATGCAGTGAGCCATAAAATCTTATTAAAGGATCACATACCTAACTTGAAGAAAATTACGGAACTACATATTAACAAAAGAACGTCTTTTATATATTACATTTTCTTCCCTGAATTATGATTCTAGATAGCATTGATTATTAACACTTTTATTCAAAGAAAATTTGTGTCCAGAGTTCAATTGAACAATTCGAGGATTTGTTGGTCTAAGTTTACTTTTATCTCAAACGTGTTTCAACACATAATTTATTTTGTATTCAGCAAATACATTAACTTCTAATGAAAAGCCTTACCTAAGATTATGCCTGAATGTCTGCTGTGATGGATTTGACAGTGAAGGTAAAAAAGCAAAAAATTATTATGAGCATTATGCTCACTATAGATCATTTGTACTCTTAGCTTTTGAGTTAAAGCTACTTAAAGGACACAAACACTTAAAGGAATTATTTTGTTGTGTTTGTTTGGAAACCTAAAACCTATGTAAATTGAATCCTGTATTTTAATTTGAATTAAAAGTAATGGAATGACAGGAAGTTTTCTTAGTTTACTATAAAACTAAATACAGGATTAATTCATTGCACCATTGCAATCATGATTTTTCTTTTTTATACAAATTTCAGGTTCAAAATGTTTGGTTTAATCTTTAGTTTTTATTTATTTAATTGTTTTGTAACAGACAATTACAATAACCTTGAATTTTTTTTTTTATCGTTTGCACATATTATTACATACTTATGTATTTTATATTATTAGATTAATAATTGTATTTTATTTAACAAATATTTCACAACACTCATTGTGATTTGCTTATGGGTGATTTGTATCATATTGTTCACATATAATTTTGTATCTTGGCCCATATATAGATATCTAGCATATACAATTAGTGTAATTTGCATCATATAATGGACCCCAAACGTGACTATATAATTGAAATCCAAACACTATTTATGATGTTATAAATTAGACACCATATATGGTCATTTCCGCACTTCCTTTTATGGGCGCAGAGTAAATTAAATTTACAGCACTTTAATGGCGCCATCTAGCGGTATAATAGACTAAATGCGTTGCTCACTTAATAATCACTGTAGATTAAATACATTCGAGCCAACTAAGACTTTATTACCAGCACTGTCTACAAACCTACAGTTAGTACTGAATTAATTTTTTTAATTTTTATTATGCTTTTTTATTTTACTAAACAAGAACGCCATATTGGCGTTGCCACTTGGGCTATAAAAGGAAATGAAAGAAATCCGAAATGTTTAAATTTACCTCGAGGTAATAAAGGTCTAACGGCGTTATCTTAGAGTCTAAATAGTCGTCGTAAGTAAGAAATTCATCTAGAGTTCCGTCTAAATCCGCTTTAACGCCGTCTTTCTCCATTTTGCTTGGCAAGGTGGTAGAGACAGATGATTTCCATAGCAACGGGGCCACGTGACCGGATAGGTTTCCCAAAGCTCGAGAACAGCAACCATTCAACCATTTACGTAGTGCAAAAGTTTTTACCCCCTTATATATATATATATATATATATATATATATATATATATATATATATATATATATATATATATTCTTTATGGGTTACATGGACAATGAATTTTCCCTGTGCCATTAAAATAAAAATAAAAACTATAAGAATAAGGAAAATACAATAATAAATTAATAAATAAAGGAATAGACTGTACAATTTGTAGGGTATGTAAAAGTGAGGTGGTGCAAATGATAATAATTTCATAATATATACAAGGGTGCAGGGTTGTTTGTGTTAAATAACAGTGTGGAGTTTATATTTATGGAGGCAGATAAGAGATGATGGCGATTCCTTGGTATTGTTGGTGAGGTCAGTTGTGAATATATTTATTAATTGATTTAATTGTTTGTTTGTATACATTTACAAAATGTAAAGTGGGTGAACAGATTTTAAATCCAAATTAAATCAGTATTTGGTGTGACCACCCTTTTATTTTTTAGCTCTTACTTTTGCACACTTTGTACACTTGCACAAAGTCCAGGATTTTGTCTGATCAGAGTCAGGTGTATGATTAACCAATTATACCAAGCAGTTGCTAATGATCATCAATTTCATATGTAGGTTTAAACACAGTCATTAACTGAAACAGAAACAGCTGTGTAAGAGGCTCTGCAGCTAAGGTGAGTTTGTGGAAGACAGTTTTATGTCACAGGTCATACACCATGCCAAGACTTAGCACAGAAACAAGACACAATGCAGTTACATGCCTCAGTATAAACATGCAATGTTGTGCAGCGTAGATGCAGTGGTCGGCCAAGAAAACTTAATGCAGCAAAAAAAGACGCATCATGCTTACTTCCCCCAGAGCTCAAACATAAGTGATAACGACAATGTTTTATATTTAACTCTGCAGTATGTCCCAGTACGATTTAGTGTCATATTAATAAGCAACCCAAAGCTGAAATAATAAAAATATAAAAAAAAATATCTGTACTTCATTATGTATGGATAGGGTCGAGGTAGACACGTATGTGTCTACCTCGAGGTAGAGTCAATTTTCACATTCAGGTTACAAATGGTTACGATTAAAACTGCATTTTTTGGTTTTAGCTTTTCTTATCACTTTATTCTTGACATCAAATAAAATCTCTTTTTTTGTTTTCCTAATGAACTTTGTATAAGATCACAACTTTGTTTAAGATCACAATACAGTTGCTGCCCCCTTACACTTATAAGATTGATGTCCTTTCTAATACACTTATGTAGGGAATGTTGTAGGTGTTCATATGTTCTTTTTCAGTGGTATGTTGAATATTGTGAATGACTTAAATTAGACAAAAACTTGTGCTGAACTGTGCTGAAAGTCAAAGAAAATATCCAGTGTGCATTATGTCACTTATGTAAGAGTATACAGAACTACATTCCTAGAGGAAAAGGTCAGCTGAATGGTTACTTAAAATATATACAGTATATGCAAATAACAACTGTATAACACATGTACAGGGTATTTCCCTGTATCAGGATTTCATAAATCATATCATATCATAACATAACTTTGGTTTTAAAACTTTTTTGTGACTCCCATAGAATATGGCTGTATTTTATGCAATGGTCAATTCTATTGCATTTTAGAATGCAATATATTAAAACATTACATTATTAATACTGTGATGAACTAATGTCCCCTCAAGATTGCATTTCTGCCTCTTGCCCCGTGTTCACAGTGAATCAAATCTGTTCAGAAAGAAAAAAAATGTGTATGATACACTTTACAAAAAATACTAAATATAGTATAAAGCAATTTTTTTAAGTTAAGCTAGTATGTGTATAATCTAAATAGCAAATAACTAGCTCTGCACAACCTATCAACAAAACAGTCATGCTCATCCCTGTGTTTTTTCCTACATTCCTGTAGCCCTATATAGTAATTCAAGAGAACACAAGGCTTTTCAACTTGCACAGGCTAAGATATATAAAAAAAAAAAGCATTGCAATTAAGAAGACATATGATGTCATACAGTGCGTTTGTTGCAGTATATCTCGTAAAACATCTTAGTTTGACCATAGCAAACCAGCAAAACATAATCATCTGCTCTTTAATCATAGCTGTATGAATTCCAGTGAATACCAGTAAGCACCACCATGGATAAGGTATGGTCTATGATTTTAAAGATGGTTAATGATAGTTAAATGAGTTAGGACTTGGTAGATACATTTAGACTATCTGGACAAAAGTACTGGGACACATGTCCATTCCAGCCTTATGTGGTTCTTCCACAAACTGGTACCACAAAGTTGAAGGCACACAATTGTACAGAGTTGAAGATATTAAGTGGCCTTAGCCCTACTAAACACCATTGGGATGAATTAGAATGCTGACTGCACTCCAGGCCTCCTCGCTCTACATTAGTATCCGACTTTATTTATGCTATTTGGATAAATGAGCACAAACCTATACAAGTACATTTAAAAATGTAGTGTAACATCTTCCCAAAAGAATGGCGGTTATTATAACAGCAAATGGGGACTAAATGTGTAATAGGATGTTCAAAAGCGCATACGAATCATATGGTCAGGTGTCCACAAACTTTTGTCCACATAAGGTTCCCTGGTGGTCTAGTGGTTAGGATGCAGCGCTCTCAACGCTGCGGCCCGGGTTCGATCCCCGGTCAGGAAACCAACCCCAGCCATTAGGGTTGCACAAGCCTTAGTGCCTGTCCCAAGCCCGGATAAATGGGGAGGGTTGCGTTAGGAAGGGCATCCAGTGTAAAAACGTGTGCCAAATCAAACATGCAGATGATCCGCTGTGGTGACCCCTAATGGGAGAAGTCGAAAGAAAGTTTTAGTGTATAAAAGCCCAGTTGCTGTTACTGGGCACAGCAGGTTCTCCAGCCCTTTTTTTAGTTAATTGTGCCATCTAGTGGTTTTTAAGCTGTTACAAGATTGAGATGAAAGCAGTAAAAAGTTTGTCATAATTACTCTTGTCCCTTTTCATTTAATCTCTTTGTGAGTATTAAAACCTGCACAGAAGAGCCGTTGAGGATGCGGGCGTCCAGGATAAGAACTAAGAGGTTTATAAAGTTCATGGTCATTTCGGCCTCAAGAAAAAATACTCAGTAGTTAGGTGGCAACAGCACACTACAGAGTCATACTCATCACAAAAGTTATCACATTAAAGTACTGTGTGAGCAAAACTCATGGATATGTTCCCACATCATTTAAAAATAATATGATTGTGATTTGGAATAATTACTCTGTTTACACTGAACTTCACAGTTCACACCAAACAGCATATCTTCAGATGTTGTTAGTTCAAATTCACATCCTTCTCCTGCTCAACACAGAAGGGAACTAGATTTGTTTATTCAGGGAACATTTTCCACTTCTCAAATCCAGGTTTGCTGATGCCGTGGCCACCAGAGACAATCTGGAAAATGGAGAAATCTGCACCTCTATGTTTAAACTGGATTGGTTTTGCCTTGTTGTAGCCTAACTTTTTGTTGATGAAATAATTCTTACTGTCATCATGCATAGGATCTGTAGGGAACTAGATGCTGGAACTAGCATGCACAATGGCAAATAACAAAGCCACATTCAAAATCCCCAAACTTATTTGACTAAACTCGACACTTTAAATAGAATACCTGACAAATTTGAAATAAATGATCATTGATCATCAAATGCTCAAAGCATCAAATGCTGGATAATTTGTGCAACCATTCTGCAAACATTATATAGAAATTTACTATATATATATGCAGAATCTTTTTATATATTGTTTTATTTTCGAGACTAAAATGATCATTGCAGATGGTTAATTTTGTGCATGTCTGGAGGAATGTTTTGGATCATTGTCTTGCCTGACAGTCCAACAACAAAGTTTTAGCTTCACGGCAGAGTCAGTCTGATTACGTTAGAAAATGTCCTAGAACTGGATAGAATTCATAATGACATGTCCTGACAGGTTTTCCATGGCCTTTTAAAAGTAAAAAACAGCTGTGTAACAACACATGGCTGTGGTTGCACTTCTGGACATGATTCTGTTCTGCAAGTCCAACCTAAGTTTTGCATATATGTAAAGACATATAAAATCAAAGTCATCTTAAATAGTTGATAATGGTATGTTATAGTATCATATCATATCATATCATATCATATCATATCATATCATATCATATCATATCGTATCATATCATATGATACGATATGTTGTCTAATCATTTTAAACAGTAGTCTTTTGCTAAATGTAATAGTTATAAAATGTCTGTAATTTATATTTAAAAAAATGTACATTGTATTTTTATAAAAGAAAATTGTTTATATTTATTAGTGTTCTCTGATTCTGATTTCCTGCTTATTTTGAATAAGGAGACCCACTAATACAAAGGGATTCATTGGATAATTAAGACTGCTCTAACCCTACAAATACATTAGTTTTGTTTTGTTTTTTAATAGGATGCAATATGTGTAAAAGGTCTGCATTAAAGATGCGGTTTGTGGCAAAGTACATTACAATTAATTTGCTGATGCCTGTCTTGAATTTGTCTTAAATTACAGAAATCTTATTGTGAAATATAAATGATGAAAGAGAGGAAACGGATCTATGTAGAATATGAAATAAAACAATATGAGTTAGCTGCACGAAGTGAAAGGGTGCTAGTTATTATTATGATCACAAATGTATTTGGTGTTTATCCTCAGTTTTCTGAATAATGCTATTGTCTGTTTTTTAAAACGGTATTATATTTTCATTCTCATCATTCCCATTAAAATAATAGACATTTTTTTCAAATATAGAAAATTTGACATATACATTAGCATAAATAGAGTGTATAAATAGATTCACAAAAAACATTGAGGAACATATATAAATGCTATTGTGGAGGGATTAGGCTTGTAATACCTCCATGTCAACAAGTCAAATTTGAACATCATTTGTTGAATGGAATGCTGAGAGTCAGATGAAATAATGCTTCTTTTACAACTGCTGTCTTGATTTCAAGTTCTCTCCAAGTTTAAGACAACATGGTCTATCCAAACCTAAATTTTGGCCAGTACTTCACAGTTCGAATTTGTTTCTGCCCTGCGTTTATGGTAACTTTGGGGGCTTGAGGTTTTGGCAGTGCCTGAGTCCGTTCCTGCTCTTTATCTGTTATCATAAAGCCCTGTTCCAGTTTCATGTGCCTGTTCATCCTTGGTAAAAAGTGAGTAGACACATGTTGGGATTTCACTCTTGGACTGGAGCCCATTTTGGCCTTCCCTTTTTTGTTCAGTGCCACAAACCACTCTCTCCCAGTCCGGTGATTCTTGTGTATCACTGATGCATATGTGTTGTAGCTGTTCTCTTGAAACCGCTCTCTGAACTTGCAGTCATCACTGAAAGTCTCCTGAAAAAATAACGTACAAATCCATTTAGTTCTGTGCAATCAGTGTCGCTCTGAGATGAATCTTACAAGCATGCAAGTCTTAAGACCATTGTGGAACTAGCAGTAAATCATGTGGCGCAAAGGGTCAAACCTTGCCATCAGAATGAAAACAGGCTGAGAATGAACATTGGATCATCTGGAGCACATCTGGGACAGTGATGTTGTGTCTGTAGTGTAGAGTTACCTGAAGTATTACTCTCCTGTAATTCTCTAATTAAATACCCACACTTTTAATTAAAAGAAGCGTTTTGGTAAACAATTCCAATAACCTCTTACTGTTTTGTTCATGTAAGAGCAAAATTCATATAGTGTTATTATCCAGTAACAATGTCTCAGGTCAGGTAAGTTACATTAATACAAACTTAGTCTCTAAAAGAGTTCTAAAAATCGAAGTTGAAACATACAGTAGACGTATAATTCAAATAAAATAAACGTGTCTTCAGTGAGACCTGTGCACATTACAACTTAATAAAGATGAAAAAAGAAAAGTTTTCAGCATACTGTATACTTTCTCTAGGCCTCTCTTTTCTATTTCTTCCCCCATTCATTCAAACACCTAAGGTTTCTAGTCTAATTTAATAAGAATTTTTGTTAGCAAAAACTAAACCACTAAAACAAATAGATTAAGCTAGCAAAATAGCATCGGCTAAGGTGCATCCTTTAAAATATACCATGCTCTCATGTTTGGTTTTATTTTAGTTTTGTTTTTTGGCCCACCCCTTGTGCTGCCATTGGTTTGTTTTCCTATGGTGTTTACCTCTTCTCCATTAATTAGTGATTACTATTTGTTTGTCTAACCTTGCATCATTGGCTAGTTAAAGTTCCCTTTTCCATGTATCGTGTTTCTTAGTGTGATCTTTTCTAGTTCACTATCTGTCTGGCTCAGTATTGACCTCTGTAGAAGGTCTCATTAGGATTCATGCCTTACCCACAATGACTATTGCATTTCAGCACTTGTTTGCTACTCCCTACATGTTTCACGGTCAGTATCTAATATCTTAGTAATCATCTTCTTTTTGGTGTGACAAAGCTAAAACACCATGCCTAAACAGTCAGTAATTATCATGCACAAACATCACCCACCACATCAGCAGCTGCTGTAGCCCGTGAGTTTCATGGCTTGATTGAGTTAGCCCCTTATGAAGCAAGCTAATGAAAATCAGTGAGAATACTATATCCACAGAGCTGCACATACTAGCTCTGATGCGTGCACAATAAGTGTCTTTTACTTTCATCTGTGGCACAGTCCTGGATATAATGTTCTATTTCCAAAATATTGATGTGCTCTAAGGGTTTCCGTTATGCAGGCCAAAAACTTTATAAATCCATAAAATAGCATTATCTAATAAAAAGACAGTTGCTCTCTGTGTCTTATTCCAGGCAGTCGTTACATGCACACTGTGCCAGCATTTCCACATGGTTAAGGTTTCACACATGTGGTCATGGCATTTTGTGATTTAATTATTTTGAAACAGGAGCTTTTATTTTATGACTTATGAATTTGAATTAATGATTATATGAGGTGACGAATGTATTACATATTACACACCGTTTATACTGATATTATCCATTTATAGTTCTTTTACTGTAAAAACACTATACACTATTATTATTTTATTATTATATTATTTTTATGCACTGGAATTTGACTCTTTATTATAGTTCAAAAAATGCCATCGGCCTGAGAATTGTTTTGTACGCAATTATTTGCTTTTCTTCAGCAACGGCTTTTACTGAATCTAACAGATGACCTTATGAGATAATTACCTGACACACTCAAGGGGAAATGTAACCCAGCCATTAGGGCTGCACAAGCCAATGTACTCTTAGTTCCGGTCCCAAGCCCAGATAAATGGGGAAGGTTACGTTAGGAAGGGTAAAACGTGCCAAATCAAGCGTGCAGATCACAAACTTAAATTTTATACCGGATCGGTTGAGGCCCGGGTTACCAAACACCGCCACAGGTATTGTTATCCAACAGGGTACCGGTGGAAATTGGGCTACTGTTGGCCAAAGAAGGAGAACGAGAGGGTGAAGAAGTCTACAGAGACGGCAGGGAAAGGAGACGTGTAGGAGAGTGGAGGTTTGGGTTGGCACTTCAAATGTTGGTACTATGACTGGTAAAGGGAGAGAGGGAGCTGATTTGATGAAGAAGAGAAAGGTAGATATGTTGTGTGTTCAGGAGATAAAGTGGAAAGGGAGTAAGGCCAGGAACATTTGAGGTGTGTCTAAAATGTTCTATCATGGTGTGGATGGAAAGAAATGGTGTAGGGGTGATCCTGAAGGAAGAGTACAGAAAAAGTGTAGTGGAGGTGAAGAGAGTTTCTGATAGGGTGAATCTGGAAGTTGAAGGGGTGATGATAAATGTCATCAGTGCTTATGCTCTACAAGTGGGTTGTGAGATGAAGTAGAAGGAAAAATTCTAAAGTGAGTTAGATGAAGTGGTGGAGAGTGTACCTAGGAATAAACAATTGGTGACTGGGGCAGATTTCAATTGCCATTTTGGTGAAGGGAACAGAGGTATTGAGGAGGTGATGGGTAGGAATGGCCTTGAAGAGAGGAATGTGGAAGGGCAAATCTTTACTAAAAGGATGGAAATGGCAGTGGTAAATACTTATTTTAACAAGAAGGAGGGGCACATATGGACAATGTTCTATGCAGGAGATGCAACCTGAAAGAGATTGGAGACTGTAAGGTGTTGATGGTGGACAGTGTAGCTAGATAGCATCAGATGGTTGTCTGTAGGATGGTTTTGGAGGTGAAGAAGAAGAGAAGAGTGAGGACTGAAAAAGAATAAGATGGTGGAAACTGAAAGAGGAAGACTGTAGTGTTAGATTCAGGGAAGAGGTCAGACAGGGGCTCGGTGGTGGTGAAGAGGTGCTGGATGATTGGGCAACTACTGTAGAAGTGATAAGAGAGACAGATAAAAAGGTACTTGGTGTGACATCTGGAAATAGAAAGGAAGACAAAGAGACACGGTGGTGGAATGAGGAAGTGCAGTAGAGCATAAGGAGAAAGAGGTTGGCGAAACAGAATTGGGACCGGAAGATAGATGAGAAAAGTAGGCAGGAGTACAAGGAGATGCGGGAGCAGGTAAAGAGGGATGTGGCGAAAGCCAAGGAAAAGGCATATGAGCAGCTGTATGAGAAGTTGGACACTAAGGAAGGAGAAAAGGATTTATACCGATTGGCCAGGCAGAGGGACCGAGCTGGGAAGGATGTGCTGCAAGTTAGAGCAATAAAGGATGGAGATGGAAATGTGTTGACTAGTGAGGAGAGTGTGTTGAGATGGAGGGAGTATTTTGAGAAGCTGATGAATGAGGAAAACACAAGCGAAAGAATGGTGGATGATGTGGATATGGTAAAGCAGGAAGTGGGTAGGATTAGTAAGAAGGAAGTGAGAACAGCGACTAAGATGATGAAGTGTGGAAAACAGTTGGAACAGATGACATATCGGTAGAAGCATGGAGATGTTTAGGAGAGATGGCGGTTGAGTTTTTATCAAGATTGTTTAACAGGATTTTGGAAGGTGAGAAGATGCCTGAGGAATGGAGAAGAAGTGTGCTGGTACTGATCTCACACTATAAAGATATGGGAAAGAGTAGTGGAAGCCAGGCTGAGAGAAGAGGTGACCATCTGTGATGAGGTGGTGAAGGTGGAGGAGTTTAAGTACCTAGGGATAACAGTGCAAAGTAATGGAGGGTGTGTAAGAGAAGTGAAGAAAAGAGTGTAGGCAGGGTGGAGTGGGTGAAGAAGAGTGACAGCAGGAGTGATTTGTGATAGAAGAGTATATGCAAGAGTAAAAGGAAAAGTTTATAGGACTGTGGTGAGACCTGCGATGTTGTATGGATTAGAAACAGTGGCATTGACTAAAAGACAGGGTTACAGAGACAGAGGTGGAGACAGAGGTGGAGCTGGAGGTAGCAGAGCTGAAGATGCTGAGATTTTGATTGATCTCAAGGATGTTTTGGGGACAAAGTAAGAGAGGCACGATTGAGGTAGTTTGGACACGTGCAGCAAAGGAACATGTGGTACATCGGTAAAAGAATGCTGAGGATGGAGCCGTCAGACAGGAGAAAAAGGGTAAGACCAAGCAGGAGGTTTATGGATGTTTTGAGGGAATTTGGTTTGAAAGAGGCAGATGTAGAGGACGGGGGGTATGGAGACGGATGATCCACTGTGGCGACCCCTAATGGGAAAAGCTGAAAGAAGAAGAAAAAGACTCAAGATTTTCTGATAGCCGTGTGCTCTTCGTATTGTGACAACTATGAAAATCCGGTGTGTTATTTATGTTAAGTGCAATCAAGTCATGTCTCATGAAAACATTAATATTTCTAACAATGTTTGCTTTTTGATGCCATTCTGTCTTTACATTGTTTAAAGAATGGATGTCACTATGTTTTTAGGAACCAAATCATTTTTAGGTCTCAATTTCATTCTTTCAGAAAGTCTATAAAGATAAAATATGTCTTTTTATGTTTATGTTTTTTGTAATGATGCATTCTATGCAATTTTTCTGTAATACTTGTAATACTTTATTTACAATATACAAACATCTTCATTAACTATATTAGAATTTTATAGCCTATTAAAGCCATAAAAGTAATATTGTTTTTTGTTTTAAAAAGGAAGGAAACCAAAAGTACAGCTGGAACAGAGACGTCCAAATGATGGCCCGTGAGCCAAAGTTGGTCCCTGGTATTTTTGATATGGCAATGCATTATATGAGAATAGAAGGGAAAGCCACTAAAACAGATCCTATTTTGTAATTTAATATTTACTATAACATTTTTTTTTTTTTTTATCTCCAAAAAAAAGTCAACTGAAATGAAAAGTACACAATATGAGTAAATTTGAATTTGAGCCCAATGTAGAAAAACATAGAAATGTAGAAAAACCTATTGTAGAAATAAAAAAAAAACTAGCTTCTTGTCTCTCATTAGAGGTCAATGATTTTACTGTATAGATTATAGCCTGAATTATTTTAGACATTAATTCTATATTACGATATTCATCTATTGTAGAATTAATGGTATTGTTTCTATGATTATATTATACCATTTAGAAATTTTATTAAAATAGAAAACTTTGAAAGTGAAACTGCATAAGTTAAACATCTTATAAAGTAATATTCTATTTATTTATTTAATTTATTTTCTAATCATTATACATTGATAAGTAAGGGGACCCATGGCATCTTTTATTTTAATATAATGCAGTTTGGTATACTGCAAATTTGCTTGAATTTGGAAAGCTGCATCCTGGGACCTGTGGTGTTTTTTGGGTAATTCTCTCCATATGCAGTATGTATTCAATGAAATATTTACATATGAATTCTCTCTATTAATGAATGTATGCTTATATTTGGGAGTTTGGATTTCCAATTTCTAAAAATAAAACTGGTGGGAAACTATATTGCGTGCCCAAGGATAGTCATTGCCCACTATAGAGCCGTGAGTAACCCCAATCACTGGAAAAATAAAACTTGTTCTGGTTTACTGAAGAGCGCAGCATAGCGGAAAATTATGCCAATTACAGATTGACTAGCCATAACGTCCTGGAGGCACGTAGATTGCTTTGAGTTGCCATAACGCTCTTGATGTAACTGCAGTGTTTCCCTGTGCATCTGATTCCTTACTTTTGTTCACAATAACGGCCATGTAAAGACAAGTACCTATTGTTCCTATTATCGACTGCTTCAACTACAAAAAAGTGTTTCCTCACCAGTCTTCTTTCTTTCTTGTAGTAAATTAGACAATAAATGCACCTGGCCATTACAAAAAACAAAAACACTTCCGCAATAACTGATCTCTGAATGATTGTTACAAACTGGAGTATCTTTCTTTAATTGTTAAATACATTTGTCCTCAAACAGCATAGACAACGTGATTAGAGTTTATCTTTATTAAATAACAATATATTTTTTGTCAGTTTATTAGACTTTAAAGATTGTGTGGTACGATCGTCATACAGGCAGGCATAGAGGCATACAGACTGCTGTAAGCAAGTTCTGTGGTCCAAAGATTTTGCTCTATCTAGTCACAATTTTTGTAGAACTTCTGATCAGGATATGCAGCTCAATACATGTCAGTGTTCCATAATTGTGATAATTATATCTTGCCAAATGAAAGTTACTATGTACTATGCCAGCATCTTCATATTCAAAAACAAATCTCACCTGAACCGACTTTGACACGCCATGCCATTTGGATTCCACATTTTTAAAAGTTATGTAAGTTAATCATAGGGATCATGTAGGTATTATGCAACCTTTTAAATATCACCCTTAAACAACATGTAGTAGCTTTAAAAAAAAAAAAAAATGATTACACTGAAACCATTCTAGCAGATGTTTTTAGTTGGTTCATTCTTTTCTCTCACAGTATCATCGTGTCTCCCATCTCTCAGCATACCAATCATTAGTGTAGTGTTACTGCCCTTAGTTATATTAGATAGAATCTACTTGTTAAAGTATTGCTTGATCATTTACAGAATACAGTATACTTCATTTTAAGGAAGCGTTCCCAGAGTTTGGCATACATTATTTAATTAAGCAATTTTGGAAAACTGGAAATGGAAGTATAGAATCTAAAGAGACGTTCATGCTACCTCCCATAGTATTTTTTTTTTTCTCCAATGTTTGTGCCTCTTACATTATAGTACATTTCCAACAAAAACAGCTTTTAATTAATTAATCAAAGACACATGATACTTTTTGACACTGTATTTACATTTAACCTTATTGAATGTCTGTGACAGTCCAATTGATCACTTATAACAACTATATAATGACCTAAATTCCCTCACCAGCTTCTCTCTGCTCTCTCTCTCTCTCTCTCTCTCTCTCTCTCTCTCTCTCTCTCTCGCTCTCTCTCTCTCTCTCTCTCTCTCTCTCTCTTTTACTCAAAGCTAATACTGTATAATGAACAAACTAACATTGCTTGTCATGTTAGAAATCATAAAAGAAATCAAAAAGCATCCATTCCTAATACTTTCTAAAGGAGGAAAACCTATTAAAAAGACATCTGTGACTTACATAAATAAATTTGAAAAAGAAATAAATAAAACACTTCTTCATCTTTTAGCATTTCTAAAAGACACATGCAGGTTTCCTTTGTTTATATGCACACCTAGTAATTTGGTTGTATGATGAATTCCTTTGATAAAGTATATATAAAGATAAAATATATAAATTGATCAATGTAAGTATATTAAAAACGTTATTAAATAACAAAAATAATCGCTCAGCATGAACACGAACTTTACACACTCTTGGCATCTGAAAAGTTTTATACTTCAAACATTAAGCTAGAATTCCTGTGATGCATTTTGGAAAATTTGCCAGTGGTGTTCTTTACTAAAATATTTCTTTCTGACCTTGCAATCCAATTAATCCCAGAGCAGTTCAATAGCATTTAGGTGCATTTACTGGGCAGGTCATTATCTGAGGGATAACACTCCAGCCAACTGTTTTCTCTCTAAATGATGCTTACAGAGCTTGGGCATATGCTTCAGTTCATTGTCCTGTTGTATGGTAAAGTTGGTTCTAATTAGGTGCAGTCCATTCGGGAATTGCATGACATTGAAGTATGGAATGGTATCCATGTTGGTTTAGTATTTATTTCAATGGTAATAAGTCTACAACATTCCCTGCTTCAAGCAAATCACAAACCGTTAACTTCCACCTCCATGTTTAAATGTGGGTGTGAGGCAGTCTGCTAACATCTCTCCTGTTCTCAGTGTCCTTACATAGGTTTTTCTGTTAGAGACAAAAATGTCAAATTTGCATTAATCCGTCCACTTGCTTCTAGTCATTCCCAATTTTCATATTTTTGACTTTTACCTAGTTTATTGCATATAAACAAAATTTAAGAAAGGGACTGTAGTTACACTGACAGATAGATAGAGAGATTTTGTAGATGGATCTCTTTATTAATCCCATATGGCAAGTAACAGATAAACATACATCTTTGTTAAATACCATGTATTTTTGTCTATTTAATATTGGTTTCAGATTATGTGGAGCTTCCAGCAAACAAGAACTGTGTGTATGACCTGTTACTATAGAAACAATAACCACATTAATATCAACCTATGACTTGTTTTATGATTTATTTTATGGTATTTTGAAACTAAAACCACACTTTTTTATTTGACATTTTTTTCATTGGGGTAGAATTTTGTAAAAGCATTATTACTCTAGTTGAATGTAGCTTGTTTTACTCTCTATATTGGAGCAAAGGTACTTATTTTTTCCTCACTTGGTCACTCCCTTTCTCCCTTGTCAATTGTTTGCTTTATAAATCCAGGTAACCCTTTAACCTTTGAAAAGATTATGTTTGTAATGGTTTGGGAAGAGGTCACACAGCACGATTTACATCTGTCTTCTCCCTGCCATTATCTCGGCAATAAATTGCCCCTGTGAAAACATCTAAATATTAAATATGACAGACAGTGCAACGACATCAGACACTGTGTCACCCGATATCCGTGTTGGCCGGGCCGGAGTATATGTGGAGAGCAGTGCTCCGGGGTTTAAGAGCTGAGCTGACAGGACTATTAAATAAAGCCCTGCAACTGTAGCTGGCCTGAGGAAAATCAAACCTAATTCAACAGTGATGGAGCCAATGCAGCTGCTCTAATTGCTGATGATTTCTGGAGCAGCTTAAAGGATCTTCTTCAGATTTATGTGTAAGTTTTTTTCCATCTTGCATTCCCTCTTGACTCACACTCTCCATCTCATGTCAGGAGGCTAACTAAGTTTTATAAATACTCAGAGCTGTGCAAACGAATACTTTTAGTCACTTGCAAAAATGATTAAAATAAAGAATGAGAAAATTTTGAGCAAAATCTTTTTTTCAGTGATGAGTGTAATGAATTAATGATTATTCAGTATATCATTTATTACAATGTGCTCTAGTGCTAAAAGTAAGAAGAGGGCAAGCTCCCTTTTTGCTTTAGTAAATCAGGAAGAACAACAGCAATTCCGGAAGCTCATCAACCCAACTGGCTTTAAATCTAAATGGAAAGCTTATGTTTACACCAAACATCTTATAATCATTGCTGACTGGCTGCAGAGCATGTAATTTCAGAGATATTAAGGATTTTTACAGTACAAAAAAAATTTACCGTTTTTATTTGTGCTTACTTTTACCCAAGGGCATTGGAATAGTATTTTTTATGCTGTCACCTTTGCACATGCACACTAAAACTCTGGCTAAAAGAAATTTTAATATACTATTCCTTTCTCCTCATGCTAGTAGGATAAGAAACATTGCAATAATTTGGGCCTAACTAGACAATAAATAAATAAAAAAAATGCATAATTTTTTAATTTGGGATAGACATACATTATTCAATCAGCAACAAGCATGTGAACTCTAATGATGGCCGACTTCTCCATGTTGCATTAATGTTGTGATGGATGTGTTGTTTGTCTGATTTTGAAGTGTTTGAAGTTGATGTGTCTTATTTGTTGTTGGGTTTTTGTTTTTTGAAATGCTTTTTAACTGTTGCAGCCAACCTATACAGTCACTAGCCATCTGGTTTAGGACACATCCACATTAGCTCAGTGACAAACAAATTACACCAGTCCTGTTTTTGCGATGACTTTAACTGCCAAATGATTAAAAAAGAGCATACAGTGTGCAATAGTATACGTTGAAACACAAGCCCCCCCTCCCATGGTAGTTTGCTAGATAGTTCCTGAGTGTAAAATTTTAACATATTGTTAGATGGTGAAAATCTGCAACATAAAAAGAAATGTCGAAAGCAGCAAAATGACCGATATTAGCAATTTTTTATTATTATTCTGAAGCACAACTGTTTGTGGTTTGACTTCTATGGGCTGATCTCTGCAGCGTCCCAGATTCTACCATCTTGATGCTCTCCTTATATTTCTTTCTGTCCCTTTTTGCACCTGTGTGTCTCTATTTGCTCACCATATTGATTTTTTCCCCTCCTCGATTATCAGGCATCCCAGACTCGTTTCTAATCTGCCTTTCCCATTAACACATGCTAATAAGCTTTGACTTTTATCAGATGGACTCAAGCCCAAACAGATGATGTCGGCAGTTGACAGAGTGCGGCTTAATGAATTTTTTATTATTTACAAATCTTTCAAATTTGCAGAAATTCACAAAGCTCACTTTCACCCTGATGTGAGGTGAAATAGGAGGTTTAACCTTTTTAGAGGTGGATGCTGATACTTATTTGACTTTGCATCAAACATTTCCGTACCAAAAGATCTGTTTTAGGAATCTGTATACATGCTATGAACTATATAGAATTTTTCATACAAAATCATTCCTAACAAATTTGTATCAAGTTTACAACACTTGGCAATGAATTAATGAGATGTGAAGGGCTGATGTGAATTTAATGTGACCACATATATTATTAATTAGACAGTTAGTAATTATTTAATGCCTGTCAAAAATACTATTTATTTGACTCCAAGGGCAGAATGAGCTGTTAATCCTGTCACATTTGTTGTAAATAGCAGAAATGCACTTTTGATTTAATTTATTTATGTTTTCAATATACATTAATGCTAAAAGTAATTACATAACATATTTATCTAATTTCATTTTAGCTTAACACACACACACACACACACACACACACACACACACACACACACACACACACACACACACACACACACATACATAGTAACATTTTGCAAACAATTCCTAATTTAGCTTACAGATACAGATAAAGTTTAAATGTATTGTGTACATGAAGTGTGCATTCAGACTGGAAGAATATTAATTTTAAATCAGAATATTTATTTCTCTTAATGGTAACTAACAAAGGTATTATTACTACTTATAAAATCGTGTACTTTAGGGTAATTGTAGAATTTGAATTTTATACATGCATCTAAAATAAAGCAAAATGGGGAAAATACACAATTAGTTGTCAGAATTATAATTCTCACTGCATACATAGTCTATTATTTAATTATAAATTTGACAATACTCTATATTGTAATGTTATGGAATGGTACAATTTAAGGTTAAATACCTGGAAAATAAACGTTAGAATGAAGAAAATAAATAGTTTGATGCTATAGGTTGATATGAGGTTGTAACATATAAGTATTGACTCACTGTAGCATGAAGCCATCCTCTCTTATTCATGGCTAGAAATCGGTTGCTAAAGACTCCTCGGATTCCTATAACTCCTTGTGATATGGAAAACAGTTCCAGCAGACCTGCAAACCATCACAAATGGGTTTTATATGTGAGTGATGAGTGATAAGCGATCTGAGAAAGAGAGACTTATAGTAGCATGGTATTGGATATAACCTTAACCAATGAATATACAGACAGTCATTTATACTGAAGCAACAGTGTAATGTGGTCCCATATGCTAAATCTATTACCTTAGCCTTTTTAATGTACATCCCATATGGAAGATAAATCTGTTCATCATAAAAGTGAGTAAATTTATTGAACTGTTTTGGTTCTGTAGGGCCAGAGTTGTCTGGTTTTATCAGGAGGTCAAATTCAATATTTCAGAAGGTTCTTAATCTTTCAGGTTTAGTTTTATCACTCAGTTTGGTGTTTTGTTAAATAACCATTTGTCTTTTTCAGGGTTTTTTTAACTGCAAATTTTATTTACCTTTGATCCGGCACATATTGGGCGTCCAAAGAGACTTAATACAACGGCATGCGCCCCGAACACAGAACCATTAACAGCAATTCAGAGCACGCCGTTCTGGTTTTCGACCAAATAACATTCTCATGCGAGTCATTGCAGCTGTTCGCATAGACCCATTTCCCAATAAACAAACAGACACAAGTAATGCAACATGAACAGTAGTACACATTGGAATGGCCTAATAAGTTAATCACGTGCAAATCAAGCCAGATGATATATTACTTTTAAGTACATGAAAAACACATTTTGATTTTGTGCGGCTTGATAGTTGACAAAATTCAAAAGAAGGTTAAAAAGAGTAATTGGGGAAAAAAAAATCTTAATTTTAATAATGTTAATAAGAAATCACAATAACCAACTAGCTTTCAAGTTTCCAAAACATTCCACATTCTTTAATTTCACTTTAAATAGATACAAAAAAATGTGGTGTCAAATTACTGTCATAAAGGTGAAATCAATTTTTTTTTAATTTAGTGGTAATGTATCACTAAGTGCTAAAACATAAACTTAGTTCGAATGTGTAATCCTCTTCAATTTATACTGCAAAACTGGCTCAATAAATGAATGAGTAATGCATTATAGTCTGTTATCAACAACCGTGGCAAATCTCAAACCTTATTAACCTCTTAACTAACTGTATGATTCTACAATATATACTGATTATATATTTTCATAGGTGATTCTAAAATAGTTAAAATAGGTACATGTAACATTATGTGATATACTGAACTGGCTAATGCCAAAAAAATGGTCAGGTAGTGTGGCCTGATTTTTTTTGTAAGGATTGGAAACATTGGAGGAAACCATATTTGCTTTGTAAAAATGCTGATTCTTTTAAATAAAATCTAAATGCTGTGCAATAGGACTGCTGCAATACAACATAGATATAGTAAAACTGTGATTACAGGTTGTTTAAACACACCACATACTATTCCAGCCTATTAATATTATATAGTTCTGATAAATTTTATACAATGTACTATAAAAGCTCACAATAATAAATTAGGCAAAACTACATATTTAAATGACATCACAATGTTGCTATGCTTAGCACCGTAGGTGTCATTTACACTAGGGGATCCTGGGACATGTTCTTCTGCCATTTTTTAGGAAATAATTTCTATAAAGGTATAAAGGTATAAAGTTTATTCAAAAGGCTATAATAATTTTGAATAAAATGGTTATTTGTTTGTCATTATGAGCATTGTACTTACTAATGATGCTTCTTCCACCTTTACCTACAAGCTAAACCTATTACGTGGTTATTACATTTTATTTATATTGTCCACAAAAGTCTTAATAAAATGTATTGCTTTATATACATATAGCCTAATTATTGTATTGCATAATAACAAACATTATTATATATTTTTTCGAATTAAGAGCAGTTTTCTTTCCACTGCTGATATAATACAGATTGTTAGATTAGAGAAAGTTCAACAAAACCTAAATAAAGTGTCGCACATGTGTTTGTATAATTATATTAATTAAAAAAATAGAACATTTGACTAATTGACTGTTTTAACTATTGTGTTGGTTGTAGGCTAATTTAGTATACTCGTTGAATATGAAGGGAAAATGCATTTTGCAGTTTTGTGCATTTTGCAGCAATAATTCAATACTTATTGACGTCTGATACATTGCAAATTATCTCTCCAGATTTTGCGTTAAAGCGCATTAATTCCACAATCAGGTACTTACTAAGGTGATTTGTCTCGTGACTCCCGTTCACTCTGCCGTTAGGATGGATCTGGAGGTGGAAGCCGATGCCCACCCTGCAGTACAGAGTGCCAGTGCGGCGACCCGAGACCACCAGGTGATCCTCCAACCAAACAGCCTCGGTGCCAATCAGCTGAGCTACAAGCGCGAGCAGGAGAGCAACATGCATTCTTCCCCAAAACAGCTCTCGCTTTCTTTTTCTTTTATTTTCTCCCTCTTTGCACCACTTAAGTCATATCCTGCATTTTGTGCGTCTTTTTTTTCCCACGCAGTTCAGATAGCTGATAGCCAGGAGCTGGAGCACTGTAGATCCGAGGGTATGAAGATATTTATATCACCAATGATCTCACCAGGATACGCGTGCTTGAGTTTTGAAGGACGCGCGCTCTCTCTCTCTCTCTCTCTCTCTCTCTCTCAATCTCTCTCTCCCACTCTCTCTCTCTTTCTGCACAACCAACTTTGATTGTCAAACCAAACACGCCCCCAGTCCTACCCCAAATCTACCACTTTTACGCACGTGCGCGCTTGTTTTGTTCACGACGCGCACGGCGCGAGGGCGCGCGCATGTAAATACAGACCTACGAGACGCACGGCGGCACGTCTTACAGGGGGGGTCTCTTATTGAGCTGAACTTTCTCCAGGACCTAAGCTTTGACACATTACGAGCTCGAGAGAAAGTTTAAAATAGACACTGCGAGCGTCCTGGATCATCGCCGCTGCACACTGACCGCTGCGCATCACAAGACGCAACATTTACATTACATTTACATTTGGAGCATTTAGCAGACGTTCTAGTCCAGCGCTACGTGCTCTCTAGCAATGAATAAATCTACACTGGTACGCTAGATTACAAACTTAATATAAATATAGAGACCAAAACAGACCAAAAGTTTGGACACACCTTCTCATTCAAAGAGTTTTCTTTATTTTCATGAATATGAAAATTGTAGAGTCACACTGAAGGCATCAAGGGCTATTTGACCAAGAAGGAGAATGATGGGGTGCTGCACCAGATGACCTGGCCTCCACAGTCACCGGACCTGAACCCAATCGAGATGGTTTAGGGGTGAGCTGGACCGCAGAGTGAAGGCAAAAGGGCCAACAAGTGCCAAGCATTTCTCGGGGAACTCCTTCAAGACTGTTGGAAGACCATTTCAGGTGACTACCTCTTGAAGCTCATCAAGAGAATGCCAAGAGTGTGCAAAGCAGTAATCAAAGCAAAATGTGGCTACTTTGAAGAACCTACAATATGACATTTTTCAGTTGTTTCACACTTTTTTGTTATGTATATAATTCCATATATAATTCCACATGTGTTAATTCATAGTTTTGATGCCTTCAGTGTGAATCTACAATTTTCGTAGTCATGAAAATAAAGAAAATGAATGAGAAGGTGTGTCCAAACTTTTGGTCTGTACTGTAACTCACAAGCAACATTTTGAATGCTACTGGATGTTGCATCAGCACTTTTTGTTGTTGTGCATGCATCAATATTCTTGCTCAATATTGAATGCATGTTTTCTTTTTGTCAGGTCTGAAAGCAACACCAGATTAAAACACCAGAACTGTTGTAAGAGCTACTTTTGTGGATAGTCTATGTGCCTACTGCATTTCCTTATTCAAGCCTGTACAATGTGTTAATCGTTTTTTTAAGAACTGGTGGGCTTTTTGATGGCAATAATTGGGGTCTTTTATATGCTCAATGAAGCTGAACCTGATTTCTACATTGATTCTTTCATTCAACTTTGATAAGTGCATTGTCCTGGCCAGGGTTAAAGGGAATCCCGAATTGATCCTTAGTAAACACCCTGGATGGGACACAATCGATCATAGGGCATTATTCACACACACACACACACACACACACACACACACACACACACACACACACACACACACACACACACACACACACACACACACACCCACACACACACACACACAAATACAAAAACTCATACCTCCATAGAGTGAGCTAAAAAATACAAACTTTTCCAAAACCACTCTCTTCTTCCATTCTCTTCTTTTCAACCTCTCTGCAGTGGTTAAATCATATCCTTATATTTTGTACAATCTTTTTGCAGGGCACCATGCAACTACTCTTTGCCAGCAACAGAGCAACATACATCATCCTCTTACAGGCATATTTTTGATAGGTAGGACGAAACCGGAGATCCATGATGAAAGGCACATGATATAGAGAGAACACGCACCACTCCACACTCACATATAGCAAACACAGTATTGAACCTGAAACTCTGAAGCTGTGAAGCAGCAGTTGTACCCACTGTGCTTCCATGCCACCCTTAACCTTTAGTTCACCCATATTTCCTTCCAGCATTCATATTGCCACATGCACAGCTAAATCTTTACCTTATAGCAAAACTCTTAACTTCTAAAAGTTATGCAGCCATATTGTTTGTGCAGCAATTTCATATGTTTCATAAGTTCATGCACATTTTTACAGTTTCCCATACAATGTCACATGTTTTAAAAAAATCCACTTAATTTCCTGAGAAGCATACTATGTATGTTTAATGGACTACGGCAAAAAATAACATAGTTTTTTTTTTTTTTAACACAGATAATCTTATTTAAACAGAGAGTCAAATTAACCATGGTAATAATATTAAAATAAAATAAAAAATCTTTTCAGTAGTTTTTAGTAGTTAGCTGAACACAAACCAGTAGTTTGTGAGGCTCTCTAACTTCATACTTATGCACTCCATTAGTATTATAAAATTCACAAGACAGCATGAAATCCACCCACATAAGCCAATCATACAACTGTCCTAAACCCACATACATGGATTATGAAGGATTTATAACACAGCATTCAAATGCATTACAATCAGACATCACACATACTATAAATGCTGTTTTAAGGTATATTTAATATATTTTATAAATACCTTACCTGCACCTGGTATCTAATTCTACCTCTATTTCTCTGTTTGGGTGACAGGTAAAACAGTCGCCATTATTTGACATTAACTGTATTATTGTATGCCAGTTTTTATTGAATTTAATATATTTGTACCTTGTGAACTGCTTCAGTGTGCATAATCATTTACCTACCCATGAAAATGTGCATTATTATTAATGAAATAAAACAATTATCAGCCCTGATAATTGCACCGACAGAGCCGTGTTCATGACCGTGATGTTCCACCCCATGCAGCCAGAGCTATGGGAGGCCAACTGCTTTGGACAGCAAGTTCCTTCTATGAGTGCTGGAAATTTCAAGGGCTGCATAGAAAACCTTTGAAATCATGATGTGTTGCAAAATTATTTATTATTTCCTGTCATTTGCATATGTTGCTAAACACGTTGTTGCATCGCATTCAGCATTAATACACCAGAACAATTAATAAAATAATAAAGATGTTAACACATACATTCACCTGGAACTTTAATAAGAAATACTTAAAGACCTGGTCCTTTAAACAATTTTACAATTGGCCAATGATGTTAAAGTGAAATGCATAAAACCATACATATACAAATTAATATCTTTAGTTCATGTTCACACTAATCATCAGGATTGGAAAAATAATGTGATCTCAGTACCATAATGTCTAACACCTGATATATCCATTTATATGCAATATTAGCTCTGAATGGTCAATTATTTTAAACCTACAAAAGCCTTACATAAATAATCCATATAATTATTATATCTGCTGATTTTTATGCAAACATTATAAGCTTACTTGTTTTTTTCAACATAAGACGAAGCAGGCTGTTGTAGATAAATAATCAATCATTAAAACCACTTAAAGAATTTCCTTTGGTATAAAACACAGACACTGAAAACCTCTTTCAGGCATGCAATTTAAATCTCACAATTTTTTTATATTTTTAATGCACTTATCAATCTATTTATTTGGAGTGTTCATATAAGTTTCAGAGTAAGTTATTACTATAAAAATTATAATGCATTAGATCATTAATGTATATGAAAATGTTCTTTGCCATGCTATGAAAACTATACTTTGGAACCAACTGTGAAAATGGATTGACACAAATTTTCACAAGAGTGTTTTTATGGAAGGTCATGACTGACTTTATAAATCAATGAACTTCTAGTAAGGCGATATGCCATATATTATGTTAAAAAGAAATACAGATTTAATCTAATGGAACGTTGGAGTGCTTAGTAAAAATAGGATTTAACTCGACCCAAATCATAATATTTGTGTGAGATTTATTATATATGATGCCACTGCATTTGTAATTTAAGAGTATTATCTTGTTAAGGATAATCCTTATGTTATTTAAGCAAGCCCAAGATGTCCATAATGGCTCAATGTATTAGAGTGACTGGCATTTTTCAAGTAATGAGTCATAAAAAAACATTCTTGTTTTTCGTCTCTGGATGACTAAGAAGCTGATGCCATTTTGTTTCGAATGTTGCAGACGTCTTGATTGATGACTCTAATGTTAACAGTGTGAGACTGTTTACTTCCTAAATTGTAAAAGTCATTTGTTCCTGTTAGATCCTCCAGTGACTTGAATGAGGTAATCCACCAGATGTGTATAAACAACCACTAGTCCTACTGATTCATCAAAACCCGTGGCTTTTAGCTTCCTCAGAGGCTTTATGATGGACTCTCGTGTCCCCTAAAAAAAACTTTGGCATGACTAATCATTATCTACACACCACCAAAAGCAAATAGGCAGAGAAGGGTTTGAAGACACCGTTGCACTTAATGGGGTCTGAACAGTGTTAAAGCCATTGTCTGATGTTCCTGACGATGAATGCTCCATTATAGTAAGTGTTTTGGAGAGTTGATATCGTATAGCCGGTAAGTAATGCAAAGTAACAGCATTTTTATGTTGCTACACGAAAGCATCATCCTAATGGATCTTATATTTGCACATACATCATTCTATCAACAAAATACATTTTCTCACAGATGTATAAACACACACACACACACACACACACACACACACACACACACACACACACACACACACACACACACACACACACACACACACACACACACAATGATATCAAGTGATAATAAAAAATTATACAAATACAAAATAATGTAAATAATAAGCAAATAATAATGTAAATGTGACAGAGGAAGCATTTCACTTAAATGTTAATCTTAAATAAATTAATAACTGATGTTTGCCTGCCTTATAATAAGTGGTATTTAGTTCCATAAAAAGAAGTCTCTCCACTTTTGTCATTTTATAAAAGGTGTTTTTAGACTGCCAAACTTTAGCAGATGTCACATATCCTAAAGGGAGGGAGCTACAAGGCTTCTTTACAACAAAATTTAAGAAAAAAAAAGCAAACAAAAAAAAACCAAAACATATTCTTGCAGATGCTGGTAGCTTATTCTTGGTGCTCATCCTCTCTCTCTCTCTCTCTCTCTCTCTCTCTCTCTCTCTCTCTCTCTCTCTCTCTCTCTCTCTCTCTCTCTCTCTCTCTCTCTCTCTCTCTCTCTCTCTCTCTCTTTTGCTCTCTCTCTCTCTAGCTTTTTCTTTCCTTGATGCTCCCTTTTTCTTCTAAATTATAGAACTCAACGTTGGCGATTATATAAACAAGTGCTAAACCTGCTGAGAATCTAAAACTACTCCCAGGTGTTGAACACCACATTTGATAAATGAAGCAAAAGGATCTAATTTCTCATGAATACATTTCTGTGAAATTCAATAGCAGGTATCATTATCTAGGTTCTGTCCTGATTAAGCTACAGAATGTTCTAAAACATCCGTGTAGAAATGTCTAACACAATTAATTAGCCTGTCAACAAAGTCTTGACATTTAGAAAAAATGTTGAAGGAGTAGTGTGTACAGCAAGAAAAGTAAAAGTCTAATAAATATAATAAAACCATTATAATTGTTCTTATAGTAATCTAACCAGTTTTATAGAATGTCTAATCTCATATGTAAATTTGGACTGAGGTTCCTCAAGTGCAAAAATCACAATATATAAAATATTTTCATGTTCATAGACACTTTTTCCAGAATCTTCATGTAACCCAGTAGCACCTGTTCCATTGCCCATTACTGTTTTGCTACCTGGTGGTTGTGGACCTCTGCTCTAAACTAAAGCCAAAAGGGCCAAAAACAATAGCTACGTTTTCCACAAAATATTCACACACTGTACTGTAAACTTTTAGTAGTAAAAGTATATATTTTAGATTTTGATAAATATATTTTGTTTTTATAAAACCTTTTTTATTTAAATGACCAGAAATGCTGCTTTTGTAATAAATGTGTTTCTGATGGTTGTGAAACCAACAACAATTACTAAACTGTTATTTAGTACTCAGTGTTTTTAATTTTGTGCCATAGATTGCATTAATGATGCCCTATGAAACAACACTCGACTGGTGTATACAATTACAATTCTCAGAAATGCTCCTCAACACTCCTGGCTCTGTGAACATAGCCTCAGTCAACTGGAACATTCCCCCTTGGCAAGGCGGAACAGGAGAGCGGGATTCTGCGTCCGATCCCCTTCTCCCTTTCAACCCACAGACATATTTTTGAGCTTTAGGGGTCAAAGCACTCTCACCCTGCTCCCCCCTCTATCCCAAAAATGCCAGAGCAATGCCAGAGAGACTCGAAGAGAGCCACTCAGTTCCACTGCATTGTGTCAAAACAGTCTGCGGCTCAGCCGAGCATTTAATCAGTGCAAAAGATCTCTACTTGTGCATGGGACAAAAGTGCCGGTCCATTAATGTGTGGGAATGACTGTGCTGCTTTGACTACAGCCTGGTATATTTGATCAAGTATAAAGAAGCACCTGTTTGTTCATTACAGACAGCAGCACCTGTCGAAATCAGGCCTTTGCCAGTGAAGAGAACCTGTCAGGATGGGAACTTTTGCATGGGATGATTAGTAGTCATTAGTTATTAGTCATGATGTTCCAATAGCAGCCGGTCCCAAAGTATTTCATTAAACTAAAACCACTCTTAACAATAAACAACAATTTGCAAATATGAATTTATATTAATTAACAGGCTGTATCTTTAATTTATTTGTAATTGCACATTTTGGTGAACATGTGCAGGAGAGGTTTGGTTCTCTTATTACCTACATAATAAACTAGCTTATAATTGTATATATATATTTGTGTTAACGCAAATTAATTTTAATGACGCACTTTTAATGAAGCATGCCTTTCTGTTCGACCATTATTAATAAAAAAATTAAAATATAAATATAAAAAAAGCAAACCTTTAACACAACAAACATTTATTCGCGACGTCTTTGCTTTACTCAAATACAAAAAAAAATTAATAATTTTTTTACCGATTCACAAGTTTTAACTGAACCACCAAAATCGGCCAGTAAGCACACATCTGGCAATTTAAACCGTCCGTGTAAAAACGTTCCGTTTGCTGTCCTGATGATTTATGTAATTTGAAACACCATAATTATTTTAAAACATTTACAATTCTCTACAGTGGGGGAGATAATTATTTGATCCCATGCTAATATACATGCTTACATATTTACCCCCTTACAAAGAAATGAACAGTCTAGAATGTTTATGGTAGGTTTATTTGAAAAGAAAGAGAGAGAATAATGAAAAAAATCCATAAAAACACTTTAAAGAAAATTCATTTATATTTAATCGAGTGAGATAAGCATTCTATCCTGTACCAAATTAGCAAGAATTCTCGCACAGACTCAAATTAGTCCTGTCCCCCTTTAAGAAAGTTCACAGAATCAACCTCTTCCATTCATACCTCTCCACCAACATGGGCAAGACCAAAGAGCTGTCAACAGACGTCAGGGACAAGTTTGAAGGCTTAAATGGGCTACAAGACCATCAGATTGTTGCCTTGAGGCCAGAAGGTTCTCATCCAAGATTCTACAGTGCATGTCCCTGTTAATGTGGTGAAGTCTTCCTTTAGAAAACAACAGCCCCAAAAGCAGAATGTTTCCTCCTCCATGTTTGACATTGGGGATGGTGTTCTTGGGGTCATATTCAGCATTTCTCATTCATTCTCTGCCTTCAAACATGGTGATTCAAGCTGATGCCAAAAGGCTCCATTTTGGTCTCATCTGACCACATCACATTCTCCCAAGCCTTCTTTGAATCATTCAGGTGTTCATTGGCATACTTCAGATGAGTCTGTTCATGTGCAGAGAGGAGAGAGAACTTGGTGTGTTACCAATGGTTATAACATAAATTTTTTTCTAAATGTTTTTAGATATTCTTAAAATAAATCTACCATAAAATTCTAGACTGTTCATTTCTGTGTAACTGGGTAAATATACAAAATCATCTGAGGATCAATTAATTATTTCACCCACTGTAAGCGGGAGCTGCAGTTCATTGAGGGAAACATGGATTCCAACATGTTCTGCTTCAGAATGTCACACTACATGATGCCCTCCCTTGAGAAACTGGGCCAAGCGGCAATTTTCCAGCATAATAATGACCCCAAATACAATGCCGAGATTACAACTGCCTTACTGAGGAAGCTGAAGGTGAAAGTGATGGAGGAACTAAGTATGTCTCCAGACCTAAACCCTATTGAGCACCTGTGGGGCATCCTCAAGCGGAAGGTGGAGAAGTGCCATTAATCTAACATCCAGTAGCACCATGATGTCATTGAAAGACAAGAAAAAGATGATCCCAACAACATCCTGTGCAGCGCTGGTAAATTCCATGCCCAGGAGGATTAAGGCAGTGTTGAATAACGATAGTGCTCACACAAAATATTGAAACTGTTTTGAAACACAGTTTTGACACGATCACTCGGGGTGTACTCACTTTTGTTGTCAGTTCTTTAGACAGTAATGGCTGCATGTTGAGTTATTTTTAGTGGACAGTAAATCTGTACTGCTCTACATGTTGCACATTGACTACTCTAAAATATATCAAAGTTTTATTTCTATAGTATTGCCTTTTGAGAAAATAAAAGATTAATTGGCAGACAAATAAAATAATACAAAGTTTGCTGAAATGTGAGGGGTGCACTCACTGTTGTGAGATGCTGTGTATATGTCAATGGTAATGTGTATGTGCATGAGCTATTACTATCACTAACAATCGAAAGACAAGTTTAGTTTACAAAATACAGTTTTTAATCCTATAAGGATATATATAAACCCGGACCCTGTTGTTAATCATAAACATATACTTTTCTTACTAATTGTGTCAAGAGAAATGCTTTAAAGTTGTAAGTATTTGCAATGTGGTTAGTATTGGGGTAAAATAATATAGTTAGGAGCAGCCCTTTTAAAGATTTCTAAATGGATTTAAGATTGTTGTCCAAAGAGGGATGTTTAGTTTACTAAAGTAATCTTTAGATCGAAAAATATTATGTCCAATGAATCGGTAATTTGGACACATATCACATGTGGTTTCCCTACATAATTCATTTAGCTCTAAGAGTGTTTTAAATTGTGATCATTTCTTTTCAAGATTATATGTGTTTATGAGTTCTAAATATTATAAGTAACTAATATTTTGCAAATGCAAATATTTACTTGCTTTATCGTTGTTTTTTTCATTCGATCATACTATGTATCAGTACTTATCCAGATATGTTTCTGATGGCATTACATACAGTACCTTCATTTCAATAATAGTTTTTTGACAAAGATTGTGTTTTTTTGTTTGCTAGATTTGAGTCACAACAAATATTCTTTCTTATGTAGCTCTGTTAACTTTACTAATATTAAGGGACTTTTATATTATGACCATTCTTAACCCAGAACCTGATAATAGTCACTAATTAGAAAACCAATGCCAGCCATACAGTAAATTATATATATACTGTATATAATATCTAGGATTTTTTGATGGATATTCAAATTATGCTATTGGGTTTCCAAACCTCATAAATGGAGCATCAATCCCTGTCTGGTTTTACTGGTCTAAAGCAGAGTCCTGTAAATCTTTTGATACTTTTACACTAGAATTCCAATGGACTGAAGGTTTAGTCAATGGACAGAAACCTTAAAACAGCACCACCATGTCCACTAGTCTTATTCCCTTCACTAACAGTGCAGCAAAGACAACATGACCATCTATGTATATTAATAGCATCCATATTAATAGTGACGTGTCAAAGATTGGTGCATCTTTTGAGCTTCGACAATTTATGTACCTCTGTGGTTTTGCTAAGTAGCACCCAGTAGGATCACAACAGCTGTGCGTGGCATTGTTAGCGATTGAACTGTTGACACTGACATGTTCAGTATAACTGTGCATCTCTGCTATGTGTACCGGAGGTATTTGCTTTGAGTGCAAATGCCTGCCAGTGGCTGATCTATACGCTAAAAAAAGATAAGCATGCTTTCATAAGGTGAAGACTGTACTGTAATGAGAGTGTCATCCTCTTAAGTCAACAAATGCATGTGACTGCTCAGAATACCAGATTAAAATACAAATAATTTTCAGAATATTTATTGGATTTATGGTCCAATAAATATTCTGAAAATATTTTAGGGAATATAGAAAAAATATTAGGGAAAATAGATGTAAGTGTAAATATATGTGATATGTGATATCCACCAGTGGATAATGGTGATACTAGGTAATAAAATAGGTCACGCTCCAAAATAAAAATGCATACACACCATGCTAAATGTGTTTGCCACAATTCTGGACATTTTGGAAATTACCTAGCTGGAAATTTTCTCATTTCTGGCCCCATCAAGGAAAGCATTTCAAGTTTTTTTTTTTTATATAACTTGCAGAGAAAACCAGTTTTGGGACATAAATTATCCTGGTATTTAGCTGCATTCATGATGCCATCTGAATCGGATTGATGCCATCTGGTACCCCTTGACCACCAGACACAAAACAGCCCCAAAGCATCTATTATAAATTATTTTATGAGGTATGTGGGGAATTTTCTTTGTATGCACTTCCCATTTCTTCCGAAACATGCAAAAGGTTTGTACTGTAAATCAGTTTTGTTCTGATCTGAACACAAGACATAATACCAGTTGTAGATCTATTGATTTTTAAAGTTTAGATGCTGAACTTTGTTTGCCAAAAGGAAGAGCATCTTTATTGCAAACCTTCACAGCAGCATGATATTATTGAATTGATACTTTTTTAAAGATTTAATTATGAAATTATGTGAACCGTGCTTCTCATTCTGTAGGAGTAGGAAAGTAATTAATTCATAAAAGTAAATGCAACCTCAGGCAATGTAATGATTGATTCTGTTTACTTTATTATGGCTGTGATAATGGTTAATGAAATTATATATTCTTTGTCATTATATATTTATAACCCTGTTACTTAATTTGTGCAGTATTTAGCCCCATAATTATGCCTTTATGTTCAAAAGAATAATAGTGTTCCTGGGAACTGTGTATTAGTGAAAAGGTGAACAGGTTATCCAACTCCTGTTCATTCATATTCAATAAGCATTTTATTCTGGTCACTGACATGATGAATCTAGAATCAATCCTCGGACGTCTGTGTTACCACAAATGCAAGAATACAGCCAGCTTGGAAGTATTTGCGCTCATAAATTTAGTATGTTCTCTTGAAAGGTAGCAGAAATTCTATAGTTGATTATAAATGTCAGCATACTCAATTACAGGTAAGCAAACTGAATTTGAAGTGTTTAAGGACAGTAGCTTTAACTTTTAGATTAAGAATGAACCAAGTATTGTACTGCATGTGGAACTTAATACATTACCAGGATTTAACACACAGTTCATGAAAGATATATGTTAGAGATGGAGAAACAGTTGTAAGCCCAACAACTTTCCTGTACTCTGATCAATCCTTTTTGGTAGTGTTAAGAATCTAAAAGGCACGCATGCATATAGAAAGTAGAAGCAGTGATTCAGGAACCGACATATGCCTATAAAGACAGTGGGAGTGCCTTTAAAGCACATGCACTGTGTAAATTTGTACCTGTCAGCAATAAACCTAATAGAGAGTGTGGTTTGTTAATAAAAGTTTTGTTTAGAAATACATAGGCACAACTTACAGAATTTCTATAACCATCTATAAATTGCCTTGTCTTTTCTTTCAGCAGTTTATTTGGGAAGAAGACTTCAGCATCAGCAACAGTCTAAAGCCAAACTGAAACTTTTTTCCAACACAGAAAAAGTAATTTACTCCTTTTCTATAACAGCCTGCCCTGCTCTGTTGAATACCTTACTATATATACCTCAGTATATTTTCAATTATGTTTCTATAGTGATCATAAATCAGTTGCTTTAAATCACACTTTGGCTTTTCCATCCATTTCTACATCATCTCAAGTATGCAAAGTTGTTGTTTGTGTGAAGAATCTATTATTACTGAACTTGAACAATACACCATTCCAGTTTGCTGCTCTTCCCCAGACCTATTTTGATGTAAGTGAGCCAAGTTGCCAGAGGTTACAGAACAACAGGCGAACGAATGGAAGGAACAGATGGAGCGATGGTGAAGAGGTGTGGAGTTCACTACAGGACAAAATCACATGTTATCTATGAGAAGCAGACCAGATAGGTTGGCCAAGGGTGAGGGCATGCAGGAAGAGTTGACCGGGAGGTGCTGAGTGTTAGACTGACAAATGTAACTGGAGCTTAGAAAAAGGGGTGGGCAGGGACTCCAGGCTTAAAGAAGGGTAGGGCAATAAATATCTCTGGTGTACACAGCTCTAAAATTTAGTCAGAGTCCCCAAACTGGGTCCATTATCTACTGTATCAGAGAGAACATGCAATAACTGCATTTGCAACAACTGGTGTTAAATTTGAACACAGAGCACTGGAAATGTGCTTGTGTATAGTCTGAAAAGTTTAATTGAAGGGAATAATTTGAGCATGCTAGTCCTTGATTCACCCTTAGAGGGGAGTAATGCCATGTTTTTAGTTTGTGTGTTTATAGTGTAAATAACAAATTAGCAGTTTGTATTCTGTATTGTCTTTCTCCTGAAAACCTGAAATATATGATTATCTGATAAAGGTTAATGTTTACATAATTGCTATTGCTGTTCTGTAATTCCAAGACATTTGTTACTGCACTCGGATTATATACTGTATTTCAGTGTATATCATTTATGTTTATCCAAATCCATCAATTATGACCGAAAAGAAAGTTGGTTATAAATTCTGGAAAATTCTGAGTAATGTTATTTTGGTTCCATTTTTATATATAAGAGAAAAGGCAAATGAATTGTGCTATATATTGGATTGCTTATAACTAAGACTTTGGATGGTCTGGAAAAGTATGAATAAAAAGTATAAATACATCCATATAAATAATATGAACACATAAGTATTCTATTAAAAAAATGTGTTTATTGTCTATTTAGACATCCTAAGTGGGCAGGCTCAAACATTTGCTCAACTCTGGTGTGATACTGTCGTGAAAAAGGCTTCTTAAGTGTGAAACTGCAATGAGCAATAAGCAGATTTATCCATAACCCATCATTTTAACAAAAATTCCAAATGTACAGGTTTTGTTACTGATCACACTTACCCAATACAGTAAAAAAATTTCTTGGATGAACAGTAACTATGGGCGGTAACAATGTTAACAATGAAAACCTAACACATATTTAATCCTATGGTATTAAACAAGATTATTTTTTAAATAGTATTTGTTTACTCTTTCTTTAAGCAATGGCACTACTATTTATTAATCAGGAGTTAAATTAGCCATCATGTTTTACCATTTTAAAGTTATTATACGTATGATGAACTATTTGATATGCAGAAGTTGGTCAACTAAGCAAAATGGTGTGTCATTTAAATGATGGTTTTTAATCAGGCATTGCAATATAATATAGTTAATGATAAAAAATGTACTGAGAATAATATAGTGGAGTATAGTCCGTTTTTATTGAATTTTTATTGATGTATTGATTGTAGTAGAGGCAGAATTTTGATCCACTTCTGTGTATAGTATAGAGTAAAGGAAAAACGATTAAAGTGCGTTTCTTACAATGAAAGCTTGGTGTCCCTGTTGAGCTATTTTCAGAGCGATTACACCACCAGCAGCCCCCACACGAGCACTCCACTCCACTCCACCCCACCACATCCCACCCCATCCTCCCATAATAGGCTATAGGCTAAATAAGGATTTGCATTTCCTCCTGAAAGGGACATACGAAAGTAATAAAACGCAAAGAAAACAATCATATGGTAGTAGTTATTGATTATTACGACAATTGTAAATTATAGTTGCCCCTTGCCTGTGGCTATTCCACAGCTGAGGTTATAACCCCCCCTTTTCCGTAGACACCCATGATATAGGGTCTTCATTGTAGATGGAGGTAAATGATGCTCGTTAGAACACTTGTGACTCTTTTCCCATCACTATAACCATTAATGACAAAGGTAAAGCCAGCTGATCACTGAAATCACTTGTGCTCATGAGCAAAAAGCACAATTTTATTTTATTATTAATTATTTTTTTTAAAGTGTTCAACAAATCGATCAATCAATCAATCAATCAATCAATCAATCAATCAATCAATCAATCAGTCAATCAATCAATCAATCAACCTAATGATAATAATAATAATAATAATAATAATAATAATAATAATTATTATTATTATTATTATTATTATTATTATTATTATTATTATTATTTTATTATTATTATTATTATTATTATTATTATTATTATTATTATTATTATTATATGTGGGGTTTTAATTTTTTTTCTTGCTGTTGTTGCGACTACCACTAATACTGATAATAATAATAATAATAATAATAATAATAATAATAATAATAATAATAATAAGATAATGAATAATTATATGAACCGTTAAAAATAAAATATAATAATTGAAACATTTATTACGAATTCAATTGGCAAACCAGATGAAATAGACTTTTAAGTAGTAATACTGAGACAACACTTACAAGACAGTGATTATTGTTATTAATAATAATAATAATAATAATAATAGTAGTAATAATAATAATAATAATAATAATACGATATTACGTAAATGATGAATTATTATTATTATTATTATTATTATTATTATTATTATTATTATTATTATTATTATACTGCTATATTTGTTGGCTCATTAATTAAAATCTAATATTGGTCTGATATTTGTACATGAATTCCTTTTAAAAGCGGCTCTAAATTCGCACGCGCGCTGTTCGGGGATTTACACTGCGTTGGGTGCGAGAACAGTCTCGCGCGAGCCTCGTTTTCTGCGTTGTGACCCTGTGCCACGCAGTCAAGAGTAAGTGCAGCATGTAGCTCTGCTGGCACTGTGAGTGTGTTATAAGCATTGCATGAATTTTAAAAGAAAAAGGTCAAACGGCGAAGTAAAAACAAAGATATATGTAAATAAATCACTTCTTAAACATGCAACGTAATGTAATGTTTGCCAGTGGAAAAAGCTTAAACTCGGCTTCTAATATTTATTGTAAAGGAATAAATAAGAAGGTAAACATGAAAATAAAGCTATTTTATTGTCAAAGCATTCAACATGGTTAGATAAACTATCAAATAGTGAATTTCAGCAAAAAGGATGAGACACATAATCTATTCCTCACAGACACAGATTTGTACACCTTTGTTGTATTCAAACAAATATTTACACTGTTGTAAATAGACTGTATCTTAAACAGATAACTCTCATTTACATGCATTCTTAAATATAGTTCACCATCATATTCCGAATGATTTTAATTAGGCCTATAGACATGAAAAGCAATTTTTCTTCTTGCAACGGAACTACTTTTCAATTCATTTCTATACATTATACAATACATTGATATATACAGAATACAAATTACATGTACTATTCCCCCCACACACAAATAATAAGTGCTTCATATGATAGATTTTTTTTTTTTTTCAAATAGATTTTTAAACATTTTTGGGTTTTAAGTTTTTTTTTGCATACACAAAAGCATGACATGTTGAAAGATACAATCCAAACAGAAATGTCCTTATGAATGTAAGATCTCCAATTTGACAAGATTGACAGTACTCCCCTTCCAAAAGGAAAAAAAAAAGAATAATAATGTTGTTTAAAAAGTGTAGTGCCCCAAAAAGTCAGTTATGAGAGGTCATGTGACGTGAGAGGTGATGCCTCTCTCTGAACGATTCATTGCAAATGGGGCACTTGAGCTTTTCTTCACGTCGCCTCTTGACCAGTGGCTCCATGGAATATTCCTTTTTGTGGTGCGAACGCATGTGGTACACCAGGTCAGAGGTCATGCGGAAAGAGGCATTACACTTTGCGCACCAGTTCTGTGCTGGCAGGCATAGAGAGGTGAAAGACGGGGGCAAAAGTGTGAGGGCGGATGGCATTTGCAGCTGGATGGCGCTTGATGATTTAGGCCAGAAAGTTGTTGCGTAGAGAAATGGGTTCTGCTTTGACATGCCACCTGGTACAGGACAATTGGTGCCCAGTTCAGAACCTTGCAGCTTGGCTCCCAGATGATCTGCCTGGTAGAGTCTACTGGAACTGACGGTGTCACCTACAGGAGGGTGGCAGTCTACACCAGGCATCAGTTTAGGCGTCATGATGAGTGGTGAAAGCTGCGAGAAAGAACGTGACGGCTGGCTGAAGGCACTCTTGCGCTCTGAGCCTCCGGAATCCTGGGATACTGAAGTGAAAGCACTCGCTACAGCTGAGCTCTCGATCCGTGACTGAGGCGGCTGTGTCTCGCTCAGCACTTGCCTAATGCTAGGATGCTTTTCATTGCCAGGCCTCACTGCCTCGGTCTTATTTTCTGAGTTGAAACCACCGTTTTTGGCACTATGCTTTAAGCCCTGTGGTAACTTTTTGACTTCAGTAAAAGCGCTGCGTTTTGTTTCTGGGCCCTCAGAGGGTGAGAATGGTCGCCTATTATCCTCCAGGCCATACGCGCCACGGTACTGCTGGGCCGAATTAGCCAGTTCTTCCTTAGACTTTGGGGTTGAGCCCATGACCCGGCTATGGTCCTCTAGTTCAGAAAATTTGCGCTTTCCTGAGCTTTCACTCAGAATCTCTGCCTCCTTGTCAGTGGCAGGACTTGTCCTGTTGTTCTCCAAGTCTCTGGCAAGATTGTGGAAGTCTGTTGATGGCTTTCCTTCCTGGGGGCTAGAGAAACCTTCGGAACGGCGCAATTTGGGGCTTGAACTGGAAGTGGGTATGCTGGCTGGTTCTCTAGTGTCCTTAGCATCGTCTTCACCACCAGACATCATTTGCAGTCTCTTGGTGCATCGGAATCTCAGGTGAGCCAGGAGGGGGAACTCAAACTGGAAGCGCTGACTGCAGTCAGGACACAGATACGGTGGCGATCCTGTGCAAAAAACAATCAAAACAGAACAAAACAAAACGAAAACAAATTAATCAATTATTTAAAATTTGTGCGTACAAATATTTATTAAGTAAGAGCAGAGAGTAATTTGCTGTGGTAAGGTTAACAAATTACTATCTGAATGGTATCCAGGGGACTGTATTATACTGTTTATTGTTTAAAAAGAAAAATCATTGGTAACATTGGTGTTATGGTAAAAACTTTTTTCCAATTACGTGTATGTTTTATAAAGCATTTTGCTGAAGAGTAATGAAGATCCATTTATGCAAATGCATTCATTCTATGCATTACCATATGCATATATTCACAGATTTAAAAATGTTTTTCCTGTTGTGCAAAAAATAAACAAAGTCAGAACTTTAACCTATTCCCTTGAACTTTACCTTTGCTTTTGACATTGTTTCTGCTGGAGCCGAGTAACAGTAGCTCGATCAGGTCCTTCCCATACCACACCAAAAGTTCTTCATCCTTCTCAATTCTTCTTAGTGACCTATAGAAAAGCTGTCCATTCTTCACGTAGGCCTCCAGGTTCTGTTCATCCCTGTCTCTTGCAGATTGGACCAACCTCAACCACATTAGACCTTCTGCAGAACTTCCTGCCGCTGATGTGTCCACCTATCATCACATGCAAATGATTTAGCATATATATATATATATATATATATATATATATATATATATATATATATATATATATATATATATATATATATTTATAAACATAGCGCATCATCAGATGTCTTACCAAACTAAAGAAACAGGGATTGTAAGAATTGACACTGCAAATTAAAATGCAACAAGCATTTTGTAGAAACAATATAGCAAATTAGCTCATTACATGAAAACCTAATATCTTTTAATCATGGTGTTAAACTCTAAATACTTTACATATGTATTAATGTTCGTTGTGGACTTCTTATATGTGTTATTAATAGCTGCCTGTCAAACAGATTTTCAAATGATATTAGAGCTCATATGTGACCTCAAGTCTGCTCGAGTGCGACTCAAAACCATCACGTGAATGTTGCAGCCATGAAGCATGACTCGTACCCTGAAGATGTACGGCGCCGTCCTCTTGTCTGTGGATTTCAGGGCGATGAAGGCGATGCTGTCGTACAGGGAAGTGTGACTGAGCACGCACGGCCCGAAGATAGCGTTTTCAGGGATGTCGCAAGTGGTGTACACACTCGTGAAAATGTCCGTTAAACACTGCTGCATGGCCTTCGCGTCTCCATCCCACGCCAACTTCTGCGAGCTGGACTCCTCCATCACGAGCTTCGAACCGAAACACAGGGCAGGATGAGCCGACACGTGAACAAAACAACACGCAAAATACGGTCTGTTTATCTATAAAGGCTATGCAAAAAAAAAAAAAAGGCTGACTATACGTTACTTTATAACTGTATTATATAATAAATAACAGTCAGATTATTATACATAAATAAGTTTAAGACACGTGGCAATGGATTTAGCAGCAACGTAAATATATAATCCTAATATAATTCAGTTTTATTTTGTATAGCGTTTCGAACAGCGATATTATTATTATTATTATTATTATTATTATTATTATTATTATTATTATTATTATTGCTTTCCTTTAAAATAAAATGTTTTATTAAATTGTATTAAATATTAGTAAAACATCAACAATGAATCGTTATTATTATTATTATTATTATTATTATTATTATTATTATTATTATTATTATTATTATTATTATTTTATGTATTCAAATGCATTTATTCTATGTATCCCAGGTACATCAGCAGTCTACATGTCCCCAGTGGCATCAGGCTATTTTGCACGTTTTTCCTGCCACTAACACGGAGGGAAATTAGCGGCGTTTAGAGTCGCAGGAGCATGTCGAATGGATTTCAAGTGCGCTGTCAAAGTCGCTGATTTCGTGTGCAGAAGGCTTTAGTGCTATTCTACACCGACCTAACGTATGTGCGTTCATTAACATAATCCACCACTTTCATGCAAAGACTTTCATTAAACCATTTAATGAAAGGAAGGGTTTTTTTTCTGAACCCCAAATCCAAATTTACGAAGGATTCGTTTTTTTAATTAAATTTTATTTATTTTTTTATTTTTTTGTATAGTTTATAAGAAAATTCCTTTTAAGTTGCATTAAAAGGATGAAGACATTTGTATCGAGAATAACTACTGTTTTCATGGACTGTTCAAATATTTATTACTTTTAGAAGCATATGGATTTTTTTGCAGGAAATTGAGTGAGCCTGGTAGTTTCTTTCAAATTAAACTTCTGGTAGAGCTGAAATAAAAATGTTTATAGTATTGATAACCTACATTATAATAATACAAACACACACACACACACACACACACACACACACACACACACACATTCTTCTCTCTCTCTCTCTCTCTCTCTCTCTCTCTCTCTCTCTCTCTCTTCATATATATATATATATATATATATATATATATATATATATATATATATATATATATATATATATATATATATATATATATATATATATATAGTTTTATAACTAACTGATATTTATTTTCCAATGTACCCATAACCCACTCTTTCCGTTTTTGCTTTTCTGTTTGTACACTCTGTAGACACTCTGTAGAGTCCAGACGACCATCCAAAAGCGCATTAACATGCCGAAAACGTACGACGAAGCCCAAAGTGAACATCCGACTATCCGACTTCACCCGACAGTTGTGTAAACCAGGGTGCGGTTCCTATTATTTGTATTATTTGTAATTTACTTATCTATAGATAATGCTTTAAAAAGTTTGAATTTGCACTAAGGATAGTATCTAGAGTTTTATATGTGCATGTCTGTTCTTTTGTTATTCAGTAGTTTAAGTATTGAGGTCTTTTGTAGCTGTTCGGGTCGGTCGGGCAAAGCCACACAAAGAGCCCGTTGAATATGCATCTCTTCTCTAAACCCCACAACAGAGCCTGGGCATTTCCAAAAACACAGCCCATGAACCCCCTGACCTCCGACTTCACGGTGAAATTTATAACCCTTTCTTATTGTTCCGATTTACGACGGCGCAATGACGACCAAATTCGTTTGCATCGTTCAGTGAATGTAAATATATTGTAAGTCAGTGCGTCATCTCTGCACTAAACATCTGCCTAAAACATCTTTCTGTCAAACACACACTCTTCATCTAACTTCAAGCAGATCAAATGCAATGGCCACATCTATAAGTTCCTACTTGGACGTTCATTCAGCACTGAGAGGGTTCTGCTGTGCGCGCTGCCGAAAGGATGCTTTGGCATTGAAGGCTGCTCAGAATTCAGCTCGTCATACTCACCGATTCGCAAAAGATGGAAAGAAAAAAAAGAAGCAAAATAATCCACAAGGCTTGCAAGAACGGGGTGGGAATCGTTTGCGTCGCCGAGCCGTGAAGTCCGCGCGCTCAGTACATTTCCCCGCTTCGGTTTAAGGTGAGAGTGCCGGCGGGCGCGAGCGCAGATGGAGCCGTGGAGCAGCGACTGACTGACACACACACTCCTCACACACACACTTTTTGTTTGCTGGCGCATAATCTGCCCAATGAGGCGTGTCACTCTCCGTCTCCTCCCTTTAACTCTTTACTAGCCGAGGCCAAGATTCAGGCACTTTGCTTTAGAATAGGCATATAACAACAAACAAAAGCAACAAAATGTCTTGAAATGCTGAAAATGGGCAAAATGATGAAATAGGAAAGTGGCACAAATGTATTACAAATGTCAGCTAAAGCAATAATGCAATAATGACAATGTTTGGTTTATGTACTACGATTATTATTATTTTTATATCATTATTATTAATATTATAAAGTATAATATCAGTAGATTAAGTAGTATCAGAAAAACAAAAAAAGGTCTTTTTGTGCTTCACTTCCTGTCTCTGAAACCTTAAAGGAACCTTAAAATATATCTTTATATTTCAAATAACCCTAGCATCACTAAAAAAAAATAATAAATCGAACTGCATACTAAATTTACTACTAATAGTAGATCAGCTACTTCTACTAGGAGGACTATTAGGAATAGCCTCATCCCTCATGAGATTAAAGTTCAAAACAAGACAGTAAAAATACAACTTGCACACTAGGCATCACCTCTTATCATAGTTGCATGAGTAGTTTTACATATTTTTGTTACTATATACAACTATCACGTCTTTTCTTCAGTATCAGAACATTACACTGCTTGGATCACATATGGTCACATGCCATGGCTAAAGTATATTATGGTTAAACATATGGGTCACTGAGTAGTGAGTTTTGTTCGTTATCACCCATCAGCCATGTGCAAAACGTGCTTTCTCTTTGGGTATCCCGGGCGCGCGCGCTCGCTTCTCTGCGTTGACTGCGAGAACGCGCGCGCGCAGTGGTGCGCGCTGTCCGTCGCGCGCGCTGAGGAGGAAAGTCCTGACCTCAGCCCAGAGTCCGTAGGAATTTAAAAAGAATAAAAGTAAGAGGCGCTTCTTACATTTTTGACGTCGTTGCACCGAACCAGGCTCGAACCCTGAGCACTCGTGACTTTTAACACGAGCTGAACGCTGTCCGGGTTCTGGGTCCGACCCGCACGCGCAGGGATCCCAGCGCCTCTGATTGGAGTGAGCATGAAGATCCAGGTTAATGATCGGTTTCTTGCATGAACCTGGTAAATGCTAGGAGTTACAGTATATGGGTGAGGATTGGGCTCTCGGGTAATACAGTAAGTGAGATAAGGTAAGTGCTGTATGGTAAAGAAGCTGTACTACTTCTACACAGAGATCTCGCACTAACACACCATTTATTCTCTATATATAAAGACTAGTTATGCAAATACATAAAGCGAATAAAAATGATATATCTCTTGCATCATCAACCTGAATAGTGTTTAATTGAAAGAAAAGACTTCTAACTGAAAGGGACTGTAACGCATACTACATGCACGCAACTTTTTGTTAGAAAGTATGTGATCAATGCTAATTAATCGTATTAATGTGTGTATGCGTAAAGTCAGGTGAAGCTTAGGCTTATATGGTTTTGAAAAAAAAGTCTCAGAAGACAACTCAGGTAACCAAACAATATGCCAATATTAATTAGTTGTGAATTTTTGAAATCTAATGTCAAGAATGAGACATATAAATAAGCATTTTAATTTTTTGTCTTTGTAATTTTCTATAAAAGTTGTTGTTTGACTCTTGTGAAATGTTTATTGTTATTTATTTATCTCAAATTCTTTCTGTGTCTCCACTTGTTTCTTCTGTGGTCTCTGGTTTCCTCCAATTTTCCCAAAACATGCTGGGCTACTCTAAAATGTAGTGTGTGTGTGTGTGTGTGTGTGTGTGTGTGTGTGTGTGTGTGTGTGTGTGTGTGTGTGTGTGTGTGTGTGTGTCTGTGGTGTACTCCTACTTCACACCCAGTGTGCCTGGGACCCTTTTGCTGAAAATGATTTCACATCTGATTGTCTATTTCAAACCAATAATATCTTTTGGACAATAGTAAAACATAAATAAGTAAATAAATAAACACTTTCTGTTGTTTAAACTTTTAATTCCCAATTTAGGAGATCTTCATGGTAAATTATATTATAATCAGTTGCACTGTTAACTGTGCATTAAAATGGAACTGAGGATAAATCTCCTACAGGTAATCGAAATTAGTTACTTACTTCATAACATGTTTTTTTTCTTTATCTTTTTTTCTTTTTTATCTCTATCTTCAGGCGGGGGAATCACATGCCTGTCCAGTGTAAGCAAAGTAAGGCTTTTAAACTGATTTAAGATTTTATTCTTTTAGATATTGATGTTTTTACTGAAAGGGTTTGCTTTAAGTCTGTAATTATTTATGCATTCAGAGCTATAAATCCTGCCCCGTTCCTCTGTCGCTAGTATGGCATAATAAGGATCATTTTCCCATACAAAGATCTGAATTAATGCCACAATCAGTAGCCATCTGCTTCAGCAGTTTATGGTCACGGGCTGAATGCACACCGAAGCTCCCCTCATCTCACCAGCATAACCTACCATGTTAATACCAGGTTGATATTGGACATATGTTATCTTTTGCTTTGTATTCCAAAATTGGAAATATAAGATACTGGCAGATTAAGAGCACATTCATTATGTGTTATAGACAATGCTGGCTAGTAGTCTACAAAAGCAATTTGAAAGTAGGTGGACTTTAAAATTATTACTAAATGTATATTCATTAGATTCTGCAGTTAATAAACCCAAGTTTTTTATATCCTGGTTTGCTTTGACTTTTAATAAGAGCTCTCCAATGAGATCTAGGATAACAGCATTCTTCCATATTTTAGATGTTTGTTCAGTTAAAGAAGATAAATACTCTTCCACTGGGGAAATCTTTAAAGTGTATAGCTGTGAATATTTCTGTTTGTTATTAGGTGTTATTTGTCTTCTTTTTTATTGAGTGTTGCAAATTTTTTAATTTTTTAATTAATAACCAGTGACCGAGAGACATCAGCAGATTTGTGGTATCTTGAGCTGTGAGAATTTCTGCTGGATGATTAATGATAAAATTATTTAGTTAATTTCAGGACTCATCTGTTAAGGTGGATGAGCAACAATCCACATGATCTGCTTACTTTTTTTTCTATTCATTAGAAGCAAATCAATGGAATAATAATAATAATAATAATAATAATAATAATAATAATAATAATAATAATAATAATAATAATAATAATAATAATAGTAATAATAATAATAATAATAACATGAATAATAACAAATAATAATAATAATAATAATAATAATAATAATAATAATAATAACATGAATAATAACACAAATAATAATAATAATAATAATAATAATAATAATAATAATAATAATAACATGAATAATAACACAAATAATAATAATAATAATAATAATAATTATTATTATTATTATTATAAAAACATTACAATACATTATTACTATCACTATTCTTCAATTTATTTATTTTTATTGCTATTATTGTTGCAGGTGGTGGTGGTGGAGGTGGAGGTGGTTGAGTAGACCATTCCTGCCTCACAGCTCCAGATTCCCTGACTTAAATCTAAGTTCAAGTTACTGTATGTGCAAAGTTTTATATGTTTAGATGATATCCACTGTCTCCTGGACCCACTGCGACCCTGAACAGATTACAGCAGAACAAACAAAAAAGTATATTAATATGAATACCACCAATAACACTAATATTACTCATCATAATCCTTATCATCAACATCCTGATCATTTTTTTTACAATGATATTGTTATTATTGCAAGATTTTGAAGCTTCCGTTTTATTCGTTAACCTGTTTGACTTTTTGTGGTGAATCATCTAACGTATTACTTGTGAATTCAAAATATTCGCTCTGTTCTAACATATTGTTCGCTTTTGATTTTCAGCCACACAAAAGTCTCCAGTACTGGTATTAATTCTTTCTTAGTTATCAAGTTGAGTCACTTCAGCAATAGACTCCTCCTGTAAAATCTACACTAACTACAGAGGGACATTAGCAATGTTGCAGCTTTTATGACCGGGAAATTTGTCAGTTACTTATTCTGCAGTCGTAATAAAGGAATGGGAAGAAAAACGTTTAAGTCAGCATGTGGGGAAAGTCAACACAACAAAAAATTGTCTGCTTGTCTGCTTACTTACAGACTTCACCATATTTCTGCCTATAATGGATGGTAATGTGACAAATGTCCTTTTGCACAATTTAATTAAACATTTTCATGCCAACAAGCTCTTGCTCTATTTGTATAATTGAAATATGAACATCTTTAATTGTAGATCATTTGCAGCTTTTTCTTATTTCTGACATAAATTTGTGGACTCTCAGTCTCAGCATATACATTTATTAATTAATAAATAAGAATGGCAAGGGAACATGTGATAAATAATTTGTGCCATGCATTTTTTGGGGGGTTTGGGAGAAATGTAAGAGAATAATGTTTTATTATTGATGTTAGTTGCTGAACTACACAAATATATTTAAAACCTTAAATAATTTCATTTGACAAGTTAGTAATAAGCCCCACAGCTCCAGCGTTTCCGGTGTGATGAGGGCATCTGTATGGAGTTTCACATGTTCTTTCCATTTGCAGGTCATTGCAGGTTTCCTCAGGGTTGTGTATTTTTCTCCCACCTCCCAAATGACTATGTTTAACTGCTCCTTAGTGTGAATGTGTGTGCATGGAGATGTGTGGTGGACTGTTGGCTCATGAAAGTGTATTCGCCTCTCACTCCCTATATTCCTCTGATACATTCTTGATCTAAAGCAACTCTGTTCAGGATGAAGTGATATTGAAGAAGAACGAATGAATCTGGTAAATGATGCTCTCACTCTGTGATATAGATACATTAAAAGACTGTTGCATTGTGACAGTACATGTGTGTAACTACAGAATTGTGTGTGTTCTTCTGTTGATTTATAATGATTGGCATGAAGAAATAAGGAGAAGTTCAATGAGACATTGAAGGGTTTTCATGAATCATGCATTAAAGTGAAATGAGAAACAACACATGAGAGAAAAGTCCATTTTAGTGACGGCCTTCCATGCTTTTTCCAATGGAGGGCAGAAGAGGAAAGGGAAGGAGGCCCTGACAGCAGTGAAGAAGTTCCAAGTGTAGCATGTGTCTCTTAAGAGGAGGGTAAAGAGGCCATTCTCTCTCTCTCTCTCTCTCTCTCTCTCTCTCTCTCTCTCTCTCTCTCTCTCTCTCTCTCTCTCTCTCACACACACACACACACACACACACACACACACACACACACACACACACACACACACACACACATACACACACACACACACACACACACACACACACACACACACACACACACACACACAGACTCCTTCTTTACCTTATATTCTCACATCGCACACTGTCCCCCTGTCACTACCCCAGGTCACCAAGTGCTGTTTCTTATACAATGCACCTTAAATGAACTCTCTCGGACAGATTCACATTAAATGCTTCATCTGGATGGCAACAAAAGGGGGGAAAATAAATTAATAAAAAAACACTTTTATACCGGATCCAGCGATTATACAAATGGTGGAAACAGCCAAAAATATTCTGTTATGGCATATGGCACTTCAGCTGCCATATGTGCCAGTTTTCACAAAATTTGGCACCATGGCACATGATGGTCAGTTGTAACTGCCAAAAACACAGCGAGGGCTGTGCACAGAGAGTGAGAGAGAGAGAGAGAGAGAGAGAGAGAGAGAGAGAGAGAGAGAGAGAGAGAGAGAGAGAGAGAGAAAGAGAGAGAGAGAGAGAGAGAGAGAGAAAGAGAGAGAGAGAGAGAGAGAGAGAGAGAGAGAGAGAGAGAGAGAGAGAGAGAGAGAGAGAGAGAGAGAGAAAGCTAAATGCTTCAGTGCTTCAGACAAGAGCACCAATGTCCCTGTGCAATTCCCACTGTATAATCAGGAGTAAATTATCAAATGATGGAACAAAGATTTTGGCTCCTTTAGGAACGAAGCTCCCTTTGGGTTTTTTGTGGGCTTCAACCATCTTTTTCTCCTTTTTCATCTGCCTGCTTGGTGCTGCAGGAACCTTGGTTCTCAGTCCACCTGGCTGTAAAGCAGAGGTAAACTTGATGTGGATTCACAGAAGCCAGTACTGGCTTGACTTTTCAATTCCAGAATGTCATCATTAGCATTATAATTTCAATCAGGTAATCTCACGCAGCTTCTTTTGTGTGGAATTAAAATGACACCTCAATGTGCTTCTTTTTTTTGGACATTGTACTGATGCCTACAATTATTTTTCTTGTTTTCACCCTGTAAATGTACTCAAGTAAAGTCAATCCAATTTCCAATGTAAACTCTATCCATATTGTGCACTATACAAGAAAGGAAGGGAAAAATCTGGAGAGAGCCAGGTTTTCATCTGAGCTGTAACACTGTAGCAAATATTGGTCCAGGATTGCCCCAGGGCATATGCTTGCCCCCTGTCAGTTAGAGAAGACCTCTCATCTGGTTAGCAGTGAATTCTGCCAGAACCCAGCTCTGGGTCCCACCTATAGACCATGTATTAGAATACATACAGTTTATAGTTCAAATTCCTCTTATCACTTACACAGTAGCACCTGTAAAATTACCTCATCAGGATCTGTTTTTGTCTCTCACTTAACACAAGCCAATAAAAATAGATACAGCTTGATTTTCCAAGGAACCAGTAAGAGCTAACCCCATTGTGTTTGGAAATTTTCCTGAAGATGAAAAATGACTTTTACCATACACTGAAAGTTGAGGCTCGTTTCACATAAGAGCTGCTGTTAAGGGAAAAAATAATGATTACATTCTGACCAATCAAAATTGAGAACTCAACAACACTGTGATATAAAAAAAAAAAAGATATTGCAAGATTTTAGGATCTTTACTAAATTTTATACCAGAAAGATCACAGAACTCTAATGTTTTGCCTACTTAAAATTAATAACAGGGCACACATCAGAGTTTCCCTTTAAATGTGTGTATTGTGAATATATAATGTTAATTTTGCATGGTAAGTTTTGTATTGCTTTTAATATCTCTAGGACAATAAAAAAATGTTAAAGGATTTTAAGGATAATTTAAATGACCTATCAGCATTATGAAAATACAATACTGCAGCTTGTTAATAAGAATAATAATATATATAAAGTTATTATTGTTTTAGGACCGTCTTATTAAAAACCTCTGTAGTAGCATTTCATCGTTTAAGATTAATATTTTACCCTTTATCAGCCCGAGAGTATAAAATCTCCCTCATTACTAATTTCTGGCATGGGAAACAAAATCAACAGCTCCTCCAAGTCCATCTTTATTTACTGTGTAAGTAAGTAACTGAGTAAATGAAAGCTTGCAGAAAATACATTGCAAATTATAGGCCTTTCAGGTATATGATCCTTGTAAATATATTTTGTAATAACTGTAATCACCAATCTTTAAAATTGGAAAAACTGTGTTGCTAGTGTTGTGCATTAGCACTCATGTCATTATTAATATATTTCTAATGTAGGTTGAGCTGGTATGAGTGGGATAGCAAGGCTAGGCCTGACCTCTTTTTCAAGAAAGGCATGGATATAAATAAGTAATTGTTGAATCTACAATATTTTAACAATTTTTACGTCTTGAAGTATTCATTTATTTATTTATTTATTTATTTATTTATTTATTTATTTATTTATTTATTTATTTATTTATTTTTACTTTCGACAATAGCACCACCTATGGTTATAAGTAAAAATTAACAAAATTGTGTAAAGTAGACATGTAACCTAATAGTGAAATGTTGGAATGTTAATAAATAAAAGTAACATTTTTAGGTCGTGCCAATTTAATTTCTATCTCCAAATAAAGATATTGCCATTTAAGTAATCCCCTAATATAACCACAGCATAAGACTTCTTAGCCCATAATGTAGATTAAGTGATATTACAATGGCAAAGTACTTCCCGGAAAAAAAAAACGTTTGTGTGCATTAGTTTTTCAATTACTTAATAAAAAAAAAAATTTAAACAAACTAAAAACATTTTACAATAAAAAATAGAGACTACACAAAGGAAACAAACAGCTGAATGATACATTTACTTGCTTGAATGTATTATACAGTTCAGTTTTTTTTTTTTGTGAAGCTCTTTTAACAATTACCATTGTTTCAAAGCAGAGAAAAAGAGTTTATAAAGTTTAAATTTAGAAGTTAGTTTATGCCTTATAGTTTATTCCTAATGAGAAAGCCAGTGACGACAGAGGAAGAAACCTTTAGAGGAACTTAAAGAGAACCCATCACCTGAGTGTCACCTAATGTATAATCAAAATTTTTTTTTTTTCATTGTTGAGGTGTGCTGTTCACTGATGGGTACTTAAATGCAGAACAGTTCAAACACACTGCAGTAAATTAGCTGGTTAACAATGAGTGCAGCTTCTGTAATTCAGTTACTTTAGTTGTTCTTCTGGAGGGTTCTTCTCTACCCACAGAGAAATGCTGGAGCTCTGTGACCATAGTTTTCTTGATGACCTCCCTGACTAAGGCCCTTCTCCCCTGATCGCTTAGTTTGGCCTGGCGGTCTGCTCTAGAAAGAGTCTGGTGGTTCCAAACTTCTATTTACAGATGATAGAGGCCACTGTGCTTATTGGGACCTTCAATGCTGCAGAAACTTTTCTGTACCCTTCCCCAGATCTGTGCCTTGATACAATTTTGTTCGGACAATTCCTTGGTTCATGCTCTGACATGTACTTTTAACTGTGCATAACAAAATGTGGAAAAAGTGAAGCGCTGTGAATACTTTCTGAATGCATGTGAAAACCAGATCATCACACAAACACATAGTTCTTCCCCAAATGTTTGCTACTCATTTTGAATCACAGAAATGTAGAGGATGTCTTTTTTTTTTTTGCTGTAGCATTAAGATTCCCCTTCATTGCAGTTGATAAAGAACCTCAAACATATTCCAGAATGCCAATATATGCAAAATGATCTCCATGAACAAATAGTTTGGCAAGATGGGAGTGTAAGAACCTGACAGGCCTGAACAGAGCCTTGACCTCAAACCCACTGAACTAGTGTGAAATGCTGACCTCACATTACTTTGGAAGAACAACAAGCAAAAGAGACTTGCTTGGGCCAAGAAACACATGGAATGGAGAGAAAAGAGAAAAAACATAGCTGGAGAAGATGCATGCATCCACCTTACGAACGAGTTATGTTCCGAATGACCATCCGTAGCAAGAATTTGTTCATAAATTGTTACTGTATTTGTTATTGACTATGCATATATCCTAATGATGTAAGAGCTATAAATATTATCAAATAAACACTAACATATACTAAAGCAAATCAAAATAAACAAAGTACTGTATATAATATTTTGTATTAATTAATAAAAAAAATTATAAAACTGTATAATAAAAAAAAAGTACTTAAAAAAATTCATTCGCCCTAGTCCTGTACGCATCATATAGTCTCGCCACGTCGACGACTAGCTCGCCGCAGCTCTCCTCCGTTTTAAATGTTTTCGATTCCAAAAAAAATTTCACCATGAGGATGGTTTTGTTTGTATCCGCGAAAGTTCGTAAAGTGGGGAGCATCTTTATATATATATATATATATATATATATATATATATATATATATATATATATATATATATATATATATATATATATATATATATATCACAAAAGTGAGTACACCCCTCACATTTCAGCAACAATTTTATTTTATTTTTTCAGGTGACAAAATTGAAGAAATAAAAATGTGATATATATTAAAGTAGTCAATGTGTAGCTTGTCTAGCAGTACAGATTTACTGTCTCTACAAATAACTTAACATTCATTATTGTCAAAATAACTGCCAACAAAAGTGAGTACACCCTAAGTGAGCATATAAAAACTAGGTCCAAAGTGTCAATATTTTGTGTAAGCACCATTGTTATCTACCACTGCCTTAATTCTCCTGGGTATGGAAATTCACCAGAGCTGCACCGGTTGTTGCAAATGTGCCGTTGTTTGTAGTGCACAAGATTTTATAAAGCATAATGCTATGAAACTGTGATTTTTTTTTAAATGAATATTTTATACAACTTTTTGATATAGAAATGTTCCCCACTAGGAAATAGACATTATAGCAAGCTCATTGAACTTGCACCTATGACTATGCCTCAGGCCAAATGATGTTTGTGGCCATAAGCAAAAATCCAGCTGTACGCTAGATATGCTCTCGTGGGCATGCACTGTTTTTCAAAAAATTTTATTTTTTTGGTTCTCCCTTTCAGCAAATGCCTTGAGGAAGGGCTGTCAGCACAGCCAGCTACCTCTGAAAACTCTGACTGCATGAGCCGCTTGTGGCAGCATGAATCAAAGTCAGCAGACAACACTCTTTTTGTCCAGGCTCTAAGGGCCAGGCCTAAAGTCGACAGAGTTTTTGAGGAAACTTGAGTGCACATCTGCAGTGTGCTGTCTCCATGCTATGTGCAACTTTGCTCTTTGCCTCACAGCAGTGGGATCCAGGCAAAAGCACTCAGCAAAAAGTTCATCAAAGTTTAAGCTTCACCAGATAAAGGGGGGAGAGAAAACTGACATGTTATGATTAGATGGCTTTATCATAGCTGATTACAATAAATAAGCACTGGGCAAATTAAAGGCCAATATATCACAAGAGAAATCAAGCAGGTCCTTACAAGAGGATCCAACTTTTATTTACTATTCTACAGTCCTATTGAATAAAGATGTAAGATTTGTACTTTTATTAATACAACACAACAAAACAGCATCCAAGTTATATGCACTTCATCAACATTCCATCACACCCTTAATCAATTCGACCTGAAAGGCAAAAGGCCCATATTTAAATCTCTCAGTGGATTGTTTTTAGTTCTTTCACAAAACGTTTTAATTTAATCTCTTCATGATCCTGTGTGTGTGTGTGTGTGTGTGTGTGTGTGTGTGTGTGTGTGTGTGTGTGTGTGTGTGTGTGTGTGTGTGTGTGTGTGTTTTGTTAAAAGTTTGGGGAACTGTGACAGGACCAGCCTCTTTGAAGCAAAAATGGGAGACGTGTTCCTCGGAAGCTGGCCAGAACTGATGGCAGTGCTTGCCTTTTCTTCTCCTCTAATCACTCCCATACATTTTGCCTCAAGGAAAAGCACTGAGAATGTTGCCTGCAATGAAACACAGCTGAGTGAAAATTCTGCCTAAGCACAGTGTCCTTTCCTCTATCTAAGGTAAATCTTGTCACTTCACATTGATTTAACATTAGTCAAGAGTACAGCTCTGCAGCTCAGTGAAATATTGCATAGATTGGCAAAAGTTTACCAGTTTCATAAGCAGGTTCATTTGTTCTTATTTAGTCCACGGTATATTTTCGACTGTGGATATCCATAATCAAAAACAGCTCTTGATCATAGATTCTGGTGGGGCAGAATGACATAAATAATGACAGAACTTTAAACTAACAAAACTTGCAACAGAATGCAAACTCAATCTATAATATGTTTAGAGTAAACCATAAGAGGAAATTATCCCATAAACAGTCAAACAGCTGGTTTTGAGCAATTTGAAAAGTTTGTTCAATTGTTTTATATGGGGGGGCGTACATCTATTAACCAAGGTTCTCAGGTTTCAAAATGTTTAGCCTAACTTCATCTCAAAAGAAAATTCTGGCACTGGAAAAAGGGGGACACATCTTTTCATATGCATGTAAAGCAAAGTCACCATGGTGTGCATGCATTTCTAATGAATAGACATTATAGAGGATAGTGGTAGCTCAGTAGTTAGGATTTTGAACTCTTGAACAGAAGGTCATGAATTCAAATCCCAGCTCCACCAAGTTGAGCAAGCCTCTTAACCCTTAAATGCTCAGTGGTATAAATAAGATAATTGTAAGCCACTCTGGATAAGGGTGTCTGCTAAATGCCATACATGTAAATGTGATCCAATCTATAATCCCCTTTACCCTCTGTTGATCTTTGCAATGCATCTTATAATAAAAAAGATTCAGTGTGTCATGGGCACATTGTCTGCAAATAGTCTTGCTAGAAATGTTGCTACAAAACAAGATATCTGCTGTCGCCTAGTATTTTATTACATAACTTGCATAATTAAGTGTAACCCTTACATAAGTGGGTGTAGCTCTTGTATGCCCTACCATTACCAATGCTCTGCTTGCTGTTCCTCCTCCATGTCTCCTCTCTGAGCCTAAATAGTGAAGTAATTCATGATTGTGTAACATTTAAAAAGACAAATAAGTGGAACATTGGCTTATTTCTGTCAAATTGAAATTTATGGACAAGCTGCCAGTGTCCATAGGGTTCATATAAAAAATTGTGTAACTTTGTAACCTACTTCCAAATACAGCATTCTCAATTTTCATTCACTGACACAAACTTTATTGTTCTTCATTTGAGGGATGATAAACACATGACCACATTTGACCAGAAGTTATTTTTAAATATTTAAACATATCCGGGAAAGTCATACACTTTGCCATCTGATTTAAACATGCAACCATGTGTTGCTTTCATAACAAAATGACACAAAAACATTTGTATACAGCTCTGAAGAGAAAATATGGCATTTCCTAACAACCCGCATTTCAGAGAAATAACAATGGGGGAGACATTTACAATAAATGAAGCATGCTTATGGTTTGTTTTGCCTATTTTGCCGCATGAGTTTTCTACTTGGATGAAAAAAACTAAATCAATATTTGTGAAAAAGAATGAGAGCTGAAGGGTTCAAGAAAAGTTGTTGTGATTTGATCTTCACAGGAAACTAGGCAAGCGTTCAACAAAGCTTTATGATTGATGGCAATAGTTCAACTCTTTCTCAAGGTCTATACACAATACCGGCCTTGATTTCAGCTTATGGATGCCACCCACTGGATGTTTGCGCATGCTAATGTGACCAGCCGCTCTTCTAAATGATTGGCATCTCAAAAAGGCAATGCAAAAGGTGTGTGTGTCCATCTGTCTGGAAAATGTGCTGCGTTGGTGTTGGTCCAGCCTTTAGACGTGGAAACCATATCAGAACAGTGGCCACTGCAGATGTGACTGCATCTCACTTGCTTTAGCCGTTTGTGTTATGCTTGGCTGAAATGACTGATATAATCTTTCGAGATACGCACTGGCACGGCCATCGCTGAGCAACAGAAAGAAATAATCGAGAAATAATGGTAGATCAAGTGTAACTCGCTCTAATTTCCAGTGGGGCATTCACATTAGGGATTTGGCGGCTCAGTTTGATAACTTTTGATTTTGACTTTTTGTGCTCTGTCCAAGCGAACTCACAATTATTTTACCATCTGTTTTTTTTTTTTTACATAAAAAAAAGAAAAATGGAAAAGACAACCCGTGAAATAATTATGCACATCCAAACAGAGAATGTCCTTGAAAACCTCACCCAAAATAAAGTCTCATCTTTTGAGCTTTCAAAATATTCTCTGCCACTTTTGGGTTAATCATCAGTGACACAACACTTTTCTGAGCTGGTGAAAACTCCAATGCGAGAAAGCCGAGATAAGAAGATAACAAACATGGAAAAGTGACTACAGGCGGCAAGGGTGATGAGCCACTGAAAATGGCAGCTGTCATGCGAGTTGACGGGGAAGTGAGCGAGTGAAGGCCCTCGCTGTCTGAGCACTTTGTCACATGCTGTAGATACTTCAAGGGCCAAAATGGAGATTTGGGACGGCATTCTTATCTCAGTGAATACAGAGCATTTTCATCCCTCCAAATGGGAAGGCATGCGTGAACACCTAGGTAAATACATTACATGAAGTTCCTTTTTCCTTCGCAGGAAAAATAGCAAAAATCCCCAAACTGTCCAATCAAATTTGGCAATCTGAATTTGTTGCTCCAAAGAAAGAAAAGCTCCTAGAAATAAATATATAATTCATGTGGTTAAGATGGCTTATTTATAATTTACTCCTTCCTTTAATGTGTACCAGAATATGTTGAATAATACAAAGCAAAAATTTGAGAATATTTACTCAGATCCTGGACAGATGCATTAAAAAAATATATTAAATATATTAAAAAAATATATTTAAAATATCAGCTTTGGGATGAAAAGCATCTTTGATTATGCCTTTGATTAAAACATTAAAAATATGTAAGTAGCAATAAAATACATGTAAATAACTGCATCCACATAATTTGCTGTCAAATGTTTATTGTTGTTTGTCAGGGTATATGACTATATTTTAAAAAATGTGAACAATTTCCAAGAAGAATATATTTGTTAGACACACACACACACACATAAAAAATGCATAAAAAATATTTTATGCAATATTTTTCTATGAAATAAATTATATTGTGAATTATATTGTGAATTACTTTACTGTATTATTAAGCGTAATGTAATTACGGATGTCCTTGGAAGCATACTTTCCCTTGCAGAGAACAATTACTAAAACTGTGAAGCTTTTTCAGTACAAGTGTGACAATACTTGTTGTGACTGAGACTTCTCAAGTGACACTGAGTTCCTCAAAAGAACTTGCTCATGAGTGTGTGTTGTTTGCACTTTATTTCGATCATGACGAAAAAATAAAAGGAAGCAAAATTAGTTGCATTTCCTTTGACGCAGCAAAGTCTATGTTTGTTCGTGTAAGCGGGTTGCACAATTCAGAACAAATTAGCGTGTGACATTTTTGACCATACTTAGGCCTGCTGTGACACTATGGCTATTTTCTCACAACAAAAGCTTGTGGGAAATAAAAGACATACAAGGTATTGACTCAGAAGGGGAAACAAAGCATTGCTGACATGAAGCCGTACAGCTTCAGGCAGGAAGTTGAGCAAACAATCAGCGGGAGCAGGTGTCATTTGATGGACAAAGCTGCCAGCACGAGGATGCTTGTCATGATGGTAAATAGAGAGATGAAAAGGAGCGAGAGAGAGAAAGAGAAAGACAGAGAGGGAAAGCAAGCGAGAGAGAAATTCGAATTGTAGTGGAGAAGGAATTTCATTTCTCTGCCTCCAAAATGGTTTTGGCTGATGGTAATGGAGACAAAAATAATGGAATCAATGAAAACGTTGCAAATGCTATTAAGGGAGTGGCTCAGGAAGGTTGTGTATATTCAAATTATATAACAATTCATAGCCTCACAATTGCAGATTTGAAAGATTTTACAGAAAAGTGTTTGTTTGGCTGATAAAAGACATTTAATATGAAAGAAATGTATTTGGATTTTATAGAACATTTTATTTATGTGGTGTATTTAGGCTTGTTTTGCTTTGTTTTTACATTTTTATACTGTAGATTATAATAATTGGTTATTTTATTATAGAATATTGGACATTGTCCCTTCCAGTTTTAGGGACTGATTTCAAAAATCAATTTGTAATTATGGTTAATTTTAATTGCTATTTATGGATTATTTTAATTGCTAGTGTTCTACAGTAATATTCAGTACTCTAGTACATTCCCTGTGTAATCAAACCATGGGTGAATTTTCACTTCATGCCTAGCATTACAAGGAAAGGCTCTGGATTATTAATGGCCATGAGCAAAAAAAAAAAAAAAGCAATTAATGATGATACAGAAAATGAACAAATACAAATAAATAAAAAAAACAACATCAATGGCAAAACCTAACCAGATATACTGAACGTTAAATTTTTAGGTTAATTGCATCCAAGTCGGCTTTAGCAGTATGTTGTTTTTTTAGAATCAAACTATGAGCAAGGTCTTACTGTGTCGCAACACCGCATTAAGCACATTTTATTTTATCTTTGGTGACGTTTCAGACTCATGCTGGTCAGCTTACTTTTCTGCAACCCCCCCGCTACACTCTTTTTACCACCAACGCCCATTAACTGCACTGATTGAGTCTTCTTTACAGGTCAATCTTCACTTCAGCAGCCCTGTCTCCTTTGATTTCCCCTCATTCCCAGTGCAGAAGTGATCAGGAATGTGCAGGCACTCTGCAGAATCCCCTCATTAGGCTGACGGGCCCAGTCGAAGCACCCATTAACTCCATTCTCGCAAAATGCATCGTGCTGCCAGATAAGACGGATGAGAGGAGACACAAGGAGGGTGAGTGCCTGATTTTGACTGGAACTGTGTCAGTGCACAGCCAGCCGTGTTCAGAAAATCAGTGATGGACGTCTGTCTGCAAAGTGTCCAGCAGCACAGACATTTCCGTTGAGTCTGCACAGCAGAATTAATTTTTCGTTTCATTGCCACTAATTTTGCCACTAATCCGTATTTGACTGTTTGTACATCATTATTCGTTTCTGGCCTACACTGACCTTATGCTGCTGTGGATGGTCTCACATGGATGTTGTAAAAACAGTTTATACCGGTCTCACAATTTTTCCACTGATAATCTCATCAGGATATTGTACAATTGGACTAAAAACGTGTGTTGAAATAATAATTAATTATTCAGTGCTCAACCAAGAACAATAATTACCAATGTACATACTAACAAATGTCCTTTTGGGTCTGGTTCCTCTCAACATAATCTTCCCTAATCCTAATTTATTGAATTCACTTGCTACTGTTACCTCTGTCTTTCTAATTACAGATCCAAATCTGTAAAATTAATTTGGATTATATTTACTAATAGATTGTATATTGATACCTGCTACCAGGACAGACTGTGTCTAATTATTGCAACATGACTGGCAGAAAAAAAGCAGGCAGAGGGCATTTCGCCTTTTTCTTGTGGGTGGTTGTGAAGATGCGAATGTACATTTTAACATTTTGCACACTCATTTTATCTTGAAAGTCATTGTGTGTCTAATTAAAGTATGTATAATCTGCTGCTTTGCTTTGTGTGTAAATGGCGTCTCAATAGTTCTTTATAAAACCACTAATAAGTTCTCAGAAATGCTGCGTTTAGAGTGCATGTAAAGTTCCAGCTCTTGTTCTGGATTAGCTATTGTTTTGGACTAGCAACATCTTTAAATATCCATCAGTGCAAACATGCTATCCATGTGAAATAATTTCAGTAGAGTGAAGTGAAATAAATTTGATAACAAACAAAAAGCAAACAAGTCTACAATATGAACTCCAAAAATGTCTGCATTGCCTTAAATTACTGGTCTTTCCAAATGTTGGTCTAATCATTTTAATAACTAAACAGTGTAAAACTACAGAAAAAACACCTGAAACACTTTATTCGGTTTTGTTACTTTTTTTTGCATTTTTGGTGGCTGGAAATCTTTCAGTGAATCTTTCATACCTTCAGAACAACCGAATCAAGCCCAGTTTTTTTGTGTGTGTATAGATAGATTATGTAGGAAAAGTCACAAAATATTATTCCACTCAGATGAAGGGAACCCTTTTTTTTATCAAGGAAAAGTCGATTGGGGTCATATAGACCCCAAGGACCGATTAAAGGTTAAATCATTAGATATCTCGTGAACTACCTGAGACAACACAAGGGTGAATTCGTAAGAGGAAACCATACTCAAAAGTGAGACACAGAATAGTTAAATTAATTCCGTTCCTTTTTTCACAATTGTATACTACAGAATAAGTATACCAAATGTCTTGAAAAGAAGTTCGGAATAAACATATAGTGTTTGAAAGTTTAAAAATGACAGTCCTTCAGTTCTCAGAACAAACATATAGTATCCAGGTAAGATTTTCTGAAGAAGAAAATGTAAGACTTTGGTTTGCATGGGAATAAAATTAATACAAAAAAAACAAGGCCTTGGTTAAGGACTTCAGTAAACTTACTGTTTACTCTCTTCAAGGCACAGCACTTTTAGCATGAAATTAATCCTACACCTTTATCCTTTTCATGGAACTTTACTCTTAATGAGTTTTAACACCTCAATGAATCTTGCAATTAGTTCAATTGTTTTCCTTGTCACTTCTGATTATTCATACCACTGTAATGTCCATGACAAAAGAAGTGAAATAAAACTCAAACAAAACTATGAGGATGATATATTTCCAAACACATCAACATAATCAAGTGTGGGATACACATACTCTGTATGCCCAAACCCTTTAAGAGGCGTCAAATGAATATACCAAATGTGACAATTATGGGTGTAACAGTGTATGCCAATTAAAAAGATTTGATTGTGTTTAATTCTTACTCTCATTAAAAATGCATTTCATGGCTTAAAGTGTGACATTCTGTAATCCGTCATTGTATTAATCAGAATGCATCTTCAAGTTTTCACTTATGATAAGTCAGCTAATCAGATCAAATTAATTCGAGCAGTAGATTTAAACAGGAAAGAAAAAATAGAACGTGAAAATAAGTGACAAACAGTGACATCAAATACTTCAAATGACATGAAATACATGATATAATACGATTTTAAAAAATGGTGACTATTTATTCACAGTGAGGATAAGTCATGAAAGAAGATATAATAAAGTTCGGGTTGTGTGTGAGACAGTGTGACCGTCTTAACAAAACGTAAGCAATTTATGGAAATAAATAAATTACTGAATTGATTACAGCAACATTTATTTAGCTAAGTAGCTGAGACAAAGTAATCATATTCAGGATTATATATCCATTCTTTATCCATAAGGTTGAATATGATGTTGGCCCCCCCTTTGCAGCTTTAACAGCTTTAACTTTTTTGGGAAGGCTTTTCACAAGGTTTAGGAGTGTGTTAATGGGAATTTTTAACCATTTTTCCAAAAGCGCATTTGTGAGGTCAGACACTGATGTTGTACGAGAAGGTCTGGATCGAAGTCTCCACTCTAATTCATCCCAAAGGTGTTCTACTGGGTTGAGGTCAGGACTCTGTGCAGGCCAGTCAAGTTCTTCCACACCAAACTCACTCAACCATGTGTTTATGGATCTTGCTTTGTGCACTGGTGCGCAGTCATGTTGGAACAGGAACTGGCCGTCCCCAAACTGTTCCCACCAAGTTGAAAGCATGAAATTGTCTAAAATGTCTTGGTATGCTGAAGCATTAAGAGTTCCTTTCACTGGAACTAAGGGGCCAAAGCTCAACTCCTAAAAAACAACCCCACATCATAATTCCCCTCCACCACACTTTACACTCGGCACAATGCAGTCAGACAAGTATCGCTTTCCTGGCAACCGCCAAACCCAGACTCGTCCATCTGATTTCCAGACATTGAAGCGTGATTCGTCCCTCCAGAGAACACGTCTCCACTGCTCTAAAGTCCAGAGGCGTGCTTTACACCACTGCATCCAATGCTTTACATTGCACTTGGTGATGTAAGGCTTGGATGCAGCTGCTTCACCATGGAAACCCATTCCATGAAGCTCTCTACGCACTGAAGGCCACATGAAGTTTAGAGGTCTGTAGTTATTGACCTTGCAAAAAGTTGGCAACCTCTGTGCACTATGTGCCTCAGCATCTGCTGACCCTATGTTGCCTAACACTTCGTGGCTGAGTTGCTGTTGTTTCCAATCACCTTTACTTTGTTATAATACCACTAACATTCTTGCACAAATGTTTGTAGAAGCGGTCTGCATGCCCAGGTGCTTGATTTTACACACCGGTTACCATGGAAGTGATTTTATATACTTGACTTTGGAATTTATTTATTAATATAGTAGTGCTAAACACTAATAGAATTAGCTGATTTCTTTCTGTCCATGTATGTGATCTAGCTGTCATGAACTTTGGCTTATGTTAATAACATGTAAACGGAGCTCAACATAAATTATATACAGTGGAATTCCAGATATGAATAGTTAGTAAAATAGCATACCCTGAGGCTTTGTAAACACTTTGTGCTTAGTTAGTGCTTTGTGCTTATGTCTACGTGGACAGGAAGCACTATCAAGTGCATACATGTCTGCAATCAAAGGAAGTCTGCAAGTAATCATGGAATATCCCAGTGGAATGTTTAACTGCATATGGTCCATAGTGACACAATTTCTGGTTTGGATTTGTATGTGTGGGGGATTTATGATCTGAAGCAATTTGGTTAAATGTCATATTTCTATGAGAATGCAAGTAAGTGAAGTATTTCAAAAGATATTTTATAAGACCAATACAATACGAATACCTACATGTGCAACTCTAACATTTAACAAGTGTCAGTTAAATCAAGGTTACGTTTTCAAGAATCCTTCAGGATTTAGGTTTACACCCTTAATGTGTTTAAGTGTGTACACTCATAAAGCTGATAAGAACAACATGGTGACACAATGGACATAGCTGTCTTACAGCCACACCATCACTTGTTCAATCCTGATCTTGGTTTTTATGGAGTTTCACATGTTTTCTCTGTGTACACATGCATTTCCTTGAGATTCTTTGGTTTCCTACCACCTCCCAAAAACATGGCGGTAAGCAGATGGGCTACAATAATTTCATCTATGTTTGTGTGTGTGTGTGTGTGTGTGTGTGTGTGTGTGTGTGTGTGTGTGTGTGTGTGATGATCTGGTTTTCCTGTCATGGTGTATACCCAAATCTGTAATGATATATAGGCTTTGGGATCAACTACAACCGTGGCCAGGATAAACCAAATACTAAAGTTAAATAAATAAATATAAACTAAACTAAAACTAAACTCAACTACATAATAAAATAATAAAATAAACCCATCCAAGTGTACCACATCATGCATAATAATGAACCGGACAAAAATAAATGCGTCAGCTGTACACAAATCAAAAACTAAAAAAAAGGAAGGAAATAAATCTAATAAATTTACATAAAGACAAAGTAGACAAGAGCAGAAATGTGAACAAAAAAAATATATATATAAATTAGAAATGAAGGTGGAACATGGATTGTTTCTTGTTTATTTCGAACTTATGTTTGACTAAAACAATATTTATTAGATCATGTAGTTAGTCCACAGAAGCACCACTTTTTTATTCTCTTTAAGCAAACAAACAGTAATTATTTATTTATCATAAATAATCTCAGCATAATTACTTGTGCACAGTGAGGTCTTCTTGCACACCTTAAAGATTTCTATATAATAAAATGTCAACATCAACTTGATATAATGACTCAGTCTTCCCTTTTTTTTTTTTCAAACCCAGAATTTCCTAAAAGCACAAGACTTACGTCAGCATGAATATTATTAGTGACCTACTTTATTCATTTTTGGGGTTGAACTAATATTCCTATAAACTATAACCAAATGTAAACTAATTCATAACGTCCTTTATAACGGTTTCTCGAATCGAGAAAGGTTTCTCCCCACCCACACCCTTCAGCTGTTGGATGCACCACCCCGGTTCTTCCCCGCAACATCTGTCTGCGCATGCGCATTACGTCGTTGCCTTTCCTCTGTAGAAAAAGTTTTGCAAACTGACCAAAAGTCTACAACTTGTCAACCCCGGAGGTTTTTCTACCAGTTATATGTAGGATAAACGCAACAGGATGAAGCAATTGCGGTAATGTCGTCACAATGTTTATTTATCTACAGGAAGGATTTTAGGACATTATAGATCATTGCAAAACATCTGGGCCATGTTGCGCCAGAGTGGGGTATGCAAGCGAGCCGCTATTGTTCTTCTACTTCATTTGTCACTCCTGGGACTGCACTGACGACACGACACGATTTGGTGGATTTTTTAAATATTGACCTATTAATATATGTGTGTTATCGCTACTGAGCAAATCTGAGCAGAAACCATGAAGAAGATTTTGTGTATGGAGAAGAATTGGAGTGTGGCAGTCACAGCACTTCTCCTGCTCGGTTTCATTCCGTCTTTCAGAGCAGATACTGCTCCATCCTGTCATGGAGCTTACGACCTCTACTTCGTGTTGGACAGGTTAGTGAACGACTTCTGCACACCTCATAGTCCTGCTTTATCAGATAACCTCTTTCGTACAGATGCTTCCAAACTAGTCCTATGATCTTATCCTAAATGCTTACACATCAGTTGGATTTTTTAACCAAGACACGTTCACAAAGTATACAGCTTTACACAAATCTGGGTGTAGATCTACGTTCGGGCTCATAATAAGCAAGGCAACATGAGCAAAGAAAAACTTTTGCGAGGACAGGAAGCAATCTTGAGAGAAACCAAGGGTAATCACCATCTCATGGGTAAAACCGGATAATACGATTATTATAAATTACTCTTCTTAGTTGTTTCCTGTAAAGTCAAACTGTAGTTAGTGTTGAAGAAGGATATTTATGAGAGTCCTGAGATGAGCAGGGGGCAATTTTTGTGTCCACAGCAGCAGTTCTTAGGAATGAGTCTGAGATTGTAAACTGATGCAAGGGTGAGACTTGGGCATAATGTGTAAAGGTCTTTGGTGAGTGGTTCTCAAGCTCTTTGATTACAGGACCATTTTAACTAATAAAAAAACCCCCTTCTTTCGGCTTCTCCCATGAGGGGTCGCCACAGCGGAACATCCGCATGTTTGATTTGGCACATGTTTTTGTGCCCTTCCTTAATGCAACCCTCCCCATTTATCCCCGGGCTTGGGACCGGCACTAAGAGTGGCTGGGGTCGGTTCCAAGACCGGGGATTGAACCCGGGTCGCAGTGGTGAGAGCGCCGCATCCTAACCACTAGACCACCAGGGGACCATGCCATTTTAACTAATAAAAACACTCAAATGATCAGTCTAAGCCTGAAAGAACTCAGTAATAAATATAATAGCATTTGATAACAACCAGTGTTGATTTCCACAATTGAAATAAAAAAAAATAAGCAACTTCCTAGTTTTGCTTTATGGACATCACCTTGAAAACCTTTGCCTTACAACACAAATGACTACCTATAGAGACACCTCCATATTTGCTGAGAAGTTTTGAAGCAGGATTGTTGCTTACTTTTAAGAGAGAAATATATCTCTGCATTATCCTGACTCTAGTATAGGTATGACTAATCATAAGAAACCTATCCAACTGATGTAATACAAATCCAGTTTTACTCCTTGAATCATTGTCCTCACTAAGATCATCCTGATTCTAAGTTTGCACAGATGCAACAGCTTTTTCATTTCTCCCTATAGGCCATTTGTGTGTATAAATTTATTATTGGCCAATTGCAAGCTGTAGCTGTTTTAACCCCAGTGTACAAAACTGCTCCGAAAGAGAAAAATATGCTGTTTATTAAGGTTTTAAAGTTTCCTGCCTATAGGTTATTTAAAATGTCTAGTAAGAGAAGAAAATCCAAATGCCTTTGTCAAGTAGTGTTTAAAATTATGGCATGAATCCAGTTGGCTTAAACTACTTTTCCTCCCAGCTCTACATGAACAGTCTGTAGAAACTTGACGAGAGGAAATGAGGAATGAGGAAATTCTTATATTTATTCTTTAAATATTTATTTATTCTTTAAATTCTTGCCTGTTTAGGTGCATGCTTATCTTTATTTTCTTATTTCTTAATAAAGGGATGGTTGACAAACACCCTTATACTAAGGAAATTCCAAGATGAAGGATTGAAATCAATCTTTGCTGTACATATGGAGTGAAGATATATACTTTTTTCTTTATTGATCTCTCTGAATCTCTTTCTAGAACTCTTGATAAGGCTTCCCCATAACACTAATGAAAGCTTTAGTTTTTGTCAAGACTCATGTATTGTCATTTTAAGTACTTCTGCATGGTTAATAGAGTTACAGGCCTAATTTGATGCAATTTGGATTTTAAGCAAAGGCACATGAAATGTTACTTAAATATACAGACAAGTTATTTCTTGTGCACCAGAGATTTTTTAGAATTTATGTAAGATATACCACATTACTTATATATTTATTTAAACCAATATTTCGATGATCCCCACTGACTGTTTTTATCCTCTTTATTACAGGTCGGGAAGTGTCTCGACTGATTGGGTCCAGATCTATGAGTTTGTGAGAAATCTTGTAGAACGATTTGTGAGGTAAGAGGCCCTTTTCCCTAAGAACATTTGAAAATATAGGCAAGATAAATGAATTATAGTGTCTTATACTGTGAAACCGAGTGCACAATTTAACTCATCTTACCACACATCCGACTTGGAAAGGATTTTCAGGAGGGGGATTTGAGATATGGAATAAACAAAAAAAAAGGCCTGATGAATGTTGAACTTACGTAACGTTGACTCAATGTATGTGCCAGTACAGACGGTAGCGACCTAGCCAGAAGAAAGCAGTCTGCTTGAGAAAATAGCAAAGGGAGCAGGTGGGAGTGGGTGGCAGGGAGGCTCAGTCTTCTGGGCTGTGAGAATGGCCATTTGCACCAAAACCTTCCAACGCCACACTTATCCCTCACACATAACGGTAGGAGAGGCAGAGAATGTACTTTAAGGAATGGCGCGCGAGAGTAGACCAGCACAGACTGCTCTTGACTTTGACACTCTTCTGTTGCACCATGTGGAATCTGCTGGCCCTTTTCCTGTTCTTGCTCTCTCTCCCTTTCTCTTGCTCTCTCTCTCTTGCTCTTTCTCTCAATCTCTCTGTCTCTCTCTTGTTGTTTCTTTGTTCAGTGTTAGATAGACCAGCTGTATCAAACGTTAATTAAATCATTAGTCCAAAGAGGATTTGCTAGGAGATCCCTAGTCGCCTCAGTATTGTACGATAGAAGCCTGAACAGTTCTGCCGTGAGAGCGGATTTGAAGTTTGAACTCAGTGACGCAACCTTAAACTTGCTTAACTTAACAGCACACTCGCCAGCCATCCTCGTGTGTCTGTGAATTAATCATGCTCTAAAATATTGAAAATGATGATTGATGTTTCTTGTCAGTAGAGGTTGCCTAGTTGAGCATATTGGCTCTGTTTTCATGAATAATCTCATGTGGGGGATGATTGCAGGTTGAATTTGTCAACGAAGTGCGAAAAAGCGGCACCTCTCCTTATGCTCATGAGTCCTGAGACCTGACTAGCTGTGAGGTCTGAAACCCAACATGTTTCAGTGCTGTATTAGCTTCAGTGACAGAAGGTTGAGAGAAAGCCCAACTGCTTGACGAGCCCGGTCAATAATCAGTAGTTTATGTCCAAAGATTTCATTGTTTATCCGTGTCTAGTTCTTATACGGGGGAATAAATCACATGTAAAAATTATTTGAGGAACATATAAGAGACCAGAATGATGGCACTTGAAGTTGTGGGTTTATATAAATATAAAAAAAATCATTCGTGGATGTGCAGGGTGAGTCACTCAGCATGTTGTCGGATTAATCATTTACTTCCTGTTGAAGGAATTTTTACAACTATGTCACATCCTTTTATTAGATTGTCACAGAGACATCTTATTCATAGCATAATCTGTTGAGACTCACAGAATCTAAAGCTGTATTATGTCTTGATATGGCAGAGGACAATATTTCTTAAGGTGCAATTTTGTGTAGGAACTAAATGTATAGGAATAGATTTCTTATAATCATTTGGACCATTCGGTCTTGTCTGCATCACTTTGAAGTGGAACGATATTAAAAGAATAAGTATTCATTTATTTATAGTTAAATGTCCACAATGATAGTTAATGTACTTGACTAATTCTGTTATTATTTCATAATACTGTTAATTTGAAATACTATATGCCCAAATAACATATGTATAAATGTTGTGTATTTTCTTTTCAGCCCCAATATGAAGGTTTCATTTATTGTTTTCTCATCAAGTGCAGAAGTTATTTTGCCTATCACTGGAGACAGGTACAGTTGCGTTCGATTGACTGTTTTATAATGCTTTCTACCGGCTGCAGACGTTTTTATTGTATATGCTTTATAAACTTAAGAAGCAAAACCTGCTATACATTTTTATAGAATTGAAAATGACAGTATCACTGACCATCTATGACCTTTGTTAGATTATGTTCATACATTAAATGCACCACTGCCTTAATATGCTAATGTATTTCAGAACAATGATAGAGGAAGGCTTACAGAAACTGAGTAAAGTTACACCTGCAGGTGAGACGTACATGCATGAAGGAATTAGAAAGGTGAACAAGAATTTTTACCCTCTAGACTTGTGAATGTATTTAGGATATTGGACTGGAAAAAGACTGCACATCTCGCATGTGTTTAACTGTATCTAATTCAATGCACAGTATGCATAACATACTTCATATACCGAGTAAGCTCATTTTACTGGACAAAATGTTTACATTAAATTCTTCCTTTTACTGTTTATCCCCAAATTATAAATTAGCAATATGTATGTTTACATATTATATGTATTTGGACTTGATGTAATAGATGATCTTACAATGGCATGTTTTGAGTTTAAGGTAAACTGGTTTCAATCACATAAGTGATTAGAATTAAGTGTTTGTCTTTTTCGGGACATTTTTCAATATCCTGGCCCTGAACCCTCACCACTTTGTTCCTTGTTCCTATATATACTGTACATTCTCACTCCAATGTTGTCTTCAGGCAACTGAGCAGATGAAAGGAGAAACCAAAAAGTCATCAAGCATCATAGTTGCTTTGACAGATGGAAAGCTTGCTGTATATGTCCATGAACTTACTGTAAAAGAGGTACAGTCATTTATATGCTGTGACTTTTTATATAGCTGAGTGTGGTGATGCAGTGGAATGTTATACCTTTTTCCTGTGTCTGTTCTTGCAGGCAGATGTAGCAAGGCAGTATGGAGCTCGTGTATATTGTGTTGGTGTTAAGGACTATGACAAAGATCAGGTAAATAAAGCTTTTTTTTTAATTATTAATATGATTTTGAATGCAAAATCCAAAGTTTATGAAAAATGCCCTTCTAAAAAATGTAGCACTGCTATAAACAATTGGAAATGAAAAGATAGTTTTGTTGTAATTTTTATTACAAGAATTTCTTTGTTCTTCCACATTTGAATATGGTTATTTTGCTGAGTACCAACTTTTGTTCAGTTTGTACTTAGACAACCTCTAATGTTTCTTCCTGTGTGGATAAGTGATGGAAGACAGATTTTTTGAGAGGAAACACCACAAGCACAAGTTCATGAAAATTCATTTCTGGTCACCGTCGAACTTGTTTCAATGTTTCTGTCTACAGCTGTCTGACGTGGCTGATAGTGTAAATCAAGTCTTTCCAGTGAAAGATGGCTTTAAGGCTCTCAAAGGGATTGTTAATTCGGTAAGTTACTTTGTTCTTTGTATGCAATTTGTATGAAGGTTTTAAAGATAAAATTTTGCTCTTTTTTATTTGAGTTACCAAATAATCCACTACAGTAAATGTACATTATTGTGTGTGGTATATCACATATCAAGTGCAATTGTCTTTTGAACAAACTGACTGGAACAAATAATATTTCTTTAAATAAAATTCAGTTCTTGTCTCCAAAAACTGTTCTATAAATGCTGTTGCATGACATTTAGTAATCTGTATAACCAGACTGCAATGACCCTGACTCACTGTTTACATAATGCATTTCTAACAATTACAGTCCTTGCATAAGTTGATGTTTCCCCATAACACCGTAATTTAAGTTTCCCACATTTTGTAATGTTACAACCAGAAACTAATATAAATTTTATTATCAGGTTGAGACATAGTGGTTATTGATAATCAAAAACTAATGATTGAATAGGTGATTCTGTATCTGCAGTATATGGATTTTCCTGCATTTCAAGTTTAGATTTTGTTTTTCATACTTATAGGTTTCAATTTCAATTCTAGGTTGTAGCAATATAAATTGTGAAAGGCCAATGGGATAAATAGTTAAATAGCAAGGCACTGTACATTTAATTAATATGACCTGCTCGTTTATTTTAAAATATCTACAGTTAAGTAAACCCTGACAAATTGGTTTTACGTTGGCTTGGGAATATTGTACGTTGGCAATATTACGTTACAATATTACGTTGGCAATATTGTACTGGTAAGAAAAATAATGTGCTGTTATGCAAACAGAAAACCTAATGCAACACTTACATGAGACTTGGCATTGTGTATAAGTGAATTTACAATTATATATAAGTATGTTATTATAAACTGTCCCCTGGTGGTCTAGTGGTTAAGATGCAGCGCTCCCACCGCTGCGACCCGGGTTCGATTCCCGGTCGGGGAACCATCCCCAGCCACTCTTAGTGCCGGTCCCAAGCCCGGATAAATTGGGGAGGGTTGCGTTAGGAAGGGCATCCAGCGTAAAACATGTGCCAAATCAAACGTGCGGAGGATCCGCTGTGGCGACCCCTAACGGGAGAAGCCGAAAAGAAAAAAAAAATGTTATTATAAACTGTCATCATCATAGGCATCTATTTATCACAGTTATGCTTTCATAATTATTCGTAATAATTATTCACAATGATTATGTTTGTTATAATTGATTACATATTTGTTCTTAAAAACTACTTCCATCATGTTCTATCAACTACCAGCTAAGCCTACTTGGGCAGAGGAATAAATGAGCCTTGGAAAACAGGCATTCTCCAGTGATTAGTAATCCAGGAGGCTGGGCTATTTGTTCTCATGATACTAGCTGCTCAGATTTTTAGGATTTGAGATCATCTGTGCAGCATTGCTGTGAGAGCCTAAAGTAGATTTAGCTGTGATTTCTGCAAAAAAGAATTTAATGTTTGTTCCACTCGTGAATTTAAATAATGTTGCTGCAGTTCTAGTATTTTTATTCCAATGTCCAGTTGAACAGTATATCTTTATTTGCATAATGAACATTATATGGAAAGGAACTGTTTTACTATTTAAATGTAGTAGTAAATATGAAATGCTTCAGTGCATCATTTTATTGTAATTGGCTAGGATTGTTACTTTGCTTTTGCAGACTCAGCTTGTTTCACTGATCGGAGTCATCTGCTTTTATTTTAACAATGAGAGAGCTTGCTGTGTGAGCACTGTGGTTTCATTACAGGCAGTAAATATGACCTCACCTAAAATAACAGCCTATCATACCTATCTGTGCCTTTTTAGATGCACTTCCATTTGAGCCATCATCTTGTTTTCAGGCCTTTCCTCAGGCAGTGAGAACAGCTTAATTCTTTCATCAACATCTAAACTTGTATACATGTCAAACTCGAGAATTGAACTCAACAACCCCTCTGATATCGCACCAGAGAGTTGTAGATAATAGAGTAACTGCGGTATCTTTAGGATCCGCCGTCAAGAATAGATGATGTTTACTTCCCTCCTCTAATGATGGGATTGTTTATCATATGTCATATTTAATCAGCTCTTTTTATACTCACCCAGCACTTCAGACTGAAGCCTCATCTCCAGCACCGCTCATTCCAAACACCATATATTTTGGTTAAAATTGTCTTTTTGCTGGTCCTGTCTGGAGATTTGCATAGTTTGTCCTCCGTTGATTTATATAGATGATAGGAGAGGTGACTGTAGGTTTATACAGGCCTTTTTATATGGTAATGTCAGCCTGGAGACTCTAATAGAGCTGAAGATGGCCAGTGGTGGCAGATCATTTTTCCATAACAGCCGACATAGTTCTTTCTTTGCTGCAGTGTATGTGACAGTCTTTTCATTGATCCATATAGTGTTTAGCATGAGCAATGCTGAAGCCTTATCAGATGCGCAGTGGTGAGGGGGGAAACACAGTGCAGAATAAATTGACACCGATATTTCCACTGATGGTAGATGATGAACTTTTTGCTTGCAGATCCTAAAGCAGTCATGCACGGAGATCTTAACAGTGGAGCCGTCCAGTGTCTGTGTGAACCGTGAGTATCTTGAGACTCCCTAATTTTGCTGATGCGTGTATGTGTTGATTTGAGTGCGCATAACCATTTTGTGAGGTCAGCTATCAGGTGTGCTTCTAATTATGTTCTTATCTGGTTAACATACCACAGAGTCTTTTGACATGGTCCTCCGGGGGAATGGATTTATGCAGGGCAGAGTCCAGGATGGGGTCCTTTGCAGCTTTCTGGTGGATGGTCAAACTTACAGTAAGTGCAGACAATCCATAATCAACATTAAAAAAATTTTTACGAGTGCAACATGAAGCATTCTCAGTCAGAGAGATTAAGATGTGCTGAACATGGTAAATATTAATTAATCACTGTAGAATTATTACTTATTTCACAGCTAAATTCAACAAACCCTTAAAAGGCCCAAAAATCTGCATGGATTTTATGTTAGAGCTGTGTGTTAGACTGACCTCTAATACCCTAATAAACAAATGAATTACTTAATTGTGTGCCTCTGTGATCTGAACAGATCATGCAATAGCAGACAATAGTCATAAATCTGTCAGCTAGTTTAGCAGATTCAAAACTCGTGTGTGTTGCCCAATCCCATGATTTTTGCCTTAGAGAAGCAAAAATATTCTAGTAAAATATGGCCAGCTATTCAACACAGACTAAGATATTAAGATATAGTAAAGTAAAGTAGTCATATTCCTGTACACAGTGTATTTGTGACCTCAGCAAAATATTTTATTTTTATAGTATAGTATAGCTAGCATCATAATTTTTTTCTTGATATCTGCAAAGTGACACATTGTGTGTGTTGTTCTGGCAGAAGTGTCATATGACAGATTAGTTCAGTTTTTTCTTTTTTCCCCCCACTTACCTGCAAATTCGACATTTTAACATGCCAAAGAATAAATTAGAGTCAGTGGAAAGTAGAGTGATTTCTACACCTGTTATTTTTATATTGAATGGATGTCTCTCAATACAGTACTCATTTGATGTGGGAAACTTCACACAATTCTGTTTTAAACTATGTATAAAAATGACTTTTACAGAAAAATCCCACACATATCCTGCCACTGCTCTCTGGACTGCACCGCTCACGGCACTGACAAATAGCGTAATATAATACATATTGGATTGAGTTTTCCTTAGCTGATAATACATTTTCTTTACTTTTTTCCAGATGAGAAATCAACCACAGTGCGAGATGACTATGTACTGTGTCCTGCGCCAATGCTTCAGTATGCTGGACAGTGAGTATTCAATAGGGGACGACAAATGACCTGTCTAGAATCTTGAATGCAGAAGAAAGTTACATATTGCTAATTAAATTTTTGTTTTCTCTGCTATTATACCACCTGACAGTGAATAGGAGTCCCATGTTGTAGAACTAAGCCTTTGAGCTTATGCTAAGACTTGTGCCTATAATGCAGCATGTTATAACACTGAAACCTCTGTATGTGATCACTGTTTAAAGGGTTTGCTTAATTAACTCTCAGCTTGTGACCATGCCCCATTAAGTAGTTAGCTGCTATGGGCGGCGAGTAAACACATCTGGCAGAGGGCTTTAAAAGGATGTGCGACAGATGCAACGATTCCCTTTTCTATGCTCCAATTTAAATAATTTACCATGCCCTGACAAGCGTATTTACGTACCACCTGCATCTTCAAGTATAGGAGCAGTCTCTGTCTGCCTCTCTCTCTCTCTCTCTCTCTCTCTCTCTCTCTCTCTCTCTCTCTCTCTCTCTCTCTCTCTCTCTCTCTCTCTCTCTCTCTCTTACTCTCTCTCTCCATGACTTTTGCTAGCCCCACATCTCCATCTACAATTTAAATATTTAAAAATGGTTCATATAGACTGAAATAGAACTTAAAATTTTTCTGTTAAACAATTAAACATGTTTATCTGAACTGTATCTTGAACTCAAACAAACTATAAAAGACTGTTGATAAAGCGCTGTAAAACTAGGGTCTCATGCAGTTCTTAGGGCCTCTGTAGTGGAGGACTGAGAGGATGAGAAACTGGCAGTGAGTCTGGCAGTAGTTTCACAATCAGGGTTGCCAGGTCTTTGTAGCCCAAATGCATCCCAAAAATGATAGAAAAGACCTAAAATTAAACCATTAAGGAACTCTTTTTGTCTTTGTGTGACAAAGAAATTCGCAGGTTACATATTGAGGGACAGTATCTACAATGCAGCCAATATAACTTACATAATCTTTACATTCTATGATCCTTACATTTTCTCCTGTGGCCTACTAGTGCAGAAATTTGTTGAATGCAATTATAATAATTTGCTTCAATTGTAGTGTTTTTTAGACTACTTTTAAACTAGAAAAACATAATAAACTACGGTCTTGCTTTTTCTACCCACATCTTTAATGTACTCAACCTCTTAGACATCTGGAGACATGCCAACCTTAACTAAATGCCAACCTAAACTAAAAATCAGAGACAGATATTTGCCAGAAGATTCCATCTTCATGGATTTGATTGGACACATTTGGAGCTACTCTCCCATTCAGTGTCCACATATCCAGCCTGATTAACAATCTGCCAAAAATTTGCATGTATCGAGTATGTCAGCTAAATTAGCCTCTCCTCGGTTCCATTCAGTAAACGCATCTAGTTAACATGCACGAACCTTTTAAAGGATTCTCGGCAAACCACTGAAGCAATTTACAGCCGTAATAAAGCCAGCCAATTCAACAATGTTTAAATGCTGCATTAAAACCAAAATTTGGAGTAAATGGTGTTTATAAATTACCATGTCATAAAAAGTTAAAGGAAGTACACAATCTGTTTTACCCTGTATTATTGTATCTTAGGAAGATTATGATATATCTTAGACAATAGCGTCGTATTTTCGTCACAGATTGATGGATCACACAAATCCATATCACAGAATTAGGATTCTGGACTACTCTTTTTTATATTTCCTTATTTTGGAAGGGATCATTAGTTATTTGAAAACTCTCTTGCATAAGTCATATGGAAATTAATAGCATGAACCTTTTAGCTTTGTCTCTAATAGGTGATATTTTATTTTAAAAACCCAGAGTAGTCAATTGTTTGTCTTAAATGATAAAATAACTTAAATTTGACTTCTCTATGTGTTGTACATGATGTCTTACCTGTTTTTTGGCATATTACTGCAGTGAAGATTTTCCCTCTGTGTAAAGTAAAAAGTACGAACTTATTCGGAGGACCTTGACGCTTGCTTTGCATTTTCATAGAAAAATGGAAGTTCTCATCAGCTTTAATGGGGGAAAGTCCTTCGTTACAAGTCCCTTAACCATCACTGCTTCGACTTGTGTAAGTTTTATTTTAAAGGTTGTTAACTAAGAAGAGAGAAAAATAAATAATTTCATGGGAGTCATACAAAGAGAGAGAAAATATTTATTATATTATATTTAATGAGTCAAAACATAAAATGTATAGATATATGCATTTCCTGAAATCTGAAACCAAATAAATGTATTCTTTTATCAGTCCGATGGAACCATTGTGGCCATTATAATCCTGGTGCTGTTGATCCTTGTTGCTTTGGCTCTGATGTGGTGGTTCTGGCCTCTCTGCTGCACCATGGTGAGTGTAAAAATTTCATAATGCCATCATTCTTCTGAGCCCTACTAATACTTTTCCTAATAATGCTTTGAACTATGGATTTTCACAATGGATTTATTAAACAATTATTATTGTTTCTTTATTTACTATATGGCCTCCTGTTAGTCTTCTATTTGTAAAATATTATTAAAGTATTTAATATAATGTCATTATTCTTATAAAGTAACAGCACAGCAATGAGTGTTTGTCTGCTGGTTCTTTGTCATAAGGTTAAAGAATATCTTTGGCCCACATTGTAACCTGCAGCTCTGGTTGACATTCTGTGGGCTAATATACGGTTTTTGTGTGGTAAAAATGTTGCCACAGTTAAACTGCAATGATAGGGAGGAGTGGCACCACATGGGTATAAACCTGCCCACATCCTGTTTTTCTCTTTGATGTGATTGTTTCATAGGGAGGAGTTTAGGTTTGTTTCCTAAGACAAAGAACAGGAAGAACCGTTCGTGGTGATGTTTCACTAAAAATGAAACGCCTTTTTGGTTAAGTTAATGTGTGGTCGGTATGTCAGGAATAAAATGTGAAAGAGCTTTTAGTAGGCGGGTGTTCTTTTATTAAATGGTGTGGAATTTGTGAAAAAAATAAGTTTCTGTTTGCATTTAATTTCCCTCATTTGCTTTTAAGCTTTCAACACAGAATAGTATGCAGCTTTCTTCAGAGAAACAAAATTCTAAACAAAAATCACATGGTACAAAACTGAATAACTGTATAAAAATAATTCTTATATATGATTTTTTTTTAATTATGTTTATTATTAGGAATACATTAGGAATATGTGGATGATGTCCAGTGGATTACTTTTTTATTAAAAACCTGTAATTTACTATACAGCCAACACTAGAGATCTGCTCTGTTATCAAAAATCATCAACATCTTCCCACCAATCACAGTTGTGAATTCAGCTTTGCTGTAGTATGTTATTCTAACCAAATCCAGAAATACTGTTCTAAGATATGTAATAGAGTGAATTATAAATTCAAACCTCATAGAAGGTTCAAAACTCATATCTAAAAGAAAGAAATCAGCAACACTTCTGAGGCTTAACCAAGCAACTATACAGATGGCACACTGTGGAACTATAGCAATCGGCATCACAGCGGCAGCTCAAAATGATATGCGCCACCTCTCTTTGAGAACCTGGTGGGAGCTCGTCCAGAATGAGATGGAAGCATATTTTGGAAAACCAACAAAGGCATTAAAATGTAAACCCCCTGCAGCATGTCTGGACCAGGCTCTGCTTGTCTTAGGCGAAGAGCTGCTGCTCCCCTCCATCAGGGACCTCCGGCAGAAGAGAAGGGCCATGTGTGCTTTGTTAATATTTAAACTCAGCCCTGCCAGATTTTCAGCAGTCAGATATGCTCAGAAGCATCAAGCCATCCTCCCCCACCCTCCCTCCTTTTCCTATTTTTTTTTTTTCGTGGGATACTCTGCGCTGCCAGATTGGAGGTCAGTTTGAGTGTGGGTGTAGTGAGTTAGCCTTGATTTTTTGGACTTGAAGGCATATGCAAGGCCAAATTATGTTTTAACATTTGTAGTGTGACAGATTTCGGTCTATACATCAATATAACATGCAAAGTTTTTGCTCTCTACATTAAAATGTCCGTATAACAAGCCTTCTGATATTATTAAAATACAATTTTCTCACAAATAGGTTCATAGTATTTGGAAATTGCTAGCTATTGCATCTGTGATCAATTGAAGCCAGGAAACAGCTTGACAAAAGCATGATGTGTACAGAAGAGAAACAAACAGATTATAAACTTCAATTGGACAATTATCCCAAACCCATATGGGGCTGTTGCCTGGGTGACACCTGATTGGTTGATTTTTCAGTAGAGGCTTGTAGTGACTCTGGCAAGAGTCAGATGGCTAAGTATTTAGTGATTCTGGAATTTAATTACAACGCTGCTTTTCTGTGGGTTTTGTCTGTTGCACATCTGTCCATCAGGTATTTGACAACCAAACAGCCCAGGGTGTGATTTTTATAATGCCTTATTTATCCCACAATATGCTGGGGGAAATATAAATCTTCTGTTTAATTACTCAATCAAGTGTTAATCCATATAGCCAAAGGTTTACCCTAAAAGTATGGCAATTATTGATATTTTCTTTGATTTGTCAACAGTCAAAGTGCAATTAATTAAGTCTAATTGATCGTTTCCATTAATATAATGACAACATTGGTGTAATGGTATCAGCAGGCTTTAATGGGAATGAAACATCTGTTTGACTTATGATTTGTGATTATAAAAATCAGGATTTTTCCCCCCTTCTGAAAACCAATTTCCTAAATGCATAACCTCAACATGGTAGCCAATCTATCTTTCATGAGTAAGAACTGAGTCTCAGTTTAGAGGACATGTGCATAAAGTAAAGAGCTAAAAGTTGTTGAAAAATATCTGCCACAATATGTATGATGTTTGCTGGAAGTTTTAGTTGTAAATTGAATGAACTTTGACTGAACTATAACTACATAATGGTGCTTTTAAACACTTAAAACCTTTGTGCTTGAACCAGCTTTGGCCATGGCAGATTTTAATATAATGTCACAACATAACTATATAAAGATGTTTTCCGGTTCTTTCTGGGGACAAAGCACTCTTCTACCAGACAGGGTCTGGAGTGCAGCCTGAGCCTCCCTTCTGCATATCATTGGAGCTAATTAACTCCTTAGGACTTTATGATTGGGGGATTGCTGTGGAGCGCTGAACCTCATCCAATTAATTAAAAGATAAACGGGCTGCCATGCTCACCCCAAAGACTCCCTTGTCAACAAGTTGATTTTGAGCTTTTCTTTATTTTGCACCAGGGGCCCACAGTGTTGGTTTACAAGCCCAGCCCTGTAATCAAATGTACAGGGAGGCGCTAGGCTCCAGTTGTTCAATTGTAAATTTGCTCCACTGAATCTGTGCAAGAACCTAAGAGCAATGTTTCTGCATTGCATCTATTAGGCTGGATGTTTTTTATTTTATTTTATTATTTCAGGCCGTGTGTGCTACTTGAAAAAAATTGAACTGTTGTTTGTTTCACTCTAGGTTATCAAAGACCCGCCTCCTCAAAATCCTCCTCCTCCACCACCTGTTAGTGGAAACAAAATATTTCTCTCATTCAATTAAATTAATTTTTTCATTTAATATTTCTGTAATTTGTAGTATTTACTGATGTTTAATCATTGTTCAATTGTTTATCCGGTCTTTTTCAAGCTTCCAGAGGAAAGTCCACTTCCCAAGAAGAAATGGCCAACTGTGGATGCTTCCTATTATGGAGGCAGAGGAGCAGGGGGAATCAAACGCATGGAGGTAAGAAAAATATAAACCACATACTCTTTAATTGTGTATCTTTTTAGGACTAGTTGTATGAACATCAGAAAGTGTGGAAAAATGCAAAACTTTGTGTTTGATGTAAATCTGCAGAAATTATGGGTCAGTATACTAAGGGTTAGCTTATACAAGACTGATTAATTGTTAAACTTTAAAGCTGTGAAAAAATAAAAGAGGAACTGCAGATCCAGTGTTGAAGAAGTTGTGTTAACAGAGATGTCAAAAGTACACACATCCTTCACTCAAGTAGAAGTACATATACTTATGTTTAAAAAAATTAAAGTAAAGGCGTTTGGGCTCTGACATGCATTTAAGTAAAAAGTAGCTATTACTACTATCTGTTATAATGTTATGCTTGGACCTGGACCTCACTTCATACAAAACATTTTCAAATTTCTTTGGCTAATGAATATATCCAGGTTCAACAACCGTTAAATAAAACACATGCAGAGCAAAGATGATGATGATCAGGTGATCAGGAATGTCTCTGTTCTCAGTCATGTTTACATCGCTGACTTCCTCTGTCTTATCCACATTAGCCTTACTTGTTGCCTTCTGGCCTGCTCATTGTTAGCTTCGTTGGCTACCCTATGCCTGTGGTGCGTGGTAGCCAGGACATGATACACCAGTGGTAGGTTGAAAAAGCAATAACAAGAAATAGGTTGATGGGCTGAAAACGGTGCTAAATGAGAAGAAAAAATATTGATCATGTCACCAAATAGATTAAAACTAAAGTAACAAGCCTGGTTTGGTGGAAAGTACAGATATTTGTGTAAAAAATGTAATGAGTAAAAGTAATCGGTTCTAACAATAAATACAGAAGTAAAGTACTGATAACAGAAAAATGTAACTAAGTACAGTAATATGTGAAAATGTGAAAAAGCATAAAAAATGTGAAAAGCATACATGCAATTGCGCTAAGATGATACTGACCTTCTCTTTTAGTCTGTAAAACATATAAACCTTTTTTATAATTTGGCTTATATAAAAGAACCAGAGACTTGAAGTTTTCAATAGAAGTCTGTTTAGATCTAGGACACCTTAACTGATGCCTTTAAGATGACAGACTCCTGCCAGTTCGGCTTCTGCCACGTCCTGTTCCCTTAACTTATGTTGATGATAAAGGATCAAGATCCGCTGTGCTAGCTTAATAAATTCATCTCATAGACGCCCATCTTGTCAATCCCTGTTTTTCAGCCATAATGCTCTCCTCACTGCTGTCTCCTTTTTAAAAGGAAGTGGCATTTTAAGAGGTGCTTGCCATGCTCTGCTACTCTTTCTCCATAGCCTCATAAAGAGGTGGCGTCTCTGTGATTTCCCTCCAAAAGCTTCGGAAAGTTTTTCCCAGGAGTCTGAGGGAGAGAGCGCCAGACTTACAGCGTCCTGGGCACCACCATTTTTTTCCTTGTTCCTTTAATGCACAAAGCCTTTATTCATCTAGACAGGCCCATCTCCATTTCTGAAACACTTCTGTGGACCTGGGGAGAGGTGTGCCTAAGATCAATCTGTCTTCTTTCTTTAAACGTAAAGCAGCTAGGGAGACATGTGGCACAGGGAATATTTAATTTATTAGGAGAGCTTCTTTTATTTTTAAATTTTTTTTCCTTGAAACTTTTCAGTCTATCCAGAGGTGATACTAAAAAGCTGTTCCACATTGTACTGGCTTAACCTACTGTGTGGCCCATCCATCTACATACACAGTATGCACGATGGAGGATTTAACCACCATGACAGATGTGATGAATTAAAGTATTAAAGACATTAAAGCATTTAACATTGATCAAAAATTCTGTTTTGGGAAGAGCTGAATTACGTTTTAAATGAGATAACTTAGATAACTATATTTCTAGGTTCGCTGGGGGGAGAAGGGCTCGACAGAGGAGGGGGCGAGATTGGAGAAAGCCAAGAATGCAGTGGTTTCAGTACCAGAAGATGTGGAACAGCCGATGACCAAACAATCTAAACCATCTGCACCTGCCTATCATCAATCTGAAACTAAATGGTACACTCCAATCAAGGTGAGTTGATCATACAGTATACATGACATTGCCATTAATTTGTATACATAAACATTCACTTCCTTTCCATAAGACATGCAATATTTTAATTTCATTAAATGTTTTATTTTATTAATACACTAAATCAAGATTTCTTTTTAGTAATCTGAGACCCTGCCACTAAGTCTAAATATTTAAGTATTATATAAATTGGGCAACACGCATAGAAGACACAGACATTGCTAGACATGAATAAAGAGGTATACAAATACAGCGATAATACACAGGATGTTACCAGGTTTTTCTGAACTGGTATGGAGTCAACAAATGATGTAAACATAAAATGCAAAAAGTGTCAATTTAGTTTTTTTTCTGGCATGGCATACTGCCTGTGTACTTTATAATAAAATTCTATTAAAATTACCAAACATAAAATAATACATTTTAATTAGAGTTGTGATTCAATCTAAATTTCATATTTTAAAATACAGTTTTAGCACTATCTCGGTTAATTATTGCTAGGTCATAACAACTAATAGTGAATCATTCAGTTCTAAGTTATTAAATATTTTTTTATCAATACTGTTCCTTATAGTAAATTGTTAAACTATTTTTATATCTGTTAGCACTGAAATCTTATTAAAATATTTTTTGAATCAGTGTGAGTACTGTTAACTGTAAGTAATATATCACTTTATATTGAAAATTATGTATTTAATTATGTTTTTACTACAGGGTCGCCTGGATGCACTATGGGCATTACTGCGGAGACAGTACGACCGAGTTTCCCTCATGAGACCCACTACTGCAGATAAGGTAGGTCACCGAAACCAAGTATGGTTTGCCCTAGTTTGCATTTGGTTAACATTTACAAACTTGCTAACAGATGTCATCACGAAAATAATGAAAATCATGAAAATGGACTAAGACATAAATCTTTTTGCACACAGATTTGTGTGTGTGTGTGTGTGCATGTGCGTGTGTTTGTACGTGTTGCATCATGCATAGCAACAGCTGCAAACACTTAGAGCAGGATGACATTCACACCCAAATACGGTAAACCGCTGTAGGGAGTTCTTTCACTCGTACCACACTAGCAATTCAGCAAAGCTGCAAAAAACACAGGCACGAATCAGATTGATGTGTAAAATGAATGCAACCATTATATCTGGTTGTTAAAGCTTATAAATAACAAATTTATAAGTATAAGTATATAAGTATGTAGAGTTGCATTACACATCATCTATGATACTTTATTAATTATGGTAACTCTCAACATGTCATCAGGGATATAATACTAATTATGCTGATGAATACACAATAGCTTAATCAGTGTCCTGTTTTAGTCAAACATAATATCATGTAGGAAGGGCCGATACCTTATTTATGAGCGTGGTGGGGTGTGTGTGGTGTGTGTGGTGTGTGTGGTGTGTGTGTGTGTGCGTGCGTGCGTGCGTGCGTGCGTGCGCGCGTGCGTGCGTGTAGACTGTTAGCAACAGTTCTGTTGTATAAGCACTGATGAAGTTCTCTTCTGGAGGTCCTACTATAAAAGAGCTGCTAATCCTTTAAAATGACCTATTAGTAATTCTGAAGTTTAAAAAATTTATATAAATTATTAATATTAATAACTTATTTTCCAATAAACCCTAAAAAAAAAACTTTTATAGAATTTAGGTATGCTTTATAATTTAATGCTTTTTAAAGAGCCCTGTCTGGAAGCAAAAAACTCTAGTGCAACTTATACAATAACTGTTTTTCACACTTTTATTTATCCAACTCTTAAAGTGCATTCGAATAACTCCTTGGTGTAGGAATATACAGTCTAAATATTTGTTATGTTTTTGTTGAGTTCTGTTTCTGTTTTGCGGAAAATGTCTGTTTCCTGAATTTTCTGGGTGTTTTTCTCAGCAAGATTGTATAGTTTAACTTGACAATGAATTAAGCATTGTTTTCAATTACCAGATGCATTATTCTTTTGTTCAGGGATGTTTGCTAGATGACGTTAGCATGTTAGCATGGTAGTATATTAAACCTTGCACTTGAATGAAGTTGTTTTTGTTCTGTAGTTAACTCCAGTACAAAAGAGTGTCTGTGAATACACCGAAGTGGGCACAGGATCAAAAAGAAAAAAGTCCAGCACACAGCTCGAGCTTGAGCTACTCTTCATGACCTTTCTCTAAACAAAACCCTAAAAACTCCACAACTCTAAGCAAGCTCAGCCCTAGGGAGCGTTCAGAGCCATTGGAAGACTCTGAGCAGGTCTCTGGCACGCTTTTTCGAGGCCACAGTTTAAGAGCGTACTGACTTTAAAGCGCTTCATCAGGTGCGCTGTGCCCAGGCGAGCATTATCAAAGCTTGAGAAGTCCTCTGCCTGAGGAGAGAGAGAGTGGGGGCTTTGATGGCCGACAGGAACCCTCCGGGGTCATGAATTTTTCAGTGCTGGATCGCTGGGTTACAAGGACTCATACAGGTGTAAGGAAGCAGGTTGTCACAGACATCTGTTCAGCTCCTGGACCCTGGGGTCCCTCCAACCATTCCCTTGTTTCTAACTCAACCCCCACACCAACACACACATGCACATGCATGCACAAACCCACACACACACATTCTCTGCCTGTAGCCAGACTGCAGGATTCTCAGCAGCTGTAGGTTTTATAAGCAGTCCAAGTACTTACTGGTCTCCCATTTTACCGCCTGAGGGGCTCCAACACCAAAGGTAGAGCGGGAGATGGACACAGCTGCACTGCTGCACTTGCCCGGGGCACAAATAAAGAGATCTAATGCACTTTGACTGTGTTGTTGGTGAGATCTGGGAGCCAGGGAGGCACTTCAGAGCCAACTTAGCGCCGTAACATCTGCCGCTGAGTTTTTCCGGAAAAGAGTGGCTGGGGACAGCAGGTAGAGGAAAGCGTCAGCACCTTTTGAACGGCCGCCTGGCTTTCTTGCAGGCCTCCAATCCGACTGGCTTGCTATTGTTTTACAAAGCAGCAGCCTACAAAAAACCTCTAACAAGCTCCTTTATAAATGATACATTAACATACATTAACCCTGGCGATCTGTCGCAGAAAGGCAAAGTCACCACACACAAACTAGAAGGAAAAAACTGCTTATATGAGGCCGTGAGTTTTAAGATTTGTGCATTTTAATTCCCTGTGGCTTATGGAGGGAAAAAAGCTGAGCCAGATTGCATTAAAGGTACATTTCCCAGAAACAGCTCAGTCTAATTCTGTGAGGCTTTCCACTCTTGTTACAGTTCCATATATTGTAGTTATTATTGTCTGTAGTAATAGTTTCTGTTCTCAGAAATGTAAGGAAACAAATGACTCATCTGGTGTCTCACTAATATCTACAAATATAAAGAGAAATTAAGCATGATTTCTTTCTCAAACTGCAAACCACCTTTGTTATATGCATACAGTATATATATATATATATATATATATATATATATATATATATATATATATATATATATATATATATATATATATGTATGTAATATGTAATATAATAAAATATGTAAATTTTATGTCACCCGTAACCCTATTAAAATCATTCTGCACATAACAAATACCTTATTAGCACAAACTGACATGTAGCCTCCTAATGGCAGCACTTTTAACGAGGCGGGTTGTTGTTGTTGTTTTTTTTTTAAATGGTAGAAATTTTAACTGCGGACAAAAGCAAATCGTGATTTCGAGACTCACGATCTTCCAGAGAGCGGGGGTTAAAAAGCAGCCCACTGTGACAGTGTCTTAATTTAACAGCCATCGGTCACATAAACAGTGTGCCAGGAGCATTTTAATTAGGTGACTGCGAGCGGGCAACGAGATGCAGCCCAGTTCTTGAAGAATGCCATTAGAGGAGGGGGTGGATGGGCATCGAAGATGCAAGGGTAGAAGCACTGGCATGGGCAAAGAGCATTTTGGCGGAGGAGGGGAGCAGCGAGTGAGAAAAAGCAAGAGATTAAGTCGCTGGGCTGGCAGGCCGAGTCCCTTAGGTCTCAGACACACATGGCCAGATTGAGATTTTAACACACATGGCCAGATTTAGTCGTGGCACTGTGTAAGAGCTTGGATCGGGGCTTGAGCGCTCACAGACAATACTGGACTGTTTGTGCTGCGCCCAGACGATTGAGAGAACTCAGGTTTTAAATACGGTTTTAATTTATAAGGCTGTCTCCTTATATCAGCGGTATGGCTTTGCACATCCTTGTTGTAGAAATATTTGGTCTTTCATGTTACCCTAGAATTTAATGAAACTGCTCAATTAAATCCTGATTTTCTCCCTGAATTACTGCATTCAGTATTCCATTACCGCCTTTGTTATGCAAATTAATTAGCATTTGTTTACTAATTAAATTGGACGATGCGCTAGGTATTTACATCAAAATAAAGCAAAAGAAAAAAAAACCCAGGGAGACAGCTAAATAGGAAAACATCTAACAACATAGACTAATAACTTTGTAAATACATAAATGAATATATAAATCGTGCATTATTTCCTAACAAGCACTATACTAAATGGCACGCTGTATTAAATATAACGAACTGACTCAGTGATGAACTGAAAGCGCTGTAGTTGCGAAAAAAAAAAAAATGCAAATGGTGTTAAGTACCCTAGATCAGAAAGCATGAGATTTCTAATTAACAGGGTAATTGGAATTAAACCAGAGCATCACAAATAATGAAGTGGTTCGAAAAAGAAGCCGACGTTTGCACACAAGAAGAGTTAAAGCGGCTCATGGAGCGCAAACACAATTACCGAAGTTCGACTCCTCCACCTCCGTCTTTCTCCGAAGCACCTTCGTTCAGCCTCCTTGGCCTTTTATTGCCTTTAAGTAGCTGGTGTGAAAATGCTATAATGGGAGAATTGTGTTTGGGTGCGTATGGGGGCCACGTTGAGGGAACAATAGGTATGTTCAGCCTCCTCATTAGCGTTATCAGTGGGTTCCTACTAACAAGCGGCATGTCGAAGGCTGACACTTTCATTCAGCCGCTCCAGCCCCAGAAGAGAAGTGACAGCTTTAACGGTGACAGGGGCTTGCCAATTCCAACAAAATGGCCCTTCAGTCTTTCAACCAGATTAGATCTACCCCCCACCATTTCTTTTCTATTCGAAATATTTCGACACACGAACTACGGAAAAGTAGGGCAGATGTCCGGGCGGCTGGTTGTAAATTTGGTAATGTGCGCCATGTTAAGCTGCAAGGCTCCCCACGCAGCCAGGCCTGCTGGTAACAAGATTAGATGGGGGACCCCAGTGAGCCCACGTCAGTTTTTGGAAATGTGGCACTAGGAAGAAGGGATTGAGGAAAGCAAATAGAGAATAAGATGGTCTGAGCTACAGGGAAGAAAGATTGAAACTGCTGATATTGACTTCTTACACAAAAATAAAATAAAAATTGTTGTTTTGGAATATTTGTGTAATGATTTGTAGAGACATACTTTTTTATTAATATTTTATTCTAAAATATTCTAATAAGAAGATAATTACTACAAATATCACTACAAAATTGTTATTTTGTAGTTTATTCAGTCATTTAGAATTTTTAGTTTGAACAATTCAGTTATTTTTGTGAAAGATTAATTTTCAGCTGATTTGGTTTAGTGATAATTCAACAAAATATTTACTTTCTTAATTGTTCCTGCTATTTTCATAAATTACATATTTAACTTTTTTTTTGCTGGTGTATTTTTTGACTTATCGTAATTATTTTTGTGATTTCCCTTGTGTGCTCTGCTTTACCCAGTCAGATCTGATGTATGTTTAGAATTTTTTATTTTTTTATATTGCCTATTAGCAGGACTGTGAAACACAATTGCAATTATCTTGCGTTACTGTTAATGTCAGTTTCTCTTTTTTTCTGGGCCCGGTTTTCTGCACAGATTTATGTCTGTATGTGTCAGACTTACACAGAAATCATGCAGGGAATCAGTAATGTATTATAATGCCTTCTGCTCTTCACTGATTAATCTCAATTTGAATGTGATGAAACGGGAAATATGTTTGTACATTTAGATATAACGAACTTTAATATGCGTTGCTTCAAGTATCGTTTTGCGCATTAATCACAGCATAACGAGCAATTAAACAAATACAGAATAGGGTAGTAAAAACTATAGGTAATCATTTTTTCATTGCTCAATTCATTTGGTAATAAAAACAATCATTTTAAATAATTAAAAAAAAAAATATTTGCCATCTACAGAATGTAAACATTTACATCATTATTATATAGATATCGACTAAAACAGTGAGATAATTGTGTCACTAAAATAATGAAATAAATGTTTATTGTTGTTTTCAGTTACAACCAAATATGGTAGTAATATTTGAAAAAAAAATAATTCAGTTTACAGCATCACATTATCTACTTTTCCAGCTTCATGTATAGACCATTCAGCACATTGAGAATATTATCTTTTAAATGTTAGACAGCTTAGTTCTCTTTAAAAAATATATAATTTTATTGAATATAAATACTTTTTTTTCTTGACTAGAATCTTAATCAGATTCAGGCAGACATCCTGTCAAGAATTTTGGATTATCAGAACATTTTCTGCATTGATAATTGAAGTTGCTATATAATATATTTCTGGTACTGCATGCTGATTACTTCATACACTCTTAAAAATAAAGGTGCTAGGAAAATTTTTTTTTCAAAAGACATTTTTTAGACTAATGTCATAGAAGAACCATTGTTGGGTCCCAAAGTAACCTTTGAGTGCAATTTCAAGCATAAGCTAAATGTCCCAGTATAACTTTTTTTTTGTATGCCATCATTCGGGTCATAATTATGTTCAAACCCAAATATAATTCACATTTGCAATAAATAGTAGTATTAATTTACATTAAAAGTTTTGACAAATTTTGCACGCTACATATTTTACACTTGAGATATGGATTATTAACATGGATTAATATAAAAAAACATATATTATTAATTTATATAAACCTAATTTTATTTACTTAACTTTAATTTAAACTAATAAAAACAGTTCTGTTCCAGCATTTCCAGTCTTGTTTAGTAAACTGATTTATATAAGATTATAAAGGAACACCTTTAAGATTAGTGTGTTTGAAGAACCTTCCTTTTCCACTACAATGAACCTTCTGTGGAAAGTTCTTTGGAAATTCAATGGAAAAGTACCATAGAGTTTATATATTCTTCACAGCATTATACACCTAGAAAACGAACCGTTTAAGAAGCTTTTTTTTTTCTGCGATCTTGAGAAAAGTTCCTACAAAATCAAAACTCCTCACTGCCCTTCCAGATCTCCTACTCGTTGAACTGGAATATTACAATGTGGCAGAAAAGAGGCATAGATTCCAATCAATGTGGCATTCATCATCATTATAGATGGCTATGATGCTAATGGTAACAGTTTATAATCTAACCTTAATGATGATGTCTTCATGAGTTATAGGTCATCATGTCCCATATATCATTACCAAATGAACAGCTCAGTTTCATGGACTTTCAGATCTGTTTGTACAAAAGAGAGAGATACAAAAAGAGCTTTGTTGTTTCTTCTCTGTTGTAAGCCAGTCATCAAGTCTCAAAACAAATTTGTGTGTGAGTAATCCTGATTCCCGCTCCTTCTTTGCACAGATGCAGATGTGCTTTTGTGGTCTTTTGACCTTTTAAAGAAGAATGTGTTAAATATAGTCATATATAAACAGTATAAATAGTTATATAGTCAGTAAACTGACAATAGTATTTAATATTTATATCTATCTTAAATATCAAACCGGTATAAAAACACTGACGTTTGGAAATGTCTTTCTAATGATTGAAGTGCACATCTGGACACAATGACCACACTTTTTGAAGTAAAATCACCACCGCTCTGTCTTCCACCTAGAATTCCCACCTCTATGTCTTTTTAAATTAAGATGAGAGAAACTATCCATGACTGACACCGGCCCTAATTAAGACATAAAATGGTGGTCAGCAGGTTTCTGAAGGTTACTCTGTGTATACTGAAGAAAGCGGTAAAAGATGAGGCTTCTGATGACATATGATGTTTTCACTCAGCCTGATGCAAACTACCATTAATGCAGGAGAAGGGATTAAGGGGACTGTGACACCTTGTGCTCTGTGTGTGTGTGTGTGTGTGTGTGTGTGTGTGTGTGTGTGTGTGTGTGTGTGTGTGTGTGTTCGTTTGTGTGTGTGTGTTCGTTTGTGTGTGTGTATGAGTGTGTGTGTGTGTGTATGAGTGTGTGACTGTGTGTGTGCGTGTGTATGTGCACTCTTGCTCCCCTTAATGAATCTCAATAATTAGCATCAGATGCAGGATGTATCTCTTGCATTAAAATAGAATGAATACCACTTGTACTGATGGTCATAAGTGTCCTATTTTGCCATCATGTATCATCTTGTATGAAGAGAAGCTTAAATATACATTTTAGAGAATATAATATACCTATACTATGTGTTTTATGCACAATTGGCATTTAACATCATTTACATTATTTTATTTAATTGATTAATTGTGTTTAAAATATAAAAGTCTTTGCAACTATTACAAAAAAAATGAATAAATAAATAAATAAATAAATAAATAAATAAATAAATACACTAATATTAAATACACTAATAAACACTTTTCATTGCCATTTTATAGCTGTTAGATAAAGTTCTAGACAAAATAAAGCCAATCTAGTGCTCACAACTAGACAACTGTTGTGATGGTGTCAGGTTTTATGTCATTTATATTAAATTCAGGGAAGTTGGTTTGTTGCCAGCTGATCAGAGAGGAAGCATCTGTGGTCGGTGTGAGAAAAAAATAGAAACAGAAAACAGCACCTTCTCAACTGAGTCACTGTGCAGCTTCCGCACTTGCAATAAGATGTAAGTAAGACATTTTAAAATATGTTACTCTAAAAATACCAAGAAGATTTTCTGCTTAAAGTCAAGCCCAGACAATTCCAACAGTTAACTAAAAAATGTTAGGGATTTTTTTTTTACATAAAAAAGAAAAATCTATTAAAGAAATAATGATAAAGTTTTGTTATTTGTATTGGACCCAGGATATTTATTCTTGGTATTATTAATAGTAGCAGTATTTAGCATTAACAATAATTTCCATATCATTTGATTTCCATTCTAGTACATAGTCACACCAATTTTAGACATTCCAGTACATTCATAATGATGCAGCATTCATTTGTGCAAAAATGTTTTATATATCAATTAAGTCACATATAATGGTTTACATTTTTAGAGTTAATAGTGTGTCCATTAGACAGTAGAAGCCACGAATTAGACTTGGGTTAAGCATGTTCTGTGTTCCTGTCTCTTATCCAGTGAACTTTAGAGACCCAGAATTAAGCTGAGAATTTCTTAATGTTCACAGTGTCCACAGACAGGACACAGTATTACAAAGTATTAGCACATGCCCTTCGACTCATTGTCCGTTACCCGGCATGCGCCACCTACAAGACTCACGCTAAGTAGTTCTAGCGGTGGCCCTGTCGGTGGCCTCTGTCAGCCCACCTGGAAGAGAGACAGCTGCCTCTGCAAAATCCAGTGCGTGTCAGCCATAATGACTCACAGCTGACACCTCAGCACAGGCCTTCCGCTTTAGTCTGCCATGTAGCGCATTAGAATAATTACTCCCTGTCATCCTCCATTTAATAGGCGCCCCTCCCCCCCGTTCACACACACTCTCACATTCATGCAGTCGCTCTCCCCTCGTTTGCAAACACACACAGGCGCATACACACCCGCAGTTAGACACCCGCTGTTGGTGAATGGTGGCATTAAAACATTGAGCAAATGCCCTTGCCCTGTTTGTCATTTGCCCTTAGCGAAATAAATAGCATTTTCCCATTGCAAATTCCATTTAAAGCGAGTGAATGAGAGATAGGGCGAAGCTGCCGCCTGTATTTAGTTCAAGGGGTAAACAAACTGGCATGCACACACACACACACGCGCGCACACACACACACTTGCAGATAGAGACATTTGCAGTTCTAGAAAGGCAAGTCTGAGGAGGCATCTCATTATCATGACATCTGCATATCTGAATGCAGACTCAGTGCCTTCGGAGCTTGTGTGGACGCTGGCATGTAGCTCTGGTCTGCAGTGTGCTGCAAAGCTAAGGTGTTGCAATGGGAATTTCAGGTTTGAACTTTCTTTGAAATATTTGAACAGTGTTGTAAATGCTTATTTGTGAGCATTAACAAAACACCCATACATGTCAACATATTATGCATAGGAATTGTGCTGTAATAGTGTCAGTAAAAGAGAGTAATCATTATAATTCCAAATTTAACCACAAAATGATGTCATAGTGTATTTCCTAATCACTCGTGTTCTTTTGTTTGGATATGTATTTACTAGGAAGCATGAGGATTTCCTGAATGCTTTCTGTTTCCTAGTAATAAAAAAAAAATATTTTGACACAAGTTGATGAACAAGCTTACTGTCTGTTTACACTATATGGACAAAAGTTTATGGAAACCTGACTAGAAGATGTATATGCTCTTTGAATGTCCAATTCCACATTTAGTCCCCATTTGCCATTATATACTAGATATAACTAGTTATTATACACTAGATTTGGAGTGTGGTTATGGAGATTTGTGGTCAGTTAGCCACAAGGGCATTTGTAATATCAGGTATTGATGTAGGCTCAGGAGGCCTGGGGTGAATTCAAGGGTTTGCTTTTGCTTTGTGCACAGAGACATTGTAATGCTGAATGAACAAGTGGTTCTCTTATTTAAAGGGAATTACAAAATGTCTTTGGATGTGGTAGCATCAAATATCCTATTATATCCAATCTCAATATCCTATATAATTGTGTGCCATCAACAGTTTGTGGAAGAACCAAATATGGCTGGAAAAGTCAGGTGTCCCATTTCTTTTCTCTATATAGTATATATTTTCTTTATACTTTGGGCCAAAATCCTTTTCAGGGAAAACACAAAAATACTGGCAAACTAACATATATGTAGACAAATAAATTGTGCACACTTGGAAACCCAAACCTGCATGGCAATGCCCCTGTGCATTATACAAATATGAGTATCTGTACTTCTACTTAAGTAGTAAGTACGATGTGTATACTTTTGCCACCTCTGAGCAGATGTCCTTATCCAGAGCGACATACAAGTGCTTTGAGTCAATATCAATGATCAACACTGGTTCACTAGGTTAAGATATCATCTGCCTAAAACTCTTTTGAGAGGAATATAGTAATATAGATTGATGTACAAGAGTGTGTAACTTTACATCTAGCTGTACTGCTCACCACAGCAATATGTTCACCTGCTGACCACACAAGAGCCAATAAGTTTGTGGCAGGCTCTTGATGTTTTGAATTCTGGAGGTACAGTGAAGGTGCTGTTTGGCACCACCTACAGGTAACACCTTTTCATCCTTTGTTGCACCCCCTCAGCATTTTCCACTTCATGTGAGTATTCCAGCTGTTGTTTAGTACCTGGGTTCTTCCATTTTTTCCTCATTTTATTTAAGCAGCATGGACTTAAATGGAGCCAAAACTATTTGTTGATTTTTTTACTCAGTCTTCTAGGTGACACCTGATTAAGTGATTCTTTACAATAAAAAATTCTATTTCTTCTTTCCATTTACAATCATTTGGAATTTCTTTGCCTATTATACTGGGTATAGTGATAGTAGTTAAATGGAGTTCTTGACCAACAGCGGCTTTGAGTCTTTCAGCTCACTCAGAAGTTAGCAAGGGACAGATTATAGTAACCTACATCAGTAGTCAGAAACAAGTCATATAAGCAACTCTGGAAATACAGATTATGGTCTTAAGGAAATGTCACTGGGCATGATAAGCTCGTTTTAAGGCTGTCAGTAGAATGTCCTCGATATGTGCTCTAATTTAGTGAGATTCAGTTTACCATTTTTTTAGTTACACTGTTCAAGTCTCATGTCTTCACAATGTGTATGCATTATGTATCTTTTTTAAGTAACCATTTCATATTCAAATTCAAACAAATAGAAGTCTGAGAACAACTGGATTCTCAGTAAAATACCTATACAGTATGAATAAGATGGCTGACAAGCTGTAAGAGATTGAAAAGAAGCAGATGGAAAGAAAGAGACAGAAGACTGAAGAAGAGTGCAGGTGGAAAGTGTTATGCCACAACTAATGTGTAGTCTGTTGTGCATATTATTTTCCAGAAGGTCAGTGCAGCTGCTGTAATAAAGGTCGTGGCACATCTTTGTGTCAAGAGGTGTACAAAAGAAGCAGTGGTGCACACATCACTATAACCAGCAGAGCCTCAGATTGTGCAAATGAGGCAGCTTCAGGTCTAACTGGAAGTGCCAGTGTCAGAATTAGTTACATGTACTAGTAGGTGGGTTTGGACTGTATGTACAGTAGTTTTTTGGTATAACTGGTCAGACTAACAACTCTGTGAATATGAGCCTTTATATAAATTAAAATACGCAAGTAGGTGATTTAGCTTTATTGTATCCCACAGCTTGTACACTTGTTTACTCGCCTCGTGTCTTTATCTCGTCATAAACTACTACAATAATGTGCATACATGTGGGAGCACTTTGTACACTCTGACCAGTGAGTTGTCTGAGCAGCTCAGGTCACATTAACCCAATTCAAACGGCCTGATGCCTCCTCTATAATCCCGCCTAGCCCCGAGCGGCTCCGCACTGCTACGTTTTTCTCTGTGGCCATGCAGCAATTGTGTTATTTACTGCTTACATTACCATGCGGCTTGATAAGCATATTTTCCTTAGTAGACACAACAAGATGCTTTATCGTCTAAGCTTTCCACTGAGCATAGCAGCTCGAGCAGCCTGGGTGTATTTCATACTCCTGTGCTTTTGTGGTAGTAAATAACAAACAACTTTTTTGTGTCGTAATTTAGAGGTAAAAACTTTGGCAAGGGAACTGAATGAATTAACGTTTTAAGACAACCCGGAGTTATAAATTAAAGATAGATTTGCATGGCTATTTGGTTTAACTAAACAAGGGAGATGAGTTATCAACACTCTCAAATTATATACTGTTATACTTTTTTCAGAACTCAACAAATATTAATTTAAATGTCAGTTTTGACATTTTTTTTGTAGAAAAATGTTTACAATCATTTGACAGAAAAAAATCTATTGGTATATGCACTTATTTGGCATATGCACCAACTTTACAAGGAACAGCTGGAAACCTGATAATAATGCAGATACAGGTCAAGCACTTCAGTTAATTCACACCAACCATTAAAATCTCAGTGACTGTAACTGTAAGATGGTTCTTAATGCCAGACGGGCTGGTATGAGTATTTTAGAAACTTCTAGGATTTTCACACACAACAGTCTCTAGAGTTCACACAGAATGGTGCAAAAAGCACCACGCATGTGTCAGTAGACATCTTGTGGGCAGAAATGCTTTGTTAGAGGTGAGAGGAGAATGGTTTGACCAGTTCAGAAGGCTACAATATCTCAAATAACTACTCTTTTTAAACATGGTGAGCAGAAAAGCAACTTAAAATTAACAACACATTTATTCATAAGGCAGATAAAGAAAACAGGAATCTAAAGGTATAGTCTGCAAAAAAAAAAAAAAAAAGCAAGACAGTTTTGGCAAAGCAATAGCAACACTGGATTTATGAGGCGTCAATAGATATTTTCTTATGATATATCGAGTTATTGAATAGTTTTGGCTTATAGCTTCTTTGTTACACTTTGTAATAGGTGATAAAACTTCACACCTACCAATATTTAAGATGGCAGATGAATATAACATTTCTAATTATTTCTCTATTACAGTCTCAAAAATATAACTACAAAGACATGTGGACTCTAATGAAAGCTGGGAATATAATATAAACCATATACATTACACTGGGAAATTTCTTTACATTAGGTGTAACAATAGCGGTATATTTGTCTTTATGTTGAGGCTGCTCTATAGGTCAAGGCATGGAACACACATGGGCTGAGCGCCAAGGCCATTTCTGCCCGCATTAGCCTCATCACAGGCTTTAATGTGTGCCACCCCATGGGAGGGCGGGCTTCCTGGCACATGTGCACCGATGTGTCCAAATGGCAGGACTCTTGCACACACTCACCGCTGCTCCATCCTGACAGCTCCCTCCAATTATCGCTGCCCTTGTCGCATGACTCGCTCTTCCCCCTTGCTAAGATCGTATGCGACCCCTGACCACCACTGCGCTGGTGGAAGGCAGAGCAAACCGGGGAGTGTGCACCCACCCACACACGTGAACACACACACACACAAACACACACACACAAACACACACACACACAAACACACACACACACACACACACACACACACACACACACACACACACACACACACACACACAAACACGCTTACTTTTACATAAATTACAATTGATTAGTGAGCTCATTGCATCATTAATATTGCATGTACCTAGGTTATGACCCACTTATTAGATAACATTGAATAACTGATATAATGTGAAAAAAAAAAGAACAATGTTGAAAAAGGCAGATTATTTTTTTTTAAATATGTACACGTACACTATGTGTTTCTGACCTTCATTTCCAGACAGTATAGAGTATGGATGAGCTCATAGGCTTTTTTTGGGATGCTCATTTGCAGTGTCTGCAGCCTGCCCATAGGAAATCTTGAGAAGCAGGCAGACACGCTGAGAAGGCTGAAGCAGATGTGTTTACTTACTCTGATAATGAGAGATGAAGTTACTGGTTAAAACATCAGTGCACTATTGCCTGTTGGTCACTTTCCTGTAACTGCATTGTAGCAAAGTAGTGATTTTTGATGGCAGAAGAGACATGGAACATTATCTCAACTCGATATATTTAATATATTGAGACTATATGTTATAGTCAATATTTTGTCATATTTCATCATTCAACATTTGAAAGAAGACTACAGTATTAGAATTTTAACTTGTTTGTATTATAAAATTGACCTTTCAACTATGTAGGAACTACTGTTTTGAACACACTACTAATTAATTCTTTCACCTTTCAATACACATTTTTTTCTAAATAAATCCATTATAAGGACAAAAGTATTGAGACACCTGATATTTCTAACTATATGTGGATACTTTTCAACTTGAACTAGAAGACCCAAACATGTTCCAGCATAACAATACAGCTGTGGACATTGTAAACTCTATGAAGATCTGGTTAACATAGGGTGCAGTGGAAGATCTTGAGTGGCCCGCTGTATTGCTCTGACCTTACAACCTCTCAACAGTTGAGGGGTTGTAAAATCTTTTAATGTTTACATTTACAGTATTCAATTTTATAAAAAAAACATCCATCTGCACGAATACCAAACTTCTGTACTGTAGTGGTTGCTGCTACAGTGTTGCTGTGTTTACTGTGTTGACACTCACTGTGTTTACTGTCTCTCTGTCTTATATTGTCCTGTTTTTGCAATAGATATTGCACCTTTGCACTTTATTTATTGGCCTAAGATTAGTGTCCTAGTTAGTTTTGTGTAGGTCCGTGCTACTTTGTGTTAATTTATGTTGTCTTATGTATCACCTTTGTCCTAGGGGAAAAGGTTATTTAACTATGTACTGCACTGTATATGGTTGGAATGACAATAAAAGCCTACTTGACTTGACTTGTACACCATTGGGATGAATTGGACTGCGCTGACTGTACCCCAAGCCTCAGTACCTGACTTCTCTAAAAATTGTTCATTCTTCACAAGCACACGCCAACATCTAATGAAACAGCTTCCTAGATACAAATAGGGACTAAATGTGAAATGGGATCCTATAGTCAGGTGTCCACAAACTTTTGTCCATATATTGCATTCATTTTTTTTTATCCGGTGGTTAACTTTCTACATGATTAATACAAAAACGTAATTTTTGAATATAAACTTCTCTTTTTCGGAGTTGGACTTGAATGTCTTTCTGTATACAGCTCTTTCTTTCTCCAGCTACAGTTAAGATCTTGGGTAGCCTGTTTAATGTAAATTAAATCCTGTGTCCATGTAGCTGAAGTACCTGAAATATTGTTATACAGCAGTTTAATGAAGCAGGTTGCTTCTTGCATCATTCTGTGCCCCTGTTTCTACGAAATGTCCATGAATAAGAGCAGCGTTTAACCCCTTCATCACAAATTCCTCTAAATGAAAAAATCCTATTGATAAGATAACCACATAACAGAACCCCACATACACACAAAACAGTGTGTAATCAGAGTTTCAAAACATTTGTTTGTTTACTTTAGTACATTTATTTAACTACAAAAAAAATCTATTGCTTTTCCATCTGATCCAACTGATTCTTTTCCAAACAGCATCAGTGCCTTCATCATGATTATTTTATCAATTTAAATTCTTTATGCTTGAACACTGCAGCAGTAGCCCCACTGGAAGATGGTATAGAGGCCTGGCTTTCACCGCAGCTATTTGGAATGACGCTTCCTCTGCGGCTCGGGCCTGCTCCCTCTGTTGGATTTCACTTGTCCATTAGTGCCATCTGTGCCCGGCTGTGCCGTCTGTGAGTGTCCGTGCTCCGCCAAAACGACTGGCATTTTCTCTCAAACAACCAGGGGATGATGCCCAGAGCTGTTAGCTGGCAATGATGTACCCTTACCCTGACAAAAATATTCTGGAGTAAGAGGGAAGTGTAGCGATTAGGAAACATCTGCACGCTTTCTGTGACATTGCCTGTGCAATTCTTTATAGGAAAAAGCCTTCTGCGCTGATCCGTTTACTTGCTGCTGGTGTTTGAGTGAGAAATTTTTTCTGACATAAAGAGAAAATACCATAAGAAAAGGCTTGAAAGTATATCAAAGCTGACTGAAAACATCCCTGTTTTAAGCTTTGACTTTATTTGTTAAAGCTGTGTTGTTGGGCGTTATCAATGGAAAACCAATTGGATTTCTATTAGTGATGTAGTGCAGTGTAGCTTTGTGTGTAATATGACATTTTCCAAATGTTGAAATAATGGTTACAACAAGTAACAGCTTTATGAGACTGAATCAGCATTTTTTCAATTCATCTGTGATTTGAAACCAAAAATCCAGTTGCACTTTAGTCTTTAGTCCCAGCATAGAGTCATGATGCACACTTTTATTTCTAGTCAGATAAAGCTCAGGTTTTTCTTCATTTATGAATAAATCATTTACTTAATATTTTCCTGAAAAGGAACGTTCATTATTTTTGCCATTGCAAAGCTAGGTATGTGGATCTCTTTATGGGATAAATAGTGATCTAGCTATAAAGTGTCAATCCCTATGGCTCTTGTATTAATACATTCTCCTTCTTAATGCTGATCTCAAACAAATCAGCTTTATGATTTTTGTACTGTATATCCAACCCTTTCTGGTTTAGAAATCTTGTTTAATTAAAACAAATTTTGCAGAAATTTGCAGATCATTTTGTCAGTAATCATATTACAGTAGTTCACAATAATATGATAATATTTTGGTCTACTCATCACTTTTACACTGAGAAAACCTATAATGATTTTCTATTCAATTGTGGCTACTTTTTTAGTAGACCCAACAAATTGATCCTTATAGCCACTGTATCAAAGGACAAACTCAGTTGCTATGTTCTGCTTCTGAGCCCTCCTGTTAAATGCTCTTTTTTTAGTGCACTCAGAAAATCATCCAAACCATCCCACCTTCGAAATAATCAAACAATAAATCAATCAAATGAAGAGATAGGTGGCCAATATAGGCCAGGTGGCTGAGAGTTATTGTGTTTACCCTCAACTCTGCCTCTGTCATCATTGCAAATATGTGATAGGTGATAAAATATATGCAAATGTTATGACACTGGATGCTAGCATAAGAGTTTTTTATGATCAGCTCAAGATTAAAAAGCATCACTTCCCTTCGTGTCTTCTGGTTTAATGCGGAACTGGTCAGATTTAGATTGCGAATCATATGTCACAATATTTCCTCTTTTTTGAAAGCATTCTGGGATAAATATTATGTTAGCAAGAGGTACTATTTTATATGCTTGTAAATTACAGCACTGAAGGCCTTTTGGTTTGGTATTGGAATGACATACAGCGTACTCCTCCTGCAAGCTTGCTTGGGTTAAAGGTGTGCTTGTCAGTGATTGTGTGTTAACATTAAACATTCTTTAATGGAAGTAGCAAGCAGAGAAAATACAGACTGTTCTGAAACTTATGAATACTCCTACAGGCTCTGAACACAGGTAAACAGAACAACATAGGGGAGACAGAATCAACTCCAAAAGCAGTTCCAAAATCAGGCACGCCAAACAGAGCAATATAGGGCAGAGCAAGAACACAACCAACAGACAGTACAAACACCAAACCAGAAACCGGGCCAGAACAGAGATCAGAAAAAGGGGTTGGGAACAGGAACCAGAGCAGGCAGGGTGTCAAGAAACATGTCAGGGACACAAGGAGCCGGTGAGATAATCTGGCCTCGAGTAACCCGGAAATGTGCACTGTGACCTCGGAAGATCCTGACAGTACATTGTCTGTGGTGTAGGAGTCACTGGACAGAAGAGGTGGGGCCTGGCGGGTGGTGATCGTCTGGTGGCGGGAACCATAGAGACGAGGTCAGAGGAAGGTCGGGTGGTAGCAAAGGATTCTAAGAGACTTTAGGCAGACTGCCACTGGAAAGTGCGTCTTCTTCTGGGGGCTTCCCTCAGGGGCAGGTCCCATGATACATGATAAGTCCTTGATTACTAAGGGCTCACTTTCTTTTAATTAATTTAAATCTGGCTGTATAATTGTCACACAGCACTGAATGGTATTTAAGTCTGTAGTTCAGAATCAGGTTTATTGGCCAAGTGTGTTGACACAGAAGGAATTTGGTTCAAGCTGTTAGTAATAGTGCAAATAGCAGTTTTGTGTGTCACGTAAGATAAACAGGTTAATTTAGGATTTTGTACAATATACAGCAGCAGTAGTGTGTGTAACATATGGACATGATGTGATGACTGACTGTTCTGATAATGCAGTACTTATAGATATGAGCAGGGCATATAATCAAGGTCAGTTGTTAATGAGGGTGATTGCCTGGGGAAAGAAACTGTTCCTGTGTCTGTCAGTTTTGGTGAACGAAGTTCTGTAGCACCTGCCAGAATAGAGGAGTTGGAAGAGGTTGCGTCCAGGGTGCAAAGGATCAGTAGTGATTTTTTTTCTGCTTGATTCCTGGTTCTTATATTATAAAGGTAATGAAGAGTAGGAGGGGAGCAACAATGATTATTTCTGCTGTTTTAACTGTTTGCTGGAGTCTGTTCCTGTCCTGTTTTGTTGCTGCTCCAAATCAGATGGTGATAGATGTGCACAGGACAGATTCAATGATTTTACTGTTGAACTGTATTATCAGCTGTCCGAGGTTTGATCCACACAATTTCGTATGCATTGAATAGACCACATGCTCTAAACATTTAATACGAACTTCATTCTGAATGGGATATTGACTTGTGAATATTTAATGCTTCTTCTGAGACTAAATATCAGCCTGTTTGCAGCTGTAGCTCTTGTCCTATGCTGAACTTTTAATTTGTTCAATCTGTTAAGTGGGAGTTGATGTATCTGGGAGGAGCCAGCTGTATTGTATCACTGTAGAGTTTTCAGTTTTATATTGTTAATATTTATTTTTTGTATTAATTAATTGATTACCATAGACAGGAGCCATCCTGGATGGATATGTAAATGTGCAATTCGTTTACATATTGATTTTCTAGAATGATTTTGTAGAATTCAAGAGTTATATTTATATTAAGTTTGTAATCTGGCGTACCAGTGTAGATTTATTTACTACTAGAGACTCAAAGCAATTTTGTACGTCGCTCTGGATAAGGGCGTCTGCTAAATGCCGCAAATGTAAATGTAAATTTTCTAAATTAGACATTGGAAAATAACAGGTTATGGATAGGGGAAAAGTCATAGTTTAATCACACAGATCTAGTCTGCACTGAATCTCAGTCTCAGAGAACATAGAATTGGGAAACAGCTCGTCAGAGAGTTCTAAAATCAGGGGAATCAAGCTGTTCCAGAGAGCGGGTTTGGTAGGAGATGAGATGCAAACTTGCAGATGGACTGGTCCATTGGCCTGGTGCCCCAACACACTGCACAATCAGCACATGGCACGCTCTCTGAAGCCTGACGCTATCAACACTGTGTGCTTTGAAAATGGTTTCAAGCATAAGAACAGAAAAAGGAGATGATGTCATTTGAGTTTGGCCAATCACTATAGGTGGTACATATGTTTTAAAACAAAGGAGGGTCGTCTTTTGATGAGATGGAGGCTTTTATTTAAGATAGAGTGAATTCAAACTGTGGAAGGTTTGGAAGGTATTCATAGGATCTGTGTTCTCAGAAATGGTCACACTTTTTTGCCTTCCTTTTTTCTTTTGAGATGTTTGAAGCGGGTCCATAGACTTCAGAAGAGCAGGAAATTCTTTGTTGTGATTTTATTTAAGCCTAACTAAAAAAAGTATATACAGAGCAGTGATTTTGTAATAAATTATATTATTAATAAAGATAAAAAAGCCTTTTGTTAAAGCCTTCACTGAATTTTTGCAGATATTTTTCCTATACTCTTTAATCATAACAATCCATCTATCTGATACCATGACTACTGACATCCAGCTCTCTATCCTTCTATTCTCTTGGCATTGTCATGGTTGGGTCTTGCCCACCTCAGGCCAGTATGGAACAGATAGAAGTAGCAAGTGCCAAACCTCAGCCTGCTGCTGAGTTGGAGCGAGTGTTTCAGAATGGGACTGACCGTATTGTACCACACCTGGTCAGCTCTCTGGGCCATTGTGTGCAGAGCAGGGCAGCTTTTCGGAGCTCCTGCGTCAAAGCTCTTGAAATCCAGTGAACTTAACGGCACAGTCGGCCATGGCCAAAACAGCATCTGATGTGCCTTATTTGTTGACAGAACGAGATCTAGCACAGAGGGTCTGCCTCACACGGCTTACAGGAGAAGCCTTCCATTCGTGGAGAGTATATGGCACTGCCGGTTTCATCCAACGTGCATTAGCACTTGCAAAAGTAGGCCAAATGACGGCAATTTAAAGAGTTTATTTACGGTCCTGGTGGCAGGGGAGTATGTTTAACCAAAAGGGGAAGGCATGGTAATAGATTTTTATGAAGGAGGAACATAACATAAAAATAGGTTTTGTCTCATGATAGCCTGAAGTGTCAGCTAGTGATGCCATTTTGGTTTGTATACTGTATATACTGTTTATACAAGTTGGCTGATAAAATCACAATACAGTGTAGTGTCTATATAGTGTAAAATACCACATAATCAACTGCTCGGTTGGCCGGTGTTTAAAAAATCATAAACACACACACACACACACACCCACACACACACATTTGGTGTGACTGAGCTAAAGATTTACGGTCTTGCTTTAGAACCCAGCCAATGGCAGTTGTAGGATTTAATCTGAGACTTTTTCATCTGTAACTTGAAGCCTAAAGCACTGAAGCACCACAACTAACTCAAATACCTTACAATGATTCAACCACTCCTACCACTGAGTTAACTTGCAATAACCTATTGCATTGAATGCGTGAAACGTAGTTGATATAGTTGCCAAATGAGGAAAAATCCTGGATTATGAATTATTTAATACTATTTACAGTACAGGCCATGAAGTAACATCAACATTAGTTAAATATTAGAAAGCAACCGCAGCCTAACAGTGACCAGTGTGTGTGTGTGTGTGTGTGTGTGTGTGTGTGTGTGTGTGTGTGTGTGTGTGTGTGTGTGTGTGTGTGTGTGTGTGTGTGTGTGTGTGTGTGTGAAGGAATAAGCTGTACGAGAGCTCCCTCTTTTTGCCAGTTGTTTAAGTGTCTCCAGTGGTCTGATGCGTGCACTGAATCCATTAAACTATTTACACTTTGCCGCTGAGAAAAGGGAGAGCATACATGCCCACTAACATATCGGCTGTGCTCATATCTTTCTAGCACACTTTATATCTCTCAGATCTTATCTTTTAATATTTCATCTTTGCCACTCATATTTTTTATAAATATTTTTTTGATAAATATATATTTTTATAGAAACAATATATTTATATTTTCAAATGATTATAATTGTTACTTTTTCTATGTGAGCAAAATTTTATTATAATTAAAACCCAATTGGAAAAAAGCAGATATTTTTAGATTTAGATAATTAGAAAATAAATTGTGCCTATCATTATTAAAGCAATATAGAAAATGTATAAGAATCAAATTAACTTTATAATGGATGTCTTTTTTTTTTCAGGGTCGCTGCATGAATTTCAGTCGAGTCCCTCATCAATAGGCAGACGTCACCAAAATGTTTGGATTGATCAGAGGAAAAACAAATACTGGTGGTTTTTTTGGAGACAAGATCCTTATATTTTGTTTTGGGTTAATCATTTTTTTTTTTTATTGAATTGGCCATTTCATTGCATTTATAATGGTTTCCCTTTCTAAAGGTTGAAATTGTGATTTTTCCCAATGGTTTGAACTTTCTGATTACTTAAATACAACTATCCGAGCCAGATTTAGATACTATTTTTATCCACACTAAGAGCTTAACATATTCTGACCATATTGTGCCTTATGTGGAGCAAAAGGGAAAGATAAGCAAATTTTAAGGACACAGACAGAGAGGACTTTAGAGGGGAAAATAAAAAGAGGAAGTCTGTTTGCCGTTGGAGTCCGTAATCCCGGTAGCCTTGCAGAGTGCCGAAAGTCCAGCGCCTCTTGGCAATGTCTCACCACAAAGCCTCTCTAGCATTGCACAGTGCCTAGCGGGACCTCTCTGAATGCAGATCCTGTCATTTTAACACTGAGAAGTGCACACGCATGACAAACTGTAGACAGAACGCCCTAAGGTCCTGGATGCGCTAGGACTTTGCCCTTTAGTTTTGAGGAGACACCTTTCTATCATTGTGCACTCAAAAACAAAGAAATTAAGAGAGGGTTATTTTACCACGAGACATCACATGACTAAAGCTTATGGGACACTTAAGGAGCTCTGTGCTTTTTCTTTATGAGTAATACATTCACTTTAAAGATGTACAAATGCACCTTTACTTAATATATATAAATATAGATAAAGTAATCTCTAGCCACTGCAGATCATTGAAATCTCTCCCTTCAGTGTATCAAACTTAATTAAAATAATTAAAAGCAAGAGCAAGCAGCAGCCTGCGAAGCATGTGCCTTTATGCCTTTTGACACTGAATGACCCGTTACTCAATCCGCATCAATTGGAATTAAGACACCTCATGCAAAATGCAAAAGTGCGAATTGTGAAAGGGTGTCAGACAAACGAGTATTGTTCATTTTCCAGATTTCATAATCATCATCATAATTATCATCTCACACACACCACGCAAGCAATATATATTATTTGTGCATTCGTCCGACGCGCTGTCACGTCGCCATTCAGGAAATGATGCCAGTGCAGATAGAAATGCCATCGGCAGGGAAAGAGGGCAGCAGCTGAGGGGAAAAAAAAGGCTCGAACGATCCAGTCACTTTGGATGCGCTACTTCAGATGCAGAATGGATATTCGAGTGGAAATCTGACAAAGCGCGCCAGCTTTGATGGGAAGCGGTATAGACAATGACCAGTGGCTGGGTCAGTGGGATGTCTCGGTGCAAGCAGGGAAGCTTATCAAATGACACTAAAAATAAGTTCAACAACCATCAAGTTTGAGGGGGGGAAAGGAAAAGGGGTGCAGACGCTCCTATTTGGTGTACAGGCACGAGCTCGTAGACAGTAGGGGCACTGCCGAAACACGCCACTCTAATTATTCCTTTGTTGTCTTCATTTGAAATGTAAAAGCCGTGATTTACTTCTCAGGCCACAAAACAAAAAAGTATTGAAATTAAAAAAAAAAAAAAAAGGAAAGATTTTTTTTTGTATATTTGAAAAATGTCTGTTAAATTTTGGACAACATGTACAAAAATTTTATTTCTTTTTTTTTCCTTTTTTTTCATGAACAGTTATTCATTCTAATCACATTTACATAGTGTTACACAGCTTTTTAATATACTATCTCAGCAAATAAAAGTTAGCAGCACAATTCAGCCTTGGTCTCTGCAGTGCACTGTTGTGGAGATATTGAAGGGTTTTTTTTTTTCTTTTGCACATAGCAATTTATTTTATAAATGTATTTTTTATATATATATATATATATATATATATATATATATATATATATATATATATATATATAATACTTTTATTACTGTTTATATTTCAAATGCATCTAATATTTATGTGTTTTATAATCATCACAATGATTGTCTGTTATTATTTGTGCACAAAAATGTACTTTTACCGGAATTAGTGGCTTAAAAAAAGATATAGTTCAGCATGAAGATTTGTCGGTTTATTGTTGTTATTATTATTATTATTATTATTATTATTATTATTATTATTATTATTATTTAGTTATTTTATATTCAGTTCAAATCATTTATTCCGAAGTGCCATGCACAGCACATGGATAAAATTTAATTCTATCATGAATTACAAAAAATAAATTAATAAACATTTTTTTTTCAAGAAAAATGTCAATTATTAAAAAATGCTTTATGCACTATTCTGTTATTACCATTATTTTTTTTTTTTTTTATGAAATATATTATGATGCTGTGATTTGAAAAATGTAATGTGTAATTTAATTGGCAAAGAAAAACAAAAGTTTATATATTTTTTAAATAATTTATTTAATAATAAAACACAGGTTCATGTAGATCTGCTTCAACTTACATTATGGTCCATTGATTTCCTTTTTTCAATATTCCTGTCATTTGAATTCATATTCAGTATTGCTAATATTGTTCATATGCATATTCAAAAATGTGAAGACTGAGTGAAAATAAGCGCTGAGTGATGCCTCAAAGCGTGCATTCTTTCCATGTGACTACACGGACACAAGTTTACACATTGCAACTGTATTCACAGATTATAGTACTATGTTTCACGTGTGCTCAAATGTCTTGTATTAACAACAGCTCGCTGTGCATTCTGAGTGAAATCCATCTAAATAGAGATTTGCTGCAACATTTTATTTGCATTATTGTTCTGTCCATTTGTATGAAATAAATGTAGCTATATTTTGCCAAGTAGAACTGTGGTCACTCTGCATAAGCACCCAGATGGTATCACTGAACACTAACAGATTCATCAGCCACACACATAAGCAGATTAACGCTCAGCTGAGCATTTTGTGCAGCTTAAAACACGTCTGCAAAACATTCAAAGATTCGAACCTGTATTTTCATATGCTTTAAATTCTGAGTGTTTTAAAGAAAAAAATCGGAAAAACTTTACTTTACTTAACATTACTCCAGCATACCAACAACACACTACAAACATCTAAACAAAATCGTTCTTTACATCAATTTCTTGAATTATTATTATTATTATTATTATTATTATTATTATTATTATTATAGCTTCAATGCATTAAGGGGAAACAAACTGAAAATATATGATAATTACTTCACTGCTGTGAGGTTATTTATTCAAAAAAATTTTAGAACCAGCTCAGGACACTGTATTATTCTACAAATGTCATTTGTACTGACAATTGAATATTAATAACACTTAAATACATTTGATCAAAAAAATCTTTCATCAAATATACTGTAGAAATATATACAATTTAGGACAATATATGTTTCATTGTATTCGTAGATTTTAAAACATTGTAGCTCATTATTGATTTATTTCATTCTATAATTTATATTTTATTATGAATTAATATTATTTGTATATATTCTGTATATACATATATGTTTATATACTTTTTTGCATGAAATAAATACCGGCTACATAATGCTGTAGCTCTAAGGTCCACAGGTCAATGTTGAGCTCAGGTTCCTGTCTGTGTGGAGTTTTCCATGGGTTTTTCATGTGTCCCACCTTCTAAGAAAATGTGGATTAGTTACGCAGAATTGCCCCGGATAAGATTCATTGTGAATGTGTGAATTGTGCATGGAGACGTGCAATAAGACTGGCATTCCATGAAAGCATTCCTAGCATTCCCAGGGTACTCTCTGGATCCACCATGAACCTGAACAGGATAACATGATGAATGTAAAATAAAAGTATTAAATGCTTGTCACTCAACTGCAGAGTACTCTTGCCTGAATCTGCAGGTTGAACGCTATTTCCAGCTTCAGCTTGAATGACTGGGACATTTTTCAACCTGATCTTTACCTCCCACATCTGTAGCACATGTGTGATTACCACAAAATAATCATTTTGACATTTCCTCTGCAGTGAAAAGAGCAGCTGCTTACACAAACCTCACTACTTTTAGCAATCTCGAAGCAGTTGGTTGGGGCAGGCATGCTTTTTTATCCAAATATATGCATGAGGCTTTTGGTAAATGCACTTGACAAACTCTAAATTTTTATTCTTTCATGGTTAAAACTGATAACAGTTTGATTAATTTAACAATGAAATAATTCACAGTGATTGGAGAAGCTCTTTAGGATTAAATAACAGGAATTGCTTTTGGTACCATGTTAAATAAATATTGATTAAAAAGGAAAAAACCCTATAAGAAGACCTTTAGAAGATGTCCACTTATCTCAGCCTCATTTTATCGTATTATGGTTAGAGTCCAATGGCTGTAATGTTAAATTTGCTTTATATACTCAATCATTTATCAACAGAATCAATACTTGCCCTTTAGACTTTATTACTTACCCTTTTCCTGCTCCATTCTGCAGATATTTATGTTCAGTCTTGCACTCCAGCTGCATCTTGTATCATTACAATGCATGACTAACACCATCTCACACCTTTCAAGGCAATAGCAGTCTTAAATGAAGTGTGATTGAAGTTTCATGAAGCTGCTTTTTGCAGTAAAACAACTTACTATCCAATGAAAAATCAAAGGGGGAAAAAAAGCCCTGGCTGCACTGGGGAAGTTGTGAGAATTAGTAGCAGTGGATGGCTCGTTATTACAGCGTTCACACAGTCGGATGATCCGCTTATGAGGTGGAAATGTTGAATTACATGGTTTTAAATGAATAACTCCATTTTTGCAGTTGTTTGATGAAGCAGTTTTAAATTCCAATTTAGAAATGGTGACATTAAAATGATAAAAGATAAATGGATGCTAAAAAGTGGTGCCCTGGATATCTCAGGGAACAAATGTGCTTGTATGGATACGACACAATAAAGCTTTATACAAAAAAGTAAACAATGTGTACATACATCTTATTATAAAAAATTTAAAGATCAAACCTTCTGGCCAAAAAGGGAGCAAAGCTCTAAAACTTCTGTTACATGGGTAAATGTTAAAAACATTGAAATAAATTTAATTTAATTTTTTATTTTTTTTACACAAAGGTAAAACTATGATAATGAGTAAACTGATGCAATATTCAGCACACATTTAAGTTTACAAATTAGTTTGAAGTTCATCAGCATTTAATGTGACAATACTGATTCTTCATTCTGTTAAAAGAATTCCACTTTACATTTTACTTTATCTGTTTGTTTCTTGCTATTTCCCTGACCAATGATTAATTGTTAAGAAAAAAAGTGTAATATTTTGTCATTTTAAGATTATTATTTAAACATTTTTTTTATTTATTTATAAGTTTATTTATAGGTTTATAGGCTACAGAGCATTTCTTGTAGATTCCATCTGTGTTTGACACCTTATAATAGACTTGCACATAGATAAAATAAGTATATACCACAAATATACATTTTTTATTCATTAATGCCATACTGGGAGAAGTAGTAGCTCAGTGGTTAAGGCTCTAGGTTACCGACCAAAAGGTCAGGGGTTCAAGCCCCAGTACTGCCAAGCTGCCGCTCTTGGGCCCTGGAGCCAGGACCTTAACACTCTATGCTCCAGGTGGACTGTATCATGGCTGACCCTGTGCTTTTACTCCAGCTTCCTAACATCACTCAGATATGTGAAAAAAAGAATTGTGCTGTTATGGACATGTGGCAAGTCAAACCCCCCCACCCCCCTTTTTACATTTACACTTTATAAAGTCATAAATGGACAAATGCTGCACTTCCTGTGGTTGGTTTTTAAATGAAATGACTATTTTTTGCAGCTGTTTGCTCCTTGAGCTTCAGTTGGCACAGTTTTTACAGAATCTTTGGGATCATATGACTGCAAGATTACCTTCACACTTATATTTGAAAGAACATAAAACCTAATCCTTCTCATACTGTAAAATATTTAGTTGTTTTTAGACTTAAGGATTATACAGGTGGAGGATTATACTTTTATGTCTTTTTTGCTTAACATTTTGGCAATAAGGCTATAATAAGCAGATCTTGGTGAATAGTTGAACTGATCTGTATGACTTAAATTAAATTACTTTTATGGACATTCAACTTCAGTAATCACTTTGTTCTGGTCATGGTAGTGGTTTATGTGGAACATATACCAGAAACTCAACACGAGTTTGCTAAATTGTATACCCAAAATGGGATAGCTAGTTTCTTCTCTCTTTGACAAAAAATAAAATCCTTTGTTGTTCTTCTCACTGTGCGGAATATGTAAATTTGTTTACCTAAATTTATAACAACTAAAGCATTAACTAAATGTGATGTGAGGGTATTTTATCCCTGTGTTTATTACTGTATTTATTACTTCAATTCAGTTCAATTCAGGCCGAGGAAGATTAACGCAGAGGAAGAGCACCACAGACGCATTATTTGCTTTGAGAATGTTAATAGAGAAGTATAGAGAAGGTCAGAAGAAGTTGCATTGTGTGTTTGTGGATTTAGAGAAAGCATACAACAGGGTGGAGAGAGGAGTTGTGGTGCTGAATAAGGAAGTAAAGTATGTGAGGGTGGTGCAGGACATGTATGAGGACTGTGACAGCAGTAAATTGTGCAGTAGGAATGACAGACTGGTTCAAGGTGGAAGTTGGACTGCATCAAGGATCGGTTTTGAGCCCTTCCCTGTTTGCAGTGTTGATAGACAGGTTGGTGGACGAGGTCAGACAGGAGTCTCCGTGGACTATGATGTTTGTTATTTTTGGTGAGAGTAGGGAGCAGGTTGAGAAGAGCCTGGAGAGTTAGAGGTTTGCGCTGGAGAGAAGGGGAATGAAAGTCAGTAGGATAAAGACAGAGTACATATGTGTGAATGAGAGTCAGTGGAGTGGTGCAGTTGCAGTGAGAAGAAGTGGAGAAGGTGGAGGAGTTTAGGTACCTGGGGTCAACAGTGCAAAGTAATGGAGAGTGTGTTAGAGAAGTGAAGAAAAATATGCAGACAGGGTGGAGTGGGTGGAGAAGAGTGGCAGAAGTGATTTGTAATGGAAGGGAAAGTTTACAGGACTGTGGTGAGACCTGCTATATTGTATGGTTTAGAGACAGTGGCATTGATTAAAAGACAGGAGGTGGAGCTGGAGGTAGCAGAGCTAAAGATGTTGAGGTTTTCATTGGAAGTGACGATGATGGACAGGATTAGAAGTGAGTTTATTAAAGGGACAGAGCATGTAGGATATTTTGAAGATAAGATGAGGGAGGCGAGATTGAGATGGTTCGGTCATGTGCAGAGGAGCGACATGGGGTATATTAGTAGGAGAATGCTGAGGATGGAACCACCAGGAAGGAGGAATAGAAGAAGACCAAAGAGGAGGTTTATAGATGTGGTAAAGGAACACATGCAGGTTGTTGGTTTGAAAGAAGAAGATGTAGAGGATAGGGAGGTATGGAGATGAATGATCCTCTGTGGCGACTCCTAATGGGAGAAGCCAAAAGAAGAAGAAGATATTCACTTTTACTTTATGGAACATGCTAATAGCATTATATCAGACACTGCAATATGACAATGAAAATTTTAGGCACAGTACTTTTGATTAAACATAATTATTTATCATAACCATCAATAAAGCAGATTTTTGTGGTGGTACCTGAATATTAACATCAACTACTAGAAAACCAGACTGCCGAATAAAGGAAAAAAAAGACAATATGTATAGTGAACTACCAGCAGGCATTCGCTGACTCAAACTCCAACACACTCACCTCAGTGCTGGAGGGCCAGAGCTCCGTCTGTTAATGCTAAAAACCCAACATACAAGTGTCGGTTCACTAAAAGCCCCTGGATGAGAGTAGAAATATTGTGCAGGCAGCCTTTAGTTCAACTCAACCTGGAACTGAAAATGACCGAAGAGCCCTGCAGTCAATCCAAAACGAGGAACGTTTATTTGCCTCTAACAATGCACACAGAGTCACCTTGCTGCTGGTCAGGAAAGTTCATTTAATGAACTTGGATAGGGGAGATGGCTAGAGGTGGTCGTCCTGTCATTAAATTTTAAAACCCAGCATTAAAAGAAGTTTAAACAGATTTTAAAATTTGCGAGAGCAGATGTTATGGAAATTTGTGCTAATGTTTAAAATCACACATCTCATTTCACAACCTGTGAGGTGACATTTTGACCAGCTTTTGTTAGATCATTGACTGGTGTGTGTTTTTGTCCCAAGATTCAGTTTAATTTAGTTTAGTTCAGTGCATTGCATGATGCATAAGAACAGCAACAACAAGAGAACCTATTTAAATTATACACATTTTTACATACATTTTTTTAACTATTTATTTGTATGATACAGCTGCAAATAAGTATTTGAACACCTGAGAAAGTCAATGTTAATATTTGGTACAGTAGCCTTTGTTTGCCATTACAGAGGTCAAACGTTTCCTGTAGTTTTTCACCATGTTTGCACACACTGCAGGAGGGATTTTGGCCCACTCCTCCACACAGATCTTCTCTAGATCAGTCAGGTTTCTGGCCTGTCGCTGAGAAACACGGAGTTTGAGCTCCCTCCAAAGATTCTCTATTGGGTTTAGGTCTGGAGACTGGCTAGGTCACGCCAGAACCTTGATATGCTTCTTACAGAGCCACTTCTTGGTTATCCTGGCTGTGTGCTTCGGGTCATTGTCATGTTGGAAGAGCCAGCCTCGACGGAAGTAGGTTGTTCCTCAAAATCTCGCAATACATGGCCCCGGTCATCCTCTCCTTAATACAGTGCAGTCGCCCTGTCTCATGTGCAGAAAAACACCCCCAAAGCATGATGTTACCACCCCCATGTTTCACAGTAGGGATGGTGTTCTTGGGATGGTACTCATCATTCTTCTTCCTCCAAACACGAATTATGACCCAAAAGTTCTATTTTGGTCTCATCTGACCACATGACTTTCTCCCATGACTCCTCTGGATCATCCAAATGGTCATTGGCAAACTTAAGACGTGCCTGGTTTAAGCAGGGGAACCTTCCGTGCCATGCATGATTTCAAACCATGACGTCTTAGTGTATTACCAACAGTAACTATGGAAACGGTGGTCCCAGCTCTTTTCAGGTCATTGACCAGCTCCTCCCGTGTAGTTCTGGGCTGATTTCTCACCTTCCTTAGGATCATTGAGACCCACGAGGTAAGATCTTGCATGGAGCCCCAGTCCGAGGGAGATTGACAGTCATGTTTAGCTTCTTCCATTTTCTAATGATTGCTCCAACAGTGGACCTTTTTTTACCAAGCTGCTTGGCAATTTCCCCGTAGCCCATTCCAGCCGTTTGGAGGTGTACAATTTTGTCTCTAGTGTCTTTGGACAGCTCTTTGGTCTTGGCCATGTTAGTAGTTGGATTCTTACTGATTGTATGGGGTGGACAGGTGTCTTTATGCAGCTAACGACCTCAAACAGGTGCATCTAATTTAGGATAATAAATGTAGTGGAGGTTGACATTTTAAACGCAGACTAACAGGTCTTTGAGGGTCAGAATTCTAGCTGATAGACAGGTGCTCAAATACTTATTTGCAGATGTATCATACAAATAAATAGTTTAAAAATCATATATTGGGATTTCTGGATTTTTTTTTAAGATTATGTCTCTCACAGAGGACATGCACCTACGATGACAATTTCAGACCCCTCCATGATTTCTAAGTGGGAGAACTTGCAAAATAGCAGGGTGTTTAAATACTTATTCTCCTCACTGTATAAACTAACAGTGGTGCCAATAAAAGTACAAATACCAACTTTAATAATCATAATAGTAAACACACTAAAACATTAACTAAAAAGTATTAACAGGGCAGTCAGATCTCCTGAAACCCTGCATCCACTTCAGGAACAACTTCTACTTGCTTGCCAATGTTTACTTCTGTTATTTTCTAATATTCAAAGGTGCACTAATCGAGATAAAAAAAATAGTTTAAAGTAACGGAGAACTTTACACATGTACAAGAAAATTATAAGATTTCATCTTGTCTCGTACAATGATCGATAAGTTTTATATTTACAAACTATACCTACCTTTTCCGGTTTGTGAACGGTTTGTGAATTGTCGAATTGTTGTTTTTGGATTTGTTAGTGTTTTCTAATTTGTTCATTTGTTTTTTGATTTGTTAATGTGTTTTGCACTTCTTGGCCACCGTAAAGAAGACATTTAAAATGACTACATCCTAGAGTTGCGCGCAGCCACAGACCTGTCTCTTCGAACCCTGGTGGCCATCAAAAGGCACTTGTGTCTGACACACTCTGATTTCAGTGATAGTTACTGAGCCTTTCTCCTGTACCTCTGTCGTACCAACTGGCCTGTTCGGCGAAGCTGTTAATGTTGTCATTGAAAGGTTCCAGGAGGCCAAAAGGCAGTCTCCTCCCTTGCCACTCTCACAGGGCTGCTCAGCAGGTGCAGCCCTTACCAATTATAAGTTCACATCTGAGGTCCAGAGACAGAGATGTCGAGATTTAGTTTTCGCACACATAAATGAGTTGGGGTTAAGACAAAACGGCAAGAACAGTGTGCTTTCTCCATTACAGAGGGCCACCTATCTAGGCATAGTGTAGGATTCGACTACAATGCAGGCACATTTGTCTCCTGCTCGGATCGAGTCCATCCTCACAGCCATCAAGAGAGAGAGAGAAGACCAGAAGGCCACTCACTGTGAAGCAGTTTTAAAGACTGTTGGGTCTAATGGCAGTTGCATTCAATGTGGTCCTGCACATGACCTGGGTTCTTGTCACAGCTCCCTGCGTTGGGAGTAATGTTATTGACGGATTAACACCTCACCGGCTGGGGGGGCAGTCATGAGTGGCCACTTCACTCAAGGTCTCTGGAAAGGGCCCTATCTCAGTTCTTGCCTTCTTTACAAGCTGGCTTGACAGATCCTCCTGTGGGCCCAAAGGAAGCTGCTCTCACTGAGAGCAGTATACATCCCAGGGCATCTTAACTAGGGAGCATCTTAACTTTTGAGGCAAGGGCATAGGCCAGGGGAATGGAGGCTCCATGCAGAAGTAGCAAGTTTTACAGAGCACAAGACCTCGCACTGTCCCCTCTGGTTTACCCTCACTCACCCAACTCCATTCGGACTGGACGCCATGGTGCAGGCGAGGCTGAAGCTGCACCTGTACACTTCCTCCCGGTTGTGCTGCTCCTATGAGTTCTTGTAGCCCCTTGCTGGCCGGACCGACAATGGTTGGGAAACCTGGTAGCACTTTTTGAAATACCCTCTCTGGGAAATTACTCTTAGGCAGGATTTCATCCCTGCCCACAGTTGTGGAGGCTGTGGCTGTGTCCTCTGTGGGAGCACAGCTTTTAGCCTCTGGTCTCTCAGCCGAGGTTGTAGAGACCATTTTCCAGTCCAGAACTCCCATCACAAGGAGGTCATATACCGCAAAATAGTGCCTGTTCACTATATGGTGTAAGAACCATCAGTTAGATCAGTTATCTGCCCTGTTGTCCCAGTGCTAGAATTTCTTCAGGAACAGTTGCCTAAAGGGTCATCTCATTTCACCCTACAGGTTTACCTGGCTGCTATTGCTGCATATCTTGCTCCACTTGCTGAGCAATCACTTGGGAAAAACCCGTTAGTGACACTTTACCTTCATGGTACCCGGAGGTTGAGGCCTCAGGTGCAACCTAGATTGTCTTCGTGGGATCTGGCCATTGTTCTGAAGACCCTGTCCAAGCCCCCACTTCGAGCCTTTGCATGAGGTGCCCTTGAGATTTCTTGCAGTCAAGACAGTTTCTCTCCTGGCCATTTTGTCTCTATAGAGAATTGGGGACCTTCAGGCCCTTTTTGTAGCCCCCTCTTTTCTAGAGTTTAACTTGGGCATGGCCAGTGCCTTTCTCTACCCCAGGCCGGGGTATGTCACAAAGTTGCCCTCTTTTGCCCCACACCAGCTGTGCTACAGGTATTCTATCCTCCTCTCTTTCTAGACCACGACCAGGAGAAGCTTAATCGGGTGTGTCTTGCTCACAGGATGGCCCTGTGGAGGAAGTCAAACCAGCTGTTCTTGTGCTATGGTCTGTATAAGAAGGGTCTTCCTGTGGACAAGCATACCCTCAGCAGGTGGATTGTGGATGCTATCTTATCCTCTTAAGAGTCCCTTGATCTCCCTGCTCCTTTTGGGGTCAAAGCTCACTCAACTCGTAGTAAATCGGCCTATACGGCATTTTCCTCTGTGGTTTTTCTCCAAAACATTTGCAACTACGGGCTGGTCAACCTCTCTGACCTTGATCAGGTCGTACAGCTTGACCTTAGCGCCACTCCCATCCCCTCAGTTCTTTGACCTAGCTGTGCCCATGTACACTAGGAAGGGATTTGTCAGTATGGCACTGTTTTAATCTCAGGGGAGCATCTCTAGGTTATGTAGTAACCCTGGTACCCTTAGGAAATGGGACGCTACATGTCGGTGCCACACTCTCTGGGTCCCTACGAGTGCTTCCTTCCCTCTTCGTCTTCACTGAATGTGCGTTTATAGCTTCCTGGTTGTGACATCACCTCACCGGTGACGTTGTGCCCTTGCATGTACTTAAGTATAAAAAGTACAACTATAGATATATGAGTACTATATTTTTTTTTAACCTATGCAGGTAAGTTCCATTCTGACCTGACCACATTAAATTTTTGTTATGAGGGAAATATATATTTTTTTCTACTTTTACAGATACTCATTGAGAATACACCTACTGTGCAGAAACTCCCCAGGTAGCAACGACCTCTGGCCCTGATTTGGCATGAAGCCAGCACAGCTTGCATTCAGTTGGCACTGGCATAAAGCATGTCTACTGAACATGGCCCGGTTATGGTGGAGATGGAACCATCTTTAAGGCGGCAAAAAAGATATCTGATAGTTTTTAAGTGTCTTATTTGGCCCAGATGTAAAATATAAAACTGTGGGCCACATATGTGTGGCCAGTCTTATCCCAAAGTTGAAATGTAATTTCAGATATTTCAGATAGTAAAGTGATAATATTTCCATACACACAGCTGTTATTCCGTTTTCTGTTTGCAAAATAGGTTCAATGCTCTCTATCAACAAGGTTTCATCAAACAAATCATTTTAATTATAAAACACCATAAACTATAAATTTAATGTTTTAATAATTTGGCAAATGCTTTTATCCAAAGCGATTTACAATAGAGCACAACAGATGTCTTATCTCTAAAAAAAAAGTCCTATTATAGCAAAAAAAATTTGGAAAAATCTACCAGTCAGGTTGCAACTAGAAAAGCATGCCTAAAGTGCAATGGTTCATGGGTTTGCAGTTTTTACTTCATTGTATTGTTACACACTTAATATCATACTTTTGTCCTTTTGCTATTTTTAAAAATATTTTTTCTTTAGTTGAAAGTGTGTAATCTTGCAATCTTGCGTTGGTTTGGTTAATGGTTTAAAACACTTTAATCAAGATAAAAAAAAATCAAATGAGAAAACTACTCCTATAACCTGTTGAAGTGGGTGGGCATTAATGCACTTGTGAGGCTGCATTTCACTAACTGTTGTGGACTTCTAAACTTTAGTAAGTGATAATAATAATAATAAAAAAATATATATATTTTAACGTTGCTTTTTTTGGATTGTAATATCAGTATAGTATAACGGAAAGTTAAATCTTAAAGATGTGTCTAACACATGTAATTGTAATTTTTTTTCAAGTTAGGTGGCATACACTAATGGCTTAACATAAACATACATTTACATTTACATTTGCGTCATTTAGCAGAAGACCTTATCCAGAGCGACGTACAAAAGTGCTTTGAGTCTCTAGCATTAAATAAATCTACACTGGTATGCAAGATTACAAACTTAATATAAATATAACTCTTGAATTCTAAGAAGCAAACTTGGAAAGTGCTAATTTAAGTGTTTCAGGAAGCGGTAGGTCTTCAACTGTCGCTTGAAGATAGCCAGGGACTCCGCTGTACGGACATCTAGGGGAAGTTCATTCCACCACCTCGGTGCCAGAACAGAGAAGAGCCTTGAAGTATACTTACCTCTCACTCTGACATAAGTAACAGCAAGCATGGCAACCATCATACAAAAAATATAAAGATCATAAGGTGGGTTATTCTTTAATTTACAGTATCCATGCTACATGTTACATGTACAGTATTTCGGTGTTATATGGAATTCGACTACTTTGCGTGTGCAGCTTTGCCCTGCCCGCATTGTGGCCATCCTTACGTCTTCAGGAATTTAAGAGAAGGGCAGCCTCTCACTTTCAAGCATTTCTAGAAACTGCTAGGTATTATAGCAGCTGCATCCAGTGTGATTCCACTTGCCTGCTGTACAAGAGACCCCTTTCAGTGATGGCTCAGGACCTGTGGGTTCTCATGGAAGGGCAACCCCCCCAAAATATATTTGAGCTTGTGTGGTTTGCTACAGATGCAGGTTGCAAGCTCTAACTAGTGCACTCTTTGTCAGGAGTCTACATCTTGGGCTTCTTCAAAAGGTTTAAAGGCTTTCCACTTTGACGTTCTCTCATTTTGAGCCCATTCGGGATGAAAAATAAAGTTGTAATAAAATAAAACAAACAGATGAAATATAATGCAAAATGTTGAACACCAAAAAAACACTAGAGGAGTATGAATCACATCTATCATTTCTTAAAATGAAATGGGCTCACCTCCATTTCTTTTTTGAAGTCTTTAAACAACATTCATTTTAAAATGTATTCATTCTTAAAATCATCTCTTTTTTTGAGAAAGCAACAAAGATCACATATGTAATCATCTTTTGCTTGTTTTTTTTTTTTTTGCTTGTTCCTAAAAAGTCACATCATGGCAGATCACCCATCTCCAGATGTCCAGCTAAGGCTGTCTCGAGCAAACGCCAACTTTAATCCAACCTGGCCACGGGAGAGTGGGGCCAAGACAACGTGCTTTACTACCTCAGCTGCTCCAAGTTCTCAAGCAAACAGCCTTCCCACGCACCTCTTCCCTGTCGCTGGCATCATTGAACATTACGATATTTTCTCTGTGTTTGCCGATGGATGATGGGCCCTCATTGCTATGCGAGTGCCAGATGAATCATAAACCTATACCATATGCCATCGCAATTTGCTGATGGGCCCAAGCTGTTTTGGTGGATATAAAATCCAGTGATTATAAATACTTTATCCTTAGTGAATATGAATAAAGGACAAGGTTGGACAGACCCAGCTTCATACGGATTCTAGCATGGGTCAGCAGGTAATAAAACAAATCAAATCTACAAAAATTTATTTTATATATGCCTTGTTTACAGATTTATTTTGACCTAGTTTGATGGATTTTACCATCAGTTTCTATGCAAAATTACAATAGCAATCATCAATTATAGAGCTTTTTACAATGCAATCAACACTAAACCAAAAACAATCAGTGAGCATACACTGTATATATCTACCCTGTATATGTCTACCTTTCCCAAAGGTTTACCATAAAGCTTGAAGCACACAATAATCTGTTTATTATTACTATTTATATTAATCTTTTAAAAATAATGAATGCTGATACTTCCCTAACCAAAATGTTCAAGTAAATTGAGGTGTGTAAAATGTGTTTGTTAGGCAAGGTTGAAAACCAATGTTAATTGATTAACAATACATATAAAAAACCTTTCTTTCGGCTTTTCCCATTAGGGGTCACCACAGTGGACCATCCGCATGTTTGATTTGGCACATGTTTTTATGCTGGATGCCCTTCCTAACGCAACCCTCCCCATTTGTCTGGGCTTGGGACCTGCACTAAGGCTTGTGCAAACCTAATGGCTGGGGATGGTTCCCTGACCGGGGATCGATCCCGGGCCGCAGTGGTGAGAGCGCTGCATCCTAACCACTAGACCACCAGGGAACTGACTAACAATACATATTCTAGCATTTTCTGTATTTGTATCATTGGTATCTCACTAGCTTGATCTGAATGGCCTTTTATGAGTCAGTGAAAGCTCTGAGATTGAAGAATGCAGAATGCCAATAAAAAGCTGACCATTAGATCAGTCTGCACAGGTTTCTCGAAAGCATTGTAAATGTAAGATCTTGAATGGGACTAAGCATGTTAGATGTGACACTCAACTATTTAACAATGATCTATCATGATGCTTTTTGGGGAATTTATATCTCAGGGGAAATAACATATTTCTATTGCGAAAATCAAACAGATCCGGACATCACATACAACATAGAAATGCTGCAAAATGTGTGATCCCAAACATTCAAACACAAACAACTAAGAAAAGCTGATTATAATACATATTTTGATTAAAAAATGATTATATTTGGATTGGATTAATATCTGCCTGGATACAAAAATAGGTTAAATGAAAATGTAAAGTATTTACAAAAGGATATATGTTTTTAAGAAGTGTAGCCCAGTTAAATATGCTTGTGAACTGAGTTGAAAACACAAGAGAAATACAAATCCTTAAAATCCTTTAGATTAACTGTCATGTTCTTATCTAAAATGGATGAGATTAAATAAAAATAAATTTACTATGATTTCACGTTTAAGCCTTGGGATTTTTTTCTTCACGGTTTTCACTTTGTAATCATTACCCAAAGTTGGTAAGCAGGAGAACAGCAGCACAAACAACCTGGATATTTAATAGCAGAATGCGTTTGTCAAGCATTTGCAGTTACATTTATGTGTATTGTTTTAGTTAACATGTTTATGTGCCTAACAATTGAGACTGTGTTCAACCATAGTGCTAGAAGTTGACAATAACAATAACAGTAATCAGAAACAAATGCAAGAACTGTGGGGAGAACAAAGCAAGCCACAGTTTCAACTAAGAGTTGCATCCCTATGTAGAAACCACTAAACTGTAGAAACTTAAAACAGAGCATTTCTCTTTCAGGCTCCAAGTACAATCTATTTTGGAAGTTAAGGAACCCTGAGAAAAGCTTTTCTTTCAATGAGAAAAGATTTTTAGAATAAAAGAGAATTTTAAGAATGTGTGTGAAATGTATGGGTCATTCCTATTTCTGACTTCAAGTGCTCAATCAATCTGTATGCATTTATTCCAAATTTCTAAATCTCTTGTAATGGTACAAATTCCCAAAATGTAGGCAGAAAGAAATCCATTGTCCCTCTCTATAAAACACAAAAACATGTTGTTGTTTTTTGCAGAAAGGTTTGTTTACTTTCATGCAGCTTTAAAAACGTCCAAGCATACAAATTCCCCAGCTAACATGACCTTCCCTTATAATCTATAACTGTAACCAGCTGTGCCATGTTATGTGATTATTCTGTACACAGAGGTTTACTTGTACCTGTAAGACAACAGTTTTCCTACCTTAACTACACTTACCAACAATCAATATAACCATTTTTTAATTCTGATCAAATGCACACTCCAGACCAAAAGGATGCAGACATTCAGACACAAGGGTGAAAGTAAAAAAGCAAACCAGTTACTGATGGATAATGTGGTTGGAAGCAACTGATGATTGGACTGAATTTGACAGTATATAATACCTCTTATATTGACAGAGTAATAATACCTCTTCTGAGGCTTCTTAGACTCTTCAAGTGCATCTTTAGAAAACTTTTTTTATTTTCATTATAACGTAGCAAAGTTTTTAGTGATTAGTTATTTCCATTCCTTCCAGTCCTTAATCATTTTTGCATTATCACTATGATCAACTATGATCAATGCCTATGTTTACCATTACTATTGCAATTAATGGTAGAACTAAAAGGTGTTCTTTTCACATTATTCAAAATGGCTCTGTCCCTCATTTATTAAACCTTCACAATGGCTCATAGAGGTATAAGAATTGACCTGTCACTGTTCAATTGCATTATCATCTTTGTGTTAAACACTCCTCTACTCTTCAGCACATAATATTCCTGTTAGAGCCCATAACTTATCCTTTTAGAGCTAGTAGGATGGGACGTACCCTCCTCATTTTAATAAAGTAAGAATAAAACTGCCTTTACTTTTACATTTTATGATCCGAAGCTGTTTTAATGCTTAGGGTGCTGTAATTCAATCACTTTCATTGCTAAGAAATGCTTGCAATCTTCCTTCATCCATCAATATTATGTAGCTTTATACACTCCAAGTTATGGATAGAAGTGAGCAAGGCATGAACTCTCTTTAAATGAAGCACATTCCAACTAAAAGTTCATTAATAAGGTAATTATTTGGTGAAATATAAATCGTAGAGATGAGTGTGAAGTTTAAACAGTTTTTAAATTATTTGATTGAATGAGGTTTCAAAATCAATTTTGAATGAATACTCAGCTTTAATCTTGTCCTTTTGAACTCCTCTGACGTGAGTTACATGTTTGTTTGAATTCATACGTTTCCCAAAAAAAATTGATGTAGCTGTGTTAAGGGTCCAAAATATATCATAAAATCAATTAGAAATCCAGTTGCTACTGTAATTTCGGCTTCCTTAAAAAGCTGCCTATATATATATATATATATATATATATATATATATATATATATATATATATATATATATATATATACACATACATATATAAACAAAACTTAGTTCTTGGAGAGGTTTCCCATGCGACCTACGATGCACATGTTGCCTTTTCTGATCAGGAAAGAATCACACAGCACACAGAATGGCGCATATGTTCTTCTTTAGTTTAATGCAGATAACAGACAAGTATATATACACACTGGAAAAAACTAAGCTAAAACTGTTCTGATTGGCTAAGAAGACATAGTAACCAGAGATGTGTAAGCCCAGATAAAGACATTACATGTACCTTACATACTCTCATCGTAAAGATCCTACAGACACTGAACAAACAACATTGAAATGTGTTTAAAGAACCACTGTGAGGCCCATCTTAATACTAACAGTTTATTCATTGTAAATGAATTTAGAATTTATGTTTAATTCTAGGGCTGCAACATCTAAAAACAAATCGATAATAATCGATAATGAAATTTGTTGACACAAATGCTGTTATCGATTAGTTGGGCTGCTGAAGTTACAGCTTAGTGTGATGGCAGGAGAACACTGCCCCTTGCAAAATGGTTTACAGGACAGCCGGCAGCAGTAAAAGAAAACTGAAGTTATGGGAAAGAGTAGTGGAAGCCAGGCTGAGAGAAGAGGTGACCATCTGTATAGTTTCATGCCAGTGAAGAGCACCACAGACACATTATTTGCTTTAAGAATGTTGATGGAGAAGTATAGAGAAGGTCAAAAAGAGTTGCATTGTGTGTTTGTGGATTTAGAGAAAGCGTACTACAGGGTGCCGAGAGAGGAGATGTGGTATTGTATGAGGAAGTCAGGTGTGTCAGAGAAGTATGTGAGGGTCATGCAGGACATGTATGAGGACAGTGTGACAGCAGTGAAGTGTGCAGTAGGAACAACAGACTGGTTCAAGGTGGAGGTTTTACTGCATCAAGGGTCGGCTCTAAACCCTTTCCCGTTTGCAGTGGTGATGGACAGATTGATGGACGAGGTCAGACAGGAGTCTCCCGGGACTATGATGTTTGCGGATGATATTGTGATTTGTGGTAAAAGTGGGGAGCAGGTTGGGAAGAGCCTGAAGAGCTGGAGGTACGTGCTGGAGAGAAGGTGAATGAAAGTCAGTAGGAGTAAAACAAAATACATGTGTGTAATTGAGAGGGAGGACAGTGGAGGGGTGCAGTTGCAGGGAGAAAAGGTGGTGAAAGTGAAGGAGTTTAGGTACCTGGGGGTCAACAGTGCAAATTAATGAAGAGTGGGTTGAGAATTGAAGAAAAGGGAGGCAGGCAGGGTGGAGTGGGTGGAGAAGAGTGAAAGGAGGGATTTGTGATAGTAGGGTATCTGCAAGAGTTAAAGGGAAAGTTTATATTACTGTGGTGAGACTTGCTATGTTGTATGGTTTAGAGATAGTGGCATTGAGTAAAAGACAGGAGGTGGAGCTGGAGGTAGCAGAGCTGAAAATGTTGAGATTTTCATTGGGAGTGACGACGATGGAGAAGATTAGAAATGAGTTTATTAGAGGGACAGCACATGGATGTTTTGGAGACAAAGCGAGAGAGACCTGATTGAGATGGTTTGAACATTTGCAGAGGAGGAACATGGGGTATATTGGTAGAAGAATGCTGAGGATGGAGCCGTCATGAAGGAGGAAAAGAGGAAGGCCAAGGAGGAGGTTTATGGATGTGGTGAGAGAAGACATTCAGGTAGTTGGTTTAAAAGAGGCAGATGTAGAGGACAGAGTAGTATGGAGATGGATGACCCCTGTGGTGACCCCTAATGGGAGAAAGAAGAAGAAGAAGAAGATCATTTGGAAAATCGCATATTTTTGATTGGGTGGGCCCAATAGGGAGGGAAATATTCACTAAGATTCAGGTTGTTTAATTTATGTTTCTGTGCACAGAGATGACAGAGAGAGTTTTGTTGTTATTATGTGTATAAAAATAAAAGTACAGTAAGGCATGTAGATGCTGTCCTGGTCAATCTGCCTGACACCACTTGATTGTCAAATGGAGTAAACAGTAGCGTGATAAACAAAAACAACGGAAAATGACGTAAGTGTATCATGAAACAGCAAACTGAACTTACAAAGTGGCAATCTAATATGTATACAGTACAGTATACAGAATAGCTGTATATCTTAAGGCTTTAAAAACCGTCCCGACACTATATACACTTATAAACCTTTCCTCTGCTCTTGAACACCTTCAATATTCTTATACCTATATAATCTTAACATATAAAATTCTGTATGGGTACTCACCATTGAAGATACAACTTGAATGATGAAGATGATGATGATGATGAGTTACATGTGCAGTACTAATGATGATGAAAATGATGACGATGAAATGAATGTACTGCAGTAGCAGGTGGTTAGGGCCAGCAAAGCCTTCTCTGCTGCTAGTGCACGAACCATACTCCATGAAGATATGTTCTACATGGGTTGGAGTGTAAGATCCCCTGCTTTAGAGCTTTGATCTAAACCCTAGTGAACACGTTTGGTATGAACTGGAACACTGGCTGCACCTCAGACCTCCTCAACTCACCTACATAAGTACCTGATTTTACTTTCACCCTTGTGTCTGAATGTGCAAAAATCTCCACAAGCACAGTCCAAAATCTAGTGGAACAAGAAGAGTGGAGGAAATTATAAGAGCAAATTGGGACCAAATGTAGCATGTGATATATATGACTAGGTGACCCAATACTTTTGGCAATATAGTGTATATCTTGGAGCTCACTTTTTGTTTTTGTTATTTGGTTCTTTTACAAATGTGCATTGCAGTGTTGGAACAGGTTTGGTTCTCAATTGTGTGCTCCAACTTTGTGGAACGGTTTGTCAGGTGTCCCAGTACTTTTGTGTATATCCTGTATGTTCAGGGAAATATTAGAACTATCTGTTTTAGTTTTTGTTTTCTTGCATCAGTCCCTTGTTTTTTCTCTCTCTCTCTGTCTCTCTGTCTCTCTGTCTCTCTCTCGCTCTCTCTCTCTCTCTCTCTCGCTCTCTCTCTCTCTCTCTCTCTCTCTCTCTCTCTCTCTCTCTCTCTCTCTCTCTCTCTCTCTCTCTCTCTCTTTTAGTTAATGTCTTTGCAATGAATTACATTTCAAAACAAAGTGTTCTTTTCTTCTCAAGATTCAGGCCCATATACTCTTCTTTAACAGTTTTAAGTTAAGTTCAGATTTATGCAGTAATCTGGTTTTGATCCTGTCTGTAAAATTATAATTGTTATAATTGTAGATTAAACTGCAATGTCTGTCTGTGTCAGTATGTTCTGGTGTTATGTTTTTTTTAAATATATCCTCTACAGTATATTACAATATGATTTTATTCTTTCATGTTTCTATGCTGCTGCCAGAAAATATCACATAAATCTAAACAAAACAAACAAACGAAACACAGTCAGTATGTTAGAATATACATAATATATAACGGATTATGTTTTTATCACATTACATTTCCTGCCACTTTCTTTTATTTCTGTATCATGTAGCAGATGAGATAGACATGGGGGTGAACTGGACTCACACTAGCTCTCACCTCAACCCTGGGGCAGACCAGGTGAAAGACAGAATGAAAAAAAAAAGCACGAGAGAGAAAAGAAGAAAGTGAAAGAGACTTGCAACTGTGGGGGGCGAGAGGGCCCTAAAGGCAGCTCTCATTATCTGAAGGTCATCTTTTTCATATGAACTGAGCATGATGGCATGTAGATGCTGTCCTGGTCAATCTGCCTGATACCACTTGATTGTTAAATGGAGTTAACAGTAGCGAGATGAACAAAAACAACGGAAAATGACTTAAGTGTATCATGAAACAGCAACCTGAACTTACAAAATGGTATTACAAGATAAATCCTATGTCTTTATAAATCATAATGAAATATTATGAAATAGTCTTCATTCAAGAGGCTCACTCTTCCAATGTGTTAATTTACTGTATATTTATATTATTTTCATATTTCAATTACATACAGAAAGAGCATTAAAAAAATTCAATATTTCTTACTAGTACATCAAACTGTATTAGAACTGATAATATTTTATTTAATTTATTTATTTGTTTTTGATTATTTATTCATTTTTAATACAATATACAACGTACACTTCTTGCGGCCCAAATTACTAAAAAGATAATGAATAAAAGACAAAAACATTGAAGCCTGTACTATTTAATGGGCACTTCTCCGGATCCCGGCATGTAACCCAATTAGCTCATAATTGATGTACTTTGAAATTCATTAACTCTCAATCCGAAGGCTGGCTTATAATTAACTGTCTGCTTTGCATCCAGCATTTAAAGGATGCCGCTGTTATTAATTCTGACTGAGGCACTATGGTAAAGCCCACTGCTCGCTTGCTCGCCCTCAAGAAGCCATAAATCAACTTCAGCACTGTCAAATCCACCATGCAAAGGACATGCTGTTTATCACATTTTTTATTGTAGTTCTGTAAATGTACTACAACAACAGAAAACAGAAACTAAAATTGACACGAAACCAAAAAATATGAATAAGTGGGTAAATATTTGATCTGTGTAATAATGTCTATGTGTTTTCTGCCTTTCTACCAAAACATTCCCAAGACACATAAAATATTATCAGATATAGTTGCAATTGTTAATGTTGTGGCAGTCTGTAAGATGTCACTTACGCAACTATAGTCTTTCCTTTAAAAAAAGATTTTCTCTTTCCCTTTTAAATCTGGTTCCTCTCAAGGTTTCTTCCTTATTACATCTAAGGGAGTTTTTCCCTGCCACAGTCACCTTGACTGTTGATTTATGTAAAGCTGCTTTGAGACAATGTCTGTTGAGAAAAGCGCTATACAAATAAACATGACTTGACTTGACTTGACTTAAGACTAAAATAACACCATGTTTAGAACGTCTGCCATACACAAGTCCCTGTGTAATGTTTTACTCTAGCAAAAATTGCCTATTGGAGCAGTGCATTTCTATAAACCAGCGATTTGTTTTGCAGTCAGCACCACTGTGAAAATTATTCAACACATTCTGACTAATCTGATTAAAGAATTCAGTGGCACCATTATATAATGCCAAACACTTTAAATACATAGTATTCTTTGTTAAAAAAAAAAACTCCCAGGCAAGAAGCTTACCAATGATATTTTTGTACCACTTCTCCAATATTCCCTTTATGTTAAATGTAATAAACATGGGTGCATTTTCATGTACAAGATTCATGTGTAAGAAGCATTAGATTCTTATTAAATTCAACATATTACACCACAGAATTTGCCATTCCTAATATAATAACTTTATAGATTATTTCTTTATAACCATATGTGGTTTTCCATTAAAGACAGCTAGAATTTTCTTTTTTTCTTGATGATGATGATGATGATGATGATGATGGGTTATTTAAAGACTCTTTTGTGAGCTCTCCTTTGTTTTCATAATGAATTTTCACATTTGGTTCTAGTTGCAGAAAATTGTCCACTGATAGTACAGTTCTGTATCACTCGTTCACTCGCTCGTTTACTCGGTCACTCACTCATTTACTTGCTCACTTATGCACTGAACTATTCAATCACTTACTCTTTTATTCACTCACTTATTTATCCGCTTGCTCACTCACACATCAATCACTCACTCACTTAATCTCATCAATCACTTACTCACATATCAACTTGCTCACTCACACATCAATCACTCACTCACTTCTCCACTCACTCACTCACTCACTCAATCACTTACATACACTCTCATCACTCACTCACTCACTCATTTACTCACTTTTATCAGTCACTCTCACTTATCCTCTCATTTACTCAATCACTTACTCTCATCACTCACTCACTTATCCGCTCATTTACTCAATCACTACTCACTCACTCATTTGCTCACTCAGTCTCATCAATCTCTCACTAACTCACTCACTCACTCATTTACTCACTCACTCACTCACTCACTCTCATTAATCTCTTATTCACTCACTCAATTACTCACTCAATTACTCACTCAATTACTCACTCACTCACTCACTCACTCACTCTCATCAATCACTCACTCACTCACTCACTCACTCACTTACTCTCATCAATCTCTTACTCTCTTATCCACTCACTCACTCATTTACTCACACACTCTCATCACTCACTCACTCACTTACTCACTCACTCACTCACTCACTCATTTACTCACATACACTCATCAATCACACACTCACTCACTCACTCTCATCAATCACTTTCACTTATCCGCTCATTTACTCAGTCACTACTCACTCAGTCACTCACTCGCTCACTCACTCTCATCAATCACTCACTCACTCAATCTCTCACTCACTCACACTTATCAACCACTCTCTTACATTTATCAATCACTCACTCTCCCACTCACTCAATCACACTTTCATCAATCACTCACTCTCATCAATCTCTCACTCACTTACTCACTCACTCACTTACTGACTCACTCACTCACTCACTCACTCACTCACTCACTCACTCTTATCAATCACTCACCCATTTACTCTCTTACTCACTTATACTTATCACTCACTCGCTTACTCATGGTTCTTGTATCTCCCCTTTTTCCGTCAAAATACTCATTAAGAAAATGACCCACAGGTGCAGCCACACAGCCTAATCTATTCCACACACTTTCTTGACTCCACCTTTCATTCACAAACCAGCACAGATCCACACCCCTGCAAAGTTGTAATTTATGGTATTTATTTTCCATGGCTCAAATAGACCTGTAAGATCCATGTTTTCTATTATATTATATTTTCTATTATCCTATCTTTTCTATTAACCGTGTATTTGTTTTACTTATTAAAATGTAAATCTATCTATTGCACTTTCATTGCCTTTAACAGATACAGTTATATTTCCTATGAAAAAGTGATTACTTGAAATCTGTTTTTTATTATTATTCAAATTTTATATAAAAAATAAAATAATAATAATACATTAATTCACATTGTGTGTGTGTGTGTGTGTGTGTGTGTGTGTGTGTGTGTGTGTGTGTGTGTGTGTGTGTGTGTGTGTGTGCGCCTAAGGGAGTTATGTGCTGTGCCACCTTGCATCTTGATGTCTTTGTACAAGAGTCTCTATAGTCACTCTCCAGGCTTAGATGACTCTGTTTTGGCTGTGATAGATCTCAGGAGACACACAAGGCACCTGGGACAGTTCAGCAGCTGCTTCGCTTATACAGCTGAACCAATTTAGATAGCAGAGCAGAGCATAGCAGAGCATGTGCACCCTGTAGATCCTTTTCATAGACAAACAAAAATGGTATAACACCATGATCAGGCATCATGCAGACATGTCTATAGCAATATTAATACCCATAGATTGTTAATTAGTTCAAAGTTAAAAGTTGTTTATTTGTCACATCACAAACATTATGTAATATAGTGAAATGTTTTTGTAAGGTGAAGGTTTTTGTAAGAGTTTTAGAGGTTGCTTTTTCCCCCTCAGTTTCCCAAATGCCAAATATTAGACTGTGTTTAGGGCACAGAGTAAATCACAAACTAACTAATCACACAGATTCTGGTGAGCGCCACAATTATTTCAGTTTCCTCCTTAAACTGCTCAGCGTTTCTCAAACGATAACAATCTTTCCCCTGTTTGCCATTATATATCCACACTATTCTGTCTGCCACAGCTGTGTGTGTGTGTGTGTGTGTGTGTGTGTGTGTGTGTGTGTGTGTGTGTGTGTGTGTGTGTGTGAGAGAGAGAGAGAGAGAGAGAGAGAGAGAGAGAAAAAGAGAGAGAGAGAGAGAGAGAGAGAGAGAGAGAGAGAGAGAGAGAGAGAGAGATGCACTTGTCAGCCACAGGGAACATTTTGCGATCACGCCAACACTCGCAAAGAAGCCTAACTCAGCAGTCTGGAGATTTTCGAAGACTTCTTGTTGTTCCATTGGAGGACACCGTTTTCACTGCTTTGCACTGTTCTTAATACCAGATAGGATAGGACAGGCAGTCCTGTGGACTGTCTCTGGGAGGTAAAGGAAGAGAGTGAGAGAGTGAAAGAATGTAAAAAGTGTCCTTTCCACTCGTGTCACAGGGAGAAGGGCTGATTCTCAGCGTATGTGACAGTGTCCGTCCTGAGTGGAAGGCCCCCTGCAATATTAATTCTTATTCGAAACAGCTGGGACTGAGAGTATGAAACATTGAACAAAACAGCTGCCATGGATCTAGTGCTGTCACACACACACACACACACACACACACACACACACACACACACTGACCTTGTTCTTTTTTCCAGCATGAATATTCGAAAATCATCTCCATTGGCTTGTTAAAAACAAGCTCTGGATTCAGCTGTACTGGCACTGATTCACCTTAAAGAATGGCCCCAATCTTTTCTGCCACTGTGAACGGTCCCACGTGCACTTTCCAAAAACCAATTTATTTTGTTAAGTTTGTCCCCTGCATCAGTGCATAATCTCCCCTTAACATTGTAGGACTGTTGTATCAAAGATCTGATGCTGTAATCATAAAGTCTGGGCTTTGCTCATCTAACGCAGCCCCTAACGCAGGAGAGGAGACGTTTCAGGGAGTTTTTCCCTCATCACTGTTGCCCCTGGCTTGCTCATTAGGAATCTAAATTTACATCCGGGTTTCTGTAATGGTGCTTCGTTTCAATATCCAATGTTAAATGCTTCATACGAATACAATTCCATTGAATGAAAGGTTTCGTAAAACATTTTGCATATAAAATCTGAGACAAGATTTCATTGGATAATTAACAGACTCAAATTTTTAGTTTAGTTTTATTTTGTTTCATCTTGTTTTGTTCCCAGGCAGTGCATTATGCAGAGCTTAATGTTACCTAACTTGCTATTAGCTTTAGGCATTTGTTTGAGTAAAGTTGTATAATTTGTCTTAAGTAGTTTTCCAAATTTACAAGAAGTCAGCTAGACTGTGTAACCAGTGGCCATCACACAACATATCATTAATTAAACAAAAATTTATTAAATTATAATTTTATTAAACTTAACTGTTACATACTCATACAACCCAGCCATTATGGATGCACAAGCCAGTGCACTCTTAGTGCCGGTCCCAAGCCCGGGTAAATGGGGAGGGTTGCGTTAGGAAGGGCATCCAGCGTAAAATATGCTCCAAATCAAATATGCAGATCACAAATGAGAATTTCATACCGGATCGGTCAAGGCCCAGGTTAACAACGACCGCCACAGGTATCGTTAGCCGACAGGGTACCGGTGGAAATTGGGCTACTGTTGGCCGAAGGAGGAGAAGGAGAGGAGGAAGACGTCTACAGAGACGGCAGGGAAAGGAGCAGTGTAGGAGAGTGGAGGTTCGGGTTGGTACTTTAAGTGTTGGTACTATGACGGGTAAAGGGAGAGAGGTAGCTGATATGATGGAGAGGAGAAAGGTAGATATGCTGTGTGTTCAGGAGACCAAGTGGAAAGGGAGTAAGGCCAGGAACATTGGAGGTGGATTTAAACTGTTTTATCATGGTGTGGATGGAAAGAGGAATGGTGTAGGGGTGATTCTGAAGGAAGAGTACAGTAAGAGTGTAGTGGAGGTGAAGAGAGTTTCTGATAGGGTGATGATCGTGAAGGTGGAAGTTGAAGGGATGATGTTAAATGTCATCAGTGCCTATGCTTCACAAGTTGGCTGTGAGATGGAGGAGAAGGAAAGATTCTGGAGTGAATTAGATGAAGTGGTAGATGGTGTACCTAGGAAAGAACGATTGGTGATTAGGGCAGACTTTAATGGGCATGTAGGTGAAGGGAACAAAGGTGATGAGGAGGTGATGGGTAGGTATGGTTTTAAGGAGAGGAATGTGGAAGGGCAGATGGTGGTGGATTTTGCTAAAAGGATGGAAATGGCAGTGGTGAACACTTATTTTAAGAAGAAGGAGGATCATAGGGTGACGTATAAGAGTGGAGGAAGGTGCACACAGGTGGACTATGTGCTATGCAGGAGATGCAACCTAAAGGAGATTGAAGACTGTAAGGTGTTGGCAGGGGACAGTGTAGCTAGACAGCATCGGATGGTGGTCTGTAGGATGGTTTTGGAGGCGAAGAAGAAGAGGAGGAGAGTGAGGACTGAAAGAAGAATAAGATGGTGGAAACTGAAGGAGGAAGAGTGTAGTGTGAGGTTCAGGGAAGAGGTCAGACAGAGGCTCAGTGGTGTTAAGGAGGTGTTGGATGATTGGGCAACTACTGCAGGAGTGATGAGGGAGGCAGCTAGAAAAGTACTTGGTGTGACATCTGGAAATAGAAAGCAAGACAAGGAGACGTGGTGGTGGAATGAGGAAGTGCAGGAGAGCATAGGGAGAAAGAGGTTGGCAAAACAGAAGTGGGACAGACAGAGTGATGAGAAAAGTAGGCAGGAGTACAAGGAGATGCGGCAGCAGGTTAAGAGGGATGTGGCGAGAGCCAAGGAAAAGGCATATGAGGAGCTGTATAAGAGGTTGGACACTAAGGAAGGAGAAAAGGATTTGTACCGATTGGCCAGGCAGAGGGACCGAGCTGGAAAGGATGTACTGCAAGTTAGAGCAGTAAAGGATGGAGAGGGAAATGTGTTGCCTAGTGAGGATAGTGTGTTGAGAAGGTGGAGGGAGTATTTTGAGCAGCTGATGAATGAGGAAAATCAGAGAGAGAGAGAAGGTTGGATGATGTGGAGTTGGTGAAGCAGGATGTGGATAGGATTAGTAAGGAGGAAGTGAGAGCAGCGATTAAGAGGATGAAGAGTGGAAAGTTGGTTGGACCAGATGACATACCGGTAGAAGCGTGGAGATGTTTAGGAGAGATGGCAGTGGAGTTTTTGACCAGATTGTTTAACAGGATTTTGGAAGGTAAGAAGATGCCTGAGGAATGGAGAAGAAGTGTGCTGGTACCGATCTTTAAGCATAAAGGAGATGTGCAGTCTTGCAGTAACTACAGGGGAATTGAGTTGATTAGTCACACCATGAAGTTATGGGAAAGAGTAGTGGAAGCCAGGCTGAGAGAAGAGGTGACCATCTGTGAGCAACAGTATGGTTTCATGCCGAGGAAGAGCACCACAGATGCCTTATTTGCATTAAGAATGTTGATGGAGAAGTATAGAGAAGGACAGAAGGAATTGCATTGTGTATTTGTGGATTTAGAGAAGGCGTACGACAGGGTGCCAAGAGAGGAGTTGTGGTATTGTATGAGGAAGTCAGGTGTGTCAGAGAAGTATGTGAGGGTGGTGCAGGACATGTATGAGGACAGTGTGACGGCAGTGAAGTGTGCAGTAGGAACAACAGACTGGTTCAGGGTGAAGGTTGGACTGCATCAAGGATCGGCCCTGAGCCCCTTCCTGTTTGCAGTGGTGATGGACAGGTTGACGGACGAGGTCAGACAGGAGTCTCCCTCTACTATGATGTTGTGATTTGTTGTGAGAGTAGAGAGCAGGTTGAGAAGAGCCTGGAGAGGTGGAGATATGCACTGGAGAGAAGGGGAATGAAACTCAGTAGGAGTAAGACAGAGTACATGTGTGTGAATGAGAGGGAGGGCAGTGGAGTTGTGCGGTTGCAGGGAGCTGGAGAAGGTGGAGGAATTCAGGTACCTGGGTTCAACAGTGCAAAGTAATGGAGAGTGTGTTAGAGAAGTGAAGAAAAGAGTGCAGGCAGGGTGGAGTGGGTGGAGAAGAGTGACAGGAGTGATTTGTGATAGTAGGGTATCTGCAAAAATGAAATTGAAAGTTTATAGGTCTGTGGTGAGACCTGCGATGTTGTATGGATTAGAGACAGTGGCATTAAGTAAAAGACAGGAGGTGGAGCTGGAGGTAGCAGAGCTGAAGATGTTGAGGTTTTCGTTGGGAGTGACGAGGATGGATAAGATCAGAAATGAGTTTATTGGGGGGACAGCGCACGTAGGATGTTTTGGTGACAAGGTGAGGGAGGCGAGATTAAGATGGTTTGGACATGTGCAGAGGAGGGACATGAATTATATTGGTAGAAGAATGCTGAGGATGGAGCCACCAGGTAGGAGGAAAAGAGGAAGGCCAAGGAGGAGGTTCATGGATGTGGTGAGGGAAGACATGCAGGTAGTTGGTGTAAAAGAGGCAGATGTAGAGGACAGGGTGGTATGGAGACAGATGATCCGCTGTGGCGACCCCTAATGGGAGCAGCCGAAAGAAGAAGAAGGAGAAGAGTTACATAATCATACAAATGAAACCAGTTTACTTAAAAGTGTTAATAAAATGGGTTGCCAAGTTTAGGAATATAACTTTATGTAACTGTTAGCCAAGGCCATCCTATAACTGTTCTCTAGTCTTTATTTAACTTTGATCACTGCAGGTTTTAAAGCGATTTGCAGCAAATTACTTATTTTATTTTTATTGTTTTATCACCTTATGCTTTAAAAATACACTGCATCCTGAAATTATTAACAGCGCTTTACTTTTCCACATTTTATTTTACAGCCTTATTCCAAAATGTATTAAATTCATTATTTTCTTGAAAATTCCGCAAAAAATGCCCCATAATGACAATGTAAAAGAAGTTGGTTTGAAATCTTTGCAAATTTATGAAAAAATTAAATTAAATAAAAAATCACATGTACATAAGTTTTCAGAGACTTTGCAATGACACTTAAAATTAAACTCAGGGGCATCCTGTTTTTACTGGTCATCCTTCAGATGTTTCTAAAACTTGATTGGAGTCCACCTGTGGGAAATTCAGTTGATTGGACATGATTTGGAAAGGCACACACCTGTCTATATGAGGTCCCACAGTTAACAGTGAATGTCAGAGCACAAACCAAGCCATGAAGTCCAAGGAATTGTCTGTAGACCTCTGGAGGAAACCAGGCGCCACATATCACCTGGCCAATACAATCCCTACAGTAAAGCATGGGGGTGGCAGCATCATGCTGTGGGGATGTTTTTTAGCAGCAGGAACTGGGAGACTAGTCAGGATCGAGGAAAAGATGAAAGCAGCAATGTACAGAGACCCCTATTGATCATCTCTTGAGAGATCCAAAATAGGTGTGCCAAGCTTGTAGCATCATACAGTCTGCATTTTTAATACATTTGCAAAGATTTCAAACACTCTTCTTTCATTTTGTCATTATGGGGTATTGTTTAAAGAATTTAGAGGTAAAATTTTATCAATTTTTTAAGGCTGTAACATAACAAAATGTGGAAAAAGTGAATCGCTGTAAATACTTGCCCGATGCACTTCATAAGACATCCAGGATTTTATACAAATTAAATAGAAAGAATTCACATACTAGTGCATTTGATAGGTTTAATTCTCTGTGGTCAGTATTCCAACAAACAGTACTACAGCATCAGTGTTGCAGATCCTGAGTGTTTCTTTCCCGCTTCACAATCCAGCAATAAGAAATACAAACTGTGCTTTAAAAAGACCTCCAGCCATGAACACGAACCCCTTAAGGAATACGCTCATTTATTTAAGACAAGGGGGAAATCCTGGACGTAAATAAAATGTCTGCTGTAATTTTAGTGACATAATTAAAGAACACACTCGAAACAGACTTGCTGAGAGTGACTGGATCCCAGGGGCCGACCCCCACGGTGTCTCCAGGTGGCACTACAAGCTTCCCGCTCACTAAGTGTCAGTGACAGATTCAAAGGCAAATGGGCCTGAATAATTGATCGGGAGCGGGCTAGTGTGGCGCACGGCTTGCTAATGAAGAGGAGTGCATCAATTTTACAAGACCAATTAGCAACAGGAGTGATTACACTTATTGCTTTTTATAACATCACTCCCCATTGCATGCTACTGTCCATTTGCTGTTGAAAAGAGTGTTATGTGATCATAGGCTGGTCTTTAATCTGGGAGTTTAAACGTATCTTAAACTGACTTCTTTACCTGCCCTACAAGTCAGCCAAAAAACTTTTCTACCTTTCCAGCAAACCTTCAGTGGTGCATGAAACTGAAATTATTTATAAATATAATTAGAATAGGTGAGTAATCATTGCCTCAACAATTGTTTGCTGTAAAAATTATTCAATTGTTTGTCATTGATTAAATAATATGAACCATTATTTTACAATGAAATGGCAGCGTCTGACTCATATATTGTTTGTGTCCTACAGTTCTGTACTGAAGCTGTTTTTATTTTCATTCCATACCGTTACACTTATGGGATGCAATAGTGTGTTGAGTAGGAGTTTCTGCTTGTATCTGCTTTCCGTCTGTGATGTAGTCATGGAGTTTCACTATCCAAGATTGCATGAACGAGAGTTAGCATTGTGCCTTATGTCAGCTGTGGCAACAGGCCAGCATGAGTTCTTTATATTGAATAAACCCATTACAAATTTTCCATTTTCTAAAACACATAGAATACTTTTGCCAAATCTAAGGTTGAGAATGTAAGCGAATAATATGGGTTTACTGGAGTGTCTGTCGCAATTCCAGTTTGACCTGCACTAAACTCATCATCATATGCAATACTACACAGTTTTTGTTGAGTCCATTGGTCCTGAGACCTTTTTTTTTTAACCGAGTTCAGCATTTTAACTGTTCTTTATTCATACAGCTTTATTGTTAGACACAGTCAATACACATAAAGCTACATACAAAGTTATGGAAGAAGTCGCCAATGTCATTGCTTTTTTTTTGTGTTTCACTGTAATATGACAGGCTGTGTTTTTTTTGTCGTTTTGACATGAAGAGATTAAAAAGAAGGATTGGAGAAGAAAAACAATGGTTTATAGCAGCTACAGTGTGAGGAACGTACTTGTCTTGGAAACAGACCACAACATTAAATGGAACTATAAATGTGTGTAAAGTATGATGACCATTAATCAGTTTCAATTGTATGTGTTAGTAAATTGCTGCAGTTAAAAAGTAAAACTACTTTGAGGTCGTTGCAGTATCTCTGATTAATATCTGAGTATAACCTGGATCATTCTTTTTAAGTTTACACACTGTCATGGTTTATACTTTACCTAATAAAATATAGCTTTATTGCCTGGTTAGTTTTTTACCAATCATCATGGGCAGGTGTATTTTAAAATTATATTTATAGCAGTATACTATATGTGTATAGATATTTACACATCTATACACACACACACACACACACACACACACACACACACACACACACACACACACACACACATAACATATGTCATTATTGGTTATATTATATGGTATTATTGGTTTAAATACCCCCTTTAGATACGTCAGTGGGGAATTTCTTTTATAAACAATAAAATTATAGTATATAAAAAATTATGCATGTAATATATGTATTACATTATAATTAATTAATTAATTTATTTATTTATTTTTATATATACGTTTTTATTATGGCTATAGTTATTAAACTTAGTTGGGTTCATTAACTGCATTTATATGATGGTCAGAAAGATAAGACATAGAAATAAGATCTGATATGCTGCAAAATTATACAACAAATCCGTAGTATTTAAAAGAAGAACACCTTTAAAATTAGGATCATAGAGGCGGAGCTAAAGCTGAGCTCAAAGTTTTGCCTAATAAAAGCAAAACAATAATAAATTGAGTGCTTCTTAAAACCATTTGAAATGCTTAGGCAGTGTCACACCGTGAGAAAATGAGCTTATACAATACGTAGAGGAAGAAAATCAAGACCTCTCTCACACTCAGATTGGACACTGGAAAGCGATCAAAGCCGGCAATTTGCATCTATCATCTGCAATTTGAAACCGGTCCATCACATCTGCTGTTTGCCCAGCTTCTGGCTTCCCTGCTAAGAGACTCCAGAAATGAACTATTAGCTTGCGCCTTCACCTCGTTCCACCGGAATGACTGAATACTTAACTGATTCAGAAATATTGCCGAAGACGATGAATTGGACCTGGCACTACCTAAATTGTGTTAATTTGTAAACACCAAGTGTGGTTTACTGGAGGAGACACTCGTTAGGTGAAGGTGAAAATGGGACGGTAAAGTGGGCGGGGCCTTGAATTTGAGTGACACTGACCTTGGCTCTAGGTTTAAATTGAGCTACAAAATTGTGAAATGTTTAGTGTTTATCTGTGCTTTCAAAATTAAAAGCTTTTTTTTGGCTTTAACAATATATTCAATATATAAGAATAATGAACTGTATAGAAACTTGAATACAAATTTTTTTGTTTGTAATTTCATCTATTATTTCTACATCCTACAGTTGTGTTTTCTAAAAAATTATATTCCTCTCTCCATGAGGACCAAAAAATAATCACTTAACAAAACCAAGCAAATGATGTTAAACAGAAGTGTGAAAATCAAAGTTCCAGTCATGTGTTGTGTGGGATGCCTGTTAAAACCATGGCATGTAAGCTTTCCAGCTCCAGCTCAGATGAAGTGGTCTGGCTCTAATGCTAGCTATTGTCCTCTTGTCCTTCGTGTTGCTTTAGCACATTAATGAACTCATTAGCGTTGATAAGCAAGTGGGGATTGGGGCACATTGAGGAGACTCTGTTCTGCATATAGGTTCTTTTATGGACTTTTATTGGTTTAAATAACTACCTTTAGATATGTCAGTGGGCAATTTCTTTTATAAACAATAAAATTATAGTATATAAAAGATTATGTATGTAATTTGTTAAAAATGACAACTTAGAATAGTTATTAAGTTTAGCTATTCAGCTATTGAAATTATTTCTTTATATTTATATTTTTTATATCTTTATATTTTATATTTTGTTAACAAGACAATAAAAGTAGAAATTAAAATGATAATGTCAATAGTTTTTCTCATTTAGAATAGATAATTAAACCTTAAACAGCATTTAAAAAAAACATATATATATATATATATATATATATATATATATATATATATATATATATATATATATATATATATATATATATAAATATACAAACACACACTTTATAAATGTATGCTAAAAAAATTAGAAAAAAAAAAAAAAACTTAATTTTTTCTATACTCAGAAGCAACAATCTCAGTTTCTAGATGACCTGCAGTTGTAAAATGTGTTTGTTGTTGTTGCTGCTGTATTTAGTTGTATTTTTTTTATCAAAAAAATTCTATTGAACACCGTCCAATGACAATGTATATATGTATATATAAAACAGTTTTTTGAGTAAACATGAAAGAAATTAGATCTCAACAAACGTTTCCTTAGATGTCTTTCTCATAAAAGCATCCTCACAGTCAAATAAATATTTTGAATTTAGCAACATTTATTACGTATGCAAATTTATGCATACTTCATTAGATGAAACTTTATTTACATAATAAATGTTTTTTTTTTTTAAGTTCTAATGCAAAAACAATGGATTACAGCAAATAACTGGTGAAGACTGACTGTGAACCTATTGTTTGTTCTGACCTGATTCACCTCAAAAATGCAAAAGTGCCTCCTTTTTCATGTTTACTTAGCACCTAAATGATAAAATTATGAGATAATGATGTTTTTTTCAATTCCATGTTTGTGTTTGTTAACCATATTTGTTGTTTTGTATCTTTTTGGAAATTAATCACACTGCATAAGTGATCTAAATATATACTGTAATATATATATATATAGTACAGACCAAAAGTTTGGACACACCTTCTCATTCAAAGAGTTTTCTTTATTTTCATGACTATGAAAATTGTAGATTCACACTGAAGGCATCAAAACTATGAATTAACACATGTGGAATTATATATGGAATTATATACATAACAAAAAAGTGTGAAACAACTGAAAAATGTCATATTCTAGGTTCTTCAAAGTAGCCACCTTTTGCTTTGATTACTGCTTTGCACACTCTTGGCATTCTCTTGATGAGCTTCAAGAGGTAGTCCCCTGAAATGGTCTTCCAACAGTCTTGAAGGAGTTCCCCGAGAGATGCTTGGCACTTGTTGGCCCTTTTGCCTTCACTTTGCGGTCCAGCTCACCCCTAAACCATCTCGATTGGGTTCAGGTCCGGTGACTGTGGAGGCCAGGTCATCTGGTGCAGCACCCCATCATTCTCCTTCTTGGTCATATAGCCCTTGATGCCTTCAGTGTGACTCTACAATTTTCATAGTCATGAAAATAAAGAAAACTCTTTGAATGAGAAGGTGTGTCCAAACTTTTGGTCTGTACTATATATATATATATATATATATATATATATATATATATATAAAGATCACACCCAACACTTCTCTTTTTTATTAATCCTTTTTTTCAGATAACATAAAATAAAATGCTAATATATTGTACTCGTTTGCAATTGATGATGAGTGCGCCTTATTTTAAACACCACAGTCCTAAACTGAGAGTAAAACCACACTGGCATGCCCAGTTAACCTCCAAAGCGAGACTTTACCTGATCCTGGGTGGCACAGTTAATCACTCTCCTCTTCAGCCCATTCTCTCTGCCCTGCTTCATCTCTGCACATCTTATTTGAAAGAATTAGGAAGGAATCAATCATTGTCAGCGCTATTGCACGATTTTGTCTCTAGGCTAGTCAGGACCAGAGAGGATCATGTGGATTGTGCAGGAATGTAAAGTGACGCAGGTTGAAGCTCTGGTACTTTATCTGACAAACAGACTCCAATTTTTCCCTGAGGCTTTTTCTCTATGCACATCCCATTTCTGATGGGCTACAGTCTTAACCAACAGAAATAAATGATCTTGGAAACACCAACTAGGGCATAAAAGATACATTACAACATGCAGAAGTGTTCATTTAAATTAGTCAGGTGTTGCGCTGTGATCATTGGGATTTTTGTTACATACAGTATATGTAGCACTTCAGCATCTGCTGATGCTCCAGGGTTTTGTTAACAAATACAGTTTCCAATTTCTTCTTTGACACATTCATATTAAATCAGGGTTTCCTCTGCATGCTACACCTAAAAGACCCTATCTATCGCAGGTTAACTGCGCAACCCTTTGTCTGGAAATGCAGTGAATAAATCATGCTCTGTGTATTAGAGTTTCCATGTGCTGTCATTAAACTCATTCACTATGCTTAAAAGATTGCTCATTTAAAATGTTTAAATAGTTCTTTAGCTTTAAAATTTATCATGTTTGAAATTATCATGAGGGGAAACTTAGTAGCCAACAAGCAATAGATAATAGAATGAAGAAGAAAATCACATTTATTTATATCACTAGAATAAAATGTATAAATATACTGTGTATATATTTAATATTGACTAGTTTGTGGACACCTGACCATAAGATTTGTATGTAATTTTTGAAAATCTCATTCCACATTTAGTCTTCATTTGCTGTTATATTAACCGCCACTCGTCTGGAAAGAAATTCCAAAAGAATTTTAAGTGTGGTTGTGGAAATGGAGTGAAGTCAGTGGTCCAATTCAACCCAAAGTTTCTAGGTTGAGATCAGAGCTCTATAGCAGGCCACTCAAGACCTACTACTCCAGACCATGTAAAGCACATCTTTATCAAGCTTGCTTTGTGCACAGAGGCACTGGCAACCTGGTGCACGTTTGAGTCTCCTAGTTCAAGAAAAGGGACAATTTAATGCTACCACATCCAGAAACATCCTATACAAGTGTGTTCCTCCAAATTTAAGATAAGAGTTTAGGACGTTTACGGCTGGACAAGTCAGGTGTCTCAATACCTTTGTACTATCTTTAAACAATAGAATTTAGAAACAACAACCTGAAACATTAAATATGATATTATTTGTGTGAGAAAGAAATAAAACTGGTACTAATAATAAAAATACAAATTTGAAGCATGTAAATTATATAACAAGTATATAATAAAACATGGCAGAGTTTTATCGCTTGTAAATATGTAGCTTTCAAATCATATATTCTCCACAGTTATTTTGTACTATTTCAGATACTTAGTGACACTTATAGTTCATATACTGTCATTGCTTCCTTACCTCAATATAGTACTTGCACAGCTGCAGTATACAAGCAGCTTTAAGGATGTCTCTTCAAATTTGTGACTTTTTTGCCATATGTTGCTGATTCAACAAACATGCTGCTTTTATCACTATAAGTAACGGATTGATTGGACAAATAGGAGATCCTGTTCTGCTGTCTTAAGTATGAGCCAGAAAATATTGACTCCAACCAGTAGAGGGCTCTTTCACCTTCTGGGTCCTGTTTGAGGCAGAAACAGCTGCTAGATATCAGACATGAGCCATTTATGCATTCATGCTTTCATGCTAGAATGAAAAGTTGCAGCATGTGCTGTTTTGGGTTCGTGCCCAAAAATTACTGGCTTATAAATAATGACATTGGAAACACTGCCAAAAAAAAAAAAATGTATATTATTAACATAGCTCTAAGTATAAATTGTTAACTTAAGCTTTTTTTTGACATTGTTTGTTTAAATTCAACCAAACCCAATTTGTTTAGCACTTCAAATTTTTTATTTTGTTAAAACCTCTTTATATTATACCAGATAAATTAAAAAAAACCCGAATTGAATAGTAATCCATTTCCTAAGTCTTGCTTTAATATCCACATTGGCACATAATATGCACGATAAATCTGAAACCTTTTTGTTTTACAGCAGTTACTTGTTAAAATAGTATGCAGTAACTAAATAATACCAAATGAATTCAAGTAAAGTCTGACTCAGACTCATCTTGGCAGTGATCCCAGGCAGTACTTTTCACTCAAACACAACTTGTATTGTATCGGTGATCCATATGCATATCCATCTATTTTAAATGGTTGTATATACCAGACAAATATTTGAACGTAATATGTAGATTCAAAAAAAAAAAAACAGCAGAAAATTATCCAGGTTTTTTCAGCTAAACATTCAAATATCAATGTGATTGGCATGATTTACTAAGGAATGGGTCTTGTCAATCTCTGAATGGCTGGATAAAACTAGGGTATTTAGTATTAAGTGTAGTAGCATATACAGTGAGGAAAATAAGTATTTGAACACCCTGCTATTTTGCATGTTCTCCCACTTAGAAATCATGGAGGGGTCTGAAACTTTCATCGTAGGTGCATGTCCACTAGTGCACCTGTTTGAGGTCGTTAGCTGCATAAATACACCTGTCCACCCCATACAATCAGTAAGAATCCAACTACTAACATGGCCAAGACCAAAGAGCTGTCCAAAGACACTAGAGACAAAATTGTACACCTCCACAAGGCTGGAAAGGGTTACGGGGAAATTGCCAAGCAGCTTGGTGAAAAAAGGTCCACTGTTAGAGCAATCATTAGAAAATGGAAGAAGCTAAACATGACTGTCAATCTCCCTCAGACTGGGGCTCCATGCAATATCTCACCTCGTGGGGTCTCAATGATCCTAAGGAAGGTGAGAAATCAGCCCAGAACTACACGGGAGGAGCTGGTCAATGACCTGAAAAGAGCTGGGACCACCGTTTCCAAGGTTACTGTTGGTAATACACTAAGACGTCATGGTTTGAAATCATGCATGGCTCGAAAGGTTCCCCTGCTTAAACCAGCACATGTCCAGGCACGTCTTAAGTTTGCCAATGACCATTTGGATGATCCAGAGGAGTCATGGGAGAAAGTCATGTGGTCAGATGAGACCAAAATAGAACTTTTGGGTCAGAATTCCACTAAACGTGTTTGGAGGAAGAAGAATGATGAGTACCTTCCCAAGAACACCATCCCTACTGTGAAGCATGGGGGTGGTAGCATCATGCTTTGGGGGTGTTTTTTGCACATGGGACAGGGGGACTGCACTGTATTAAGGTGAGGATGACCAGGGCGACGTATTGCGAGATTTTGGTGAACAATCTCCTTCCCTCAGTTAGAGCATTAAAGATGGGTCGAGGCTGGGTCTTCCAACATGACAATGACTCAAAGCACACAGCCAGGATACCCAAGGAGTGGCTCTGTAAGAAGCATATCAAGGTTCTGGCGTGGTCTAGCCAGTCTCCAGACCTAAACCCAATAGAGAATCTTTGGAGGGAGCTCAAACTCCCTGTTTCTCAGCGACAGGCCAGAAACCTGATTGATCTAGAGAAGATCTGTGTGGAGGAGTGGGCCAAAATCCCTCCTGCAGTTTGTGCAAACCTGGTGAAAAACTACAGGAAACGTTTGATCTGTGTAATTGCAAACAAAGGCTCCTGTACCAAATATTAACATTGACTTTCTCAGGTGTTCAAATACTTTTTTGCAGCTGTATCATACAAATAAATAGTTTAAAAATCATACATTGTGATTTCTGGATTTTTTTTTTTTAGATTATGTCTCTCACAGTGGACATGCACCTACGATGACAATTTCAGACCCCTCCATGATTTCTAAGTGGGAGAACTTGCAAAATAGCAGGGTGTTCAAATACTTATTTTCCTCACTGTAACTCAGTTCTTGCTGGAATTCTAAACGTTATTTACAATATCTCACAAAAGTAAGTGAGATTACACACATTTCAGCAACCATTTTATTATATTTTCTCGAGAGACAATACAAAGAAATAATACTTGGATATATATTAATGTAGTCAGTGTGCAGCTTGTATATTAGTACAGAGTTACTGTCCTCTGAAAATAACTACCGCTTTTATTGTCTTAATAACACAACAAAAGTGAGTACACCCTAAGTGAACATGTCAAACCTGTGTCCAAAGTTTCAATATTTTGTTTGAGCACCATTGTTATCAAGCACTGCCTTAATCCTTCTGGGAATGGAATTCACCAGAGCTGCACAGGTTGTTGCTGTGATCCTCTTCCACTCCTCCATAATGAGATCACGGAGCTGCTGGATGTTTGACACATGGCACTTCTTATTTCACTCGAGGATGCCCCACAGGTGCTCAACAGGGTTCAGATGTGGAGACATACTTGGCCACTTCATCATCATACTGTATTATGTTGGAAAACTGCTGTTTGGCCCAGTTTATGAAAGAAGGGCAACATGTTCTGCTCTAGAATGCCGCACTACATGTTTCCGCAGCTCCCCGGTACCAGAAGCACTCATGCAGCCACAGCCCATGATGCTACCACCACCATGCTTAATTGTAAGCAAGACACAATTTTCTTGGTACTCTTCACCAGGGTGTCAACACACATGCTGGACACCATCTGCGCCAATCAAGTTTATCTTGTTTAAGTTTGTCTCATCAGACCACCTTCCAGTAATTCATGCTCTTGAACAGGTTGTCTTCAGCAAACTGTTTGCAGCTTTTTTGTGAGCCAGATTCAGAAGTAAACCGACTTGTTGCAGTGTGCGCCGTACGGTCTGAGCACTGATAAGCAAAACTTCCACTTCGGTACCCTCTAAAGCAACGCTGGCCACACACATGTTCTGTTTTTTTAAGCCATCTTCTGCATCTGATGCACAGCACAGGGGCTCAACTACTTTGATCGACCCTCATGAGGCCTGTTTCAACTGTAAAATGTCTTGGAAAAGCTCTGTATGTCCCTGGCCACTGTACTGTAACTCAGTTTCAGGGTGCTACAAATCTTTCTATAACTTAGGCCATCTCACAAAAGTGTATTTACTTTTGTGAGATACTGTACCTTACAGATATTGGAGACAGGTTTTCTTCTATTTATGTTTAAGATTAGGCAATAATCATGTTTTATGATAGCCATAAAATATGAAGACACCCGACCATACCACTAATTTGTGGGTATTGAGCATGCCATTCCAGATTAAGTCCCCCATATACTCTTGTACTAACCTTTACTCTCTTTTGGAAAGGTTTTCCTCTAGATTTTGGTGTATAGCTGTTTAGATTTGTGTTCATTCTGCCATAAGAGCATTATTGATGTTAGTAAGTCATAGAGGGCCTGGATTGCAGTTGGTGTTTAAATTCATTCTGATGCTGTTCATCCTTATTTCTTTGTGTATATCACTTGTGTTTTTTCACACTGACCTCAGCAAACCATGTCTTTATGGGCCTTGCATTGTTGATGTTGCTAAAATGTTGTTAGTACCAGTGTAAGTAACTTATAATGCTTCAATATCCAAAGACATTCTCTACAATTGTAGGATTCCAACTTTGCAAGAACCACATATGGGTGTGATAATCAGTTGACCACTTTTGTTCATATGTTGTATTTTGTTTCAATTACAGTTTGATTTAAAATCCTTGGGATTGCTGAAAACATGCCTCTATACCACAATAGAAATGTATTTCTTATCATTCTAAATACAAAAATAAAACACAATATTTGGAATAGTCAATTTATACTTAGATTCAAGGCTGTATATTTTAACTACATGTATTATAACTTGCGTCCTGTGGCTTATAATGTAATCTTATTTATTTAGATGGAGCTCACTGCCTCCAGCTTTTCTCTGAAATCTTTAATATTCCAAATTGCAGTTACTAATCAAATGGACATAGCCTCAGTGTAATCCAGTAAATAGTGATTCTGTCATTGCAAAATAATGTAAATTAAAACTAAGATTGCATCACATTTATAATCTCTATTCTTATGAGTGTAAATGGTTTGTCTATTTTTCAGTGAGAAGTCATTAGGGGTCACATGGCTATCCAAATGTAATTTGCTGGATATGTCTCCAATAGGCTGATGATAGAACAGTCTTTATTTGTCACACATACATTACAGCACAGTGAAATTTGTTCTTCACATATCCCACTTGCTCAGAGTCTGGGGACAGAGCGCAGGGTCAGTCATACAGCGCCTCTGGGGCAAGGAGTGCTAAGGGCCATGCTCAGGGGCCTAGGAGTGGCAGCTTGGCGATACCAGGGCTTAAACCCCCGACCTACCAATCAGTAACCCAGCACCTTAACCACTGAGCTACCACTCCCCCTTAGCTTCCTAGGGAGGAAAAAAGAGTTCCCTCAGAATTTGAAGAGTCATAGCTTCCTAAAGAGATTTCTGAAGAAACCTTATGCTGTGTATTATGTCATGTGTGTTACATAGATTGGCTGGAAAAAAAGTCATGTAAGTCTGTTCATGAAAAATCAAATAGAAAAATATCTAGTATAGTATAAGAGAGGAACCACCTGACCCTATATTAGGGTTTACATGCACACATAGGAAGAAAAAGCTAATTTGAGGTGATTTGACAGGGACTAAAATCACCTTTTTTGTCTTGGATGATGTCTTTTTTAACACCTCAAGGACAAACTGACCAGAGCATAATCAGTATGCCATAAATATGACTTTATAAAATGGATGATTTAGCCCTGAACAGAGCAGTGTTAAAGCAGATTGGACTGGGTGAGATATGCAAGCTGAAAGCTGGGTGGCAATCTGTGGTGCCAAAGCTCCTTTGGCAGATAGAAAAGCCACATAAGTCCATTGTCACTCAGCATGCTAAACAAGAATAAGCCCAGCACAATGCATGAGAATTAAAAACGGATATCCATTTAAAGAGGATGCCTTAAACCCTGCATGGGTATTTTACATGTTTCGGACAAGATTAAGAGCGGGAAATATAGGTTATCCTGTGATAAGCCCTGCAGTCTCCCCTTTTCACAATAGACATCTTCCTTTTATTTTGCTTCACACCAACACTGATGCAAGGTCTGTTTCAGATTATTTGCCAAAAAATTTGCATATGTCCTTGGTGAACGAGTGCACTTTGTTGTCTTGTGCATTATTAAGTTGTAAGCCAATGCTGAAAGTCAAAAATAAAGAGGAAAACAAAGCATCAAGGAAATATTTATTGTGATCAATTTCTTTTTGTGATGAGTTAATCAAGATGTATGCATTATTCAAACTATGCCTCATAATACACTAATGGGCATTTGTTTAGATGGTGCTTAACTGTAAGCAAAACCCATTTGTATTTGTTAGTGCATATGGGTAATTATCCTACAGTCATTTGTCAACACAAAATCATTTTCTTCCTGGCTTTTTAGAAGTTGAAGATCATGACACTGGCTTTCCATCAGCTTTTTGAGTTCTTCTTAGTAGTTAATATGTCATTGTATACGTAACTTAAACTGCTAGAAGTCAGCATTGTAGTCAGATTTTCTTACTACAAAAAATGCACAGCCTTATTCCAACCGAATACCTATAACTACAATATAACATTTATATCAGTTTCTGTAAAAAAAAAAAAAAAGTGTATATAAGCGTATTTGTTTGATGAAAATAATCTATCTGACATGCTAAGAAATTTAAAGAAAACAGTGACAGGGTTGCTAATTGATAGTATACAGTACTATAGTTGACTGGAAAGAAAGGACAAATAGCAAGTCTTAAATATACACAAAAAATATCCTGTTCCCTTTATGTTCTGCTTCTCTTCCTTTACTACCTAAGAAACCCCTTTCTATCTTCCCCAACAGCACAACAGACGTCTTATCAAACGTGACTGATTGCTGTAATCTGTACTCTGGGCAGCCATTAAGCAAATTACCTGAATCATTGCAAGGATTAGTCTCATTAACACATGATTAGCATCAAATTAAAATAATGAGTGTTTAACTTGTGATGTCTTCCAGTTGTTTGAACAGCTTGATCAGGCACACCAGGCTTGCTGAGAGCTGCTTTTTGTATGAAAACATGACTACATGAGGTCACCGGATGGACCACGAGAGACTCGTTGATAGCATACGTTATCCTCAAATATCTAGATTTAGCTATAGTTTTATTTAGCAGTTCTGATTTTGCATTCAAGCAGTAATGCTTTATCAGTAATGAAATATATTTAAACTAACACACCACTGTTCATCAAGAATGACAAATACCATGAATACCAATTATTACTTTACTTAATAAAAGAAGAGAAAAACATATGCTAATAAATATAGAAACCATTCTATCTCAGTCATGTCAGTCAATCTCAGCAATCCGATGTGTCACAGATCATAAAGGAATTATGTAAGGAAGCTCATTTTTCCTAAGAGCAATGGGGTGTAGTTTATAATGTACTGTAGACAATACAATCATAAATGGTACTTGGTTTAGGGCATAATCTCATTATTAAACTATTGAGGATATTTTTTGAGTGATTATACCTGCTAATAGGGAACCATCCCCAGCCACTCTCTTGGGAGAGTGGGACCGGCATCCCCAGTGCCGGTCCCAAGCCTGGATAAATGGGGAGGGTTGCGTTAGGAAGGGCATCCAGCCTAAAAACATGTGCCAAATCAAACATGCGGAGGATCCCCTGTGGCAACCCCTAATAGGAGAAGCCAAAAGAAAGTTTAACTTAGAATTATAAAAATAATTATTATATTTGCTATCATTAATAAAGTATAATACATTTCTGAAATGCATCACAATATATTATGCATCTTTTTATTTTGGATTATCTTGGTTTTGTTTGGTTTTTTTGCTCCTTTGGATTCCTGGCTGTGAATGGCTGCAGCATTGATCAGACTCAATCTCACACATTCCCAAAACCTTTTGTCTATTGATTCTCATGCACCAAAAGTGTACTTCTAAATTCTGGTTTGTAAACGTATTTATTCTTGCATTTTAATCATATCAGAGGTTATTTGAATTTCCCCTGGTTCTCTTCTGACTCCAGAACTTCGCATAAGTATTACAAGCTAAGTACAGAAGTTAGTGAGTAAGTAAAAACAAATAAATAAATACCTCATCTGCATATTATGTCTATTCAAAGTGACAGCAGCCGAAGAGGTTGTAAGCTCTGAAGTGTACTGTACCTTCTGCTTTGAGCTTAATGAAAGATTAAGTGTAATTCCAAAAACTGAGCATTATGGTACCATTAAGTAAAGAATAGTTAAAACCAGTAATGCTAACCTGCTGTCAGGGGATTATATTCTGCAATGGAATTACATTTCATCCTGCTGAGAACATTGTCTATATGCATCATGTTTGGCCAACAATGTTGTCAGCACCATTACAAGGTAAACATTTATTTTTCTAAAATGAGGTACTCTGTATGGACAAAAGTATTGGGACACTTGTCTTTTCCAGCCATATGTGGTTCTTGCCCAAACTGTTCCCACAAAGTTGGAAGTACACAATAGTATAGGATGTCAGTAGATGTGGTAGCATTGAATTTTTCCTTTACTTTAACTAGGAGCCCCATTTTTTTTCCAGCACAACAATGCCCCTGTGCACAGCTCCAGGCAAATGATTTGCATGGGTTGAAGTGGAAGACCTTAAATAGCCTGCTATAGAGCACTGACCTTTAGGATGAATTGGAACACTGACTGCACCCCAGGCCTCCTCGTCTTAAATGAGTAGTTGACTTTGTAGGGGCAAAATGAGTAAAATGTTCACAACTACACTCCAACCTCTAGTGGAACATCTTTCCAGAACAGTGGGAATTTATTGAAACTATAAATAGGAACTAAATGTAAATATATAACTTTATAAATTATTATAGTTTGTTGTAATGTTTAAAGCATATATCAAGTTTAGTTAAGTTCACTTAGTTATCATTTGCTTAGTTATTTGTATCATCCCTGATGGAGCCTGAGGTACTGTATTGTATATTGTAACATAAGTTCCACTGTTCACTTTAACTGCATGTGGTCTACTGCACTTAAATGTTATAATTGATAATAAGCTATAAATAAGTATAAAACTTAGATATTTATTAAGAATTTAAAAACAATTAGCATTTAAAACATTTATTTCATGTAAAGTCACTGATTCATGCGATTTATAACCAATGCTTTATTTAAACAGAACTGTGGAGTGCACTTGCATTAATGTAGAAAGATGCTCCTTTAAATGATAGTTAATATGGTTGAATTATCATAAATATGTGCATCTTCAGAGTACTAACCTATGAAATGTTTTGGACCTATTGACTATTAACACTATAAAGGATGAAATGAAAGTGTTAGAAAATCATATTAGTGGCAGGTAAAATAAATTAGAATTATTAAATCACTTTCTCATTTCTTTAGGCGTTCCAAGAGTTAAAATGAAAACTGAACTTAATAAAAAAAACTTCTGAAAGACACCCTAGTCCTAAAATTTCAAATACTGGGTTTTGATGAGTTAATGAACTTTAGATTAGCTGTGGAGTAAAAAAAAAAGTCTCTCTCCAAGTGCAGCAAATAGCCAAGGGCAATAGCTGATAACTAATGTGTGGAATATTGCAATTAGCATAGCCAAGTACTTACAGGGATCAAATTAAAAAATTCATTAGCACACGCACTTAATTAAGAAACACTTTTTGGGTTTACATGATAAATTATGACACCTATTAAATCTTCCACTACAGGCTGTAATGGCTTCTTTGCTTCTGGGCAAACGAGTGTTTCCTCTTGAAAGCCTCCAAGGACCTACAGTATTTGTTAAAGCTTTGTTGCAGAATGAAGTCTTCTGCAAGGGATTTGCAGCTGTTGTTTCAGGCAATACTTTTTATCCATTTCTAGTTACATTAAATGTTTTGGAGCGTTAAAGCAAGACAATTTTCTGTTATTATGACAAAATAACCAAGAGAAGCCACAAAGCCTTTCATTCTTAGATGTAAAAAAAGAAAAGAAAAGAAACGACTTTACCTGTAAACCCTTCCGATAAATTTACATTTTTTTAAATCTAATTTAATCTGGGCTTAAAGTCTAATGAATGTCTGCTATACAAGTCTCTTTGTAGGTTTTCCTTTTAAAATTTTTTTATTTATTTCGTGTATTATACTGTAAGCGTTAATTCCAAAAAACCTGTGATTCGTCTAACAGCTGGAACTTCTGTTTGAGCGACTGTTACAAAACATTTATTAACATCTTCTCATCATTCATATTTGGGAATTAAACAGCACTGTGATGTACAGTGTATGCAAATTAAAAACATAATAGCGTTCACATTGCCCTATAATGCCTCGCATAAGCATATACAGTCAACCCCCGATAATTCAAGGTTTGCAACTCGCAGTTTGGAAAATTTGCGGGTTCTCATTTAGAACCTAACTAGCAGCAAGTTGTGGATTATTTTAAAATTCGTGGGAATCCACAGCGGGACCGAATGTTCAGGAACGTTAGGAATAAAAATGTAAACTATGTTTTTACTAACAAATTTCATTAAAAAAAATTTAAACGCATTATTGTATTAAAGTGACTTAATGTCTAGATGAATTCACTAAGGTACCATAGAGTCTGTTTGGGATCGTCCAAAATTCAACATTCCAAGACCCCCCCATGAGTTCCAGGGAACACTGTAATGCATATTATTTAGGAAACCTTTATTCAGATATTTCAGTAAAGGGCTGCACAGAGCAAAGAGTATAAACCCTGTCCCTGGATCTTTAGCAACGTAAGCCCATTTTGCTTAATATCAGCCACTTAAAGCTAAAACAATGACTTAGGTAGATTAAACCTTTGATGTACACTATATAGACAGAAATTTCTGGACATATGACCAGATTCATATGTGTATTTCAAATATCCCATTCCTCATTTGGGGACTAAATGAGGAATGGGATATTTGAAATACACATATGTTCAATTTGCTGTCAAAATGACCTCCACTCTTCTTGGAAGATTCTCCACTAAATTCATGCTCATTTAGCCATAAGAGCTTTCAGGTAAATTCAGGTACTGATTTTGAGGCCTGGCATTCAGTCAGCATTCTAATTCATCTTAAATGTGTTTAATAGGGATAAGGTCAGTGTGCTTTAGTAGGCCACTCAAGATCTTCCACTCTGACGCATGTAGACTGTATCTTCATGGAGCTTGCATTGTGCACAGGGGCATTTTTATGCTGGAACAGGTTTGGGTCTCCTAGTTCAAATAAAGTTCAAGTTTAATGCTACATTTTCCAAAGACATCTTATTCAATTTTGTGCCTCTAACTTTGTTGTAACAGATTGGGGACAATTTACATATAGCTGAAAAAGTCAGGTTTACTCGGGTGTCCCAATATCTTTGTCCTAAGACTTTGACTGGATCATGCGAGAAATTTTTACAATATATAAAAATATTGTGCTACAGTTAAATACGAATGAGGATGAGAGTCGAGTAATTTGAGAATGTGTTGACAGCAATATCTAACCAGTTTCCTGTAGGTTCTATCATTATTGTGCAAAATTGAAAACCAGAGGTGCATCCCCAATACATATTGTATTTTTTTTTTATTACAGATGGTTCACCTCCTCTACTGTAACTTCGGATTTAGCCAGTAGCTGATAACAAATTACATATGATGTATATGTGCATTCTAACCTAATAAGAGTTTCGTTTCCCCCACCTTTTAAGCAAATATTGGCACGCTGCTTAAAAAATCCCCAGTAGAGGCAGCAGGAGTGATACACGGTGAAGTTAATTTAAGCATCAACATGGCCGCCATCGCTCACTTTCTCTCCGTTAAATAAGTGGCCAGAGTCTGAAGCCATGACTAAATTATTAACTGTGTATTTCATAACGTTAGTGACAATATGCTAACGTGTTTTTTTCCCATCCTGTCTCCCTGCCGGGAACAGATGGCTCCTTTTACTTTATTTTCCACATCAAGTATGATTATTTCTTTGTGCCAAAAGCCACCTGCCGTTCCTTGGTCTCCGCACTAATTATTTATGTTGGTAACACACAGCAGGACTTGTTATCAGTTGGATGGTGTCTTAATAAAGGCAGGCACATCAACATATTGACATCGTGTTCAAGGGGAAAAAATTTAGCACAGGATGGTGGGACGGTGGGTGCTCAAGAGCAGGCCGCTTGCCAGCAAAAATGCAAGATGACCTCCTTTTGTTTCTGCACTCGCTCGGCCCTTGTTCTGATCCATGTGATGATAATTAGGTGAAAGCCTATTAAAAAGTCAAATAAGGGAGAATGCATTAACATTGAGTCCAGACCCAGATGATTGTCCTGCTTGTGGTGTGACAGAGAAGGACAAAGTGTCCAACTGCTTAGCACGATACTATAAAAAAAAAGCATTCTTTCTGTCAGAGTGTGTGTCATGTCCTTGCTCTTAGTCTACACACACCCAGGGCATTAGAACAATGGGGGCTTAAGATACAAGTACCAATTAAGTTAAGTATTTGCAGAATTTTAAAGCATTATGTCTGAGGGATCGTTCAGGTTTAATCAGCTCTACTCAAAGGTTGAAAACTTAAATAGAATAGTTAAAAATTTTCGGCACTTTAATACATCAGGGGTACAAAATGAATGCAGTGTAATTATAGTTTCATTCCTCTATTATTGTTCCTTGTAACATGGTTCATATATTAAGTCATTTTTCATGATAGAAATTGATGCCTCGTATTAGGAATGAGTGATCAGAGATAACCCACATTTTTAAACCCCCCAAAAAACAGGGATTAGTCAATTGTGCAAGTGCTTCCATATTTATGCTTTATCGGTCCATTTAAGGACATATATGGGTTACAGTTCTCACATAAGCACCAGGGTTTTTTTTATGCTATTGTAGGCTCAGACAATGCGTCACCCCCTCCACCCCCCAGTGAAACTCTAATAGCTTTTAGGATTAAAAATATGGTCCTTGCATTTAATTACATATTGCTGTGGTGAGGTTTAACCTTGTGGTGCGAGGAGGGTGCTAGTGCAGACATATTACTGCAGAGAGAGAGAGAGAGAGAGAGAGAGAGAGAGAGAGAGAGAGAGAGAGAGAGAGAGAGAGAGAGAGAGAGAGAGAGAGAGAGAGAGAGACTGAGGGCCAGAGCAGATGTATTCTTTAGAGAAGATCAGAGAAGATTTTAAGACAGATTTTTAGAAGATTTTTGCTTAAGACAGACGCATCTGTTACAGAAAAAGGAAACCCTTATTTCTAAGGTTTAATGACAAATCGTATTAGGAGAAAATAAAAGTTAAATATGCATTGCTCTCAAATTCATTCATTGGGCACAAGAAGAATGTGTTAGTAAGTAGAGAATATTATAGACAAATTAATTTTTCAATTAAAACTGTTTTCTATGAGGTTCATATTAATAAATAATGAACAAATCTGTTTTCAGTAGAATATTATTTAAGCTTTATAGGGTCACTAATAGATTTGAAGCTTACAAGGGCTTCTTTCCAACTTACAAAGTATTATAAGAAAAGGACAATTATAATAATTCATGAATGTGGCTTTTAGAAATAATGAGAGAAATTTTATTTCACAATTAAAACTAGTGATTTCTTTGTTGCTTTTAAGACCAAAGTTTTCCACAGTGGCAGGCCATCAGGGCCAGCAAAGCCTTTTCTGCCTTAACTCAAAATCTATAAGTGCAGGAAACATTACTGAAGGCCTTTTTTGACTCTGGTGGCCTCAGCCATCTCCTATGGAATCGTCTGCTGGTGCAGCCGCATCTCTACTGCAAACAGGAAGAGACTGGACACGCTGATCAGGAAAGCCAGCTCAGTCAAGGGGATGCCCCTGGACACTGTACAGGAGGTGGGAGAAAGGAAGATAGTAGCTAAGCTTTCATCATTGCTGGAAAACGACTCTCACCCCCTGTTTGAAACCGGTAAATCTCTGAGCAGCTCCTTTAGTAAAAAACTGTCTGAAGGAGCGAGTCCAAAGGTCTTTTCTTCCTGCTGCTATTAGACTTTATAATCAGAGCTGCCCTGAGTGAACCAGCCACCATAATACACATTGTTAATATTATATTTTAACTGTTTGTGCAAAAACAACTGTGACACAACATTTTAAACTATGCTGTATTACATTGTTTGATAGTGCAACTACTATATAGTTTGTATTTACTTTCGTATTTATATACCGTACTGTATTTATCTTATCTTATCTTATCTTATCTTATCTTATCTTATCTTATCTTATCCTTACTAGGTCATTTTCTAATAAGACTTTAAAAAAACAAATAGCTAGACATAGTGAAGAAAGGTCAGACAAAACAGTTCAAAACAATTCTTAAGCTTTTTCAAGAACATTTATACTTTTGCATTTACTGTAATATTTTTACAAAAACACACAATTTGCCTTAATTGCAAATTCTCTGGAAAACTGTAATGCACAGAAAAAATGCATGGAAAACCTGGGGTCATTTTATGAGGTTAATATTGATGCTTGTGCTGGAGATGATGTATGTGGGCAGCGTAGCTGTGGCTGTGGGGAAAGGAGACTTGTTGAATTGTGGTAATTGTTAATTGTCTGTGATGCAGTGCTCTGTTATACTGAGTTTCTGTATAATTTTGATGGTTTCTACAGATGTGGCATCATTTTGATATTAAGAGGTGTATAGATTTAAGTACTGCAAGACACCACTGAAGGCCTAGATGTGAAATGCACAGCACACCACTGGTTTGCCATGCAGTTATCACTGCTCAATTGAATCAAGCTTGGGATTAAAACTCTGTTTGGAATTATAGACAAAAGCAAAATCTCAACTTATCCAGTTCCCTTTCAGGAACTTGAGCTGTGTCGAAAACGCTTTGGGAATGCCTCGTGTTGTTCATGCTCTGTATCATGTGTAAAATCTGTCCAATAGGCAGTCATGATGTCATTGGCAGGCAGGCAAAATAGGATCGCGATGGAAGCGACATCAGCTTCTGTTGTTCAGGTAAGCGCTTTTTGTGTGAATCTGTGCAGCATGGCTAAGAATCAAAAAACTTTCACATGTGTGTCCCTCCTTGCCCCCGTTTCATTACGGGACACACACATGAGCTTTGTGTTGTTTGTTTGGGAGTGGAACATGCTTAATCGGCTCTTGAGAGAGACGATAGTCTGTGCTGTAGCCGTATGGTTATTCGCATGCTCCGCTCCTGGAGATCACTCTTTGAGGAGCATTATCTCCCTTGCAGCTCAGGCCCCGCTCTCGCCAAGGCGAAGCGGCACCAAAGGTAGTGGGGCTCGCAGGCCAACCTAGCAGAAGGCATGGAGACAGATGAGTCCTCTCCAACCTCCCCTGCTGGGCCGAGCTCCTGTTCCACGGGGAAAGCTCTCGCTGCAGCAGGCCTTTCTTCCAATGCGTGTGACTCAGAGCTCCGGATCTCTTCCTCTGATGAGGGAGAGTTTTTGGATGCTAGCAAGTCCACGGACCTCGCAGCCTGTGCTGTTCGAGGAACTCCTGGACTTAGTGACGCGGGCCGTCACTAAGCTAGAAATAGCTTGGCCCGATGAGAAGCGGAAGCAACGCTCCTCCGCCACGGGGCCTACCGTTATTTCCCGACCTACACAATGAGGTGTCTAGGTCTTGGGAGACCCCATATGCACCACGTACCCTTCCCCTGCATTTTCTATATACGCAAATATAGAAGGGTTTAATAGGTGCGGCTATGAGGAAATGCCCAGAGTTACAGAGACGCTAGCTGGTGATCTTTTCCCAGTTGTTGCATCGTTGAAGGCCCCGATGTTGCCTACTAAGCCATTGAGAGCCACTTTGGCCTTAGTAGGCAGGGCCTACGCAGCAGCAGGTCAAGCTGCCGGCTGCCTCCACACTATGAGTGTGTTGCAGGCATACCAGGCCGAGCTACTGCGAGATTTGGACGAGGGATTTAACTCTGGGGCTGACGATGTAAAGGAATTACGTCGCGCTGCCGACCTAACCCTTAGAGCCACCAAGGAAATGGTGCGGGCCATCGATCGCTCCATGTCAGCCTTAGTAGCCAGAAATTCCTGACAGAGACAGGATTTTTTTGGGGCTGCTCAGCGGGCGCAGCCAGTGCTATTCAATACCCCAAACTGGGGTATGTGCCTAAGGTGCCTGACCAGAAAAAACCAGAAAAACCAGAAAAAGCTAAATCAACTGTGCACTGGAGTGTCCCTCCAGGACATTTGTAATGCTGCAGGTTGGTCCACCCCACTGACCTTTGTCAGGTTCTACGACCTTGACATCAGAGCCACTCCCACTCCCACTCTGTCCTGCATACAGGTTGTGCTCAGACACACTAGGCAGGGACTGGTCAGTATGGCGTGATTGGACACTCGTTTCTAAAGCATTTTCAATGCAGCTCAAGTTCCTGAAAGGAAATGTCTCTAGGTTATGTAGGTAACCCTAGTTCCCTGAGGGAATGAGAGCTGCGTCAACGTGCCATACTCCCTGCATCCCTTCAAATCAATTCAATTCATTTTTATTTGTATAGCGCTTTTAACAATGAACATTGTCTTAAACAGCTTTACAGAGATAATGTGGTGATTAAAAGTAAATTTGTTGTTTGTAAATAAGTTTGTCCCTGATGAGCAACTGTGGCAAGGAAAAACTCCCCGAGATGGCATAAGGAAGAAACCTTGAGAAGAACCAGACTCAAAAGGGGACACATCCTGATCTGGGTTGCACCGAATGTCCATTTGAAGCAGATATACAATGTTGCGGGGTACAATGATGATGATCAGAAGCAAACTGTAGTCCTGAGTCAGTGTAGAAGACTGTTGACATTAACTACAGTCCAATCCATCCTCAAAGCGCCCGTTCTTACTCCGGAATTTCATGGAACCACCCAAGGCGTTGATGAGAAACCGCCCCAAGCTGCACAGAGTGCATAACTAAAAGGGAGAACCAGAAGGTAATACAGACATGAGGGATCTCTGGGATAAGAGACGACCCACCACACCACCATCAACAAACCTGAGTGAATGTGTGAATGTGAGGGGACAACAGCATACAAATATCCCAGTTCACCAAACACTCTATATCCACCTCCAGATCTGAGCCTTTACCTAAGAAAAAAATCTACTGATCAAAGGCTTGACTGAATAAATATGTTTTCAACCTTAACTTGAACACTGAGACTGTGTCTGAGTCCCGGACACTGATTGGAAGGCTGTTCCATAACTGTGGGGTTTTATAAGAGAAAGACCTGCCCCCTGCTGTAGTCTTCATTATTTGAGGAACCAACAGATAGCCAGCACCTTTTGATCTAAGTAGGCACGGAGGATCATACTGGTACAGACGTTCACTCAGATACTGCGGTATTTATGCACTTGTTTGCACACCCAGACAGTAAAGCGTTACAGTAATCTAATCCAGAAGTAACAAAAGCATGAACTAGTTTTCTGCATCCTGTAACGACATCATATTTCTAATTTCAGCAGTATTTCTAAGGTGAAAGAAGATCCTGGTAAAATTATTCATGTGAGCCTCAAAGGAAAGACTAGGGTCAATAATAACACCAAGGTCTTTGACAGCCGTACATGCTGAAACAGAGACACCGTCCAGAGATGCTACGTAAACGGAAAGTTTGAGCTCAACTTATCTGAGTTGAGCAGAAGAAAGTTATCAAGCATCCACTGTCTAATGTCCTTTACACACTTCTCAACATTGTTAAGCTGATCCCTGCAGCGCTTACCTTCTCCTTTCCAGAAGCTGATGTCGCTCCCATCATGCTTCCATTTTGTAGCTTCCTGGTTTGCCCGACGTTGCCCACCAATGATGTCATAACTGCCTATTGGCCAGATTTTACATGAGATTCAAAACATGAACAAAGCGAGGCATTGCAAATGTGAGATGTTATTCCCTCAGGAAACTAAGGTTACCTACATAACCTTGTGACGTTAAGTCAGCTATAAAATCTAGTTCTCCGAAGTTTGGAGGACTCTTTATTAAATTCCTTGTCATTCCATTTCCAAAAGTGTTTAGCTAAGCACATGTAACATTTATATTCACTAAATCCTAAATTCTTACTTTCTACTGAGAACATTTCATCGATAAATTAACATGATGAATCAATTTAATACTTGTTTGGCAAGAATATTGGTGAGTGTATTACATGGTGTTAATTAGTATGCAAATGTATTATTTTACGATCACCTTCTTCATTATGTTTAATCTCTCTATTTATCTGCTAAGTAACAGAGAGACTGAACCTGTGTCTACTGTATAAAGATATGCAGTAATTTATAGCACTCTGTTAATTTCAAATGCATTGCCTATTAATGTCATACATATTTGCTACTACAGACATATTAAACAGTACACTGTAGACATTATCAATAAGAGCAAATTCAACAACAGAAGGGACAGTTGTATATATAAGCAGCATCTGTCCCATTTCTTCAAATTCTGATACAGATGCAGGATATCTCATTATATATTAGAACTAATTATAGTGAAGTCAAGTTGTTCACCAGAAGGTAATGAAAAAAAAAAAACTTAAACTCTTAACTCTTGATTTGGATGTACCCCAGATTTATAAGTACAAGTACAACTTCAGACAACTTTATACTTTTACTCATTAAATTTTTGTTAGACAAATATCTGTACTTTCTTCTTCTTACATTTACAAAACAGGCTTGTTGCTTTAGTTTTAATCTATTTTGTGAAATGTTATATATTTTTCTTCTCATTGTTTGCTGTTTTCACCCTATCAACCTGTTTCCTGCTTTTCAATCTACCACTGATTTATCATTTCCTGGCTTTCACAAACACCACAAATGTAGGCTAGTTCACGAAGCTAACAATGAGCATGGCAAAAGGCAAAAAGAATTCTGGGGCTAACCTGGATGAGACAGAAGAAGCCAGCAATTTAAACATGACTGACAATTTCTCTAGGTTACATATGTAACCCTGGTTCCCTGAAGGAATGAGACGCTGCATCAACAACACTTTGGGAATGCTTCCAGGAGTGGCTCTAATGTCAAGGCTGTAAGACCTGATGAATGTCAGCGAGTTGGATCAGCCTGCAGTGTTGCAAATGTCTTTAGTAGATACTCCAAAGAACAAAGCCATACTCATACTCATGGAGTGTGCTCTGACCCCCGAAAGGAGACTAAGGGTCTGCTTGTTGACAGAAAACATTTATTTTTATACGGACTATAGCAGCAAACATCTGGTCCGACTTTCTCCACACGCAGTTCTGTGGACGCCCGGCAAAGCTTCTCCTGGTTGGGGGCCTGAAAAGGAGGAGGAAAGAATGCTTGGAGCATGACTGGTCGCGGGACCATAGAGGAAGAGCCATGCCTGCCCCCGAAACCCATGAGGGATGCATCCATTGTTAATGGTATGCGATGACAAGAAGCCCCTAAAACGGGGCCCTGTAACAGGAACCCGGGATCTCTCCACATGTCTAAGGACCTGAACCTAATTGTATAGCCTCTCTTTTCCAGACTGCTAGATAGTCTTTTAAGGAAATCCTTCTTTTGAAAATTGACCTCTGGTTTGCCTAGAGTCAGAGCTATGCACTGCAGCAGCTCTAGGGCCGGCAAGCCCCACCTTCGCTAAGTTCTTGGGAGGAAGCCGAGGGGAGTACAAACTGGAGATGGCTGTGCCCTGAAACACTCTTCGTTACAGGGTTAACGAGCCGATCCCCTGAGGGCGCCATGCTGGGACCCCTCCAGGGACCCGGCAGAAGGATCCCCCTGGTGGAGACCCCAAAAACTCCTGGCTATCAGGATCTTTTGGCTGACGGTCTTCTATTGAAGATGACAGTCCTCAGATTCGTCAGCTCCTAGGGCCTCGGATTTTGGGAGCCACACAGGGTCCCTAGTTTCTGGGGGAGTGTGAGTAGCGACACTCTGTCTCTGAATTTCACGATGCCCGGCACTGGGCTGGGGTTGCGCCTGCCCAGCGACCCAGAGCGGCGAGGGAGAAACCAGCCCCAATAGCCAGGTCTGTTGAACGACACAGCTCTAAGACCCCATCGCTGCCTGTAGGCATTCCCTCATCCAGCTCTTGCAGCAGGCCAGCCTGATAAGCCTCTAACACAGCCATGGTGTGCAGGCAGCCACTGGGGCATCGTTCCACAACCGATATCCAGCTTGGCTTTAGCCCAAGTCACTACCTCCAACAGCTCCTTGAGATGAACTGGCTGTGGGGGCATATCTCCAAAAGAATCCTTGGCGTCCATACCCTCCCCCTCTGAGAAAAAGAGGTGGAGCGTGACGCTCTCCTCACAGGGAGAAGAAAAAGCTGAAAAGCATGATTCCCAAACCCTGGGAGAAAGCACTGGATCTAGCTTTTGAGGCAGAAGAAAGGGACAGACTCGCCTTCAAACCCCTTTGCCAGATCCGACTGCGAGCCCCATGACCTCAGTTGCCGCTTCACCATGTCGGATGCCAGTCCAGAACCACTAGGTGCACAGGCACCCTATGAGAGCATGGGCATGCGGCAGCAATGTGAGCAGCTGGCTCCCTTGAGAGCCGACTGAGCATGCTCTGCTCCCAAGCAAGGGACTGTGCGAATGGATACATTCATTAGGTAACAAAATTTGAATTCCCTTTTGTATTGAGCTATTAATTAAGGCTGTCAAACTTTACGCGTTAATAACGTTCATTCATTCATTAATTTTCTCCCGCTTATCTGTAATTCGGGTCGCGGGGGCAGCAGTCTAAGCAGGCCCCCGCCTTTGACTGCTGCCCAATCCTCACAGCACCGTCCCTTACGGTCCCTCCTGCAGGTGGTGAGCCCACGGGAAGGCGGCCCCACGTCACTCCAACGGACCTTGATATTTCCCTCGTAAGCGTTAATGACATGTTAACGCTAATTCATTTTAGCAGCACTATTTTTACCAACGGGCAATTAATGCAGCGTACATTTCTCATTGACCATTTTTATTAAAAATATAAATAAATAAATATAAAAGAGGCAAGACTAAAACCTTCAACACAACACAAATCTATTCTCGACGTCCTTTACTCAAATATATATAAAAAAATGAATAAATAAACTCCACTAAAAAATTGCTTTTGTTTACTAAACATTTGTTTTACTGATGCGCCAAGTCTCAAATCAAACACCAAAATCAAACACCATGATGCGCACATTTAACCCTCTGGGGTCGACAAATGCGTTTTTTCCCTTACTTATAACTAGGAAACAAACTTAAAAACAACAAAAAAAAGGAATCTGTCTTTTTTGATTGTACAGATAAGAGCAATACATCATTCAAATCTGTAAAGGGTCTACTTATATTTGTATACACTCATTATAACAACAAAATGCTGTGTTTTTGTAAAATTAGGAAAACAGACATGGGGCGCTGTCTGCTGTCTCTGTCATCCCTCTTCACAGACACATAAATAAAACAACCTGAATCTCAGTGAATACTTGCCTCACAGACATAATAAATATATAAATAGAAAGCTCAAAATTTAATAGATAAAAAAATAATCTCTGATTATGTAATCAATGATTATGAACATTAAAAGAGGTACAGTTTCTCCGGTATCACCTCATTAACCGCCCGTGTGGAAACATAGCAAAAGTTTGATTTAATGTCCTGATGATTTACGTAATTTAAAACACCGTAATTTTTTATTTTATTTTACAAGAATATTGTGTCTTAATGCTTCATTTGCATAAAGCATCAATATTTGTCTATGAACATGTTGATTATAGTATTTAAAACTTGAAAAGTATTAATTTAAGGTACATTTTGAAGGTACAATTAAAAATGTGCGATTGAGTTGCGATTCATCACGAGTTAACTCATGACAATCGTGTGATTAATCGTGATTAAATCTTTTAATCAAAAGACCTAAATAAAAAAAGTATAGTCAGTACTTTAACTTTTACCAGAGTCCTTTAAAACATGGGTAATTTGTACTTCTGAAGAATGTGTGTATTTTTCCCAGCACCATTCATCAGGCTTTTGTCAAACTGAACAAAAATACAAACAAATAAAGTTATGTATAATGTAAGAATTAAAGCTTAATTAAATGTAAAGCTATATGTAACCAGGTTAAAAAGACAACGGGTCATTTATGTTATTTAGGCTGTGTGTTAAGTGTGTGACACAGTGTGTCACACACTTACGCTGGCCTTTTAAGAAACGGAACTATAACGCAAAAGGGTTGTTTCCTTCCGGTAAAAAAAAACAGAGCGCAACATCTAATTGGTGCACGTGTATTTAGCCATAAAGCACAAAGAATGACCGATTTCTTTTGGGATATATCTCGTTTGGTGTGGAAAAGAAGCGTAAAGGATTAAATATCAGTATAAGACTTTCTTATATAGTTTTGCGTATAATTTTATGTGGACCAGAGATATTGAGATGTGGTTACTCTGTTTAATCAAGAGGGGAGAAAGTGTTTCGTAAGCCCCGTGTGTTTCTGGGTGAGCGGGAAGCCTCAGAGTAAGTTTTGTTCACTGTTCATAATACCACAAAATGGGTTCATTTGCCATCTACATGTTTGTTTATTGAAATGGATTCTGTATTTTATTTCTTTAATATGTGTAGAGAAGGAACGAGTCTGTAATATCCGGTGATAGCATGTGCCAGAGTGGTGGTAAAAAGTAAGTTTGCGACATTGTAATTGATTCCATTCTCTCTATAAATTCATTAAGTTATAAGTTATTTAATGTGATGTAATAATCCAGGTTTAAGTGTGAGAGCATGTGTTATGTTGTGTAATGCTATTTGCACTGTGTTATCTGTAATATGCATTAATCACACACAATGTAACGTTATGAAGGATCGTATTTTCATGTACTTATGTTACTTAAGCAGCCTTATTCAGACTTCGTGCAGATGTTATATTCATGTCTTTTTGTTTCCTAACATAAAGGGCTGCTACCGTTGTCTATGTTCGTGGGTTGTTTATGTCTATATTAGTTGGGTGAACAAAGAGTTTTGTTCATTACCGTTGTGACTTGGAACAATTATATTGGCACTGTGATAAGAGAAGTGGACTTTTTGTTTGTTAACCAGTTTTTCACTAGTCCTACCTTTCTACCTCCATCTTCCCCAGAGTTTGCATAGTTAACGCTGTACTGCTTAACGTGCAGTCTGAAAATAAAAGATCCCCGTTAAAATATATTATCTTTGTCCGGTGTCATTAATCATTCATCTCCCGGGCTACATATACATACTTAGCTGAACATTTTTCGACATGACCATAACCAACAAAAAATAACAACAAGAATTTAGTCGATAGTCTTCCGAAACATGTTGCCTAAACCTGGATACATTTATTTATACATGAACTTTACTATCATATTTACTAAACTCAAGGTTTTTAATTTTACTGTAATTCCAATGTACAGTTGTACTTTTAATCGCAACCTTGTTCAAACTGAACGCTAAAAATTGCTTGTAAAAGTAAATACAGAATGCACTTATTTAACCTACAAACTTTTAGGCTCTAATGGACATGTTTCAGCCACTGCTCGCAACCTTGGGGTAACTATAAATCCTTCTCCTCACATGTTGCTATTGTGGCTCGTTCTTGTCTATTTCTTCTCTACAACATTGGAAGGATTCGACCATTTCTGTTGACACAGGCTGCCCAGGTGCTTGTTTAGTCTCTTGTCATTTCGAGAATGAACTACTGCATCTCTCTGCTGGCAGGTCTTCTTCTGAACGCTATTCGTCCACTGCAAATGATCCAAAATGCAGCTGCATGACTTGTGTTCAACCTGCCTAAGTTCTCCCACACCACCCCACTGCTGTGCTCCCTCCACTGGTTTCCAGTAGCTGCATGTATCAGAATTAAAACACTGATGCTTGTCTACAAGGCCAAAAATGGACCAGCACCCTTTTACCTCAGAGACCTCATGAACTTCCCCTAGATGTCCGTACAGCGGAGTCCCTGGCTATCTTCAAGCGACGGGTGAAGACCTACCTCTTCCTGAAACACTTAAACTAACACTTTCCAAGTTTGCTTTGTTAAAAAAAAATCTCCTAACAGAGTTTTAGGCTGATTTATCTTAAATTGTAATCTAGCGTACCAGTGTAGATTTATTCTTGATAGACACTCAAAGCACTTTTGTAAGTCGTTCAGGACACGGGCGTCTGCTAAATGCCGCAAATGTAAATGTTTGTTTGTAAGCTGCCTTATGTGGAATCTTACATATTTGCAGTTGCAAGACTCTATCCACAAGGGTCTGGAACCTGGACTTTTTCCAATAACCACTATTTTTGAGAAAACCTATAAAACCTGCGGGACATCAAGCTGTTAAGCTGAGGGGTCCCTCTCATCTGAAGAGTTTGGATTTAGAAGGATCAGAGGGTTTTAATCCCAGACTATCTGTCTCTGCATGTTCTCTGCTGCCATTATTAATATTTTGATACTATAATCCCAGAAAGAAGCTATGCTCTGAATTAATATAAGCCTCTCACACCGCCTTACTATGAGGCTAAATATTTACTATGAGGCACCATAGTTAGAAAAATCAAATACGGCATAAAATTCACATAAAACAGCAATCGGAATTCTAAGCTGTGCCTCTCACTTTGCACATATCAAAGCTTTGTTTTTAATCACAGCCTATCTAATAAGACCCTGGAGAGTAATATTGCTGCAATATTCCACCCATAAACAGGATCATATTGCAGCAGGTCACCAGCACTAACCTTCTGTGGAATTATGGTCACAGTAATCCACTCTGATTTCATCAGTCACCACGATAGTGTCAAATAGCCACAAGAACTTCAAGTAAAGCCTTCAAGCTTTTGATGTATCCTGCTCATTGAGGAAATTGCATTACCCTGTTCTCACCGTTAAGTCGGACATAAAATATAATACATTCAATGATGTTGGGACTGAAAGAAGTTTGGGAAAATATTGGCAACCATACTGCTGTTTAACAGTGGATTGAAAAGATTTCTCCTGTATTTTCTTCTCTTTGAATGTGTGTGTTAGCTTGGCTTGTTTGATTGATATTTACTAACTTGGCAATTAGCTCAGTCCTCAACAGCATAATCAAAGCGACAACTTTATACTTTTTTAAAGCTGTTGATTTTGAATTTTGTTTAGGTTTCATTATGATTTAGAAGTTAGTCCAGGGAAGCTTTGGGGAGGATGCACATATTCAGTATGCAGATCAGTACTCACTTCACCATTAATAAATTCTTATAAATTCATGTAAAGGCAAATTTGGCATACATATCGTCATACTTTAACTGATTTGAAGTTGGACTAAATCTACATCATGAGATTCAATCAGGAGATTATTAAAATTTGTATAAATTCCGTTGCAGTATCATTTTATTCTAATTTGAAACATTACACCACACATGTTTCATCTGAACAAGCTTTATTAATATTAATATTTTTATTTTTGTTGTTTTAAATACTTTAATATAATATTATATTTATTATATTTAATATAATTTTATTTGGAGTGTTCATAATGGATATTGTCTCACAGTAGATAACAGTGCCAAGGTAAAAATCCCAGAGAAGACATAATATAAAGAAATCATTACAGCATACTAGTGTAGAAAAGCAAACACAAGCAGTTCATAGAGTATTAAAAGGAGGTAATGAATAAGATAAGAATGAATAATAATACTGAGATGAGCACAGAGCAGTCTTTGTGAAAGTAAACAAATCTAGAATATCCAGGTAAGTTTATCTATAATAATTGTGATATATATCGGTGGTGTGTTTGTTACTCAGTTATCTTGTTTAACTTTGATATTTCCCATTTAAAACCAGTGTGAGAAACAGACTGTGCAGGATGACTACAGATTACAATATAGTCACATGCATATTGTTAAAATTAATGACATTACATAATTCAGTCGCTTTATCCTGGACAGAGATGCAGCCTTTCCTAGAAACACAAAAAGGCATGAGTGAGGGGATCACCCTGGTTGGATCGCCAGTCACTCACAGGGTAACCACACATTCACATCTTGGAGAAGTGGGAAGAAACTGGGTGACAATGGGGACACTGGAGCTGTGAATGGGCAACACTGCCGACTTCTGTGGCACCTTTCTGTTTGGAAACTGACAGTTAAGATGTGCATAAATGATATGTTATGCATTTGGTCAGATAAATAAATAAAATAAATGTAACTTATTACAGTTTACATTTATTAATAGAGATATTCATATGAACTTAATTCATTTATGAGTTAGGAAAATGCTTATTCAGGATATATTTCTAAGCTTTATTTATTATGAAGATATTATATACACGTTTGCATGCTGGTATATTTTATACTTTGCCGTGTAGATTATTGTGTCCTTTGTGATTTTGTCATTAAGTTTAAGGAGACAGCAGCACATATATATTGATTTACAAAGCAATACATTGTAACCTGCCTTCCTATTTGTAGAATCATCTAATACTTATGAGTATCAGGTATTATTCCTATGCTTCTAGTCTGGTTGCTCTATAGAGTACCCAAGATTTGTTCTGAGTTAGGACATAAGGCTTTTGCGTTTCTTTGTAATTTTGTTACTTTGTAATGGCATGTCTTTTTAGCTAGGGCTTCTTCGAAAAAATATATACATTAATATGCAGAAACTTCTTGGTTAAATAGAGGTTAAATAAATAAAGCAATAAAAAAAAGTAACAAATTGTTTAAATGCAATTAAATACAAAGAATCAATGGATAAATAATTAGTTCAACAATATATTACTTTTTTACATCTCTCTCTCTCTCTTACTCACTCACACTCTCTCACTTTCTCATATTGCCCACCCACTATGCAAGTGATAGGGGTCATCTAACACAGACAAACATCTGTGTCTCAGGGAGCATGTGAAGAGAGGCGAGCATGAAGGGGAGTTGACATTCCCCCCACCTCCAGCCTCCACTGAGGAGACCGAGGTCTTCATAAATAATCCTTAAGCAATCTGCTTCTTTCCGCTCCCCTTATTAATTACTTTTATGGCCAAATTCAAACATCTGTCACTGTGGGATATACAAATTAATTATGCAGCTTCTTCCCATCAGGAAAAAAAAGAATGTGTTTGCTGATATTCTGGCTTGTAAGCAGTGCAAGAGATCGCTCTGGGACAATTTATAGTAAAAGGTTTTAAACCAAAATTCAGAACTACACAAGAGAGAAGAGCTTTGATCCTATTTCTAGTCATCTTATCTTAGCATCCTTTTACTCGGTCCATTCCAGTTTGGAGTATACATTTGCTATTTAATGTTAATTATTATGTTTTAAACATTATACACTCTGTGCCTTTTGAAAAGTAATTTGAGGAAGGATTTTAAAAATGTTTGTCTATTAAACTTTTTCTAGGTCTCAAGTCAAGGACCATTTCCCCCCAATTTTTGGTAAGGTGCTTTTTGTTTAGGGACTTTGATCTGGAGCTAGCTGACAGAAGACAGCTGCCTGCTTGTCCTCTGCTCGGCAGTAAGGTGCCCTGGGACTTTGCCCGATCAAGGGTCAGCACCTTTGAGGGGAGGCAACATTTGCTAGCAGTTATTGAGCAGCAGGGAGTCTGCCATGCCCTTCCCCTCATCTTTCAGGAATAAAAAGCGGGCCAGGTTGAAGGCGGATTCGCGGCTGGTGTTACCCATCATCCCTCAGAGCTGAAGGTGGAAGTGACCTTGAGATGGTGAGGGGTGGTGTGGCAAGCTGGGCACAGTAGTGTCGCTCTTGCAGGACTGATATCGCCACTGCTTGAGTGAGTGGGGTTTGTTTTACTCTACCTTTTTAGTGGACAGATAGTTGTGTAATTATGGTATGTAGATGTTAGAATGCAGTGTTGGCATTAAAGTTTATTTGTTTCAAAGTGGGCCCTTGAGCAAGGCCCTTAACCCTCTATGCTCTGGGAGTCCCTTACGAGGGAAATATCAAGGTCCGTGACGTCGAGTGACGTGGGGCCGCCTTCCCGTGGGCTCACCACCTGCAGGAGGGACCGTAAGGGACGGTGCTGTGAGGATTGGGCAGCAGTCGAAGGTGGGGGCCTGCTTAGACTGCTGCCCCCGCGACCCGAATTACGGATAAGCGGGAGAAAATGAATGAATGAATGTTTCAAAGTGGTAAATCCCCAGGCTGGGCAGGTCCTTTGAAAATCAGATGAAGGAGGCTCTGGAAGGGATCCCGAGAATTAAATTGATATGGTTGGTGTATGTTTGGTATTTTGAGAAAAAAAAATGAAAAAAATAAATAAATAATCATAAGCCAAAAATATGAGCAGTCTTTGTTAACCTCAGCCAGTATACCAAGTTTCTCTGTAGAGTCCTGAATTTAATTTTTTTTTCATTAAAACTTTTAAAAAAAATTTATTCGCACCAGCAATCAACATACAGTAAGATTTGCTATAATGATGCCAGTGAGGATGCATGTGCAAAATCTATTGCTAAACACACTGAAGTTGAAGGTCCAACACCATACTTAGATACTATATAACAATTGCCCTTGATTTTTCACCTTTGTATTTAATTCCTTATCATGCTGAATGTAGTGTCATACTGTATATTTAAGGTAAGTCATGTATTCTTTTAAACACAGCTAAATAAAACAGTACACATTTTGAAGTTTTGTGCAAAGTTCTAGTGCAAACAATTAATGGGTGCGAAGCATGGCAGTATATATTATGACAAACAACACATGCTCCATTATGCCAGCTGGTGTGATGGTGCGATAATGTCAGACTCATTAACTTCAGCACACAGTTTACGGTGGCCTTTTTTACGACACAATTAATTGATTTACACATACATTAGAACAAAAATAACTCGACGGAAATGCAGTTGGAAACCAGCTTTTAATGTTTTATAAATGCTTCTAGTAGCAATGTGAAAGAAAGTATTCACTCATGGTTAAAGCACAGGGACATGAAGGATATAGCAGGAAAACAAGCATGCAATAGTAGCCATTAATTTCTCGTATGTGGTTTATTAGCAATTATGTTCTTAGCATGTAGTGGTCCAGTTCAGGTTCTCAGCTCTTTAAAGTTCCTAATGTTCTACTAGCCTTCTATCTATCATTCAGACAAATCTTTACAATCCATTTCCTCTGAATCCATAGGTGACTAATGTAGAGAAATTATTCAAGCTTATGCATGAATATAATTTGACAGAAATACTTCTCTTCCTAATATGTTCCATATTGGATTGTAAGGCAAAAAAGAAAAAATATATATATATTAAGATTTATTCTGTTTTGAATATTAAGGTAACTAAAAGATGGCATTTAAAAATAACAGACTTCTCTATGGGCGTCACTTACTTGTTAATTAATACAACAGGAAAAAATGGGTAGACGTGATAAAATTTGGTAATTTCTACATCTTTAATTTTCTTCTATTAGTATTCCTGTGTATAGCCTTTTTATTTTCAGTTCTATATACTATGTTCTATAGCTTTTCTGGGGTTGAAAACTGAAACATGATTGAGTCAAAAGAATAAAATCTGTAATACAATGTTTCTATTGCTGTTAATCATCATGACAATTCTGCAATAGTAATTTTCAGTCAGCACTGTGTCAGACTACGGAATTGATGTTAATTTTAAAAGCATATTTAATCTCTGGCTCAGAGATCTCATCACACCTCACCTTTGACAAGAAAGATGACTGACTTCTAGTCGGACATATAATAATAATGGGAGAACGAGGGGCATAGTATTAGAATAAAGAAAGCAAACAGGAGTGAGTGGGGGGGAAAGCATTTATTCCTACTCCAATTTGGTGGTGGAATAGTAAGCGATTTATTTAAGCTGATTTATCCTTGAATTGTTATCAAGTTCAAAGTTTGTTTATCTATAGAAGTTGTGTGTTTAATTCATGACAATTTAAGATGTTTATCTAGCAATTAACACAAGGTGTTTTTACCTCTGTGTGTATATTAAATGTGTTGTTTTAGTTAGCATGCCAACACTATCCAGTTCAGGCCCAATGTTTTCAATGGAATGGAGAACATAATACATATTCTACATAATGGAATCCATAAAAAATAAAAATCTGTGAGTTTGGGTTTTTTTTATGCTGCATGTTAGCTAGCTAGCAAAACTTCTTGGTTGCTGTAAACTCTGAGCCATCTGTGATGCAACAGACACAAGCCTACATGTGTACTCAGTAACTGTGACATTCACATTGAACGTAACTGTGACATTCACAATATTATGATAATTCTTCTGTCAAACTGAATAAGCAATGAGCTCCAATACTTGTGTCCAATTATCACATTTCATTACTTCTGGAAATAACATAAATTTACATTTTTGTTGTCATCAGGAATCCTACAAAGTGCACAAAATGTGGATTGTGACACTGTGTTTTCTCTACATTCCCTCATTCTGTGACTTAGCACTCAGACTTGTGAGATTAATCCACATATGATGTGGACAATGACAACTCATGCCACCATGTTTTTCTGCAATGACATTTTTCTACCAGAGAGGGCACAATTTCAAAATCCTCTATTCATCAGCTTTAAATTTGCCATCAACATTAAATCCCATATCTAGGACATAAAAAAAAAAAAAAAAAAAAGGAAAAGAGAAAAAGTATACATTTAAGTTGTCCTGAATGACTTATGCCAATGAGCTATTGGCAGTAATTTAGGGCCATATGTTTATGGATTTAAGTCCATCTCTGAAATGAAATTAAGAAAGGATTTGGATTAGAGGTTACTTCCTGAGCCTTTAAGATAAAGGTTGAATCATTGTATCCCATGGCTCTATAATGAGACTCATTTTTTAACTTTGTATCTAGATTTTTTGGTATTTGTACAAAAGCTGCCAGATTGGACAATTTAATTAACCCATTTTATCCCAGTTGAAATATCAGTCTGTGTGTAATCAATCTATATAATATACAAGTTTCACATTTTGTAATAAAAGTGAAACTTTTTGGGTTTTTTTCCTACTTTTCATGTTTTTCTTTGTACTGCTTAGGATAAATCTGAGCAAATATTAGCTAGTTTAATTGATGTAGCATGTGTAGTAGCAAGCTTGCAAGCTAACACTGAGGTGGTAAGTTAGCCAGTAGTTAGCAAATAAAAAATAATTAAATAAATAAAATTAATTTGAAGCCAGGTTTTACTAGAGGGTAGTTTACAGATTCATTTAATGTAAATGAAGTTATTATACAATACAATTATTACATAATAAAGCTAGCATACTGTGCTGCATTAGATGCCGTTTCTGCATACTTTGCAGCAAATATGCAAACAATGATACCTCAAGCAAGAGAACAGGGAATTACTTTTCACCTGGGGAAGCATATGGGATTAAGGCAGCTAGCAAAGTGGGAATAGAATGCATTATTGTTTGTTGAGAACTAGGGTTAAGGCAAAGAAAAGCTCATATGAATATTAGTTTGGGTTTGTACTACAAAATCAGGTAGGTACAATTAGTTGAAAAATTTTACATTTACCGCATTTGGCAAATAGTGTTGTACAGTGCGACTTACAATGATGTAATTTATATTTCTAAAAGTTGTGGGTTAAGGGCCTTGCTCAAGGGCCCAACAATGTTATCTTGATAGTCCTCGGATTTGAATGCATGAGTCCTGCCAATCAAAAATCCAATATCTTAACCTTTGAGCTACCACATCCTCCAGTGTATCACTATCTCATAGATAACGCCCCTGGTTTAAAGTACATAAATTAGAGCGAGTCAAATTTAGATACATTCTGCAGTTAATAGTGAGAAGCTTTTTAACATACACACAGGTTTAATCTTTTAAGAACAATGCCTGGAATTCTTTTGGCAGATGGTGAATTTAGCTTTGGGGTGAACCAAAAGTAATTGTAAGGTTTGCTGTTTTAAAAGAAAATCTGTAGTTTTGTTCATTTTTATGGCCATTTATGGACAGATGTCAGTGAAATTAGTAACAGCTGATCTCCTGTAATCATGTACGATGGCACTGAAGGTCTGTCAAGACTCTCAGTCCAAATATCATCCCTGCACATATGAGATTCAGTTATTGAAATACATATGTTCCTGAGATTAAATTGATTGGCCATCTAACTAACCCAATTATGACACTTCCTGCTCTGAGAGCATTTCAATGAATAATTGAGGCTCTATTTGCTTCCTTTAATCATTTTTCAGAAACCCTTTTGGTCTACTGTTGCACAAAGCAAATGGCAAGGCATGGCTTTATTGATTCATGCTGTAATTCCTTCCAGAGGAATATAAAATGCAATTTTATTTAATTTCTTCAAAAAGAATGCACCAATTGTTTATACTGAAATATTCAGGCTGTGGCATGCCACACTGGCATCACAGAGTAATGGTTTACCACTAAATAGTTATAATAAAGTTTAAAATGTATAGTGATCTTAAACAAGACATTTTTTTTTTTTTTGTTAGAAACAAAACAAGCGTATTTTTTTTTTTATGTGACCATTTTCTATTAATACTAGAGCAAATGATTCTAGAATGTAGTGCAGCTACACTATATTGCCAAAAGTATTGGGACACCTGTCCTTTCCTGCTATATGTGGTTCTTTTCCAATATGTTACCAAAAAGCTGGAAGCACTCAATTGTATAGGATGTCTTTATAAAAAAAAATTCCTTTACTTGAACTTGAAAACCCAAACCTGTTCCAGCATGGCAATGCCCCTGTGCACAAAGTGAGCTCCTTCAAGATCTGGTTTACATGCTTTGGTGAGGAAGATCTTGAGTGGACTGCTATAGAGCTCTGATCTCATCCCTACTGAACACTGTTGAAATGAATTTGAATGCTGACTGCACCCCAGACCTCCTCACCTCAACTACATCAGTACCTACCTTTCATAACACCCTTGTGGCTGATAAACACAAATATCCATAAGCACAATCCAAAATCTAGTGAAACATCTTCCCAGAAGAGTGGAGGGAATTATAAGAGCAAATTGAGATTAAATGTGGAATGCAATGCTAAAAAAATCACATTCCATACTTATGACCAGGTGACACAATACTTTTGGCAATATAATGAGTTACAGCTCAGCTATATAGTGATCTAACAAACAAACTTCACAAAGGATGCTGATCACAGTATTAGCATAAACAGTGAAACTTTAAAAGCTGAATTTTTTTTAACAGAATTCTGAGAAGGAAGATGAGAGGGAGCTAAAGGTTTAAAGTGCTGCTGCATCGTTAACTTTAGATAAAGGGGAAGCCAGGACTAATTCCCATTGATGCCACTATAACAGGAAGTGAACTGGCATGATGTAAACCCCAGAGTCCAACTTTAATGTTAAAAGAAGATAAAAGAAAACAAAAAACCCGGAAATGTATTCCAAAGAAAATCTTGGAAACAATTGAAGAGCAAATGTTAAAGATAAAGCTGCAAGACATTCCATGTGACTATTTATTTTAAAAAGACACCTTAGTGATCTCACTGTGATTAGCTGGATTGCTCATCCAACAGAAGTGGTATATGCAAAAGCAAGGTAACACCAACAAATATTGTTGCAGACATCAGTTCTGTGCAGCTCAGTCCAATGATGGCCCTTTGAGGCATAATGTTTCCAAACTATTTTCTGTTTCAGATTTAAAACGGAGATTGTCGGAGAGACAGAAAATATGAGGGCTTTGCATATTCATGGCCATAGCTGGAGGCTAGCATGACTAGCCTCAAAGCCCTTGACAAAGGTCACATACTCTTCGGCCAATCCTGTTATTAGAATAAAGATGGAAAGTGCTGTGAAGCTCTGTGCCCGAGAGCTAGCTTCAGTGTTTGTAGACATTCCAGCATATGCTTGCATGATAATAAAAAATGTAGCATTAAACATGATGGGTGAAATTAATTTCGTTTCAGGGAACATTATATTGCGAGGTTTCCTTTTTTCCTACTTTTTCTGAGCTCGAGCTTGTTTAATACATGGCTGCTAATGGCTTTGCTTTTGTTTTTTTTCTTGTATAATGTAATTTACAGCAGACTGAGGTCCATAAATGGGAGGCATTGTAAAATATTTCCATTATGCACCGAATGTCACTAGGTAATAAAAGTCTTTACACTATTTTTATGACTCTCAATCTGTTGCTGTTCCAACAATTTTGGAATCCTTCTAAAAAGAAAACCCATAATAATTTTAATGCGTTCATTCTTTTGCATAACATACCCTTGATGTTTTGTTTTTGTTTTGTTATTTTGCAAATATTGTTTCCACTGTTGACTGTATGTAAAAAGACACCAAATACACTAAAAGGAAAATCTGGACAATTATTATAGAAGGTCTCTTTATATCGAAGGTATATATCTTTTCTTAACAGAGCTGTAAAGGTTTCACAGTCATTTAAGCAGCAGTTCAGACAGATTGATGTTAATGTCATTGCAGTTACAAATGAAGTGTGCCTGACTTGCTGGCCCCTTCATAAAGCTGAAATGAGCTTCACCGATCATTAACCATATACCTTTTGAATACTGTTTACAGTTTTACAAAGCCTCAAATGCCAAATATGTTGGTATTTTAATAAAAAGAACCCAGCTTCAAAGTTCTTACAATCATATTGGGGAAAGAATGGCAATGCCCATATCCATTAATCTTAATAACAATGCTTTTTTTCTGCGTAAGTTAGTAATGGTTGCTTGCAAATATTTTAATAATGCCTTATTAACTGGGGTGTAGCCAAATCAATGGGGTGGCCATGCTAAATCTAGTGACAATCAATTGAAAGGCAAAATACTTAACCACATTCATAGAAAATGGCTCCCCTATCTGAGTATGTATGGCCTTAATATAATCCCATTAAACATATAACTGCACAATCAGGTTATTAATCTTCACGTCAAGCTCTTATGATTCTATGGTTAACTTTACAATCTCCCCTTCTGTCCCTGTATGCATATTGTACATTGGTAAAATAACACTAATGTTGATTTCTCCTTTACAACATATGGAGAATTCATTAATTTATATCTAGGCCACTCAAGTTCTTACTCTCTCTATTCAACGCTACAGTACTGTACTACAGTACTCACGATAAATGTGATATTTCTACAAATTTACACAAAATTCATTTTGCTATATTCTTGCAAATATGGTTTTGGCTCGTAACTACCGTTTGTCTGTGGCTTTATGACACTAATGAACCTAATGACATATGCTAAAAGGGTTTGCATTTATTTTTTTTTTTTTCCACAATCAACATTTGTTTGCTGTATAGCAAAATTTTTATAATGTTCAATATAGCTAAGATAACATTGCACATCACATGTATTGTGACTCCAAAAACATAAGCTCACAGCAGGTAATATTAAATGACAGATATCCAAAGGTGTCCTTTTATATAATCAATCTTTCAGCTTAATACAAAAAAAAAATTAACTAGCTTCATAATAGCATGCCACAGGCTACCCCGTCCAACCATTATTTCAGTCCATGCTTGGAAATATCTGACAATGTTCTATAAATAATAATGAATAATAATACAGCATCTTTAATACTTATTAACACTATTGTTGCTTTTTGTCATCAATGCTATTATTGAGCGTTTACAAATAAATCACAAGGACACACGTACTTATATGCATGTTTTTATTTCACATATTAACAATATACAATGATGTGCTACATAATTGCAATTTTTTATGTTTTAATTACAAAAATATTATTTTGTATGTCCCTTTATTTATATTTAAAGCTTTCTGCAATTGATCTGGAATTGAGGGTTTCTGTAAAACGTATTTATTGGCTGTGATGTTTTTTGTTTTTCTTTGATTTTGTTTTGTTTGTCTTTGTGGTGGTGGTGTTGTTTTTTTTTTTTTTAACATTTACACACTGAGTAGGCAGAAGTCAGCACCAAAAATTGGTAAATACTGTATCTTGTATATAACATTTTAGATTTATGGACATGCTGAAAAACACTGTGCACAATATTATATTCCTTTGTATTTAAAAGCCTTTTAGTGAACAAACTGGAGGTTAATCTAAAGGTTTATCTAATGAGGGGGAACAATAAAACAATAATGTTTGAAAATGATGTAGAACATGCTGTTTGTAATACCTGGTATCCACAGAGTAAACATAAAATCTATTTTTTCACCATATGCTGCTCACATAATGCCATCCCAAGATACACCTTATCTGATTATGCAAAAGTTAAATTAAGTATGAGTTGCATATTTGCCAATGTTCTCTCTCTCTCTCTCTCTCTCTCTCTCTCTCTCTCTCTCTATCTCTCTCTCTCTCTCTATCTCTCTCTCTCTCTCTCTCTCTCTCTCTCTCTCTCTCTCTCACACTCTTTCTCTCACTCTCCCTTTCTCTCTCTCACCTTTGCTCTCTCTCTCTGCTGCTGCTGCAATATAAGCTCTTTCAACTAGGAGACAATCCGTCTTCCCATTACTACATTTATGATTTTTTTCTTTTTTTTGGTCTGGGTTTTGTTTTTCAATATTTAAACATTCCAGAGCCAAGAAAACATCTGTCAAATCTCCGCAATGAAAATGTCCATGTTATCCTTTTTAATATGGTCGCTTTGTTAGCAGCTTAAGGCCTGTCTGACAACTACTTGTTCATGTACTGCTCACACAGGGGCTGCCAATAAAATATGAATTGAACAGAATTGAACGCGTGATATAGTTTATGAAGCACTCAGAACAGGGCAAGTTTCCTGAACAAGCAGGATTAATTAATTATTCTATTTTCTTACCAAGTATGGTCCCTATAATGGACTTTTAAAATTCCAGACCTGGCAAAACCTAAAGCCATGTGAGAGTTAATTCTTGTTGGAAAATCAAATACAATTTCATTTGATTTATGGAATTACAAAAATATGATTTTTATGCAATTGCATGTGAAAACATCCCTCAATTTTCTACAAGGCCTACACAGGATCTTGGGAGAGCCTGAAGTCTATTTCAAGAACTTATCTCTTTGGATTGAAGAGTAAACCAGAGTATAAAGAGTAATCCCCAAAGCAGGGACAGAACATGACAAACTCTACACAGGGCAGAAGTTGGATTTGAACACCAAACATTGTAGGTGCTGTGTGAGGGTAAATTTGAGTGTTATGACCTGATAATACTTGATCATATGTGAAAAATACAACCGAATATCCCACATGTTCTATACAGAACCTGAGGGGGAAAATTAAATAAGTAAATAAATATATCAATAAACCCACAATGCCAAAGATTGTGCTATGAAGGTCTAACAGAGATAAGTAAACTGTCACCTAAAAGCCTAATAGATTTTCCTAAAGAATGCAGAGTGCTTATTTATTAGACTTTGTAGGTTATTAGTATTCTTTAAAGGTTTTCATGCACAAATGTTGTACATTATATAAAAAAAAGTACTGTATTTAAGTAAAAAAGTACTGTATAAAAACCTGGTGTATGACACGCAAAAATTATAATTTATGCATTTATAAGTTAATATTTATGCAAGCAAATTTGTTAATAGTAACATTATTAGATGAATTGCAGTAATTTGAATTAACAACAAAGAGCACCATTTCTCCTGAAGTCGGCACTTATAGAATCTATACACAACACAACGAACTCAAAAGTGTCAGTCAGCAAAAGTGATATTAAAAAGTAGAGCTCCTCATTGAAAATTTAAGAGCCATGGAGAGCAATTAACAGTGAAGACAATGGACCATCTGCTGTCAAGACTGCACTTGGATGGCTCAGGAAAATCCCACTCAAAAATCCAACTGAGACCATCTGAGAAGACAATACACAATCATCTGCTGCAGTCAACAGAATCTCTACATTGAAAATGAAACAGTTACGGTACTATATTGCAAACATGACTTTCCAGAGTATGCCTGTAATGACAAGCTTTTTGTACCAGGAGAATTGCATGGACATTAATTTATCAGTCTGCCAGAAAAAAAAAGATAGCATACACAACAACAACTCTCGAAGAATTAGCTTCATAAACATTATACATTTCAGAGGGCAAACATGAGTCAAGAGATGTAGCTAAGAAAAGTAAAAAGAACAAGGATACTAAGCAGCCTAGATTGTAGAATCTTTATAACTCAATTGCATAAGTCAATTATTAAACAAGCAATGAAGAACTGAGAGAACCTTCTCTCAATAAAGCCATTTTTGCTCACAGTTTTCCCACACTTTGCTGATAGACATGGCTTAGTAGGCTTTCTCTATCTGTCTGTCTCACACTCCCTCTCCATTTGGGTCTCCATCTCCTGCCAGGTTATTTTGAGACTCGTCTCATGGTCGCCAGTACTTATAGAGGTGTGGATCATGGCCAGCACACATGCCACAGCTACAGGGTGCCTAATTTCCACCGATTAGAAGGCCAGGGATTGCTATGAGGGGTTTTTGTTTTTCAAATTTTTCAGTTGAGGTAATATATGTAAAAAAAACACTATCATAAACTTTCAAAACAATGTCAAGCACGATCATGTACTATATCAAATGTGGCACGCAGTGTAGAATCTTCATAAATAATCATTGAGTCAAAAGATTGCACTCTGGAAATCTAAATATCACAGCAATTTATGTCAAACAAGTAATATGATGACTCTGAATGACATTGCTGACTCCAAATGCAAGGCTGTTATCTTTCCTGTGAGTGGTTTATGGCTCACATTATGACTATAGTGGTCCTTTTTTCCTGGCTTTACTACACAACCTTGTTGCACCCAAGGTTGTCATTTCATGCTTACTATTAATTATGTTTGTTTGCTTTATATAAATGTGTTTTTACCTGCAACCATGAGGGTATTTAAATTAAAATGGTGAATGCCTAGTTTTATGAATTTCCATGCATGCAAAGGTCTGAATTTTAATGCTTGCAAATAAGGCTCATCAGTTCAAAGTGTTCATATTCTTTTTTTTCAGTGTAGGATCTTCACATTATTATTGTCGGAGTAATATGCATACATCCATTATTTTTAAACATTTTTCTCCATTCATTTAAAACATTTTTTTTTCTATTTTTTTTAACAAACAATGTCATTTCTTCAGTACTTATACAAAAAAGAGAAATATATTTAAATCATTCATTCAAATACATTTTTTGTAGCCCTGTAAGTAGTCTCTTGTCTGATGAGATGCCACCATTCACATAAATGCATATGATTCGGTAAATGGAAAATAGAATCTTCATAAGTTCATGATAAAAAACAAAATCTGGAAATATAGAACCACAATATAATTCATGCTCTGAATAGCTTTGCTTGACTATTTTTGCATTACCTTGTTGGGTTTGTATCAGAACTATAATCCATCAATTTATGACTCCTATCCAACAAAGCAATATCTTATTATTCCATTGACTAATGAATGACCACTGACCAAGAAAAGTTTATATGTATTCGATAAATCACTGTTGTCATTACTTGCTTGAATTTTGACATATTGCATTGCAACTGCCAATCATTTTCTCATTTCTGGTTTGCTTTCAGGTGGCACATGGCATTTCCCTCTATACAGCTTAAATGATAATCAAGCAAAAGTGTTTTTATATTTTACATGCTTGGGTAAAAAAACTCTCACTCTATTTCTGCCTTTATGTGATATCTGTAACTGTAGGGCAAGCCTCAAGCCTGAAGACAAGACTGCTCTTTTCTGATAACTCTGTTCATATTTCTGTTATTGTGAACAAATGAACTCAAATGCGCTGATATTTGTCAGTTGTGGTTCATCATATTACTGATGCATGACCTCAATTAATACTAACAGCTAAAGGCTCTTTTGCTGTCTCGTTTTAATATAAGTACTTCATGCATCGTAGAAGTAATTATTTTCCCCATTAACGTCGCTTGCAGTGCTGGTTGGAATTGTGTGATTAAAAGAGATTAGAGGAAAGATACAGCTGCAATAAGGGGAAGACCTTTCCCGGCAAGTTTTGCTCCAAATCACACCACAGAGTCATACATAAAATTTGAGTGCTGGGAAGGTTTTTTTTTTTTTTTTTTTTTTTTTGCATTAGACTTAGAAAGAAAAGAGGTCTTGGCACAAAAAAATAAAATAAAAAACTCCTGTTTGATTTACCTTGATAGGTCAGGGTGTAGGGTTTTTTCATGTACCCATTTTTATTTATTTTTTATTTTTTTTCTATGTTATCTTATACATAGCAGATATTTTGTTAATTGTGATCTAGTCTCTCCAGATTCCATACATACATACAAACATACATTTTCTTCAACTTATATGAGTCAGAGTTACAGGGGCAGCAGCCTAAATGGGATGCCCAGACCACATTATGCAATGTCTGTTTTACCTTCTGGCTCTCGCTTTTAGTTATGCTGCCATAGTAAATCTTGCTGGAGTTTTCAACTGCACCGTGTCCCTAACTTTTATACAACAATAAGGATGCTTAACAATCCATATACTTCTCTACCTGTCACCCCTCTTCTCTCTATCTCCCCCTCTCTCCCTCTCTCTCTCTCTCTCTCTCTCTCTCTCTCTCGTTCGGGTTAAACATGCTCCTGAGGTTCCATTGATCAGTGTTCCTGCCCCTCCCCTCTCCTTAGATCTGCCCGCTTCATTCCGGCCTGCCTCTGGATGGTGTTTTCTTTGATTGGAGGCCACTCTGTGCAGCTGGGGATGTTTCACATCTACGGCCTGAGGATCCATGATATTACGGAGTAGGAACAGGAGTTTTGAGGATGGATTTGGACTGTAGTTAATGTCAACAGTCTGTTACACTGACTCAGAACTACAGTTTGCATATGATCACCATCATTGCACACCTCAACATCGTTTATATGTAATGAATGGACAATCGGTACCACCCAGATGAGGTAGGTTCCCTCTTGAGTCTGGTTCCTCTCAAGGTTTCTTCCTTATGCCATCTCCGGGAGTTTTTCCTTGCTATAGTCACCACCAGCTTAATTATCAGGGACAAACTTACACATAAAGAACATCTTATTCTTTTTAATCACTACATTATCACCACAGACAATATTCATTGTTAAAAGCGCTAAACAAAACATTGACTGAATTGAATTGAATTAAATTGAAAAATTATCCAATGTATTTTTAGTACTTTACATTTAATTATCTTTAGTAGGATACTCTAAGGTGGCTGAGAAGTGCAAAACAAAATACAAAATTTTGAAAAAACCCAATAATAATAATAATAATATATACTTTCTTTCGGCTTCTCCCGTTAGGGGTCGCCACAGCGGATCCTCCGCACGTTTGATTTGGCATATGTTTTACGCTGGATGCCCTTCCTAACGCAACCCTCCCCAATTTATCCGGGCTTGGGACCGGCACTGAGAGTGGCTGGGGATGGTTCCCTGACCGGGAATCGAACCCGGGTCGCAGTGGTGAGAGCGCTGCATCTTAACCACTAGACCACCAGGGGACCAATAATAATAATAATATAAAAAACTAAAAACTCAATAAAAAAGTCAAACAACAGAAAGTGAAAAAAGTGAAAAGGTAGATATTGTTTGCAAATTAAATACTCCAAATGTCCACTCCAAATGTCTTGGAGTGCGGACTCCAGAGGACCAGGCCGTAGAGGCCGCCACACTCCGGGTAGAGTGAGCCTTGACTTTAAAAGGAGCAGGGAGACCAGAGGACTCATAGGAGGATGAGATGGCATCCACAATCCACCTGCTGAGGGTCTGCTTGTTCAATGGAAGCCCTTATCATAGGGACCGTAGCAGACAAACAGATGCTCCGACTTCTTTTACAGTTCTGTCCTGTCCTGGCTTTCTTTACCCCAGACCAGGGTATGTGCGTGCACTGGACACATACCCTGGTCTGGGGTAAAGAAAGGCACTGGCTATGTCCAGGGTGAACTCCAGGTGGGACAGGGCCGCAGAGAGCCTGTAGGTCCCCGACCCTTTTCAGGTAGGAGATAGCAAAAGAAAGGCAGTCTTGACTGACAGAAAACTTAAGGGCCACCAGACAGAGCCCCCAGCACAACGACCAAGTCCCACACAAGCATTCTTCAGGCTTTAGCCTCCGGGTGCCATGCAGGAAACATGACACCAAGGGGTGCCTGCCCAGCGACTGCTCAGCAAGCGGCGCTCAGTAAGCCGCGATAGCGGACACATAACATATCAGGGTAGAAGAAGACAACCCTGAGGCAAACTGCTCCTGTAGGAACTCCAATACTGAACCAACCGGGCAGTTAACTGGGCCCAATTGGTGGTGCTCAAACCACACAAAGAGCAGGCACCATTTATTGGAGGATGGTCTCCACTACCTCAGTAAAGAGACCTGTGCCCCCTCATGGGCCACAGCCTCCATAACTCCAGGTGGGGGTGAACCAGGGTGCCCCTGCCTGGGAGTGAAGATCCCTCCTGGTGGGAATCTCCCAGGGAGGTTGTTTAAAAAGGGCCACCAAGTCCGCCATGGCCCATGGTTTGCCTGGCCACTGAAGGGCCAACTGGAGGAGACGGACTCCTTCCCGGCAAACTCTCTCCAGAACTCCTGTAGCAGCACAATGGGGGTAAAAGCGTACAGGCGCAGCCTCAGCCATATCTGTACCATGGCTTCCAGCCCAAGAGGGGCTGGGTGAGTGAGGGAAAACCAGAAGCGACAGTGTGATGACTCTTGATTTGCAAACAGATCCACTTGAGCGCTGTAAAACTTACTCCATATTTGCTCCATTCCCCAAGCCATGGTCCTTGCCTCAAAAGGGTGTCTGCTCCCTGATATAAGTACCCTGGGATGTAAGCTGAAGGGCTCGATGCAAGACCTTGATAATGCAAAGTGGGTTGCCCTATCCCCAGTATTGGTAAGCTTTGCCCCCGAAAGCAAACCTGAAGAACGTCCTATGGGATGGAAGGATGGATTTGTGAAAGTAAGCGTCCTTTAGATCTATCATGAAAAAACAGTCCTTGGACCTGATTTGAGACATGACCTGCTTAAGAATAACCATCCTGAACCTGAGCCTCAGCCTCAGCCTCAGCAACGAGCGGCTCAAGGAGATCTAGAATCTAGACTGGTCTCTGGTCTGCCCAGAGTGGCTGGAGCAAAGCCCTGCAGCTGCTGGGGCCTACTGAGAGTTGGCAGCATGGTGGTAGGGGTAACACTCTGACCTCACGGGGGCGCTAAGCTAAGACCCACAACTTTCAGGGTCTATCAGCCAAAGCCCTCTTACTGGAGTTGACGGCCCTCAGGAGTCCGAGTGACAAAGCGGTGAGAGCGATGAGAAAGAGACTGTTTCTTAGACTCCTGAAACTAACCGGTCTATTTCAACCCCACCACATTAGCGTAGAGGGATATATTAGGGGTGAAAAGGTAGAGGATCTGGACATCTCAGTGTGCAGATCGGGAAAAAAGGGGAGATCCTGCAATAAAGGTTGTGGGAAGGGGCACAGAAAGTGATTGTCCAGCTTACTAGATGGGCGCAGCTTCTGCCTCTTGTCTGGCCACGTTAATTCAAGCTTGGACACAGCACGAGTGAGTTCCTCATACAGAACTGGCTAGAAGTCAGTGGGCTCGCTAGTCTCCAAGCCCCCCCCCCCCCCCCCCCCCCCCCCCCCTCCTCGGAGGAAGAGAGGTGGAGCACAGCGCTCCCTCTACTGAGGGAAGAAACCGTCAAATGGCGTGCTTCCAAACCCAAAGAGAGGAAGCTGGTTCCGACAGGTGAGGCGGGAGAAAGGGAAAAGCCCATCTCCATGCCCTCTGCCAGATCCACTTGCGAGCCCTATGACGTCTGATGCCACTTTGCCTCAGCAACAGCAAGGCAAGAGCCACAAGGGAGAGCGCCTTCCTTGAAAGAGCGCTCTCTGGGAGCGGAGGGTCCGCATGGACATGCGGCTGCAATGCGAACAGTCAACTCTCTTGAGAGCCGACTGAGCATGCTCCTCTCCCAAGCAAGCTACACACAGTCTGTGTGTATCCCTGTGTGTAAAAAAGGAATTTTAAATGGACAGATGAAGAGTTGGAGCTGTTGCAGGAGAACATACTTTTACCTTTGAAAAAATGCAATCTGATGGTTGTACAAAATTCCATAACTTTTTAACAGCAAAACAACTACATCCTGTTCTAGTATCTTGTTCAAAATTGTTTTTGAAAATCTGAGTTTTCAAAAAGTTCTGTTTTAGCTCGATTGAAGAAACAGTCTCACATAAAAAATATATATATATATTTGCTTCATAATTATCCGTAGTAATATGGATACAGTGACGTGTACCAAACAGGACTCCCTGAGTATTTGGCAGAGGATTGGAGAAATAAGAAGTGGGAAGGGAATTTGTAGGAGGAGTTTTATTGTGGGTGGGACTGGATGCCAACTCCACCTCTCAGCACTTTTCATAAGTTAGCCTAAATTTTGCACAACATTTGGAAAGAAACATACCTTCTGTGTGTGTGTGTGTGTGTGTGTGTGTGTGTGTGTGTGTGTGTGTGTGTGTGTGTGTGTTGTCCAACAGTCTGTTTGGAAGCTAGCGTAGCGTAGCATTGCATGGCAGTATTCCCAACAGACTCAGGTGCCAGAGTCTGCATTTGAGCAGGGGGTATGTGGAAGGGGGCTGGAGTGTGTATGTTTGCGTGCATGTGTGTGAAGGGGTTTGAGTGGACCATCTGCCAGATTTGAGGGAAATCACTACAACATGCAGGTGCGGCAATATTCTGCCCAGCACGTGAGGTAAAGACAATTTGGGGAAGAGGCAGATTAACACAGAGATAGCTTGCTGCCAAAAAAAGCCACTGAAGTATTATGGATTTGCGGTGTATGGCTTTTCTTAGCTTTTCCAAACTAAATCAAGTAGTTAAGGGGCTTAATTTATAATCGCAGAAAATCCTGTTCTGTACAAAATCACATCAGCAACTTGCTGTCCAAATGCAATACACAATAAAAAAAAAAGCCAGAAGAAAATGGCTTTTAATTTACACACAACATTGCTGGTGCTTGTCTCTAATCACACAGAGTACTCATATAGTCTATGTGCGTGTATCACATATGGTCCATATCGCATTCACAACAATGCATTTTCATCCAACACACACAATGAAATAATCAGTTCTGATTCATAGAGTGTCATGCAGATGTTTACATAAATCATCCCTGCCTGGCAATGTAATTACAATGACAGAAATGCGTTACTGTGTAATCCTGCATTCACAGAGAATTCAATTAAACAGATATGTCTATCTAACATATTTGTGAGAGCAAAGGGGAAAAACATACCTCGGATATAATCCTAATATGAACAGACAGGGATTGAGCTATTGTTGTGTAGGTGTACTAGAGCACAAATCAAGGGATTAGTGGAAAAGGTTATTGTATTTTTTTTTTTAAATAACACAAAAGCAGATTTCCAGCTGTGCAGAATACTTTTTTTCCCCAGTTTAATACATCTTCCCATATTACGACATTCCGTAATATTGTCGGGGAACTGTGTTAACATGTGTATAAAGAGATTCCAGCAGTTCCATTAGGACACTCAAATTAAAGTAAACCCTGGCTTTGTGTAGTTTAATTAAATAAATTGAATTTCTACATACATACATAATGTCCTGGTGCATGTTTTAGTTATTTATCTTTAAAGCCTAGTTCAGCAAACCTATAGAAAATATATTGGATGTATTTTATTGCAGTGTTGCAGTTGCTACAATTAGAAAATAATAATAAAAAATTAAATTTAGTTTTAAATGTGAAATCTATCAGGAGTGTGTAAATCACAGGTCCTGGAAAAACACAAAAAGAGATGAGAAAAATTATTGTTCCTGTAATAATGAATCACTATAATAAGAGATAGCTATGTAGCACAAGTGTACTTTTCACATTATTCTGAGCATTTAGATATATTTCAGACAAACAAAACAAAACTCTGGTTGATATTGGCAAGATTTTATTTTTTGAAAATTAAATGTAGATCTGTTTGGTGTAAGCAGACTAGATCTAGATGAGCGAGTCCATAATGTATTATGTTATGTATTTTTATTCATAAAGATATTAAGAACCATGCTGCTGCTGCATAAGGTGAAGTAAGTCTGACAACGGATGTATATAGTTGGGCCTGGAAAGGTGGCGAGTGAAACGCAAATATGAGTAGCACTTGCAAAGATGGCTACCAGCAAATTTGGTCAAAATATGAACAGTTACATAGATAATACATAGGAGGGCACTAGCTAGGCTACCCATATCGATACTGGGAGAGCCAATGTCATGAATAGAGATTAAATGTTTAGTTCATCCATTAACACAAGTGGCAATTGTTGTTGTGTGTTCCTAAAGAAAGGGCTGTTCCGACTTTAGCATGAACATGTTGCCTGGCCTTTGTGAATTTGTCAGTGTATGCGTGTTTCCACTCTCTGGTGTTTTGTATTGTTTTAGAATTTATAATCACACTCTATCACCCAAATGTGAATGGGTTACCCTTTTGAGTCTGGTTCCCCTTAAGGTCTCATAACATCTAAGGGAGTTTTTTCTTGCCACAGTCGCCCCAGTCTGCTCATCAGGGATAAACACTAATAATTCACTTTAATTCTTAAATTCTGTAAAGCTGCTTTGAGACGATGTCCATTGTGAACAGCGCAATAGAAATAAACTTGACTTGACTTGTTGTAATACATCCCACTGGTTTCATGCTGGAAGAAAGAGGGACAGGCAAAATTTCACCAAGAAGAGCTTTCATTTTCACCCTGGGGCTTTCCATTTAATTTCTCACGCTGGGGCTAACGAACACAATTGCGGATCGGGCCGCCTTCCTCTGGCCCGAGTGCACTCACCGGCCGGCACTTCTTTCTCCGGCGACCCTTCCGCTTGTCGACTCTCTGACCGAGGCTGGTGTCTCTTTTCGAGGCTGGTGTCTCTCTCCTCTTTATTGAAGTCACTGAACTGAAACAGAGCACACTTATTAATCTCATCAGCTGCAGGTGTTTCTTACCACTTGTTCCGTCTAGCTCTGCCCTCCACTCGCTCACCACTGGCACACGTGTGTTTGCTAATAGCACTTTCTCTCCGCTTGCACTCACATGACACCAGCTGCCTTGTTTATCATGAGCTGAGCTTACAGATTCTTCTGACACGTACGCCAGCCAGAATCAACATATTCAACTCCATCAGGTTACCTTTGGACTCATCTGCACTGACAGACATTTTTTCTCCTTTTTGCCTGTGGAATTACAGCCTTGCCAACAAAATAATGTTGCTACAATTTAAATCTCATGAGAAAAACAGCACTGTTCAATATTTAAATAAAAAATACAAATGTAATTAAAAATTAAACATTACACAACATTTTTCAGCATCTAACGTTGTGTTTGGCATACTAAGGTTTTTTTTTTGTTTCTGATTTATGATAATTTCATCACTTATTTGCACAGTTCAACGCTGTCCACTGACCAGCTAATATTCTCCAAATAATTTGTTATGGTTTTATTATGCTTTTAATATTTGTTATGATTTTCCTTTTATTACTTTTACTTAACTTTTATTATTCAATATAATGTTTTTGACATTTGAAAAAGAAGGTAAAGTGCCTTGATGCTGATGTATTAATCAAAGTAATTACTAAGTACATTGGAGTTACATATTCTATAGCCACATATTTTATAGCCACTATGTCAATCAATATCACTGTTTCCACTTTACGGCTCCACCCAGATCATCAGAGGCTGGTGGTATTTACAGATGACATCCCTCCATAGGGGTCTGGTCAAAGTCATTAAAGTCACAGTCATGCTTTCATGGGAGAAACTCCACATGCTTGGCACAGTGGGAGTGTGAGGAGTGATGAAAGGTGATTAGGTGGGTTTTGCCAGTTAATTGAAGAAAAGGGTATTCATCACAGGGGGGATTACCACATGAGGCGGCTATTATTTTCATATCAGTATTTATATTTATTTTGTGTGGTCATATTGTGATTATACACAATTTTCATCAAAACAAAAGTTGGGAATATTAGCAATATCATCTATTATAGAATGTGATTTAGACTTTGTTACATGTTTTTATTTCTTTTTTCGTTTCACCTGTTTCATGTAACTTAGTATAACACATGATTCATAACTTATAATTATAATTATAACTATATATATATATATATATATATATATATATATATATATATATACATACATACATTCATACATTCATACATACATACATATATAAAACTATATAACTATAACATCTTCAAATAAAATATGGGTTTTCAACAAATCATTCCAAAATATCAGTGGCGGGCCGTGCATTTGGTACCTGTGCCTTCAGTGGGGATTTACCACAGACTTATTCCACCTTTTGATACCACCACTATTATGTCACAATTATAGAAACCATCAATACTATACAAAAAAACGCAATATAACAATGTGTGCCATTACAGAAAGAGAGGCATTTTACTAAAGCAAGAAACCCAGTTAAAACAACTCCAAACCTCTACACTACAACCGCAACTGTGCACCTACATCATCTGGAGCAGTTCAGAATTAATGTTAAAAATAACATGACAAAAACATAACAATGTAAATAAAATACAACCTTCTCACCAGAGATGCATACTAATAATTGAGTGTCAGAGGCTGTAAGCCAGTGGTACCGCTCGTATTTACTGGTCTGGAAGTGGTGAACAAACCCTTCCTCGGGCTGAAACAAGCTAGCTAGGTTGGCCGACATCTTCTCACAATGTCTAGCTTTTCTTGAAAATGTATTTTTAAATATGTCCGAAACAAAATAAATTTATCTTCCTCCGTAGGTGTAAAAAGGTCTAATTCAAATGTATTTGTGTGCAGAGCGTTTCAGACATGTTTTGCCAGTCAAACTTGGCTGTAACAGTTTCCCACTGACCAACCAATCAGAGGATGGAAAAATGCTGACGCTATTCTGGTCCAGCTAGCTGGCCCTGTAAGGCAAATTTTAAATCTGATTGGTTAAAGAAACAGAGCTTATTCTTAAGGAGACTATGGTAAAAGAGCCAGCCGTATTGACTTTGCAGGCCCTGGGCATTAGATTGACATGGCAGCACATAGAGGCTGAAATCTGATTGGACAAAAAATCGAACATCTACATACACATACAGTAAGCAGTGCAGCCAAAAGAAACGCTACAAAATGAAGAGAATAAACTGTTGTGAATAAATTAATACAATTTAATAGAACAAATATTATAATTTAGGTTGTAAATGCATGTATAGGGGGAGTGGTGGCTCCAGCGGTTAAGGCGCTGGGTTGCTGATCGGAAGGTCTGGGGTTTAAGCCCCGGTATCGCCAAGCTGCCACTCTTGGGCCCTTGAGCAAGGCCCTTAACCCTCTATGCTCCGGGGGTCCCTTATGAGGGAAATATCAAGGTCCGTGACGTCGGAGTGATGTGGGGCCGCCTTCCCCGTGGGCTCACCACCTGCAGGAGGGACCGTAAGGGACGGTGCTGTGAGGATTGGGCAGCAGTCGAAGGCGGGGGCCTGCTTAGACTGCTGCCCCCGCGACCCGAATCACGGATAAGCGGGAGAAAATGAATGAATGAATAAATGCATGTCAAAACTGACAAAACTTTAAAGTTATAGTTTTACAATAGCTGTTACATAGCACTTACTCTAGAGACTCCTTCCAACAATGTCAAATAAACAATTACTATAAACCTTTGATTTGACTTTTAGTTGGTGCTTCTGTCAAAGCTGCTGTTATAGATATTGAATCAATAAGCAATCAGAATTTAAAACTCAACAGTACTGACTTTTACCAGACAATATCACATTTTCAAATCTAGCTGTAAATCCTTTTATTTTGTTTATTTTTTTTTTATAATTATTAAATTGTTTGTCCATGTTTATTGTACTCTGGGAGTGGAAACTTTTGAACACTTGCTTTATTTGTCCAGAAAAGGAGGAGCTCTGTTCTTGTTCTTCACAGATCAGTACCAGTCCTGGAGGCTCACCGGCAGTGTCCCGATGATGTAATTATTTCCCAATGACACCTGGGAAGCAGGCAACTCAGGAAGGCATCGCTCACCGCCAAGTGTGCAGATGTTTCTAATTGCTTTCCATTACCAAGAATAACAGCTGTTTATATCTATCAGCATATAATTCACAAGAGTTCCAGACTGTTAGGATAGCATATCCCACCTGGTGACCACCATCAATTGTCAGCTCTAGGAGAAGGACATTCTTTGTTGCTTGGATTTGGAAGGTGCCCTCAGTGAAATAGAGTGTCACCTTCAGTCGTCGTTACTTTAGTATTAGAGCAGGAAGAATAGTTAGTTTCTTTGTCTTCGGAGACCACATTGTGTCCACGCTGTGTCTTCAGAAAGTCAAGTCAAGAAGCTTTTATTGTCATTTCAACCATATAAACCTGATGCCAGTACACAATGAAATGAGACAACATTTCTCCAGAACCTTGGTGCTACATAAAACAACATAGAGCTACATCACACACCATAAAGCTACCTAAAAGAAAACAGAGCTAAGGACTAAGTTGAACTAGCCACATAAAGTCCATTGTGTTCAACTTACTGCAAACAGACAATACAGGACATTGTGGGACAGCTGCACAAAACACATAATAGCGCCAAACAGTAAACCTATTGTATAATGTTATACAGTACAATGTGAAAAAGAGATCTACAAACAGTGTATTTGTAAATGTAAACGCAATGCTGTGAAAAACAGCAAGAGCTGCAATCAAAACGTGTGCAAAACAGCATGTAAACAGTATAATATAATTATAATAAAATAATATAATGGTGGTGCTGAAGACATAAATGTGTATAAATTGAAATTGTTCAGGTTGTAACAGTTCAGTAACACACAGTTAAGTGAATATGTGAAAGAGTTTGGTACAGTTCAGTACTGTTTGTCGAGGGGCCTGATGGCTTGAAGGAAAAAACTGTTGCACAGTCTGAATGTGAGGGCCTGAAAGCTTTGGAACCTCTTTCCTGATGGTAGGAGAGTGAAGAGTGTGTGTGAAGGGTGTGTCGGGTCATCCACAATGCTGCTGGCTTTGCGGATGCAGCGTGTGGTGTAAATGTCCTTGATAGAGGGGGAGAGAGACTCCAATGATCTTCTTTTCGACTGTCCTCACTGTCCTCTGTAGTGTCTTGCGATCAAAGACGGTGCAGTTCCCAAACCATGCAGTGATGTAGCTGCTCAGGATGCTCTTGATGGTGTCTGCAGAACAAGGTCAAGATGGGGGATGGGCTTTCCTCAGCCTTCTCAGGAAGCGCAGATGCTTCTGGGCTTTCTTGCTGATGGAGCTGGTGTTGAGTGACCAGTTGGCTCTTCTAGCTCCTCTGGGTCTGGGCGCAATGGCAATACTTGTGCCAGCCTGCCTCTTCATGCATTTCCCCACAATCATTTTGCTCCTAGGAGCCTTATGACACACCATGCGGAACCAGTTCACTGCCAAGTTGTTTTAGCACTGAAGTTTCTGCAAGGAAAATTTTCTGCAGGTACAGATTATGCTACTTTCAGGGTCTGTGTTATACAGACCTTAATAGGGCTCCCTCCACTAGAAAAAGCTATGCCCTCAGATAGTGTGATTTTGAGGCTGGTGTATGACACACTATGCAAGCCCAGTTTACTGCCAAGTTGTTTGAGTGCTGAAGTTTCTGCAAAAAAATTATTTGCTCTAATTAAAGGGCTCTTTGTAGTCAAGCACCCTCTGGGCATCCACTTCATTAATGGAGCGACTAAGCCAACCACTAGAGGAACAGTCCCTGCATGGGTTAACTGTAGTGGTTGAGGCTCTGGTTGTGACCTTTTTTAAACCACTAGAGTCAGCACCTGTCAAGTTTCTGACTCTAAACGTAGGTTTTCTCATGGCTATGACTTCTGTGAAGATAATGCATAATTTGCAGGCTCTATCTGTCTTGTCATCCTGTCAAAACTTTGCCCCTGGACTAGTCACAGATATTTTGCATCCTCACCCTAACTATCTTTCTAAAGTTCCATTCTTAATCATACAGGTGGTCTTTTTTTAAAAGCCTTTAGCTCCCCCAGTGAGAGAGACTTCACCCACTCTTTAGACTTATGTCCACTGCACTAGCCAGTGGCATAAATCAGAGCATCTTTTCATACACTATGGGAGCCACAACCAGGGGGTGGCTGCGCCTAGTCAAACAATGTCACATTAAGTAAGGAATGCCATTGCCCTAGCCTACAAGAAGAGTGGTCAAGCTCTACCTCTAGGAGTTAGGGCCTATTTAACCAGGGGGGGTTTGCGTCCTCCAAGGCTCTAGCAATAGGTGTCTCCTTGCAGCAAGTATGCGATGCAGCAGGTTGGCCCCCCTGCACACGCTTAACAGATTTTTTTATTTTGAATGTCCATGCTACTCTGGGCTCATATGTACTTGAGTCAAAATCCCAAAGCCATGTCTGAGACCCTTCAATGTTTGTGTGCGCACACACACTACAAAACTCTAAAAAGGGTCCAGACACTTTTAGTGCAGCGGCGTTGGTATTCTCATTCCCATATCGCAGCATCGAGTGTAGCTTTTGATAGGGAACGTCTCTGCATCCGAGTGTAACACTGCAATGAAAAAGCGGGAACAAGATGCTGCGCCTCATTGCCGCTCTGTGGGCGTGTCCAGACGTCTCTTCAGACAAAGGCTTATCCTGAAGGTGTGTCCGTGTCGCTTCTATTTATAGCCTCGCAGGTGCACAAATTTAGATGACATCACCCACCAAGGTTATTTAAGCCTAAAACTTGGCGTGTTTAACACATGTGCTTTATAACTAGTCGAACAAAGAATGCTCCCATATCGTTATGAGATGCAGCATTTTTCAGGAAACAGGGTTACACCCGTCAGTACTAAAAAAATAGGTCTGAATTAAGAACTTCGAACTTTATAATGTAGTGAGGTTTGATGCATTTGCATAGCAAAACTAACCCAAAGGTTAATAAAATCCTCTCAAAACTTGTAATACACTCAACCACAAAACCACCACTTTAAAACACAATTCTATCTTACTGCACATACATTATAGACTATGCATGTAATGTTTCAAAAAGTACAGTGATTTAAACTTTGACGAGATTAATTCAATGTACATCCAAAAAACAATGGCAAGACCATAGTGTATATAAACCTCATCAAAAGTAATTCATTTTAATAAAAACTGTTGGAAACTTTTTTATTTATTTATTCATTTACCTGAACTAATCTAAAAATAGAAAACCAAGCTTAACAAAGAATACCAAATAGAAAAATGCATAGAAATGCAACCTTTTGTAAACTGTTGAGAGAAAAGCTTGAAAAAAGGAAATGTACTTTTATACCATTTTTGCACACAAAAATAAACTCATGACAATGATTAAAATGTTTGATGTAAAATTAAAAATAACGTGTGGGTGTAACAAATATCTTCTATGAGTTCTTCCTAAAAAGATTAGTCATAATTGGTTATCTACCTCAAATTAGGGCATAATATTAAGGCCATCACTGGAAGCAGGATTAATAGAGCAGACATGTACACTTGTTGTTTAATTCTTGCTAATATCTTGACAAATGAGTTGAAACCTTTATACCTTCTCACCCAGAAGCATATGTACTGTAATATAATGTAGGAATTATATAAAAAAAAATCATTATTTTTTTATAAGCCCTCTGTCAAAGTACAACTAAAAATGTTGTCCTCTATGTTTGCATCTCTTTAATATTTCACTTATTTATTCATGTAATATTTATACTAGTCACTTTATGTTAACCCTGCAAATACTTATATGGACTAAAGACCATTCCTGACTTTCTTTCATTCATTCCCATTTTCTTGGCTGCTCTACAAAACCCCCAGGTATCCAAATGTAATACAGTATCTAACTCATGAGGCATTGATCCCTCAGGTTTATAAGAGCTAACCTCTGATAATAGAGCCATGATAGCAGGCAGCTGCTCCAGTTCTCCACCCTCACCGAGGACTCTGTTCTGCTGAGACATGCAGTACTTGACAAGATAAGCTTACTGTGTCCACAGACTGTTTTATTTCAGATGAAATGACTGTCATGTAGTCCTTTCTTTTTAGTTTTATCAGCCCACTGCCTCCACTGCCACGGCCCACATTTTGTTTCATGGAGCATCAAACTTAATTTCTCCCATCACTGGTAGCCTGATGCTTATAAATCTGTTTTTCCTTCTTTTCTCTATTTTTTCATTTTCTTTTCTCTTGATGAGCAAAAAAGCCAAGTCTCGCAGTTCAGGTATGCAAGATGTCTTCTTCTATTACTGAAACTGCACAGCCAAAGCCTTAGGCTTAACACTGAGCCTGCTGCACTATCAAAGTTCTACCCTGAATAGCAGTGGGTGGTAACATGTTGCTAGTTCATAGCGTTCATAGCTGGAACATTGCTCTCAGGGTAGATTTTTGAAAGAGAGAAAAAAAATCTAAATTCAACCTTGTGCTGACCTTAACACATTGCTATACGCATCGCTGACCTTGAACCCTCTGTAAAGCACAGCATCCCTGGCTGCAAGCTGAATTGTGTTTTCCTCGAGCTGTTTTGCCATAATGTTTTTTGAATAACTCACCCTCTTCCCCTTTAAAACTGACAGATACCCTCTTCACAGACTTTGCAGGCCCACGCTGTCTGTCAAGCACACAGTTTAGAGTGAGCTATCTGCATGGGAGCTTTGCCAGTGAGAGCAGAATGTCATTACGTGTGGAGGCTGCGGCAAGGGCCGCCACCGTCATGGGGAATTCATCACCGAAAGTGATGATCATAATGGACTTTGCTGCAAATGAGCTTGGATGAGCTGCGTTTTTGGCAAGCACTGCAAAAATCAGCAGAAGTATTTATGGATCAAAAAAAAAAAAAAAAGATAGGCAGAAGAGGTTTTTTCTTAGGTTGGCCCAGAAATTGTGTAAAAAAAATTCAGGAGAGAAAAGGTGGTGGCATTAGGTTATGGCACCATTAGTACCATGTAGTAGTATTATGGTGTTATGGAAAACCATGACATTTTTTAGAAACCATGTCCTGAACATAAGAAATGTTCAAGTCAAGTCAAGTCAAGTTTATTTGTATAGCGCTTTTCACAACAGACATTGTCTCAAAGCAGCTTTACACAAATCAACAGTTAAGGTGAATGGTGTGAATTTGTCCCTGATGAGCAAACCGCTGGCGACTGTGGCAAGGAAAAACTCCCTTAGATGTTATGAGGAAGAAACCTTGAGAGGAACCGGACTCAAAAGGGGAACCAATCCTCATTTGGGTGACATCAAGAGTTTGATCATAAATCTTTCAACAATACAGAACACTGGAGAGTGAGAACTAACATGAGTACTGGAGTATAAGATTATAAGTGATGTTCTTTCTGCAGTCTTATACAGTCTATATGGTTAGTAGCTCCTAGTTTTATAAGCTCAGCATTTGTGATCATCACAGATCCAGCATCAGCTTCTCCATGCCAGAGCCTTTAAACACTCCAGGAGGTCCAATGTCAAACTCCACACATGTAGCGGGATCCAAATGGCACTGGTACGTCTCTAGATGGTTCGGGATGTTTGCGAGTTCTGCATCTACTCCTTCAAAGGTCCGTAATCATCACGAGGTGGGAGGTGACTGGAGCTGGCCAAACCTCAGGGTGTCTCGAGATGGGGAGAGAAAGAGAAGCATTGGAGAGGAATTAGCGTAACTGCTGTTCATGATATTAACAGCACAAGTTGATAATGTGCATGTGATCAGATGTTCTGGAGCACAAGGTTATGATGTGAGACTTATGTTATGTGTAGGCTTTGCTAAAAAGATATGTTTTTAATCTGCACTTAAACTGGGTGAGTGTGTCTGAGCCCCGAACACTGTCAGGAAGACTATTCCAGAGTTTAGGAGCTAAATGTGAAAATGCTCTACCACCTTTAGTGGACTTTGCTATTCTAGGAACTACTAGAAGCCCAGAGTTTTGAGATCTCAGGGAGCGTGACGGATTGTAGCGTGTTAAAAGACTGGATAGATACATGGGAGCCAAACCATTAAGTGCTTTATAAGTGAGAAGTAATAGTTTGTAGTCTATTCGAAAGCCAATGTAGGGACGATAGGATTGGGGTTATGTGATCATATTTTATTGACCTTGTGAGAACTCTGGCTGCTGCATTCTGGACTAACTGAAGCTTGTTTATTAATGACGCAGGACATCCACCTAGTAATGCATTACAGTAGTCTATTCTGGAGGTCATAAACGCATGGACGAGCTTCTCTGCATTGGATATAGACAACATGTTTCTTAACTTAGAAATATTTCTAAGGTGAAAGAAGGCTGTTTTGTGTTCATATATATATATATATATATATATATATATATATATATATATATATATATATATATATATATATATATATATATATATATATATATATATATATGATGTATATGTGTGTGTGTGTGTGTGTGTGTGTGTGTTTTACATTTAATATTTAATTCCTTAAAGATAATTTCTACTAAACAAACTTCAATTCAATTCAATTCATTTTTATTTGTATAGCGCTTTTAACAATGAACATTGTCTCAAAGCAGCTTTACACAGATAATGCGGTGATTAAAAATGAATATGTTCTTTATGAGTAAGTTTGTCCCTGATGAGCAAGCCGGTGGCGACTGGCGACTGTGGCAAGGAAAAACTCCCCGAGATGGCATAAGGAAGAAACCTTGAGAGGAACCAGACTCAAGAGGGAACCCATCCTCATCTGGGTTACACCGAATGTCCATTTGTGGCAGGTATACAATGTTGCGGGGTGCAGTGATGATGATCAATCAAAAACTTGCGGTACGTTCCCACTTAATACGTTCCTGAGGGAACTCAGATTCTAACTATGTTTTGCATGTAAAAAGTATTGCATTGCACACCCTTAATATATATATTATTCAGTATTCGGACCCCTCTTAATTTTTTTTTATTTTATTTTATGCTGCAACCTGATACTACAATTATTTAAATTATTTTTTCTTATTAATTAACACTCAGTACCCCATTATGACAAAGTGAAAACAGAATTCTTTAAATGCCTGGAATCTTTTTTTTAATTAAAAATGTTAATGACGATATATATATATATACAGTGAGGAAAATAAGTATTTGAACACCCTGCTATTTTGCAAGTTCTCCCACTTAGAAATCATGGAGGGGTCTGAAATTGTCATCGTAGGTGCATGTCCACTGTGAGAGACATAATCTAAAAAAAAAAAATCTAGAAATCACAATGTATGATTTTTTAACTATTTATTTGTATGATACAGCTGCAAATAAGTATTTGAACACCTGAGAAAGTCAATGTTAATATTTGGTACAGTAGCCTTTGTTTGCAATTACAGAGGTCAAACGTTTTCTGTAGATTTTCACCAGGTTTGCACACACTGCAGGAGGGATTTTGGCCCACTCCTCCACACAGATCTTCTCTAGATCAGTCAGGTTTCTGGCCTGTCGCTGAGAAACACGGAGTTTGAGCTCCCTCCAAAGATTCTCTATTGGGTTTAGGTCTGGAGACTGGCTAGGCCACACCAGAACCTTGATATGATTCTTACAGAGCCACTCCTTGGTTATCCTGGCTGTGTGCTTCGGGTCATTGTCATGTTGGAAGATCCAGCCTCGACCCATCTTCAATGCTCTAACTGAGGGAAGGAGGTTGTTCCCCAAAATCTTGCAATACATGGCCCTGGTCATCCTCTTCTTAATACAGTGCAGTTGCCCTGTCCCATGTGCAGAAAAACACCCCCAAAGCATGATGCTACCACCCCCATGCTTCACAGTATGGATGGTGTTCTTGGGATGGTACTCATCATTCTTCTTCCTCCAAACACGTTTAGTGGAATTATGACCCAAAAGTTGTATTTTGGTCTCATCTGACCACATGACTTTCTCCCATGACTCCTCTGGATCATCCAAATGGTCATTGGCAAACTTAAGACGTGCCTGGACATGTGCTGGTTTAAGCAGGGGAACCTTCCATGCCATGCATGATTTCAAACCATGACGTCTTAGTGTATTACCAACAGTAACCTTGGAAACGGTGGTCCCAGCTCTTTTTTAGGTTATTGACCAGCTCCTCCCGTGTAGTTCTGGGCTGATTTCTCACCTCCCTTAGGATCATTGAGACCCCACGAGGTGAGATCTTGCATGGAGCCCCAGTCCGAGGGAGATTGACAGTCATGTTTAGCTTCTTCCATTTTCTAATGATTGCTCCAACAGTGGACTTTTTTTCACCAAGCTGCTTGGCAATTTTCCCGTATCCCTTTCCAGCCTTGTGGAGGTGAACAATTTTGTCTCTAGTGTCTTTGGACAGCTCTTTGGTCTTGGCCATGTTAGTAGTTGGATTCTTACTGATTGTATGGGGTGGACAGGTGTCTTTATGCAGCTAATGACCTTAAACAGGTGCATCTAATTTAGGATAATAAATGTAGTGGAGGTGGACATTTTAAAGGCAGACTAACAGGTCTTTGAGGGTCAGAATTCTAGCTGATAGACAGGTGTTCAAATACTTATTTGCAGCTGTATCATACAAATAAATAGTTTAAAAATAAAACATTGTGATTTCTGGATTTTTTTTTTTTAGATTATGTCTCTCACAGTGGACATGCACCTACGATGACAATTTCAGACCCCTCCATGATTTCTAAGTGGGGGAACTTGCAAAATAGCAGAGTGTTCAAATACTTATTTTCCTCACTGTATATATATATATATATATATATATATATATATATATATATATATATATATATATATATATATATATATATACGTATATATATGTATATATGTGCAAGTGATAAGTGATGCTTAGTTTTCTTGAGACATAACTTTCAGAATTGAGAACAAAAAGATAAATATTGGTTTCATCAGACCAGAGAATATTGTTCCTCACAGTCTAAGATTCCTTCAGGTGCCTGTTGGTAAACTCCAAGCGGGCTTCCAAAGATTTTGCACTGAAGAGAGGCTTTCATATAGCAACTCTGCCATAAGGCCCAGATCGATGGAGGGCTGCAGTTATGGTTGTTTGTGGAAGAGTCCTGGTTGTGCCACACTTCTTCTATTTGGGAATTATGAAGGAAAATCTTTAGTGCGGCAGCGATTTTTTGCAGACATCCCCAGATTTGTGCCTTGCAACAATCCGGTCTCTGAGCTCTGCAGGGCTTTGACCTGATGGCTTGGTTTTTACATTGTTACTGAATGCATTGACAGCTGTGAGGCCATTTATTGATTGGACAGAATATATATTACATATAAAAAAAAATTCTATATTTTTTAAATTTCAATTTCAGTTGGTGATTCATTTTCTATAAGAGTAGCTCTGAGATCATTAGTGTTTGTATAGGGACTTGCATGGTGGATGCTAGATAATAATCCATTGTGGTTTACTAATTGCATCACCACCTCTTTCATTGGTTATTTTCCAATAACTGCATGTCTCATTATGTTTAATGCTTTTATGATACAGTTCCTTCCTTTTTATTTTGTTTTTCATATCTTTCATATTATTTACTGTTTACACATTAGGCCATGAGTAAAAAATAGGGATTATTTCAACTGTTTATGTAAAGATATGTTAATAATATTCCTTTTTATCATTTTAAAAAGGACCTAGTACATATTGGATGATTTGATTATTCACATTTGACACTACAAAGTTTGATCACCCGAGCTTGAAATAAATAATTGCCTTTTTTGCAACAAAGCCATAAACTCCTAAAATGCACTCATTAATCACAACCCTATAGCAACATGGTTGAAGCAAGGTAAACAGTGACAAAATTCCAATGAAATACTAATGCATACTAATTATATGTCCTCATTATAAAGAAAAAAAAAAGGCTCGGTGCTGCAGATTTTCTTTCAATCGCAAAAACAGCTCTCCAAATGTTCGGTGGACTCATTAAAACAAGACACTTAAAAGCTGTGGGATTTTTTTCCCCCTGACTACAAGATCTAAAACATTACCAGTATAAAGGAGCAGTTTTATGTGCAAATTAAACGGAAGGTACAATGGCATCATGGCAGACCGTTGACCGCATAATTAGCCGTGATATTTCTTTTTTTTCCCTTCCTAATCTGCCATTTTTCATGCATGTTAAAATCTTCACTCCAATCTGCCATTTTAATTGGTTAAAGAGTTACAGAAACAGAATGCGTATTGCTTATTGGCTCTCCAGGTTAAATCTTAAAGTGTTGGTGCTTTTTAGGTCACACAAAACAACTTTCCCCTTATTTTTCTTTTCTTTTTCAGTTTACTGCTTAGAGAAGCAGACTGCACTTTCTCTTGGCATGTAATGTGACAGCTGCACTCTGACACTCAGTTTAGTGTTGATGATGTGCAGACCTCTCACAGTACCCAACTTATTTGATTACCACTGATGCACATCACATATCCCAAAATTCAACTTTAAAGGGGAGGGAAAGGCTGGATTAACAAAGTCAGAATAAACAAAGCAGAGGGTAAGTGACAATGGGACAAACAGAGCATGAGGGGTAGCTGAAGATATGTGCCAGTGTGCCATCATCTGCCAGAAGCTGGGTAAGTATATAAACACACGACGAGACGACTCGCTCAGACAAGCAGCAGTCGCACAAGACTCTCTATGTCAGCATGAGCTGATGTACAAGCTGCGGCAGTTTGAAAATCATGCTGGACAATCATCTCAAAATCATCTCTGGACATACTATTCAGCTCAATGTAGAGCATTTATATTATACAGCAAGTACCCAATAGCAATTGTTTTCAAATAATTAATATTACAGTTAATTAAAAAAATAAAAAGATAATAATAGTGATGGACATTTAACAATCCTAGGTCATACTTGGATTTTCTTCTGTGACAAGGTAAAAGAAGCAATGTTATCACCCAAATGAGGATGGGTTCCCCTTTTAAGTCTGGTTCCCCTCAAGGTTTCTTCCTCATTCATCTAGGTAGTTTTTCCTTACCACAGTCACCCCAGGCTGCTCATTAGGGATAAATACACATAATTCCCTTAAATTCTTAAATTCTGTAAAGCTGCATTGAGACAATGTCCATTGTGAAAAGCGCTTTATAAATAAATATGAAATTTGAATGTGCCATTTGTAAACAGTGGATGTCAATGTCATGATTAGAGTGGAAGTCAGTGGATGATTAGAGCCCATGTTGTCATCAAACCCTATTTCCTTTTTTGTTTATTTTCTAAATAAATAAAAGTAGGCTACATTTGGTAAGAGATAAAAAGGTATGGTGTGCATAGAAATTTTTACATTTACTTTTAGATATGCAGGTGTCACAACCAAGAAAAAGAGTTCACCTAATCTTTATGAGATTGCGAGAATCCCAACAGTACCACAGACACCCATGACTGACAGCCAAATGAGCAAAACTACTCCGTAATCCCAGTGTGGGATTAATGCAATGCTCTTTCCCTGTTAATCACAGCAACGCTAGCCAATTGTGTGTGTCAGTAAACTTATGTATGTGTAGGAGCATAGATAGCACTTTACTCAAAGTGTGTTATCCTGCCCTGACTCTAAAGAAGCACGTTTCCACTACATCAAAAGCTGTGATACTTTTATGATCTCAAATGCACATCTCATGCAGAATTTATAGAAATACTACCCAACTAAGTAAGGTGGATGAGATTAGTGGTTGACCAATATATCGTCGTGACCGATAAATCAGCTGATATTCAGAATTTTTTAATAATGGGCATCGGATGATAGATCTTTCCTTTTGGCTGATATTTTTCAAAACGTTAAATGACACCATTGTTCATTAACACTTGTTCTTTAAGATAACCAATTCAGATGTGAAACCAGCATCTTACAGACAGTAAAATGACCAATCACCATAAACATTAACATTAACATATCGCTATGTTGCACCATACAATAACACTCCAGCATCCAGCAAAGTGTTATTCACACAGTATCCTAAGATGTCAGATCCACAGCCTAGCTGTGAATCCGGTGGAGGACATACATGTGAAATAAATGAATTCCAGTAGTGGACAGTAAAGAAGTAAATGTAATTAATTACTGTACTGAAGTCGTTTTTCGTGTATCTGTACTTTACTCAATTATTTCTGTTTGGGGAGAATTACATTAAATTCAATACATTACAAAGTCAAATATATATTTTTTTTTACTCAACTACATTTCGTGAAATCAGTTGTTCCTTTTTATTTATAAGCGGATAAAAAATTAACTGGTCAATCACACAGCAAGCCACCAATCAGGGTAGAGCACACACTCTGTTTAAAACTTGTTTTGATTGCCACTTGGCAGTGGCGGATTTAGGCATAGGCAGCATGGGCGGCACCGGGCTCTAATTCACGTCAGTTATTATATCATGTCACAGTAAATGGCTACTGTGGCAAGGAAAAACTCCCTTAGATGTCATTAAAAGAAACCTTGAGAGGAACCAGACTCAAAAGTGGAACCCATCCTCATTTGGGTGACATCAAGAGTGTGATCATAAATCTTTAAACAATACAGAACACTGGAAAGAGACCTAACATGAGCACTGGAGTCTAAGATTATAAGTAATGTTCTTTCTACAGTCTTATACAGTCATTGTGGTTAAAGAACTAGCAGCTACTTAGCAACTCATAAAATAGCTCAACATTTTCGATCATCACAGATCCAACACCAGCTCCTCCATGCCAAAGCCTTTAAACAGTCCAGGAGGTCCAATGTCAAGCTAATGTCACTAAATATTTTTTTACTTTTTTTATTATTAGTTTGCATTTTGATCTGCCTGCAAAATATTAAATAGGCACAATGGAAAATAATAAGTGGGTAGAAATGCTTCCTGTAGCCTGAAATGTGCCCTAGTTAGTGGTTGAGTTGAGGAACTGCTCCAAGAGAAAAAACTGTAGTTTTCGTGACTCAGTGTGGTTTTTTTTTTCCTCTTCAGACAGAGAAAGACAAAGACAGGAAATTTGGATGGACTACTTTCCTCCCGACGAACTTTATCACAGCAGGGAGGACAGTGTCCACAAGGCGGGTGTCAACGTCCCAAATCGTTTCATGCAACTTGAGAAAAACTTTCTTCGATCAGCTCGACCCGTGTGACGAGGTGTTCTGTTATAAAGGGGATGCTAAAAAAGAGGAGAGAGGAAAAGGAAGATGATGAAGCCACCCCTTCTATAAGAGCCTGAGAATGAAAACCATTGCTGGGTCGACCTAGTCTTATCAAAAGACAAACAATATTTTAAAAAAGTAAGTACCCACCAGCACCACCTCTATGGTCTAGAGCATGTTACCACAAATATTACAGCGATTTTCCATCAATAACAATTTTTTGTTCATCAAGGCTTCTCTTAACATAATTATTAAATTAATGTCATTATTAGGGATTATTTCTCAATTTGTTTACGATTCGATTCTGATTATGTCTGTTTATTGTTTACATACAGTAGCTGTTACTATGGAAATTATCATTATCAAAATTATCAAAACTACAAGTTAATATTGTCCTAATTACTTTTTACAGCCGGAACTACTTGTACCATCAGACTTAAATAACTAAAACCTTTTTTTCATCAGAATCAAGCTTTCGCTGTTGTAGAAAATTTATTCATATATAATGAAAGTATAGATTTTATCATAACCTTTTTATGATACATGCAGGTTTTCTTTTGCGTTATAAATATTCAATACATTTGTTTTTTATTTAACACCCTGTCTCATGTGTCTTTCTTTAACACAGTCTCAGATTTTCTTCTGCTGGGAAACTAAACAAGTTGTTACCTTTACCTATCCATTCTGATAAAAATCCTAATATTTATAAATATTAGAGGTTGATTAGTCGATCAGTTGATGCTGATTAATTAAAAATGCCTTAAAAAATCAATTGATCGGATTATGCTGCAAATTAGGCTGATTATTAGGCACGTGCATCTGACACACCAAACCGTGTGTGTACGTTTTGCTCTTGCATGAGTGAACATAACTCTCCCATACCAGCAGGTGGCAGTAATCTGTATTCGGTGTACAAACAGGGAAACCCGAAGAGCTAGAACTGTGAAGATATAAAGCAATCAGCGTTTACACATGCCATGATTATTACTCACAGATTTGTGTTGCTTTCTTTAATCATGTCTGCTAAGTTGCAAAGACGAGCAAGAATGTCAAGAGTCTGTGCGTTCCCATTTTACCCCTGTAATCGTTTGCAAACTTGTCAGTTCATTTTTTCTTTTCATGAAAAAAAAGACGGGGGAGGGGCCCTGATTTTTTTTAAATATCGTCATCGGCCAGAGAAAAACCCATATCGGTCCACCTATAGTTGAGATAAAGCATTTGGAATACCAGAAACCATTCATTGTAAATGTTCATAATTTGGATAATGTGAATTTCTAGTTAACTGTTCCATAAACTTTCAAACATTGTAAGATATTCAAAGTTACTGTACCAAACATGCTCATCTCTCCACACACCACTAATTAATTTAGACTCAACAAGCTCAACATTCATTTTCTATAATACACCTTTGATTGTGCACTAGGCGACGAATGCTAGAGGGACCTTTGAGTTTCCAGCCGTAATTTCAATTTGCAATGCATATGTTTTTGAAAAAAGCCCACAGTTAACTCACCCAGAGCCTCCAGAGCCATACAGCAGGTTCTGTCTCCTATGTATGTGTGTGTGTCATTGTGGGTGTGAGAGAGAGGCAGAAAAAGAGAGGGGGATCCATTAATATGCATGGCCTTGCTAAAAGCTTCACGCTGACCTACATGAGAAGGTTCAGTATACTCTCCAACCGTGTGCCACCACTTGCGGGACTTCGTCATCCATGTTCCCCTCCCTAATTAGTGCCTGCTTTCTGCCCTCCAGCCTTTTTGGAGTGACTGTTGAACTTGTTGTAGGTTGTTGTAGGTCAGGGATGTGGCACCAAGTGCTAGTGCTCAGACGGCGCTCTGACACTTTGGGAGAGATGCTTTATTTAGGTGGTGCAAGAAGACTTTGCTTGAGTTGCTTGCTCTCTAATCTCCCCGTGTGTGAACAGCACTTTGTCCCCCTCTCAAGGTAATCTTTAAAGTTTTTTTTATTTTCAGTTAGCGTGCATTTGTTGTGTCCTAGTCTCTCTTTTTTGCTCATTTGCATCCTTTCCTGTAATCTGTGTCACAGTTCAAGAGCAACACTGGCATGGATGTGCTTCAATAATAAATAAATAAATAAATAAATAAATGAATAAAACAAAGAGGAGAATAGATTTGCATGTTAATTTTTGCCGCTTTATTTGTTGTTGGGAGAAAGAAGCAGTCTGAAGTGCTCAGGCATGTGAAAAGTTCTAAGATGTTGACACTCGTGTTCCTATCTTGTTGTTGTCTACGGATAAGTTAGCATAGTCGATGCTAAAGGACAGCTGTTGCTCGAGGGAATAGGCCACTGGCTCGAGTTAAACAGTACAGTGGTGTGTGCTGTCAGTGCTGGCTAGCTGAGGATCACTCACAGTTTTAGGGCAACTGGGGAATGTGTTAGCTCTGGGCATTGTGCATAATAATGAGACCCAACAGATGTAGAGCTCCAGAGTGTGGCCGTCACTGGCTTGCTCATAGCATTTGTCAGAAAATATATGCTGGGTGCAGTAGTCCAGACTGAAAATACAAATATGGTGTCGTTGCTTCACCATTTTTACTAAAAATACACAAGGACATATGTGAGGACACCACCGGGGATTTAATTTCAGTCTGTGCTTTTGTTAGGGTTTTAGATGCAGTTAGTCACACACACACACACACACACATACACACACACACACACACACACACACACACACACACACACACACACACAAATATGTGTAGTTATTGGTTAGTAAAATAAATATGTTGCAAAGTTTTTGCTTAAATATATAAGCGATCATGACATTTAGAAATTAATAATGCATGCACACATCATTAAATTTTGCCACACACAAATATGTAACGGTTATGAAATTATAAATGTTTTTATATATAAAATTGTTCATGCCACTCCAAGTCACAGGATTCACAAATCACACCCATATGTGCTCATTCCAAAACCATAGGCATTAACACAGAGCTTTTAGCTTTTAAAGTTGGCTTGAGGTCAGAGCTCTATGCTCTTCCAAAGTTGATGTGTTAGAAGCAGGAAAAATGGGCAAGTTTAAAAATTTGAGTGACTTTAACAAGGGCCAAATTGTGACGGCTAGACGACTGGGTCAGAGCATCTCCAAAACTGCAGCTCTTGTGGGTTGTTCCCAGTCTGCAGTGGTCAGTATCTATCAAAAGTGGTCCAAGGAAGGAACAGCGGTGATCGGTGACATGGGCTGGTCTGTGTGGTCCGATTCAACAGACGACTTACTGTAGCTTAAATTAATGAAGAAGTTAAGGATGTAATGCTTGACCAGTTTTCCAAGCAAAAGTGGGACCAGCACAATATTAGGCAGTTGGTTATAATGTTATGCCTAATCAATGACCATGAAGTTATCCCTGGTCGATGTATAGTGTATATTAGCATTATGCTAATGCTAAGCTAGCTATGGAGGAACTGCATGCAGCTATCAGCAAACAGCAGTCTGTACATCCCGAAGGAGCTATTGTTGTTGCTGGAGATTTCAACCACTCCAACCTGAAATCTGTTTTACCAAAATTTCACCGCAATGTCTCCTGCTCTACCAGAGGGGACAAAACACTGGACCAGGTATACACAAACATACCTGGGGCATACACAGCCATTCCCCTCCCCCACTTGGGTCAGTCTGATCACCTCTCTTTGTTCATGCTACCCAAATACACATCACTGATCAAACGTGTGAAACCAGCTCTGCGGACAGTAAAGGTATGGCCAGAGGGGGCCATTCCTTCTCTACAGCTACAGTTTCAGGATACTGACTGGAACATGTTTGCCTCACAGGCCACACTGGACTCTCACACAGACATGGACATTTACACTTCATCTGTTTTGGACCATATTAACACATGCATTGACAATGTCACTACTGTCAAACACGTGAAATGCTTTCCTAATCAGAAACCATGGATGAACTCTGAAGTCCGTCTCCTGTTGAAAGCAAGAGATGCTGCCTTTAAATCTGGCAGGGCAGAGGACTACAACAGAGCCAGGGCCAACCTGAAAAGAGGCATCAGGAAAGCAAAACTCACATACAAACTCCTCATAGAAGAGCACTTCCACAACTCTGACCCCAGACGCATGTGGAAAGGCATCCAGTCTATCACAGACTACAAACGCACAGCTCAACCAACCAGCAGTGCCTTCCAACTGGACGAGCTCAATCACTTTTTTGCTCGTTTTGACCAATGCACAGGACATTTCACAACAACGGACTCTTCTGCCTACAGCCCACTTTCACTCACAACAACGGACGTCTATTCAGTGTTTAGCAGAGTGGATGCACGAAAGGCAGCTGGCCCGGATGGCATACCGGGACGTGTTCTCAGAGCATGCGCTGGATAACTGGCACAGGTTTTTACTGACATTTTCAACTTGTCATTGGCCCAAGCCACAGTACCTACATGCCTGAAGACCACTACCATTATACCAGTGCCTAAGCACTCAGCTGCTGAATGCCTAAATGACTTTCGACCAGTTGCACTCACCCCCATTGCTATGAAGTGCTTTGAGAAACTGATCCTGAATCACCACACTGCGGGCCTACCACCTACACTGGACCCACACCAGTTTGCCTATCGCCCGAACAGGTCAACAGAGGATGCAGTTTACACAGCTCTTCATTCAGCCCTCACCCACCTGGATAAAAGCAACACGTACATTAGAATGCTGTTCATTGACTTTAGCTCTACGTTCAATACAGTCCTTCCCACTGTACTGATCACTAAGCTCAGTGAACTGGGTATCTGCACCTCCACTTGCAGATGGATTCTGGACTTTCTCACCAACAGACCTCAATCTGTCAGGTTGGGTAACCAGGTATCCTCAACCCTCATTCTGAACACTGGCATTCCGCAGGGCTGTGTTCTGAGCCCACTGCTCTACTCCCTGTTCACCCACGATTGTGCTCCTCTGTATAACTCCAACATCTTCATCAAGTATGCAGATGACACCACCGTGGTCGGCCAGATCGACAACAACAACGAATTGGCCTACAGGGAAGAGATCCGCAATCTAGCAGCGTGGTGTGCCAACAACAACCTGGCTCTCAACGCCACAAAGACCAAAGAGCTCATTGTGGACTTTCGGAAATCCAACAGCAGGAGACATCTACCTGTCAGCATCAATGGAACTGAGGTAGAACGAGTCTCCAGCTTTAAGTTCCTGGGAGTTCACATCTCCGAGGATTTGACATGGCAGCAGAACACTTCAGCTCTGGTAAAAAAAAGCACAACAGCGCCTGTACTTCTTGAGAAGTCTCAAGAAGTCTCATCTGTCCCCTGGGATTTTAACGAGCTTCTACCGCTGCATCATTGAGAGCATCCCGACCAACTCCATCACCGCATGGTACGGAGGCTCTACTGTGAGTGAACGGAAAGCCCTGCAAAGGGTGGTCAAAACCGCCCAACGCATCACTGGCACCCAACTACCTGCCATTGAGCACCTTCACCACAGCAGATGTCTGCGCAGAGCTCACAACATTATCAAGGACTCTTCACATCCCAGTCACAAACTGTTTAACCTCCTTCCATCACGAAGGAGATACAGGAACTTGCGCACCAGAACCAGCAGGTTCAGGGACAGCTTTTTTCCATCCACCATCACACTACTGAACTCTACACTACACCGCTAAATCACCACAAAACAAACACAAAACAAACACTGTATATAACCTATATGTATATGCTATACATGTACATATTACATAGTATATCTTTTACTCCTCATTACATCTGCACTATTTTTATCCGTGTATACTTATATCATTACTGTACATTCTGCCCAACATTTCATTAATTTGTGTATATAACCTGTGTGTGTATATATATTTACATATATATATATATATATATATACATTTATATTGTAAATATAAACGTTGTTATACATTTTGCACTTCTGGTAGATGCCAAACTGCATTTTGTTGCTATGTACCTGTACTATGCAATGACAATAAAGTTGTATCTATCTATCTATCTATTATGGTTTTTGTTATATGTTAAATGCTTTGTGTGAGTAAACAGTATATTTTTTTTATATCACAGAATTGTTACATTCTCAATTCTAAATATTGTTTATACATTTTCTATAACAGCGACTCTGACTGTCAGATTAATGAGCTTACTCAAATTTTTTATACCTGTGTAATAATGTAGGACAACAGAAAATATGAGCCTCTGAGGAGGGGATTTGCCCTGGATTTGAGTGTAGTGAATTCTCTGTCAGAGGTCCCCAACCACTGGGTCATGAGAAGAGTTGCTACTGGGTCAAATAAACCAGAGAACTTGTAAATATTTGACACTGTATTATTTATTGGGCATTTTACCCTTTAAGAGTCACTATTTAAATTTGCATGCGGTGTGAATTTAGAAGACATCCACAGGTTCAGATCATTATTAACATAAATGTTAAACAAACATCCCTCAAAAGTTTCTTTAGTGGAGGATGTAAGAAAAGATTATGTGATGGTGAAAATAGACAGACAGCTACCGACAAGAAAAAGGGTAAAAAACAATCTGGTTTGCCTCACAATTTCACAGAAAGTATTAATTTGTCTGAAACTGAAAATGTGCAGTGGGGTGACAATATACCAGGGCTGTGCAGCTGAGTAGTATTTTGATCCATATTTTATCAATATAAATTCACTTTTAAATTAATTTGTGGGTAATTCATTGGTACCCTACAGCTGTGAACAGCTATCTCACTCGCTCACTGAATTCTCTCAACTGTTGATTATGTTGATTATATTCCTAATAATTAAATCTATTTACCACACATTAAAGAGCAGTGATATGAAAATTTCTTCTTATTTAGGATTGCAAGAAACAGAAAATAAAAACCTCTAGATAGTATTTGTCATTTTAGCATTTTAGTAAAGACACGAATTTCAAAAAGAACCCCCAAGTTCGCAAAGTTTGGCTATACCAACAATATTTTTCTTTCTTTCCAACAATCTATGCAATTATCAATTTTTTTTTCTAGTAAATGCATTAATTCTTGTATAATTCCTGGAGCACTTGTATGAATATTCAGCTGTCTTCAGCAGTTCCAGGAAGAATGTCTCCCACTTGTTTCAGTACGAAGTAGAACACAATTGTGCATAAATAATGCTAGATCAATATGTGGGCTGTTTTCTTTTTTTTACTTAGTGATTTACTAGAAGTCTAATGAGCCTGCAGGATGAAGTGGTTTGTTTTTCGCATGTAACCAGATGGATGTAGGCAATGATTAGGAGCAATTAGTGCTCCCCTAGAACTAAATAACTCTCTGTCATTAATGTACATATTTTACACCTCATTAGAACTAGCATGATTGGAAACTGAAAAAAAGTTAGACATTTGCATTTCAGATTCACAATATGCTTCCAAAGAAGGGGAGCATCAACCATGATGCCAGGCAGAAAGGAAATTTCTAGAGAGGGGGTTAAATAATTCTGGACCACATCTGTGTTAGCTGAATTAGCTGCAGTAGGCGATACATGATTTCTCCTCATTAACTGTACGTTTTTCCCCAATTTCTTTTTGTAATGTAGATAGGCTCTGCAATCAGCTTTTGCATTCCAAAATGTGCATCGCGGGGTGGAACGGGCAAGATGTTAACTAATTTTATTTTTTTTTAATCTTTCTCTTTTCACCGCTGAGCGTGTCGTCCGGGTGCACGTCTCGTCTTCTGAAATTTCCTCGCCTCTTTCATGGAAACATATTGGGGCAGCGTTTGCCAGCTGTCTGCTTCCTTCGCCTTCTGCTGCCATTATCCTCAGGCACCACCCCACCTTATGGCTGCCCAGCCTGCCAGGAATGAGAGAGAGAAAGAGAGAGAGAAAGGGGGAGGTACTGAAATAGGGATAGTGAGAGAGGGCCTTTCCAAAATCAAAAGGTGTCACTTCCAGACCATCCTCATGGTGTTCATCTTCCAGGCAAGATATTGAGTCAGTTCAAGTGCTTATTGTGCGGCACAGTCGGTTTATGCCATCCGTAGGTTCATCGTAAGATTCATTATTATGTTGTGGCAAAAAAAGTAGACTCACCTCAGCACCTGAAATCCCTGCCAGTATTAACTCTCTACTGTGAATTAATCCTGTGAGTTGGCCTGGCATTTGCCAGTCTAAACTGGGAAGTAATTGAAGCTCCTTTGGTGAGCAAGTATTAGCACAGTTGCTGTAGAGGCTGTCGTCTTGGCTTTTGTGTGTACTTCTGGCCTCTAGCAAAGATTCCTGCAGGGTAATGAAAAAGCTCAAAACTGGACTTGAGTCAGAGTTGGAGACGCTACTGTGAGACACATCTTAAATCACTTCTGGAGCTTATTTGCAGAAATCAAGTGGGCTAGTGTCGCATCCAGATGCCATAAGGGCACAAGGCATAAATTGTAAATGGTCTCTGTGTCATCCAGAAGCAAAAGCTGAGCCAAATTCCATATTAAATAAATATGCTTTTTTGTGTTTTGCTAATTTCCTAATAGATAAATTGCTTCCTTTTGCCCTATTGGCACTGAGTGGATCCTGTTTCTGGCTGTCTGCCGTTGTACATTTGAACTGGCCTCAGTGGCAATGTGCAGCTAAGTATACCGACTCCCATTAAGTGGATTATTGCGGCAGGAAGGGCACATATAGTGCCTCTCAGTGGGAACTCGGACGCGTGCCTGCCTCGCTCCCATTAGGCTGTTTGTTAGCCTCATTTCGCTGCTGTCACAGACAATCTCGGCTGCTCTCCTCCATAAACACTTACAAATACAGGACCACATGCGTGCATCTTGGGAGCAAGGACACAGCTGCTTCCCAGCTCAAAATTCACTCTGGTTAAAAGGGCACTATAACATTTTCTCCACGATTTAAAAACAAATTTAGTGCTTAAAAATGATTATATAATAGTAAAACCATATTGATATACTGTATTAATCTCTATTACAACAGTTATAAGTTTGAGAAAGCCACATACATCATTGTATAAGCTGTAATGGTGTAATAATTTATCCAACGTTATTTATTCCAAACATTTTAATGAATTCAACATATTGGATCAACTGTCAATTAACAAGGAAATCTTCCAGATTTTCTTCCCAGATCAAACCCTGACAAATCAAAGCGAGGTTTGACTGAAAACCTGGATCACCCATTCTCTTATGTCTGTCCACAAATATTGTAACTTTGGCATGACTAGCAGTAAGTAGGGCCTTTGTGTAATGCAGCTAATTTTGTCTAAAGGAAAGAGCTCATTAGTCATAATCAGGTCTTTGCCTGTGCCCCTGTACAGTTGAAGCTTGACCTTTTGCCGTGCACAGCCCGTAAAATCTCCTGCTAGGATATTCTCTGTTTGATACCTCGTTTAATTGGAAATGATTTGTGTATATATATTTTTTTGGTGGGGGGCTTCTGCTTTTGTTCGTTTGTCCAATTCAGCACGGAGCTAATGGTAAATGTCAGAGCAAATCGCGAGCCAAGTTAGCCTGGAGAGAGCTTAATTTTCCTGACGATGTCTAACTGGACCCAGTGTCAACATCCCCTCATTAACAATGTTGTGCTGAGCAAAAGCAACAGTTGTGTGTCTGATGGAGTGAAAAAGCCCAGTGAAGAATGAAAAACAAGGTTACCCGTTCATCAGCATTTGCCATCGTTAGCCTATAATGCCCCCGATATCCAAAAGTCAGCTAATGAACGGCTGCAATCGGTTGGGTGATCAGACTGCATGAGTTGACTATCGTGTCTAATTATGCTTGTGCACTTTAAACGATGTGGCATTTCAACGAAAAGGTCAAGAGAACTCCCTTGTCTTAATCTATGGAACCTGTGGCTTCTGGCCCTCGGTCTAGTGATGAGTAATACAAATCATACAGAATTAAAGCAAAAAAGTTATTTTTACAAAGTTATTATTGGATCAAAATATTCCAGATCAATCACAAATAATGCTTTTTACAGTATACATTGCCCAATTAGATTTAGATTTTGTATTTATTTTTTAAAATGCAACAAAAAAATTTATTTGCTAACCCTAACATTTACACTTTATCGTATTGTACAAATTGTACTTATTTTAAATGTACAGATTGTGTGCCATTAAATACTGAGTTTACACTTTACAAGTTTATGAACATATTCTTGCTGTTGCAGAAAGAAACATGCATCGTAAAAAAAATAATAATAATCATGTATTGTAATATTCAGACTTAATAATCGCATAATGTGACATTCTCATTAGTGCCAATGCAAACTATTTTTTTTAAAGCATCAGAATGTGACCGCTGCTACGAAGATCAACTTAAAGCCCCTAATAGGATCACGCTATAGGAGTAAACTCACAGTACAGAAAATACACAGTAACAGCAATGGCAAAACCTAAATAAAACATGCTAATTGACATTAAAAATCCTTACCACCTCATGCTTACAGTGAAGAATGTTTTGGTTTATCCATCATTTTCTGTCCATGCCCCGATTCCAGTAAAAGAAAAATAGTAGTTGTTTTTAATCAACAGCTCAATCTTTATAGAATCTTCATTAAATATACTAACTTTGAGAATTTATTACTACACAATCTGTAATAGATATCTATATCATTTTGTTCAGTGTGACTTGTAATAATCTTGACAGGCCGCTGATACTGCAAGTCTCAAACTGGCTTAGCATCAATTAGTTCTTTATAAATAATTTTGTAATGATATCTAATGTAAGTGAGCAGTATCTTTTTTACAGTGGTGTCATGTGTTTTTAGGATCATTTACAGCTAAAGGAGAGTGAAAACAAGTGAGCTGACAACAAGCCAACCTCATCCAACCAATCCTTACTGGATCTTTGCCAGTAAAATCCAGCCTTTGGCAACCCACACAGTTTACCAACCCTTAAAAAGCAGGCAGGCTCCTGACCTGGATAAAAACCCTATTTTAAGGTACAGTACCCTCTTTTCCTTATATTTGAGGAATTTTTTCTTTATGAACCATGACTGGTTTTGATAGCTTGAAAACCAATATTAGGTCATTAATGTGGTAGACCATTTTGTTCTGAGTAACAGTGTAGGAAATTTGTTTATTACAACAACAAAAAAACTATTTTCAGATTCATATTGCAAATATTATTAGACCCATCTGCACAATTTATTTATTTATTTATTTTTTTTTATCAAGACATTTTGACATGCTTCATTGGACACAAACAAGCACAATTTTTTTTAATGTTTTCCACACCCATCACCAGTGAAGTGTACAGTCTTTCAGAAGGCTGATTATATTTGTAAATGATGTGCAAAATATGGAAAACTAGAAATAGAGTAGATGAGCATGAAAAGAAACAGTATGCACTTGCAATGTCCATTTCATTAAAAAAAAAAACCTTTAAAGATCACTGACATATAATAGTACATCTGCAGTGAGCAAAAACACCATTAGATTTCAGTATGTCTCACCAATAGTAAAGCTTTCCAAGCACGTATTTTCAATGAAGCCATCAGAGCTTGAAGCGAGCAGTTTGTGCATGCAAGCTCATTATACTGTGTGCCATTAAATATGTTCCATTACAAATCTACAGTAAGTCATCATTTTGAGTCAAATCAATTGCAAGCTGACAAAAAGCTAAACTACCATACAGCTTTATATTCCTCTCTCAGCCCTTCACATCTTATCTCCCAGGCTTTAAAAAAAATGTGTTAACCAAATTCAGACAATTTTTCCTCTCTCTTTTTTCTCTTTTGCAGTTTTTTCTCCATAAATGAGGCACTGGGTTAAAGGTTTTTATTTTCTTGATAAATGACATAATTTCCTTTAAGAAAAGGTTTAAAAAGGAGAACATACTTCATAAAAATCAGATGATACAGTTTATAGTTGCAAGTGTTTCTAAATATTTCTAAGACATTTTAACTAAAGTACACTAAAACTCCATTAGCTATACTTTTTAATCAGGTAACAACATTTACTATTTACCGTAATTCCTGGACTAAAAAGCGCACTCATATATAAGCCGCACCCACTGAATTTGACAAAGATTTTTATTTTAAACATAAATAAGCCGCACCTGTCTATAAGCCGCAGGTGTCTACATTGAAACTAATGAACTTTACACAGACTTTAACGAAAGACAGTGTGTGTTACACAGTGTAACGGGTGAAATATGTTGCGCTTCCTTTAGGAGCATAACGGTATTTTGGGAATAGCCTGCTGCCGCATTTTTCCGCTATTACTGCATGTGTGCAAGACTGAGGATTATGTCCTTATTATTTTCTGATGCTTATTTCTAAGTTTCTTTGACTAACAACTATTTCTCTCGGGAGTTTATCTTTCGGCATCGTCGTGCGTTTAAAAAAAAAATTTTTTCTCCCGATGCTGTGCAGCTCAGAACACAGGTGAGGTGCGTTTTTTCGTTTCCGTTCGAAAATTTCATTGGTCTAATGTTATGGGGTTCAGTTATTTGGCTTGAAGTTTGTGAAACCTGGAAAAACCCAGGAAAAATTCAGAAATAAGCCGCTTCGTTGTTTAAGCCACGGGGTTCAAAACGTGGGAAAAAAGTAGCGGCTTAAAGTCCGAAAAATACGGTAGGTGAAATTATACAACTCCAATTCCAAAAAATTTAAGAAAATTTTTAAATTTTGGGGACAAAAGAGGAATGTTGTCATATTTAAGTCTGATACAGGATTCTAGCTGTTTAACAGTCGTGGGTCATCTTTGTACATCTGTACATATGACAAATAAAACTTGAAACTTGTAGTAGATGCACTATGCAGTTTGGCATTGTCTTGCTAAAAAATGCAAGGCCTTCCCTATAAAAGACATGGTCTGGTTGGAAGTATATGTTGCTCTAAAACCTTTCCAGATGTGAAACCTGCCCTTTCCATAGGGCACTAATGCACCCCCATACCAACAGAGATACATGCTTTTTAACTGAGAGCAGATAACATGCGTGAACAAGATGGTCACTCTCCTCTTAAGTCGAAGGCTTTTCTGGATCAAGTTCACATCATCTTTGCAGGATAAAGCTTTAACATGTATGTGTGGATCACTCAGAGATACATTTTTCCAACCTTATTTGTATGCAAGTTGTTTAATTAAAACAGTTCAGAGTTGTTGAATTTGTTACTTAGCATTATGAATAAATAGACGTATTAAAACAAGTATAATATCAAGTATTAAACAACGTATTAAAACCACTATCAATATAATAGCAAGTGTATGCTTACTACACATACTACATTTACATTTGCATCATTTGGCAGGTGCCTTTATCCAGGGCAACTTACAATCATCTTATTTATACAACTAGTCATTAAGGGTTAAGAATTACTCAAAGGAGCAGAAGTGGAAAGTTGGTGGTGCAGGGAATTGAACAAGTGAATTTTAACGTAACCACTGATACTCTAACACAAAATAATCTTTAAAAAAATCATTTTTTTCTATAGAACAAAAGGACAAAATATAAATATTGTAGTATGAATCATCGTTTTTTTCTACAATCCCGGCACAGTTAAATTTATTGGTAAAAAACATGTACATACTATAAAAACCTGGATACTGGAATTTAATTAAAATCTTTAAAGGTAATAATAATATTAGAGTAAAGTAATATTAACCTATCTGGATTACTACAGCACAATTTCCTTTAAAAGTTATTATAATACACCAAAAAATTATAAAACAGTTTGTGACATGCTATCATTCTTGGTTCTTAGTTCAAGCAGATAAGTTGAGTTAGTAAAGTAAAGATCTGCCTCAGTTACCGGTCCTTATCCAGACAGGTCCATTCTCCTCCAGCTCCAGGCCTGACATCTCCAGTGATGCTCAGTCACACAGGATCTTGTTACTGCTCTGACAAGTTCATGCCAGCTACTGATCTGCATGGCTGGAGGTGCAGAGATCTCAAGGTCTTTACAGGAGAACAGGACTCGCAGTCAGCTGATGATCTGTAGCTAGTGGCGGTCAGGTGTGAGGCCTTTGGAGAAGGGGGTGATGGAGGTAACAGGCATTATTGTGACAACTTAGTGGTGTCAGCAGTCATTATAAGAAAACTAGTCTGTAGAAAAAAAAGAACTTAGGACTGTATTACGTTTACCACTAGAAATATTTTGGTTAGAGCTAACATGAGATCAGTTTATGCATTACTGCTAGCATTGAAATAGTTTATGTATATAAGAATTAGCACTGGTATCATTTTTATGTATTAACACCAGCACTTTGCCTAAAAGACCTGTGCTTATATAGCAATTAGATAAATCATTTAATTGTCTAGAAATGTATTCAATTTCAGTCATTCATATGTGCAAAAATGTTACTTTTGCATTTATTAATTTACCTACATATGTATTTATTTGTTTATTTGTTTTCTACTCTACATAATAGCACAAGATAAAGCAGCTTTCCCTGATCTGACACACTCCCAAATTAATCTTTTGGAAAGAAAAGGGCTAATTCGCCATCAGCTCTAATTGTAACATGTTCTGCAAGGCTGAGAGCAGGACACGTGGTGCTGACTACCAATTAAAGCAGGTGCCAGACAAAAGACTGTTTCTCATAGACAGGAAGAGATAGAAGGCAGGATGGGGGGTATAGAGACAAAGTGGAAGTGAGTCCAGGAGAGATTCATGTCCTTTATTCACATTTTCTTCTTGCCAAAACAGACAAAGATTAAGAAGTTGGGAGGGGGGGGGGGGGATCCTGAGGTGTCTGAAGCGGTTGTGTTTCTGTTTCAATAAATATTGTATAAATTGCTAATAATAAAAATAAAAAGGAGTATTTACATTTTCTCCAATACCAAGACTGTTTTATATCCAGTCATACAATAATCAATAATCAATATCCATCTAAAAGCATATTATATAAAAAAAAATGCAATTAATAATTCTGTAATTATGGTGATTTAAATAAAAATGTATCACTTCAGCTCATTCATATTCTTAAAAGTTTAATCCCCCAAAGAACACAATGTAAATGACGTGAAATAAAAAAAAAGTGAGAAAAAAGCCTGAAGGCTTATATCTTAGATTCTGAGCCATCATCAGTCCTCTATCTGGGGACCCTTTTGTTGGCCACCCGGGCTGGATAGTTCGCTGCTGGTTTCTGGTGGTCATGCTGCCATTGTGTGTGTGTGTGTGTGTGTGTGTGTGTGTGTGTGTGTGTGTGTGTGTGTGTGTGTGTGTGTGTGTGTGTGAGAACAGCTGGGCTCCATCACTTCTCATTGTGGGCTTGGGAGAGACAGAGCTGACAGAGTGATGCACAGAGCCTGGTCGCAGCTAATGACTGCACCATTCTCCATCATTATCCCCATCATTAGGAAATTAGAGGGACAGAAGGTATTTACAGTAAACCTGCCACCTCCCAAGGAGAGATAAATAGAAACTGATAAATGGGACTCCACAGCCGTTGCCTGTCGATTAACCTTCCGATTGCCCAACGTGGGTGTGTGCATGGTTATATTACCCCTCGATAACTGACACAGGTTTTGGGTTTGAGGAAAGTGACAAAGGCTGTTGGTGGGTAGGCAACATGCAGTGCAGTTTGTAAAATAATGGGATGGAGACAATTATTGCGGTTTTGAATTATTACAGAAACAATGACTATGGGGAGGGTGAAGTATAGAATATCAGAATGTCAGCTTAAAGGCTGCGATGCTACACCTCTCAGGGTGGTTCCACAACATCCGAAGCCACGCTGACATGGTGTCAGCATCATGGACAGCAACCATAACAACCCTCAAAACATAATACCATGTGCACCAGTGATGGGGTAGAGTTCAGTCAACCGGAGCTGAAGGACAATAATAACTATAAGTGCTCTCGGCTGGCAAATGAAGCCAGAGAGCTAAGAGGGATTCACATGAAAATAAGAGAGGGAGAGAGAGAGAGAGACAAAGAGAGCGAGAGAGAGAGAGAGAGAGAGAGAGAGAGAGAGAGAGAGAGAGAGAGAGAGAGAGAGAGAGAGAGAGAAATTACGGATGCACCATTTCATGCAATTTTGTTACTTTCTACCATGCAGATTGCCAGTTCTCCATTTAGATTTCTTGTCCTCTGTTCAGACTCCTGGGCTTCTGTGCAAATGGCCAGTCTTGCAAATCTTTTCCTGGTTTTCCAGTTACACTTTCAGTCCTCTATGCAGATTCCTAGTCTTCTATAAAAAGCAGTGGCGGGCCGTGCATTTGGTACCTGGGTCTTCAGTGAGGAATTACCCGACTTAATCCACCTCTTAATACCACCGCTATCACATAGCAATTATAGAAACCATCAATACTATACAAAAACGCAATATAACAATGTGTGGCATTACAGAGAGAGGTAATTTTACATCTGGAAGGTGAATACCATTTTACTAAAGCGAGAAACCCAGTTAAGACAACCCCAAACTATTTCCCACCCTGAGACAAGCTAGCTAGCTTCGGGGTTGGGTGACCTCCTCACAATGTCTAGCTTTTCTAAAAAAAATTATTTTTAATTATGTCCAAGACCGAATCAATTTCTGTTCCGCTGTAGGCATAAAAAAGTCTAACTCTGATGTATTAATGTGTGCAGAGCGCTACAGACATGTTTTGCCAGTCAAACTTGGCTGTAACAGTTTCTCTCTGACCAACCTGATGGAAAAATGCTGACGCTATTCTGTGAGGCGAATTTGAAATCTGGTTAAAGAAACAGAGCTATTTCTTGAGGAGACTATGGTAAAAGTGCCAGCTATACAGACTTTGAAGGCCCTGGGCAGATTAGATTGACATGGCAGCACATAGAGGCTGAAATCTGATTGGACAAAAAATTTAACATCCACATACATGTACTGGAAGCAGTGCAGCGAAGAGAAACTCTACGCAATGAAAATAATAAACTTTTGGGAATAAATTAATACAATTTCATGAACAAATATTAGAATTTAAGTTGTAAATGTAGGTCAGTGCTTCTGATAGTGTTTAGGTCAGCAGAGAAGGCTTTGCTGGCCCTGACCGCCCACCACTGATAAAAACAGTGCAGATTTTCAATCCTCCTTGAAGACTCTTGGTTCACCTTTCAGATTCTCAATCCTCCATAAAGACTTTAAATCCACCAGGCAAACTCCTGCTTTTCCAGGCGAATCCCTGGTCCACTCTGCAGATTTCCAGTGTCATGGTGATTCTTTTGTCCTCGAGGCAGCTTTTGTTATCCTATCATTTACCCCTTTTCTGTTCCCTAAATTAGTCAAGTAAATTCAAGAAGCTTTTATTGTCATTTCAACCATATATAGCTGACGCAGTACACAGTGAAATGAAACAACGTTCCTCCAGAACCCCGGTGCTACATAAAACAACATAAAGCTACATAACAGAAAACACAGGGCTAAGGACCTCGCCACATAAAGTGCATTGTGTGCAACCTGGTGCAAACAGTGCAAGACAGACAGTGCAAAGAGGACACAAGACAGTGCAAGACAACACAAGACACTGTAGGACAAATACACAAAACACAAAATAGCGCCGCCAGTAAACCTGCTGTATATTACACAGTGCGGTGTGTAAAAGAGTACCGAGTACGGGAGTTAACATTGTAATTGAACAAAATGTAAACAAAATGGTTTGTGCAAAAAAAACAATAGCAGCAGTCAAGCAAGATGTGCAAAAACAGCATGTAAACAGTTTGTAGTAATGAGGGGATATAATATGGGCATTGATGTGTGAAGTGAGTACGATGAAAATTACCCTATTATGTTTGAACTTTTTTCATGTTTTTACCTTTTTTCTTATTACCATCTAACCAGTATTTTGAACCCTGAAACTATTATTATTAAGCATGCTTTAAGAAAGTAATTGAATGGTGCACTTAGGCATGTTGAACTGCCTTTTAGGCTCATTAGCTCATAAATACTTCACATATACCAAATAGATTTATTTGCCTTCAGCTTTTATGCTTAGCGGGCAGCTAAAATCCAGGCTCCTCTGCGGGGGGGGGGGAGATATTTTCAAGGTGGCCTTGAATCTCAGCCCATATCCCAACCATTCTAGTTCCTCAACCAGTAAGCCCAAAGAAACTTAGCTGCTTCACAGATTTAACTAACAATACCAGAGGTAAGACCTATTAGTAGCAAAAGCTCTGTTAATGATGCTGTAAGCATTGCCCTCAATCATGTACTGCCTTTGCAAATTCTGCTAGTTTTTTTAATTGTGCCTTTTGGAAACTGGGGTGAATACAGGATTAATGCTAATAAACACTTTCTGAGCACATGAGTGTGTCCTGTAGTTTACTCCCACATAGTAAGCTTGGTGAATGATAAGGTTTTTTTTCCCAATAGTTAAGTATTTGATGAGATCTCAGAAATTAGGCTGGTCAGAAAGTTCACTATTGCTGTAGATTCTTAGACAGTGCATTTATTATCAAAGAGTAATAATAATTATTAAGCATTATTTTTTTATGAAAATGATTGTTATATGTATGTCGTTCTTGTTTTAACAAACTGAATAAATCTGATGATTGTAATTTTATTATGAGAAAAAGAAAAGCCACCCTGCATGGTATGCAACAATTAGGAAGCCATAATGATGGTAGTTAAGATTTCATTCTGTTCCCGCTAATGACTGATAGAGTCTATCAATTACAACATTAAATCAAACAGCAGCTGCATCCCAAATTGTTGCCTAAACTGCTGTTGGGTCCTTTCCTTCCTACTGCCACACACAGTGGTTCAAGCACTTTATCATAATCTATTTACACCCTCCCCCTAAAGAGCACTTCTTTTGCTCTCCAGGTAGGGGAAGGTAGAAGTTTGATTAATGATTGCATTTATTTTTTTAAAGTCAAAATTTTCAGATTTTTACCTTTCCACTTCTTCAAACTAGCCTCTAAAAGATGTTTATCTCATTATAAAATAATGGATCCTCCTATTGCACATGAATACTTATTCATCTACAGCACCATGCAATACCATGGCAAATCTAAGAGGCAACTACAATTAACATGTCCTTCAGCTGTTTAGCTTCAGCTTCCAATCCAGACCCTAGAAAACTGTGCTCACCCACAGCTCTTTCTGATATTGATATTGTTTTTTGTAAGCAATACAGTTGTAGCAGGGTTATCAAGCAACAGATTTCTCTAGCTCATAGATGACTGCAGGCTTTTTTTTCCTTTCTTCCCGACTCCCTCGAAATACTCTAGCCTAGTAGACCGGTAAGCGCTTGGAAATTTGCACTCATCCCAAAAGTTTCCAGAAGAGCAGATGAAGGGAGTCGGGAGCAGATCAGCTGGCCTGCCATCCTTTACTTCATGCCAGACTGCCGGATTGGCTGCAAGGCCGGGGGCCATCTTGACTGACTGGCAGGCAAGAGGCTTGAACAGTTTGGTTGTGAGAAGAGGGGGGAAAAAACAAGGATGAAAAAAAAAAAACAAGTGGGTGTTTATAGGCACAGATCTGCCGGACCGGGAAAGGAGACAGACTGCAAAGGAGACAAATGTTTGTGTGTGTGCATGAGGTCATGAATGATACAATGCATTTGAAATGTGGTATTGTAAGGGTTCGCATGCAAATAGAGCTCGTAATAGTTTGTTTTTTATGTGTGTGTAAAATATTTGGTATTTGATTTTGAATAGGCAAAAAAAAAATTTGACTGTAAGCAAAATCAATAATTAAAATGAAACTTGAAGTATTTATTATACAGTCATGAAACTGTCTAACACATATAAGTAATTTAAGTGTTTTAAGTGTTAAAGCAAAATCTTATCTGATTTTATAATAAATAAAATCATTGGCGTGTGTGTGTGTGTGTGTGTGTGTGTGTGTGTGTGTGTGTGTGTGTGTGTGTGTGTGTGTGTGTGATCCATGGTCAAGTATTGCCTTAGGAGAGACCATCAGTCTGTGAAACCGAGCAGCTTGCCAGGATACCAAGTGCAAGCTTTGGGCGGTGAGTGGGCATGCATCTCCAGCAAAATGTTAAACCAAGGTCCTCTATGTTAGTGCTGAATCTGAATTTTAGGTTTTCCCTGGAGATACAAAATCTGATTGGTAAAACATGGTCTGATCTCCACTGCAATATGTGGACCTCCTGTATCTGCTCCATCTGTTTTTTTTCTTCTGAGCTTTGATGTGGCCTCATTATTAATGCTAATGCTCACTTTGACTAACAGAATTTTTACCAGAATAATCTAAACACCAGATTGTGTACAGTGGAAATTAGGAAATTAGTCTGAAGCCAGTAACCAGTTATTTAAGGCTTAAATAAAAGTAATTTTTTTAAGAAATAAATATATATCTTATAGAGCATCGCACAAATTGAGTCAGTATCAAGAAGTGTTAGGATGATATATACAGTGAGGAAAATAAGTATTTGAACACCCTGCTATTTTGCAAGTTCTCCCACTTAGAAATCATGGAGGGGTCTGAAATTGTCATCGTAGGTGCATGTCCACTGTGAGAGACATAATCTTAAAAAAAAAAATTCAGAAATCACAATATATGATTTTATAACTATTTATTTGTATGATACAGCTGCAAATAAGTATTTGAACACCTGAGAAAGTCAATGTTAATATTTGGTACAGTAGCCTTTGTTTGCAATTATAGAGGTCAAACGTTTCCTGTAGTTTTTCACCAGGTTTGCACACACTGCAGGAGGGATTTTGGCCCACTCCTCCACACAGATCTTCTTTAGATCAGTCCGGTTTCTGGCCTGTCGCTGAGAAACACGGATTTTGAGCTCCCTTTAAAGATTCTCTATTGGGTTTAGGTCTGGAGACTGGCTAGGCCACGCCAGAACCTTGATATGATTCTTACAGAGCCACTCCTTGGTTATCCTGGCTGTGTGCTTCGGGTCATTGTCATGTTGGAAGACCCAGCCTCGACCCATCTTTAATGCTCTAACTGAGGGAAGGAGGTTGTTCCCCAAAATCTCGCAATACATGGCCCCGGTCATCCTCTCCTTAATACAGTGCAGTCGCCCTGTCCCATGTGCAGAAAAACACTCCCAAAGCATGATGCTACCACCCCCATGCTTCACAGTAGGGATGGTGTTCTTGGGATGGTACTCATCATTCTTCTTCCTTCAAAAACGTTTAGTGGAATTATGACCCAAAAGTTCTATTTTGGTCTCATCTGACCACATGACTTTCTCCCATGACTCCTCTGGATCATCCAAATGGTCATTGGCAAACTTAAGATGTGCCTGGACATGTGCTGGTTTAAGCAGGGGAACCTTCCGTGCCATGCATGATTGCAAACCATGACGTCTTAGTGTATTACCAACAGTAACCTTGAAAACGGTGGTCCCAGCTCTTTTCAGGTCATTGACCAGCTCCTCCCGTGTAGTTCTGGGCTGATTTCTCACCTTCCTTAGGATCATTGAGACCCCACGAAGTAAGATCTTGCATGGAGCCCCAGTCCGAGGGAGATTGACAGTCATGTTTAGCTTCTTCCATTTTCTAATGATTGCTCCAACAGTGGACCTTTTTTCACCAAGCTGCTTGGCAATTTCCCTGTAGCCCTTTCCAGCCTTGTGGAGGTGTACATTTTGGTCTCAAGTGTCTTTGGACAGCTCTTTGGTCTTGGCCATGTTAGTAGTTGGATTCTTACTGATTGTATGGGGTGGACAGGTGTCTTTATGCAGCTAACAACCTCAAACAGGTGCATCTAATTTAGGATAATAAATGTAGTGAAGGTGGACATTTTAAAGGGAGACTTACAGGTCTTTGAGGGTCAGAATTCTAGCTGATAGACAGGCGTTCAAATACTTATTTGCAGCTGTATCATACAAATAAATAGTTTAAAAATCATATATTGTGATTTCTGGATTTTTTTTTTAGATTATGTCTCTTACCATGGACATGCACCTACGATGACAATTTCAGACCCCTCCATGGTTTCTAAGTGGGAGAACTTGCAAAATAGCAGGGTGTTCAAATACTTATTTTCCTCACTGTATATATATATATATATATATATATATATATATATATATATATATATATATATATATATATATATATATATATATGTATGTATGTGTGTGTGTGTGTGTGTGTGTGTGTGTGTGTGTGTGTGTGTGTGTGTGTGTGTGTGTGTACACATAGTCCCTGAGTTAAGATGGTTTGACTTACAATATTTCTATTTTACAATGATGATAGTGATACGAACAAATAAAAAAAATATTTACATTTTTGCATGGCATTTTAAATTTCATACAATACGGTGGGATGCTGCCGGGATGTACACATCTCCCACCTTGTGAGATGTCTTACTCTCGCCAACAGTCAACAGAGTTCAGTTGTCTCTGAGCATGAATTTTTTTCTGTGTGTTTGGTGCTTCAAAGACCAAGCTTGTCTCTCTCCTTTTTACTGGCATCGACAAACAATGAAACAGAATGGGTCCGGCTTTTATGTTATGATGCTGTCGTTGTAATGCATGTCTATTGTAACTCAGGGGCTACCTGTATATATTTGGTGTGAGCAGCCTTTGCCTGCAAAACAGCATCAATTCTTCTAAGCACACTTGTACTTCTAGGAACAGTTTTTGAAGGAATTTAGCAAGTAGGTTGTTTAAAATATCTTGGGGAATGTAGACATAGATCTTCTGTGGCTGCCTCAAATCCTTCTGTTTTTTCATATAATCTCAGACAGGCTCGATGACACTGATTTCAGGGCTTTGTGTGGGCCAAAACAATTACTTACAGGATTTCCTGTTCTTCTCTATGCTGAAGTTCTTAATGGCAATGGCTGTAGGTTTGGAATTGTTGTCTTGCTGCAAAATAAATATGGGGTTAGTTAGACGCATAATCAGAGGTGGGAAGTAACGAAATATAAATACTTAGTTTTTGTACTTAAGTAGATTTTTCTGGTATCAGTACTTTATTTAAACTTTTACTTTCACTAATAAAATTTTTACACAAATATCTGTACTTTCTACTTACATTTTCAAACCATGCTTGTTTTAATCTGTTTGGTAAAATAAATTTTTTTTCTTCTCATTGCGCACCGTTTTCAGCCCATCAAATGTCATTGCATAGCTTTTTTCAATCTACCACTGGTTTATCATTTCCTGGCTCTCACACACAACAGATGTAGGCTAGTTTATGAAGCTAACAATGAGCAAGGCAGAAGGCAAAAAGAAGTCTGGGGATCCCATGGATGAGACAGAAGAAGTCAGTGATATAAACATGACTGAGAACAGAGATTTTCCTGATCACCTGTTCATCATCATCTTTTCTCTGCTTGTGTTCTATTTGGTGGATGTTCAGCCTTGATACATTCTTTAGGTAAAAACATTTGAATTTGGTTTTGTATTAATATATTTATTAGAGATGTCAAAATTACAGAGTTAATGTAAACATTTTAACGTTACTAATTCTATTATTGTGCGAATTTATGTAGCATACATTTCTGTTTGACTGTTTTTATTAAAGATATAAATAAATAAATATAAAAGAAGCTAAATCTTTAACCTTTAATTCAACACATTTATTCTCAATGTCCTTTCTTTACTTAGATATTAAAAATAAATAAACTCCACTAAAAAAAAAATTTTATATCAGTAAACATTTGTTTTTTATTGATGTGGCAATTCTCAAATCAGCACCAAAATCCGCTATGATGCACACAATGAACCCTCTGGGGGCCGGGGTGTTTTTGTGGCATTTTTTCCTCATACACTCATAATAACAACAAAATGCTTTGCTTTTGTAAAATAAATAGCCCAGACAGGATGTGCTCTCTGCCTTCGCTGTCTCTGTCATCTCTCTTCACAGACACATAAATAAAACAACCTGAATCTCAGTGAATACTTGTCTCATAAACATAAATAAATATATGAATAGAAAGCTAAACATGTCATAGATGAACGAATATCCTCTGATTATGTAATCTGCATAAAGGCTAGAATAGATACAGTTTCTCCGGTATCACCTCATTAGCCATCCGTGTGGAAACATAGCAAAAGTTTTGTTTGGTCTTCTAATGATTTACGTAATTTAAAACACCATAATAACTTTAAAATGTTTACAAGAATATACTGTCCCCATGCTCTATGTTGATATTGGTTTCACTAATAACTTACAGTACAATGCTTTTTTAGTTTTACAATTCCAAACTATTTTCCATACTATTATTGCCTTTTCATTCTCTTTGCACCTTCTCAACCAGTGTTATAATTTTTTTTTAATATCATCATATGCTCAGCTCCACACTGCTCCTCTGAATGTATATACAGTGAGGAAAATAAGTATTTGAACACCCTGCTATTTTGCAAGTTCTCCCACTCAGAAATCATGGAGGGGTCTGAAATTGTCATCGTAGGTGCATGTCCACTGTGAGAGACATAATCTAAAAAAAAAAATCCAGAAATCACAATATATGATTTTTAAACTATTTATTTGTATGATACAGCGTCAAATAAGTATTTGAACACCTGTCTATCAGCTAGAATTCTGACCCTCAAAGACCTGTTAGTCTGCCTTTAAAATGTCCACCTCCACTACATTTATTATCCTAAATTAGATGCACCTGTTTGAGGTCGTTAGCTGCATAAAGACACCTGTCCACCCCATACAATCAGTAAGAATCCAACTACTAACATGGCCAAGACCAAAGAGCTGTCCAAAGACACTAGAGACAAAATTGTACACCTCCACAAGGCTGGAAAGGGTTACGGGGAAATTGCCAAGCAGCTTGGTGAAAAAAGGTCCACTGTTTGAGCAATCATTAGAAAATGGAAGAAGCTAAACATGACTGTCAATCTCCCTCGGACTGGGGCTCCATGCAAGATCTCACCTCGTGGGGTCTCAATGATCCTAAGGAAGGTGAGAAATTAGCCCAGAACTACACGGGAGAAGCTGGTCAATGACCTAAATAGAGCTGGGACCACCGTTTCCAAGGTTACTGTTGGTAATACACTAAGACGTCATGGTTTAAAATCATGCATGGCACGGAAGGTTCCCCTGCTTAAACCAGCACATGTCCAGGCACATCTTAAGTTTGTCAATGACCATTTGGATGATCCAGAGGAGTCATGGGAGAAAGTCGAAAATAGAAACCAAAATAGAACTTTTGGGTCATAATTCCACTAAATGTGTTTGGAGGAAGAAGAATGATGAGTACCATCCCAAGAACACCATCCCTACTGTGAAGCATGGGGGTGGTAGCATCATGCTTTGGGGGTGTTTTTCTGCACATGGGACAGGGTGACTGCCCTGTATTAAGGAGGTGCATGCCCACTGTGAGAGACATAATCTAAAAAAAAAATCCAGAAATCACAATATATGATTTTGTAACAATTTATTTGTATGATACAGCTGCAAACAAGTATTTGAACAACTGAAAAAGTCAATGTTAATATTTGGTACAGTAGCCTTTGTTTGCAATTACAGAGGTCAAATGTTTCCTGTAGTTTTTCACCAGGTTTGCACACACTGCAGGGGGGATTTTGGCCCACTCCTCCACACAGATCTTCTCTAGATCCATCAGGTTTCTGGCCTGTCGCTGAGAAACACTGGGTTTAGGTCTGGAGACTGGCTAGGCCATGCCAGAACCTTGATATGCTTCTTACAGAGCCACTCCTTGGTTATCCTGGCTGTGTGCTTCGGGTCATTGTCATGTTGGAAGACCCAGCCTCGACCCATCTTCAATGCTCTAACTGAGGGAAGGAGGTTATTTCCCAAAATCTCGCAATACATGGCCCTGGTCATCCTCTCCTTAATACAGTGCAGTTGCCCTGTCCCATGTGCAGAAAAACACCCCCAAAGCATGATGCTACCACCCCCATGCTTCACAGTAGGGATGGTGTTCTTGGGATGGTACTCATCATTCTTCTTCCTCCAAACACGTTTAGTGGAATTATGACCCAAAAGTTCTATTTTGGTCTCATCTGACCACATGACTTTCTCCCATTAATCCTCTGGATCGTCCAAATGGTCATTGGCAAACTTAAGACGTGCCTGGACATGTGCTGGTTTAAGCAGGGGAACCTTCCGTGCCATGCATGATTTCAAACCATGCCGTCTTAGTGTATTACCAACAGTAACCTTGGAAACGGTGTTCCCAGCTCTTTTCAGGTCATTGACCAGCTCCTCCCGTGTAGTTCTGGGCTGATTTCTCACCTTCCTTAGGATCATTGAGACCCCACGAGGTGAGATCTTGCATGGAGCCCCAGTCCGAGGGAGGCAGACTAACAGGTCTTTGAGGGTCAGAATTCTAGCTGATAGACAGGTGTTCAAATACTTATTTGACGCTGTATCATACAAATAAATAGTTTAAAAATCATATATTGTGATTTCTAGATTTTTTCTTTTAGATTATGTCTCTCCCAGTGGACATGCACCTACCATGACAATTTCAGACCCCTCCATGATTTCTAAGTCGGATAACTTGCAAAATAGCAGGGTGTTCAAATACTTATTTTCCTCACTGTATATTCCTGTCCTCTTGTGTTTTGTTGGATAACCCAAATGTTTGATATGTAATTACAAGTACTTTAACTTCCAGAATTTTACACTACAAAATATAAGAAAGGTTTAAAGGGGATAAATACTTTTATAGGCCACTGTATAAACTCAGAAAAATAACTCAGGCATCTATTCTTTGACTACATAATTCCCTATTTGGCATTTACTGTAACCTAACTTTCACTACAAAATAAGTGTTATATTAACACATTTGGAAAATATGTCTTTCTGGATTTTTTTCTTTGGCACTAATTTATGTGCACAAAGCTGTAGCTATGTACAGTATGACATTTGTCTGTTTTTTTAAGCATTCTCTATTTTACTCTCCATGTGGTTACCAAATGTTTTCTGGATTCCTATGAGAATTAATGCATATTTTCACAAAATGCTGTGAGGACTTGGAAAATGAAAGGCCCAAGTGATTTCTTTTTGGTTAATGAAAATAATTAGGTCAAGTGTAGACATAACAAATAAAAAAATACAGTACATTCCATGTTTGTGTTTCAGGTTCTTTTATGTTGGTGCTGTTTAGTCTAACTGTATGCTTGTTTATGTCTGTGTACCAGCTGTGCCTGTAATGTTTTTATCACCCTCAAATTTTGGGTCATCCTCATTTGTGTAAATAATGACACTGCTTTGTGCAGCATGTGCTCTGGTGACCTCAGTTACTCCCTGTGACACAGAGATTCACCGTCTGTTAGAACACACTACCTAGTAACACTTCCCGCTTGATGTGTAGTTTGCATAGTTCCTGTGTAAATCTCACATTCGATTTGGTTTTCCATGCACAACTGCAAATGACCTTTATAGCCAATGTAATTTTTTTGACAATAATTTAAGTAAGATTGTAACAGCTACCTGCCAAACCATCATGTTTAAAAACATTTTTTCCAGTTATGCAATATTTAAACAACTTGTAATACCATGTCACACGTGTCTGAGTTCACAAAGAAAACCAGCCTTGAATTTTAATGAAATCATGAAATATTTTAAACATAATAGGAAAATGCTGTTATTCAGTTTTTTGTATGTAACAGGATTTTCTTTCACTGTATCATTTTACACTGAGGTGCATGGTGCACAGAGGTCGCCAACATTCTGCAGAGTCAATAGGTACATACCTCCAAACTTCATGTGGACTTCGGGTCAGTCGAAGAACAGTGTGTAAAGAGCTTCATAGAATGGGTTTCCATTGTGGAGCAGCTGCATCCAATCCTTATATCACTAAGTGCAATGCAAAGCATTGGATGCAGTGGTGTAAAGCACGCCACCACTGGACTCTAGACCAGTCGCGTAACGAATCATGCTTCACTGTCTGGCAATTCGATGGACGAGTCTGGGTTTGGGGTGGTGGTTACTTGTCTGACTGCATTGTGCCAAGTGTAAAGTTTGGTGGAGGGGAATTATGATGTGGGGTTGTTTTTCAGGAGTTGGGCTTGGCCCCTTAGTTCCAGTGAAAGGAATCGGATGTTACTCGAAGTTCATTTGCATGTAAAGGCTGACAAGCAAATACTTTTGGCAATGAAGTGTATTTGTAGGCATAGCTTCGGGTGTATAAAGTTTACCAATAGCCTATACTACTATAGAATATGAAAATAATGTATTATAGGCTATTGGTAAACTTAAAATCCCATTAGAGATGATATGGTGAGTTGCTATATAGTAAATCCATATCATCTCTAATGTGTCACATAACTTGGTAATAGAGAGGCTAAGAGGATTACTAAGACCATGTCTGTATGTAATGAATATCAGGTATGGGCCACTACTCAGAGCCATAATGTTGGTAGTATTGCATTGGTAGCATATTGGTGGCATATTGGCTCTGCTCTGCAGACATTCCAGGTTCATTCTGATTCATTGTAATGCTCATTTCAATGTAGTTCTCATTTTTTGGAAACCACTCACAGCTGCTAGCCCTCATATTAACAGGCTATGGTTATGGTTATGTAAGGGTTACTGTGGAGGCAACCCTTAAGAATCCATGAAGATGGCTTTGGGCTACAAATGCTGCAAACAGTTTTGCACTCAAGTTTCCACCATTTGGTAACTTCAACACAGTGGACTTTGTATTATATTAAATCTATAATGAATGTCTTGATTACAGTATACAGTTATACATACTTATTTAACCACAATATTTGGTGTCACTCAGATGAGAGTATGTCCCATTTCGAGTCTTGTTCCTTTAAAGCTTTTTAGCACACAATATCTCAAAAAGGTTTCCTTGCAACTGTCACCTCTAGATTGCTCATTAGGGATACATTTATAAGGATAAATGTATTCATTCAAAATGTATATCATAAATCTATATATTTAAGTCGGTTCAGTTTTCCTAAAATTTTGTTTGGTACTTTGTTACAAATTGTTGACAAAATTATTTGCTTTAGCCCAGTTATAAGTTAAATAAATAAATAAATAAATAGCTAACTGTCTTGATTGCGCATTTGGACATTTGGCACAGTATACATTAATTTCTTTATCAATTTGTGCCATTATGATGGATCGTTTTGGATGGGAGCATTCTTCATTAGCGTGGCATTGTTGTTTTGCTTGCCCTTGCAGAAGCTGTGCAGAGTCAGAACCTACTAGCTGCTGGGGCCCAAGATGTTTTCAAATCTCCTCTACTCATGTCTTGCTGAGGGTGGCCATCTGTTTTTTTTATCTCCTGGTGAAGTGCGTTCTGCTTGCTCTCTCTCTCTCTCTCTCTCTCTCTCTCTCTCTCTCTCTCTCTCTCTCTCTCTCTCTCTCTCTCTCTTTCTCTCTCTCTATTGAAGGACAGTGAAAGCATTTTGTTTGACACTTTTTTTTACCTTTTAATCATTATCATTTCCCACAAATGTATCAAGTTGGGCCTTGTGATGCTCTTACATAAAGTTCAAGTGTCATTTTATTATGCAGTATTAAAGTGTCTCACTCTGTAGTAAATGCTGCCGGAGGACACGACTGAAGAGGCAACATATGGACTGCAAGATTTATAGCTTTATGACACTGAGCCTGACCGTGACACAGAAATTCATTTTATATGAGCAGAAATTTAAAGCTCATATTTACACCAAAAAAAGAATAAGAAAACTATGCAACATAATATGTTCCAGGGCACTTAAGTATAGATTAAGTATAGCATGTCTGTAGAGTAGTGTTAGACATAAGTGGTCAGCTTGAATGAGTAAATATACACATTTAACCACATAGCAGTTGGAGTTTTACTGTAATTGCATATTTGTATATGAAACAAAATGCATTCTTTTCTATAGCATTATGAAATTGTCTTGTCTCTGAATATTCCAGTTTATAGAACACTGTAAAAATGAAGCATCAATAGACATCTACTTGGACTGTCCAGTCTCCAAGTCAATTAATTATTTTCTCAATTAATCAGGATATTAAGAAGCAAAAGCAAGGGTCACAGTCAGGTGCTTCCTTCCATAAATGTGCTGATTCCAATATTAATACACGAAAGGGTGACTTCAGTCGTAGATCAAGGTAATTGCAGTATTAAGTAGAAAATTGGAGCTAGAATAACTGGATGCAAAAGAGGTGACCATATCCACTTGTGAAGTGCTTATTCTAAGTTCAAGAAGAGTTCAAGCATAGAGGAGATAATGGTGCGGGGTCAAGTACACGGGGACATTTTACGTTACGGAGGATTTATCTTTAGCAAATATACGATTTTCCAAAGGGAATAGCTGTCTTTGGGCTTATGGCGGTTCATACCTCATTTGATTTTCCATAAGTCTTTATTTCCTGTGCACTATTAGTGAAATATGTCTATACCTTAGGCATGCAGATAATGTGCTCTTTAGATTAGATCTCATACAGAATCTATTGCATATGTGGTCTGTAATGCAAAATATAATGATAGTAAAGTCCTTTGTGTGTGTGTGTGTGTGTGTGTGTGTGTGTGTGTGTGTGTGTGTGTGTGTGTGTGTGTGTGTGTGTGTGTGTGTGTGGTGTGTGTGTGTTTAAAAAAGCCATCCTACAGAAATAATGACATAACCAGGATGACATAAGCATATCTTATTAACTTCAGGTCTAAATAATGAAATGGAAACAGAAACATGAAGTTGATATTTACTTGACTGTACTATTTGATTTACTCAAAGTCAAATATTACTTCCTACAAACTTGCATTGTTTAGTTGTTGTTATAAGATAGGCCTCACACTAGTAAACTCACACACACATTCCTATGTTAACTGTTCAGTGTCTATAGGATCTTTACGATGCAAATATGTAAGGTATACTGAATGTCTTTGTCTGGGCTCACACATCTCTGGTAACCATGTGTTCTTACCCAATCAGGAACCGTTTTAGCTCAGGTTTTTTCCACTGTGTATATATACTTGTCTGTTATCTGCCTTAAACTGAACATATGCGCTATTCTGCGTTATACCAGGGGCACCGCAGATCGCATGGAAAACCTCTCCAAGAATTAAGTTTTTGTTCAGGCATGATAAAAATCTAACAACAGTATATTCTTAATCATATGGTACAGTACAGTCACATTGAACAGACTTGACAGTGATTAATCTAATTAATCTAATCTTAAATAATATTATTATTATTTATCTTGACATAAAAGAAAATCCTAGTCTAATGATGACTAACCAAGATACAACTAAACAGTCCTGTCATTGTCCTATAAAGTGACTGTATAAAAATATAAAATATTGTATGAAATAAGACTATAAAACACTGTAGAGGTTCAAAATAAAAATTAATTTATAACCTTGATCCATATTAACTCATATATTATATAAACTTGAGTGCAGGCAGGGTGGACAGCAGGAGTGATTTGTGATAGAAGAGTATCTGCAAGAGTGAAAGGGAAAGTTTATAGGACTGTGGTGAGACCTACGATGTTGTATGGTTTAGAGACAGTGGCATTGAGTAAAAGACAGGAGGTGGAGCTGGAGGTAGCAGAGCTGAAGATGTTGAGGTTTTCATTGGGAGTGACGAGGATGGACAGGATTAGAAATGAGTTTATTAGAGGGACAGCGCATGTAGGACGTTTTGAGGACAAGGTGAGGGATGCGAGATTGAGATGGTTTGGACATGTGCAGAGGGGGGACATGGGGTACAATGGTATGAGAATGCTGAGGATGGCGCCAACAGGAAGGAGGAAAAGAGGAAGGCCAAGGAGCCGGTTTATGGATGTGATGAAGGAAGACATGGAGGAATAAGGAGGTAATAAGATCTTATTGATGTCAAATAGTTGCTGTATTCACTCTCTTTATTCATATTAAACATTATAAATAAACATCTAATGAGCCCCTATGTACTAACAGTGCAGCAATAAGCACGTAAATTGCAGGTACCACTCTGAACTTGAGAGTCATAATTCAGCCAAAACAACATTCTGTCCCTCAGTTAATTTAGTAGTTTGGATGGAATCTGTACAACGTCTTCCCTGTTGAAAGGTTTTTTTTTATTCAATGTGCTCTTGTTTACTCAATTTTTGACATTGTCCCAACAATATTCTCATCAACAGAACAATGTATACCACCTAGACCATGTTAAATTTATAGCTGATGTCCCATTTTACATTATAATTAATCCTTGGGCTGTAACATTATATAAATTAACTTTCCAGTGAGTATGCAGGTTTAAATACCTTCCAGGCCACAACAAGCTCTATCAAATCTGATCTATAATATGCTATTTTGATGCACGTATTGGAAAAGCAAGCCAAGCATGACAAAAGCCTCTATAGAAGACTCTCTAGATCATAAGAGCTATAACTAAAGCCCTTCAGCCACAATGCTAATTAAAGTGATACAACATCTCACAGCCCCCTGCACACATCTAATGGCCTCCACATGCCAAGAAAATCTTTCCTCTCTTTTCCTTATCTTGTATGCTGGACTTGAGTTAAGTAAAAGTTGATTTTGTCAAATGTATAATAGTTGTGGGTTTTTTACACAAATTTTTATTGTATTTAAAAAAGACACAGTGGATAATGTTAGGGCTAAGGTGTGGTTAGCATTCACATATTTCTGTTTCTCTTCATCCATTTGAAAATAAATCAAATGTAGGCACAACATATTGCATTCATATATAAACATTTATATCCTAACTGATTGTTCTGAATTTATACAACAGTACTGTTGAATTCCCAAATCTGATTGGCTAGAAGGTGTTAATTGTCTGCACAAGAAAATGTGTATCTTGTTGTACTGGCTGTTTTAAAGATTAGGTTTATCTTAATGATCCAAAACTAATAATAAACAATTTTAACAGGGTGTTGCTATTTAACAAATAATTTCTTGAGTAGGAGGAATGATGCAAACAGTCACCAATATCAGTGCTTTGTAACAGTCAGCAAGATTTTTGGAAAAGTCATCACCACTTCTTTTGAATTGAACTCTAAATGTATAAAAGTATGCTTTTGGTGCATTACAATGTAGTATAATAGAAAAATTAAACACAAAAAACAGGCAATTATGTCATAAAAAAAAGTTTTTTTATTTTTTTTATGAAAGTAAATTTAATCATGTTTTATTCCTTACTTTTTTACATTCCCACTAGTTGGGCCACAGTAATAAATACATACTTTTATTTAGTTTTTCTTTTATAACATGAACTGAAATCAACTCAGATACACAAGCTATGGCCCTCAGAATGGCACATAGATATTTTCTATTTTGAACTCTAGACCCTTATGTTAAGGTAGTTTTGTAAATCTGAGTGTAACACACAGGATCTCAGATTGGGACAGAAGTAGAGGTCAGAACATTTTATGTCCAGCATCAGTAAGGTTCCACCACATCGGCTTCAAACAAAGAACCACTGATTTATCTGCCTCAAAAAAAAAAGAGGTGGTCAGGAATTATCCAGAAAGGTCATCTTCAATTTCAGGATAGAAATTATCTTTTCCCACAATGTAATAAACATTTATCTGATCCTTTTATTGGCTTGATTAGACCTGACAGCTTAGTTAAGTCATTCTGCCTGGCCGTGTGGGGTCACGACAGTTAACGCAGTGAAAAGTTTCATTGGGCAGATTCTATATTCATGAAGGCTTGGAGAAAGAGAGAGTGTGACACAGAGAAAGGCAAGGACAGCAGGTCTCCTGCTGGTATTGTTATTGATGTGAAATGAATGTAACGGCTGACCTGGTCATATTCATTGGGTACCAATAAATATTGCTTCACCTGATGCTTGGTGTGTGCCAGCCAAATGGTCTCTTCATGTTCAGCATTTCATTTAGCAGTAGAGCTCTTCAGCTTTAAACAGGCTACATATAGTGACTTCATTTTAACCCCAGGACTCATCCAGTTATCTTAAAAAAATGTCCAAAATGTCCAAATTATTAGCTTTTTTAAACAAATTGTGGATAAAAGCCAAGATGCCGAAATGTTCTTGCTAACTTAGGTCTGAATAAATAACTAATGAGTGGATGGCAAAAATAGTTTCTTTAATATTATATATATATATATATATATATATATATATATATATATATATATATATATATATATATATATATATATATATATAAAATATTTCAAAAACTATTTCACTCATTAGTTATTTATCCATTAGTTATTTATTATCTTATATATTTAACTAAGTATATATATATATATATATATATATATATATATACTTAGTTAAATAGATAAGATAATAAATATACATAATAAAATAAGTACATCACAAGAATATAACGTATGCATATAAATATACATACATTATACTTATATCTTGTGCAATATAAAATAACTTATTATCCGCCGCATTCGCATTCGCAAGGTTTTTAGTTTGAATGTTAAAATCTCAGTGCTGACAAACTACCATGCATTAGTCCTTCAGTAAAACCTTTCTGTTTAGTTGTATCTTGCCTCAATTTTAAAAGCATCAGCCAAATGAGCAAATATGCTGGAATATATGCTGTTTTATATTACATAAGATAGTAAAGTACTTTACAATACTATGTTTCACAGTTTCGAGTTACAGCCAATTTTTTCACAGTGCAGTAGGTGGACTTTGGGTAGATGAGCTGCCGTCTGCTAAATAATTACCATAATCTGCTTCAGAAGCTGTTCTGCTTTATGTTTAGAAATCTGGAGTTACAGTAAAATATTTTTCATACAGCATTCTTTTATTTCATGTTGTGTCATACCGTAAAGAAGAAATTGCATTATAGTGTTAGTCTGCTTCTTGAGCAGTGCCATGTCTTGGATAAAATTAAATAAAATATATATAAAAATATACAAGCTTATATTTATTACACAAAACAGCAGTGTTTCTCTAAAACCATTTCATGTGCTAAATCAGACACAGTTCTAAAAACTTATCCTTATAGATGTTAGTAGTGGTTCATTTGCCTTATAAATAGCTTAAATACATCTTTCATCTTGTTTCATCTTTTTTTATCTTCATTGAGTCTGTCTTCCTGCGTGGACTAAACTAGTTCCACTTCCTTTCACTGTTATTTGTGTGGAAGAACAGAAACAGTGGTTAACAGCCTCTTCAAATGTTTCAATCCATTTTTTACAATTAGGCTGGTTTTCAGTCAGACTGATAACTAGAGTAAATACTATATTTTCAGCTCTTAGAACAAAATCAACATGCACGCTTATGACCGAATGGAAGTGAAGCTCCAACATGGGTGTTCATGTTTGAGAAAGAGCTACTTAATGAGATTTATTGCAGACCTTGCCATGGTTCTAGACTGCGACGTGTCCGAATTAGTCATTGCCCTACAAGGTTAATTAGGTGATCATGTCTTTAAATAGCAAGATCACATTGCTCTTCATCACAGCTTTTTTTTTGTCTCCTGTTCTCTCTTACTCTCTCTCCCTGCTTGCATCCTTCTGGGGACACCCTTGCTTAGAGAACCTGTCAGCCACTTTAAGAAATCTTGGCTCCCTGGCACAGGGTATACAAGGAAGTTAGTGTGAAAGTGAAGTTGTCACTCAGCGACAGCAGAGGTGCGGTGTGGGCCGAAGAAGCTAACGGCTCCAGCACTGCTCTGAATCCAGACCATCTGTGGCCCCAGCTGGAGCTCCGGCAATGGTCTGGCACTTGTACCGCGCCATATTTACAGATCTAAACACAAATGGCTACTGCCTGATTGTTTCACGATTCATTAGTCAGACAAGCTCCGGTCTCTCGCCAGCCCAGCTGTTACAGAGTAAACCTTTGTCACTTAATAGGGCCGATTATTGCCTTCCATCAAAAGTATTGATCTGTGGACGCACACCCTGCAACAGAAGTGACCAAGGGATAGGGTGAAATATCGGTCTTGGCGACTCAGAGCCCGTCATGTGGTGCAAAGCTATTGCATGGAAGAAGTGGGAATTAATGTATTGGTGCCATTGCATCATCTTTGGGAGACCCACAAAAATTAGACTGGATTTCCTGATAAAGTGCAATCTTCGGATTTAAATAAATAGAACTATACAATGTCACATCGCTCATAACTAATTATTATGCAGTAACATTACCACTGAAGCAATTACATATGGGGAAAACACGTGTAATTCTGTAAAATTACTCTCCAATACCTCAATGCCTTTCTTATAGTCACCACATTACAGGTGGAATTGTGGATTAGTAAAATAACTAAATGATTAACACATATTGCTTTCACATATGTAATAGTGGCTAAAATTAACCATGCCCTTTATCACATGGTCCACTCACAAAAGGCGAGGATGAAGAAAATGGAACTTCAGGTCAAGCGTTTTATTCTGCCAGGGCCTATTGATTTCACATTACAGCTCCCACACCCTCTTGAGATAACTCACTGATCGGGATGCTCAAGAACATGCGTTCGTATTGGCTTTCTGCCATTCTCCATCCTGCTTGCCGCTTTGTATTTACATCCCAGTGTCAAAAGAAGCAGCGAGCATATGGCTGTTTAAAATGGCCAGCTGCAATAGCGATCAAACGGTCATTTATTGCCATGTTTTTTTTTGTTCTGTTGTGTGATTGATCAGTGGAGAAGGCCTCTTGCTTGAAAAAAGGACACAGAAAAGGACAAAGAAGATACATGCTAATTGAAGCTTCTATTTCATTTTAATTTGCTGGTACAGACACAGATCTGGTGACAGTTGAGCCTGAGCACCGAGGGCTCCACGCTAGGCTAAGCATTACACGTCTCTGAACTTTAAATACCCGATATAATTAACATGTTATTAGCTAATTAACGCATGTTGATTAATGCTCTATTAATTTTTCCAGACCCAATTGAATCTTTAATGACTATTGGACATCAAAGTACCAAATGTATAATTAACGTAATGGGGCTTTCGTCAGTGTGTTAAACCAACGATAATTCTGCTTTCAATCCCTAACACCTTTTTCCATTTCTCAAAAGTGAGCATCCTTTCAGTTGTGTTCTCATTTCCGCGCTCTGGTTTCGATCTTACATGCCACATTGCTATGATATGGTTACATCCCCCTTTCTGTTTTTATTCTTTCCATCACATACAAAATGTCATGGCTCTAAGGGTCTGAGAGTGCATGCAGTGTGGATCACCTTTGCCTTCAGTGCATCCATCATTACTGCGCCAACTCCGGCCAACTCTCACATTGCTTTACACTCAGATCATCAGCATCACTGCATAGAAAACAACTGATGCAGCAAAAAAGGAAAGAAATGTTAAACATCTGAGAGCTGGAGGTTAAATACCTTAAATTCTCAGCTTGGGGTAAAATATTCATCTCGATGCAGGTATATAATGCAGTCAAGCAAATGGTCATGAAAGTTTCACTTATCATTACTGAATCTTGTTATGATGTGTGCGCATTTCTTTTCTGTTTCAGTGCTGCCACCTTTTGCTATTCTTAATAGTTTTAAATTCCTTTTTAAGTGCTCCTAATTATTAAAGAGTACTTTTTAGGGAAACATTTATGTGGCCTAAAATTTGTATTAGACCTAAGTACAGAAGTGAATTTTTTCATTGCATAAATTTTATGGCTTTCCAAACAGTTACCACAAAGTTGGGAGGCACACAATTGCATTTTCCCTTCTTTCGAACTAGGTAAACCAAACCTGTTCCAGCATGACAACGCTCCTTAAAGTTATGGTTTACATGGGTTGGAGTAGACGATTTTGATTTCCCTGCTATAAAGCTTATTAAACCGTATTAAACACTTTTGGGATGAATTGGAACACTCACTGCACCACAGGCCTCCTCACCCTACATCAGTACATGACTTTACTAACACCCTTGTGTCTTAATGAGCAAAAATCTCTAAAAGCACACACCCAAATCTAGTGGAACATCTTCCTAGATGTATTTGGGATGGGGATTAAATGTGGAATGGGATGTTCAAAAAGCACATATAAATCTAATGCGCAAGTGTCCACAAACTTTTGTCTATATAATATATAAAGGCCTCAAAGGATGCATGTGTTAAACAGTGTTTTCGTTTGAACACTGGAAAGCTGTGTATTTGTAAGTCTGAGAAATCTGGACTCTGCTGACTGCTCCTGTGCATTTAGGGCGTTAATAAAGATAATAAAGAATATTCTGTTCCATCACACCATCTCCTTACCACCACCAAAATCTGGCCTTAAAAAAGTGAGTGCCAATGCAGAGGTGTAACCTGCTGGCAGCATGTCCCTGTGCTTTTCACTGCTGTTATTGTCCATCAGTGCGAATGGAGAGAGCGAGAAAGAGAAATAGGGGGGTGAGGAGGTGAGGGGGAGCATGCATGCAGCACCTTCCCAGCAGATGGACACCAAATATGTGCATGATTTATCTGCCCAGTGATTAACTGCGAGAAACAACACCCCAGCACATGGGTGAGAGGAGCTGGTAATGTATTCATGAAAATGTATTCATAAAAAAGAGAGCGAGTGAGAAAAAAAGAGATAGAGAGAAAGAAGGGGGGGATTGTGATCAAAGCCTAACTCAGCAGATGAGTCAATAAAACAGCTTAAATTGACAAGCGTTTGTTATATGGACGGCGCTAGGGCTAGCAGATGGAGCGGCATCAACACTGTAGCATGCTGATTGATTGTGGACGGAGGAGTGTGAAGATCCGGAATGTGTTATCTAGCAGCCAGACTCTTAACACTTTCGCCTAATCAAAAGTGGCCAGACGAGGAGGAAACTAAAAAAAAAAAAAAAAAAAAAAAAAAAAAAGATATATCTTTCCTTGACTTTTCAGTGTGCGTAGTGTAAATTAAAAAGTGAGCAGTTCTTCCCAGCCTAGATATTATTTTGTGAAACAATGTGTTACTTTGAAGGTCCAAAGCACCAGCTGAGGTGCTTTTTTAGCGGCTGACAGGTTGTAATAGGGAACTGGCCGTTGCTAAAACTCAGACAAATATATGCCATTACCTCCAGCAAGTCTGTCTGGCACTGCAAGGTGGAAAAGCTCTGGGCCCTGCGGGGAGCACAGGAACAAAATACAAATTAATTACTCTCTAATGATATCTATCCTTCCCGAAACGAGCAGATAAGTTTTATTTTGGCGCATCGATTTTGGAGGATTTCTTAATGGCCTGTTTAATGAGTTGGCAACAAGTGGGCACTGTGTGTGTGTGTGTGTGTGTGTGTGTGTGTGTGTGTGTGTGTGTGTGTGTGTGTGTGTGTGTGTGTGTGTGTGTGTGTGTGTGTGTGTGTGTGTGTGCACATGAAAGGGAGAGAGATAGGGAAAGACAATGACTGAGTGAGGCCTTGCTTGTGGACTTATGACCTGCATTGACCCATCTGTCCGTGCCAGGTCCATCATTGGAATTTCCACCTGGGCAGAGCACCTGCTTCTGGTGTGTCCTTGCTGGACTGTGTGTGTGTGTGTGTGTGTGTGTGTGTGTGTGTGTGTGTGTGTGTGTGTGTGCATTTATGTTTATCCCAATATAAATATGGGTTCATTCAGAAATGTTGAAAATTCTATATAATTGATGTATACCATGTTGTTTAATTTATGTTTTTAAAAATAGGTTTTGTATTTTTTATTTGTTTTCTGATCAAAGAATCATTTGAGTAAGCTAATCACATTAGCATTTACCTGTTTTTACCTCTGTGTTTGATACAGTGGCCCTTTACATGATCAGTGCACACAGACATCCCAGGCAATGTTAATAAATTTTTTTATCCTTTTTGTTTTTAGCAAAAAATACCTAAAATATGGCCAAAAATATATGGAACTTCCCCCAATCTGTTGCAATGAGTTCGGAAGCACAGTGTTTGAAATGCATTTTGGATGCTGTAGAATTTGGATTTTCCTTTTGTTGGAACCCAAAGTTTAAAACATTTTTCTGCATGAAAGTGCCTCTGTTTAAAAAGTCGTGTTAAATGTGCACAAATAGTTCATAGTTACATTCCAAGATATAATGTACAGCCTTTATAAAGGACACAAGATAATTATAGCAGCAAAGGTAAACTAACTCTATATTAATGCCTATGGTTTTAGAATAGGATGTTCAAATCATATACTTTTGACTCTTGACAGGTTAGTAGTTTACATGAGTTTACTGTTAACAAAGAGCCTCAAGACTATTAAGACAAAGTGTGGAATGCTTTATGGTGTTATATGGAATCATATTTTTCTAAAACGGTATCTTTCACAGATGGTGTGTTTAAAGACTGGTCCCTGAACCACAACAGGTTTAAAAAAGAGCTTTAGCACTGCATAAAACATTCCAAACTCTCACTGGAAATGACTCAGGTCCTAAAAAATCAGAAGTGTGAAAAGACCCAATGAGTGTGCGTTTGCTTTCTTGTGTGCATGTAAGGCTGACAGACCAATGTGATTTCTTTAAATAGGACAAAATACAAGGTTCCCTAAAAGGGCTTTTATCCACTATTTGAGAAGAATTATTGTAAAGTGAAGTAGCACGTCATCACCTTCATGGTGTTTGTTATTTGGTGTCATACCACAGCCGAGTTAAATGCTTAATTCAATCTAAATGGTGTTTTGTTTTCTCTGCAGCTTCACAGCTCCGACTGCAAGGTTTAAATTAATGCATTATAATACATAAACATGTTGTGTTAATAGAACATGTATAATTGTTGAAGTTTGTGTGAGATGTATTAATGTTATTGATATATTATTTAACATTTTTGGAAGGAATCTTCAGGGTTTTGTAGAATTCCAAATCAAGAAGTTGCAGATGTTCTATTCTTTACTAGACAATGCAGTTCTAACCTTCTAATCCCTGTCTCTAATACTGTCTAAACTAAAGAAACCTATTCTTCAAGTGTCCGCCAACCAGGAAATCAGGCACACCCTATTCCCTACTCCTTTGCCTTACACACAGGTCAGTGCTTTTCCCTGTTCTCTGTGAATAGCCACCAGAGAATGGCTTGTAAAAGGAACATTAGACCTAATGAAGCCTTGCCCAGAGTTGCTGAGTGAGGGAACTGGGACAAAGCACAGAGATATACGGCCATGGCTTTGCTGTATTTGAAACAATGTAGGAACTCAGCTGTGAAGGCGGTCCACTGCATGAAGGTCAGTCCTACGCTCCTGAGGTCCTTCGCTCTGCAGATACATCTTACATTCTCTCCCACTCTCTCGCTATGTGTAGATCGGAAGGAGACACTTGCTATTCCAGCACCGTTTAGCGAAGCTTGCAATCAGGAAATATGAATATTTCATATCTACAAGAATTATATCAATTATTCAGATAACTCCCACTTTCACATTGATTAAATTAATTATGTTGATAGACTCTGAATTGACTTTAAAGGTTAATATGATAATGTTTATATTAAGATTGCGAGTGATGGATTCAAGTCATTACTATTAATTGGATTAATGACAGCTGAAAGCCACCAGGGTCATTTACACATTGTCTTTTGGCACTCTACCTGATGGTAGGCATGTACCAGCTCTAAAGTTCATCCTTAAATAATTAGGACAATTGTGAATGTGAGGATGATAGGGTCTTGTAGAGTGACATAAAAATTAAGACCATCATTGGGGCAGGAGTGTGTGCGTGATGAGGATCAAAGAACTTGCCCTGTGATTTAGTAGCAGAAGTGCAAAGTTACTGAAAACCTGAATAGTTGGAAATCCTTGGAAACCTTAATTAGCTAATTATCATTCTCCTTCTTTAAATTAAAGAAAGAATGAGAGAGACAAGGTAGGGGGAAAAGAGTCATTCCAATGTCCCATGACCTTATAAACTGGTCAATGCATCTAGAAATGCATCCTGACTACATAGGACAAAATATAACCTGTCCCGTTCATACTTGTTATCTTGACACTGTATACTAGGGGCAAGAGGGCTAAATATCTCTCAGCTGTGACCCCTCAACCAAACACATCAACTCTTTAAAATCGTATTACTTTCTTGGGCAGTCCCACGTAAAAAATTTCCCTGTCCATGTCACCGAGACGCAGTGCCGACTGCTACTGCCTCATCATATTTAATCTAGGGTGAAATTTCCTAGTCTGTGCTAAATGACTTGCAGCCGTTGCACGAGGAGCGATATTTATTTTTCTCAGGGCTAATGACCTGTCCCTTGGACCCACCCTCTGATGGTTATTTACTAGGGCCCAGATGCTTGAGCTCAAAATGAGTGGTTATGGCAGCGGGCGCCATTCGTCATGGCTGCTCCCTGATTGAATCCGAGTGATCCCATTGACATTGACTCTGTGACTTTTAAGGCCATTACCTTCCCGCCCGCCGCGCTGTGATCGCCTCATCATCGCTCGCGAGCTGACAGCTGATTAGCAACAAATTACCAACAGGACGGGACTTTGACACCCAGGGGTTGAGTGGGGGATAGCAAGGCAGCCCAGAGCCAAGGAGGGCTAAGTAATAGCCTGCATCTGGAAGTGTTGCAGTAGTAGCAAGCAGTTGGTGCAGTTGAACTTAGGAATCTGGGGAATCTACAGAAGATGATCATCATCATCAAGGGTTTAATGGTCCACTCAGGAATTAGTTTGTTTAGTTCCAAAACTTACCATAAATTAATCATAATATGGTAACATTTTATACATATTTGTGTGTGTGTGTGTGTGTGTGTGTGTGTGTGTGTGTATATATATAAATATATATATATATATATATATATATATACTTTTTTTTTTATAAAACAACTGGACAAACAAATTCAAATTAATACTCTCTATTGTATAACTCATACTATCACTGAGTGTTGTGTCATTAGCAATAGATCAATTAGATACATTATTATGATTAAATGTATGGCTTGAAATATAGAAATGCCTGATGACTATGTGGTCAGATTTTGTTCGATTTCAAATGAACCTTTTGTGTGATTGGTACAATTACTAGCCCCATTTCTTTTAAATCATGGGAGACACTGATGAATTCAAATATTTCACTCTGTATTACACAAAACATTGTTGCCAACCATATGTCCAGTGTTTTATACATATTGTACATATTTTTATATGTGTAATGTAACACTGGAAAGATTGACCCAGTAGATTTATTACACATGGTCATGTTTGGACAGTTGCTGTCCCTCTGTTTGGAAAAGGTTTATTTTTTGATGTGTTACTAACACTCTCATACACAAAACCTTGGTTATCAAATAAAATTCAGTAGAAAAATCGTACCCCTGTCAATGACGATAGATTATGTATCAGGAAAACTTGAGTATGTATAAATGTATAAAAAAGAAAATTATTTTATATACAACAATGGCAAAAGGATATTTGGACATTTTAACTAATGATAAAAAATTATGTTGTCCTCAATGTATTTTAAATAGTACCTTTATTTCATCTAATCCTAGCCATCATTCGACAGGTTAAAAGGTACTATTAGGAGAGTTTTGCCTATGGTCTGCCATGTCTTAGACAGTTTTGTTGTAACAGCTGGGTTTGTATCTTTTATTAGCTTTGTGCTGAGCAAAATTCTAAGCATCTGGAATAATTGGCTATGGTTCTGTCACGGTTCAGAATTTCATAGTGGATTCAGCTGGTGTCCTTATACTTGCTGTGAATTTGGAATTTTTTACCAAACTGCATCCACATTGCATTTAGCCAATAACCATAACCAAATATCCAGTTTGTACATGTATAACAATTTGTACAACATACTTTGATAACTGACAGCAATATAAATGTATCATCTGCTACTGTCACAACATATGGTGGCCAGCCAAATTTTACTGAGGGTTGATGCCACCCCAGTCCCCCAAACAAGCCCAGGTTTAAGTAGCATATTTCCTAATTCATTCATTTGTATTGACTAACAACTTTACCCTGGTCATGGTCAAAACAGATCTAAGAAAACACTAAAATACACACCTGTGAATGTCATGATATGCAATTCAATTAAACTGAAACGTCTACAGAGACAGCAGGGAAAGGAGAAGTGGAGGAGAGTGGAGGTTTGGGTTGGCACTTTAAATGTTGGTACTATGACTGTTAAAGGGAAAGAGGTGGCTGATATGATGGAGAGGAGAAAGGTAGATATGTTTAATGTTCAGGAGACCAAGTGGAAAGGGAGTAAGGTCAGGAACATTGGAGGTTTGTTTAAACTGTTCTAACCCTAGAAAAAAATGAGAGAGAGAGAAGGTTGGATGGTGTGGAGTTGGTGAAGCAGTAAGTGGATAGGATTAGTAAGGAGGAAGTTAAAGCAGCAATTAAAAGAATGAGGAGTGGAAAGTCGGTTGGACCAGAAGACATATCGGTAGAAGCATGGAGATGTTTAGGAGAGATGGCAGTGGAGTTTTTAACCAGATTGTTTAACAAGATTTTAGAAGGTGAGAGGATGCCTGGGGAATGGAGAATGAGTGTGCTGCTACCAATTTTTAAGAACAAGGGAGATGTGCAGACCTGCAGTAACTACAGAGGAATAAAGTTCATCAGTCACACCATGAAGTTATGGGAAAGAGTAGTGGAAGCCAGACTGAGAGAAGAGGTGACTATGATCTATGAGCAACAGTATGTTTTCATGCCAAAGGATTAGCACTACAGATGACCTATTTGCTTTGAGAATGTTGATAGAGAAGTAAAGAGAAGTAAAGAGAAGGTCAGAAGGAGTTGCATTATGTGTTTGTGGATTTAGAGAAAGCATACGACAGAGTGGAGAGAGGAGTTGTAGTATTGTATGAGGAAGTCTGGTGTCAAATATGGGATGGTGGTGCAGGACATGTATGAGAACAATGTGACCACAGTAAAGTGTGCAGTAGGAACGACAAACTGTTTCAAGGTGGATGTGGTACTGCTTCAAGGATTGGTTTTGAGCCCTTTCCTGTTTGCAGTGGTTTGCAGTGGTTGACAGACGAAGTCAGACAGGAGTCTCAATGGACTATGATGTTTGCAGATGATATTGTATTTGTGGTGAGAGTAGGGAGCAAGTAGAGAAGAGCCTGGAGAGGTGGAGGTACGCGCTGGAGAGAAGGGGAATGAAAGTCAGTAGGGGTAAGACAGAGTACATGTGTGTGAATGAGAGGGAGGGCAGTGGAGTGGTGCTGTTGTAGGGTGAAGAGGTGGAGAAGGTGGAGGAGTTTAGGTACCTGGGGGCCAACAGTGCAAAGTAATGGAGAGTGTGTTAGAGAAGTGAAAAATGCTGAGAATGGAGCCACCAGGAAGGAGGAAAAGAGGAAGGCCAAGGAGGAGGTTTATGGATGTGGTGAGGGAAGACATGCAGGTAGTTGGTTTGAAAAAGGCAGATGAAGAGGATAGAGTAGTATGGAAACGGATGATCCGCTGTGGGGACCCCTAATGGGAGCAGTCAAACGAAGAAGAAGAATATAGAATAATAAAACACTGCATATATCACTATGACTAATAAGGGATTAATTTCAGTAAATCCAAAAACATACTAAATCCCCAGCAGAACAAATGTATATTCAATTTAGAAAAAAAAAACGTTTAGCCTGGAATCATTAAAATGAACAATTTGTAAGCCAGATCTGCTCCCGTTTTGTAGCTTTAAAAATTAATCATTCCCCTGGGTGGCATGGGGACAGGTAACTGCAATAAAATCACTGTCAGCCTAGTGTGCTTTGGTCTTTAGTAATTGACAGTAGGTGCATTAAATGGGGATTAAGTCAGACATCAAACTGTTCATGATGCTGTGTGTGTGTGTGTGTGTGTGTGTGTGTGTGTGTGTGTGTGTGTGTGTGTGTGTGTGTGTGTGTGTGTGTGTGTTGGAATATCTCTTCCTAACATCTGTCACAGGCTTCCTCTAGGACACATATGATCTCTGAAGAGTGGGGATACTCTATTTGCTCCCCAGGATTCATTTTTAATGCTCCTGGTAGTTTAAAGCTCATGTAATTGCACAAAAAACCTCCCCACACAGCAGGAGTGAGCAATACTGAGTGCATACTGTCATTTCAAATGAGTTTAAAAAGAAATAGAAAGTGTGGTGTAGCTGCAGCAGGTCAGTATAAGGCAAGCTTTTGAGACAACTTGGATACTTTTTGAGATAGAAATGTTTTTATTTTGTAGCATATATATATATATATATATATATATATATATATATATATATATATATATATATATATATATATATATATTTATTTTTATTTTTTTTTTTTACAATGTATTTTTCACCATATGTATTACAGAATGTATGTCAAGACTTTTCCAGCACTTGATAGCACCTGTGAACATACTTAACATACATACATAACCAACATGACGCTACATGCATACACCAGCACAGTGTTATAGGACATCATGTGTCAGCTAATCATAAAACACATGAAGTTCATTCATGAATTAAATTACACCTCACATACGCTCATGTACCTATTTTCAAATTTATTCATATTGTGCATTTAGTCAGTTCCAGCCTTCAAAGCCAATTCCCTGGGTTTGTGCTCTCTGTTATCAAAAGTGTTTTTAAGACAGATGTCCCACAAATGCTTCTCTCTGGCCTACATTTGCAGACAAGTGACATTATTCATTCTTCTTACTGTCTGTCTGTTTACAAGTACAGGTGAATGATGGCAGTTTTTATTTAAGTGTTGATATTTTGACACCTTTTGATCGTCATACAAGTTAAAAAATCATCTTTTTTTACTGGGTGGTCCCAGTAATCTGGCTAAATCATTGATGGTATTCATTGTTATGCTGCATTAATACACTTAAATGACATTAACAACATTACTAACAATTATGGGGCATACTGTGTGCATTGCTCATTTCAATTGAAAACTATACAAGGCTAATGATCAGTACATTTAAGAATTTTCCTGCCATTAATGAGTAAAAGGAAGCCGAATATGACAATGTGAGCCAGCACCCTAATGAACATTTATGAGGTAATAACAATGTTGACAGAAGATTAGAAGCATTTAGCACGTTTGTTTCCTGCAAGATTTGGGTTACATACAGATGTGCGTTAGACCTAAAAAAAAAGTTTTATATATTATATTAATAATTGAACAAGCATTAATTAATACATGTTGACTTACTTTTCTACTTTGTTAATGTTTATTGTAATTGATTGTTTTTACTCTTAATTAATACAATACATATTTGTTAATACAAAGTTCTAGTTAAGTTCTAGTCATTTTAATACATTTACATTGACGTGTTTAGTTAAAAAAAAATATCTGTCTGTTTTCCGAGTAATCTCGGATAGCAAAGATTTTACATTTATGCAAGCTCATATTTATATCCCAGGAAAACAGGAAGGAAAAATGGTCTGGGGAAATAAAAGAAACTTGATCAAATGTGTTTTAACATTTAATGTAAAATCCAAAGATAAATACTTAGGTAATAGTATTCTAAATAAAAAAAAAAGCGCAACACCCTTCTTGCTATTTCACTGGTCAACAGGAACATAAGCAAAAATTGCTCAGCGAAACTGTTGTTTGCCATTCGTCCTACTACAAGTCAGATATTCAAAGGTAAAAGGTAGAACCTTTGCCTGAAACCCAAACCGACCGCCATTTCCAAAACAAAGCCACACGCCACAAACACAAGCCAGGGCCTTGTCAATCCTTGCTGCTTTTCTTTGAGTGACTACTCTGTCAAATACTCGACAGCTACCACATAAAAGCCTTTCAAGTGAAAGGATGGATTGCCCACAACATGGACTATGATGCTTCAGGCTGAGCTATAGATCTGCAAATGTTTATGTTCTATGACATTTCATGAGGTTTTGAAGAGGCCTGAGGTCTAAAAGGCCACTGAATAAAAGTCAAATGCACTTGAAGATGTATGGAGCCTCAGCTTGAATTTACACCCAAAGCATCTAGGGTGGGCAAACAGAGCTGCCTGGTAGCATAAGGGTAAACACAAGACATGACATATGTACACTATATGACAAAATATGATCAAAATATAATTTTAAAGAGAAGGGCAAGGGATTTTTTTTCCCGTACCCGGAGCTATGTAACGTCTCTGTTAGTGCGGATGGCGATTTAGCAATTTCTTTATATGGTAATGAAGAGGTATTACAATACTCAACCCAACCCCCAGAAAGAGAGAAAGAGAGAGAGAGAGAGAGAGAGAGAGAGAGAGAGAGAGAGAGAGAGAGAGAGAGAGAGAGAGAGAGAGAGCACTCTGTATGCATTATGTCCACATTGACGTGTCAAGTGTTAGATTAACTGCCCCCTCAAGTTCCTTTTATTTCCCTGTTCCAGGGCAACGCTCATTTACATAAACAGATAATCCCTGATAAAAATTTCCATTAGACAAAGGTGAAATGGATCAATTTCCTCTGCCAAGATAAATCTTACGTTTTACACCGACAGGGTCATTACCCAGGCCACATTTCAGAAATAATGTATTTAAAAATCAGCCGATAGCAGCCATTTCCAGCTTTCCAATTACTTTTAAGAAAAGCTTATTCTGTGGACAATAAAGCACATTACGGCACAATATGATACAGTCCATAAAGATCATGGTGTTTGATGAGAGGTTAGAGAGAGCTCAGCATATTCAGCAGGGGATGTCACAACCTCACCATTATCACCAAAGCGTCTCCATGCAAATGTCCTTTTACACCCAGTCCAAATAAATTAACTGTCCTGTTAAAAAAATAAACAGTTTTTATCCCTTACTCTCATTTTTCCCACCTCGTCTTGTTGTCCTTTTCAGCAATGATGAAAGGTTGTGGATTGACAGGGCCTGCAAGGTGATGCCACACTGATGGAGTGAAGGAGGGAAAGAAAATCTCATTAGTTCTCCCCTTCTAGCCTAGTTCACCCATACACAGATCTTCAGCCATGACCTTGAAAAACCCCCACATGCCAAGACAGCCCTCTCCTTTGCCTTATTTTTTATCCTTGTGTAAGTCCCTTGATCTGTTTTTCATGGATTTTGAAACCAGGTGTCATTTGTAAATATTTGCAATGAGATCACTGCATTTGGAGAAAAAACAACCATGAAAATCTCGCAGCCAAACAAACTGGTGATCAAACAGGTAATATTTAAATTTCAAATCTGTTTATATTGGCAGCTGTTTTTAAGCATGAAGCTGTGAATGGGGCTGAAAGTAATAAAAATGTTGGAAGCCCTGTACTAGTGGGCCAAATACAATCCAAAAATCACTTCAGCACATATACATATGTATATAAAAAATAATGTAGACACAATAATTTAAACTGATTAACAAAACCATAGTGTGTGAACCAGTCTTTTTTTTTTTTTCATCTGTATTTACTTGATTTGTATTATAAAATAATTTATATAAATAATAATCTTCCATGTAGAACTATTTTAAATCATATGTAAGCACTTTAAAACTTATAATATAAATTAAACAAGTAAAAAATTATATAACAAGAAAAATGTTTAAAAAAATGTTTTAAAAAAAGAACAATATAACGACTATGTATATATGCCTTTTAAAATCAATAATTATACTCTAATGCATATCACTTATTCATATAATTGTACTGATGGTATAGGTTAAACTCATTCTATTTTAAAATGGATCTTGTAAAAGTCCTTCAACTGCTGATGCATCAACATGATAAAGAATTTTGATTGATTTATAAGTTTAAATTGAATGGTCATCTCTCTTCCCTGGGCTTTTCCCGAAGAGCTGTTATAATCCATCAGTCACTTTTGCTTGCCCACATTTGATATTGTAGTTCATAATGAATACATCCAGTTTGGGGAGTCCACCAACTGATCATTTTACAATATTTACAATACAGTATTTATTAGTTTATTCAGATATTTTAAGAGTGAGGACACTGTTAAAGGTGTTTGGCGAGAGAGGTGATGATCGAAAGCTCTGGCAAGACAATAGAAGAAAGAGTTGTTATAGTACCATCTAGTGGATAACATACGCTATGTACATCTTTTTAACAAATACTATTACAAATAATATGCCTTTAGTCTTTTATAGATTAAAACATTTAAACAGATGATAGCTAGCTAGCTAGCTAGCTAGCTAGCTAGCTAGATAGATAGATAGATAGATAGATAGATAGATAGATAGATAGATAGATAGATAGATAGATAGATAGATAGATCTGGAATGGAATCAAATCCATGTCTCGACATCTTTGGTCTTTCATTCCAAAATCCCAAAAAGAGCATTAATAAAAGTATTATTGAAATGTTGATCAAAATAATCTAAATATTTATTTTGATTTATCAGTTGTCATAAATGTCATATTCAGGTGACATAACTTGTTTTTAAGAGGTCTGTATGTCAGTCAATGCCTATTAGAATAAGTGTTTATGAATATTCACATACATTTGTGACACTTATGTGACTGAGTTCATGAATGTAAGGCGAAAATGTACTCTATGCCAGTCATTTCAATAAGACATTACCCTAAAGAAAGTTAAGATCTTCAAATACAAAATACTTTTTAAACAAAATTTGTGAACGCTTTACTTGGTTAATATCCTAATATCCCACTAAAATCCTGCCCTTATAGACTGAAAAAAAAAAATCAGATTATGGCTGCAGAGTGACATCTACAGGACAGATGTGAGCATGTACTTATCTTTCAATATACTACTCTTATTTTTTTATTCAACATGTATTAATCATATCAATATCATGATTAGAAAATGATATATTTTAATTATTATTTTGTTCACATTGTAAACGTTGTGTGTTTATCTCATGCGATCTAATCTAATCTAATCTAATCTAATCTAATCTAATCTAATCTGACAATTAAGAGGTGTGGTACAGCCAAATATCAGTCCTACAGCACACAACTATTATCTCTTAACCTAATTACATACTATATTCACTGTGCAACTCACATTTAGAGAGATAATTGTACAGTAAATAAGGAGGAAATGTAAAATGAACCAATAGGTCAGAAAATGTATATGATTTGCATGTACAAAATAGAGTTGAGCTGGTGGGGGTATGTGGGGGTAATAAAAACTTTTCCAAACATATAAGAGTGGCCACTCTTGAGACTGAAATTTGGATTGTAATACTTAACTGATCAGTATTCCACCTAATTCTAACTACTGGTTAGGATATTCCTGATTCCTGGCCCTGAAAATGTGTAGACCATACATTAAGTAAATTTTTTTTTTCATTTACTCAATCAATTAAGGCATTGTCTAAATCAGCTTTATAAAAATTTCAACAGATGACAGAAAATCATTATTAATTACAGCTTTATTTGTGTAAAGCTGCTTTGAGACAATGTACATTATTAAAAGTGCTATACATGAATAAAGGTTAGTTTACATTTCATAGAGAATATAATGAAGAATACAATGTGTAAAGATGCACCTAATATTAGCTACATTATTAGCAAATAGCGTATATTAGCTATTACGTAACCATAAAACGCTGACTGATGCTTTCTAGAACAATTAGAAAATCCATTTTTAACTATTTTTTTGTGTTTTGGGATCAGATTACACAGACAGGCTATCAGATAAGAATCTTTATTTGATCATTCCTACAAAATGCTTTATGTTGCTCATTTAAGAATTTGTAGCTAAGTTGACTTTTCAAGAAAGGCAGTTCAGATGGCATTTTACTCTCCTATTAGCGCAGAAATTGCAGGCCTACCTTAAAAAAAAAAAAAAAAAAAAGGTACTGCCTCTGTTATTTTACATCAAGACTTTTGTTTGACCTCCTGCTGCTATGCTAGGCTCAGAAAGCAGCGTCACAGCAGAACACATCGTCCAGCTTCTGATCTGCTCTAGTGTGTCAGCCGTCCCAAAAATAAACCCATGACCAGACTTCAGACACCAAACAAACAGAAGCATTCAGATCGAGTAAACAGCAAGCCTAGCTACTCGCGCCTTGAAGCCTCTCTCTGTCCTCCATATCGTAGCGATCAGACAGTAGGGAACTGGATCGGCCATGACACCCATCCTATTGGAGAGTCTCATGACGATGAGCCAGACTTCGGAACAAGTTGCAACGAAACCGTTGACACAACCTTTGTGCAAACTGTGGCTTGTCCACAGCAGATGTCTCCTGGCGGAGATTATAAATAAATCTGACGAGAGTTTTGGGGGATGGTGGTGGCTACTGCCAGGCTAGACAGCTTTTTTGTGGTGTTTCCCAGCATGAATTTATGCTGGCCTCTGCTACATCTGGAGGGGGCTTTGCAGTTGAGGTTGCTGTCAGGACATGGTGGGATTCCTTTTTATAAACGGAACAACAGAAGCAAAGGATTTTTATCAGAGTAACTTGGGTAAAAGGGTAAATGTCAGCATGGTGCATCATGTATAGTGGAGTAGAGTTTATGAATAAAGTTTAGCTGAATCTAAGTGGAAGTACAGAGTCGATTATTTATTTGGCACTCGTATAACATTTTAACTGTGTCTTTCATACAAAATAAAAACATGTTATTTGTAATACACAGGTCATGTATTCTAAGTGGGGAAAATCAAGATATAAATAGTACACTGCTTTTTCTTTGTTTGTTTGCTTGCTTGCTTATTTTGCTTTTGAGTTTAGAGGTGCATGTCAAGATATGAAGTTCACAGGACCAAGAAAGACCACATTCATCCACATGATTTATTCACTCATTTTTTAAATGGGATACTGATTGGAAGGTCCAGGTTTCAATCCTCAGCACTGCTAAGTTCTCAATTTTTGGTCCTTGAGCAAGGCCCTTAACTTTATCTGCTCCAGGGGTGCCATATCATGCCTGACCCTCTGATCCTCACTTCCAAACCAGCTGGGATATGCAAAGAATTAAACTACACTATAATGTATACGTGACAAATAAATGCTTCTTCTTAGGGTGTTTTTAGACAAAAAACAATTTTGGCCTTAGGTGTGGGTTGCTCAAAAAAAATCTACTAGGAATTGGTTAGGGTAATTTGAATTATTCTATTTGTTCGTTTATATTTCATGAAATACAAGTGAAAAAAATGTTCAGGTCTAAAAGACGTGAGCATGATTACAAAATAACAACTCTGACCATCTTTTGTTGTGACCAATTTTTTAACTTGAATGATGTAGCTAAGTTTGAGAAACTTTCAGTGCCAAAATTCACAGATCATTCTACCTCTACCCCTGGGTTTTCAGTGGTTTCCAGAGTTTCTATGGAATAATCATAGGAGTCTCATTTAAATAAAAAATCTGGTTCAGGTAAAATCCACAAGTTTAAATCAGAATACAGATTTACATGCAGATATTTGTTTCACTAATGATTTGTTTTACCGGTTGAGATGCAGGATTTCATGGTGTCATGTTGACTTTCAGTGGATCATGAGGTCATTATCAACAATAGTAAGTACATTATAGCATTAAGGCAACATTGTTTAACAGAAATTGTAATCACTCTTTTGAATATAATTCCTGTCATGCAGTGATCAAGTTTCAAATCAGATCCAAATAACCAAATGTCAATGGTGTTAGCAGGTTGTTTTTAGGTTTATTAATTGTTTTATTGTGGGTGTGGAAGTACAGTTTTTACTAGATGATTAGCTGTTCTCTTTGGGTTCACAATTACGTTCGAAAATTGTTAAACATATTTCTAGGCGACTCTTGAGGCCAAAGACACTGGAAGAAAAATTGTGATAGCACTCTGTAGCTGCCATGGTATAACTGCCTGAGTTGGGCAAATTGTCTTGGCAGAGCATTTGACAGCCTGTTGAAGAGCAATGTGCTGAAAGGTGAATTAGGAGTGTTAATGAAGAACACACTCCCACATGAGAAGGCAATTATCTTGGGTGTAAAATCTGAGGGAAGACTGTGATTTGTGCCTCTGAGGTGGTTCATTTGTGCTTCCACCTGAGAGTGAAAGAAAAAATATCTTGGTGGAAACCTGTGTTGACAGAAGACTCTCAGTTCAGAGCTTTAAAAGACAGGGGTAATACTGTTCCTGTGAGCTGATGTTGCTAGTTGTGACCACATTGTTTTGTGACCCAGGGATTTTACTCCTGGTACAATGTATAACAAGCAGAGAGGACCCCTTAGAGACCCTAGTAACCCTTATGGCATTAGAGCAAATGACCAAACTTACCTGTAGATGTATTAAACCATGTCTTAATGGATTTTGTATATAGGGCATTGTAATGCTAGAACAGGTCTGCGCCAGCTTTCAGTTGTTGATTTCATTATGTAATAAAGATACATGATTTAATGTTATGAATCAATCAAAAGTCATTAGCACAAGCATTTTGCATTTAATTTAAATCATTTTTAACAATAGAGCATACAAAGAAAGTTTAGACAATTGTGTCTGATTATATGAATCCTAGAGCTTTGAGGAAGCTAACCTATCTGCCACATCATTGTACTTCTTTAATTTTTTTTTTTTATCAGCAGCCAAAAAAGAAATCTGTTTTTGCACAGTGGCTTTATGCAGCATTAAATATATTTGTAACGTCTACTGCATATACACTCTCTAAGATTTTGCAGGGTAATTTTAATATAATTTCTTGGTTTTACCTGTGTATAGTTTTATTGTATAAGTTGTATATGCTGTTTTACTATTTTAAATAAAAGTTGTAATGTCTTTCATCCCTGCATCAAAATTATTGTGGAGAAGGGTGAATTGTTTGGCCAGCAGAGGGCTCACAGCCCTCCCTATTCCCATCGCCATGTTTATCATCAGATGAACACAGTCGAAATACTGTATGCACAGAAACTCAGCAGGCCTAATTGTAAATAACATAAGATAAGATAATATGGTCATATAAAAAAATTATTATGTTGTTCGTAATGTTCAAAAATGTCTGCTAACTCTTTTTCCAAACATACTATCAGAAACGGTTATCTAGGTTCATCTGTTACACATTTCTGATTTGTGTTATACAAATTAATTCATTTTTTTCCATCCTGTCTAATTTTTTTTCCCAGCTTTTAAAACATGGTCACACAATCAGAAACGGATGGAACTTTGTTTAGACACAGTTAGTGTCAGAGACAGGCAAGATTCATGAGGCATTATGACGTGAGATATGAAAAGTAGGGCTAAACCTATTCTTCGAGTAATTTGAATACAAATAAGGTAAATCAGGCAAAAATCAGGCAAATATTTGCCTGTATGCTTTGTTTAGTCCATTGATCTACATAGGGAGCATTGTGTTTCCCAAGGAACATTATTCTGTAGTGCCAGAAAGTTTTACACATTGAAAATTAAAATAGTCTACAATCAAGAGAATTGCATGGTATCACACTAAGCCTCCGATTCCTGGAGAAAACTCTGTCTAGCAATCAGCTCTGGAGGAGACAGAGTATGAAAGAGGCCTTCTCTTCTTCATCTTGTTCCAACAGCTTTAAACTTCAGGCCGACATGCACCAGAAATGTTGGATGTTTACAAGAAATAATTATGAAAAAGAAAGTCAAAATTACATGAAAGATACTCCGAATTTCGGAATTAGAGTTAGGGTTAGGGTTAGGGTTAGGGTTAGGGTTAGGGTTAGGGTTAGGGTTAGGGCAGAAATGGGCTTCCATAGGATTCAGGCCAAAGGAAATGACTGAAAGTCATTTCAAACTGAAACATAAAGAAAACACAATTTTATTATTTTTTTTATAGTGATCTAAAATGTATTTTTAATATTTTTTTTATTAATGTATTTGTATTTGCATTTGATGTAATATGGCAATTAAACGCATTAAATGGGTTTAGTTTATACAAAAATTATTGTATGAAATTTCAGCAATAAAATTTTCATTTTTTGAAGAGGAAACTAATTACTAGTTTATTTTAAGAGACCTGTTTTATTTCCTCTTGTATAATTTAGTATTGCTCTTTAATGGTGTCCTCAATGCTGAAAAATGCAGGCACATACTGTACTTCTCCATCACGCAATACTTATTATCTAATTACTCGATTAATCGTTGGAATAATTGTTCCAATTACTAAAATAATTGATCGCTACAGCCCTAATAAAAATGAATAAAACTAAAACTACTATAGAGTTTTTAAATCTGGAACTGTTAGGTGGAGGCAATGTGTAGTCAGTGAAAAATCATGCTTTTCTGAGCTGAAGTCATTTAAAAAGCCTTCCAGTCAGGGGTTCACTTTAAAGCATTAATGCACAAATAATTTGCTTCAGAAGCATACTTGCTGATGAATGCTTGTAAATCTGTTGTAGGTGCTTGACTGAAAAATTCTGCTTAGGTCAGTGGAATAATTTGATGGACTCTCTGGGAAACGTAACGATAAGGACCTTAGAACCAGAGCGTAGGACAGGCAATAGGTCTGTATATGGTCTTGCAAGCTGATTCTTTGCCATGGTGTAACATGATAAAATGTAGATTTATTTATACTTTCCCAGAGTTTTGAGAAGAGCAGATAGCATGTGGATAATTAGACATCCAAAAACACAGAGGAAGCTTGCACACCAGCAGAGTGTGAAGTCATTAAATGGTAAGCAATTATTTCATGACAGTTAACAAAAGATAAATTGGTCCTGTTCTGGCCCTTTTCCTACTGCAATTAAAAAAATGGTACAGGGAAAGTTTTCTTCTAGCAAGAGCCAAATTTTATGACCATTTCCCTGTGGTAGAAAGTTATGCAACTTATGTAGTACTCTAATAGTCCACCTAAATGCTATGTTTGTATATTTTTCTTGGCTCAGTTACTTGGACATTTTAATAACTTTAAACTACTTAAGTACACTTTTCAATATGTTTGAATGACATTTGAACTTTGAAATCTAAAAAAAAAACCTTGTAAAAAATGTAATAAAGGAGATTACACTTGAACACAGTGGTTTCCTGATAATTTTTTGTGTTTGTTGTTACATACCAAATTGATAGTAGCTCATATTGAGACCATGTCACAGAACAGGGTCACTAAGTGTTGAGGCTCGTGGTACAGAAAAGTCGCCAAAATAAAAAAAAAATAAAATAAAAAAAAAAAAAAAAAAATATATATATATATATATATATATATATATATATATATATATATATATATATATATATATATATATATATTAAGAATCAATATCTTATATTATATTGTAATCTATTTTGAACATAGTTCCTTTTTGCTGTTATAATAACCTTCACTCTTCTTCGTCTCTTTCCATTAGATTTAGAGTTCAGTGTAGGTTGAGGTCTGGGGTGCAGTCAGTGTTCGAGTTTTAGTCGATGTTAAAAGAGGTTCAGGTCAGGGTTTTTTTTCAAATCACTTTACCTCAACTCGAACCCTGTTAAAACCATGTCTTCATGGATCTTGCTTTGTGCACAAACATGCAGTTCTGAAACATGTTTAGACCTCTTAGTCCCAGCAAAGGAACACATCTTCAGCATTCTAAAACATCCTATATAATTGTATTCTTTCTATATTGTGACAAGAATTTAACCACATACAGATTCAATGGTCAGTCTCTAAATTATTTGTAGTGTAGCATTGCACAGTCAGTGATCGCTCAGTGGTTAATGCTTTGGTCCTTGGATTAGAAGGTGATTAGTTCAAATCCCAGCACCCCCAAATTACCACTTCTGGGTCCTTGAACAAGCCCTTAAACCTCAACAAGCGCTCAACCCTCAACTGCTCAAATGTAAATCACTCTGGATTATGACATGACTATTATGACAAGAAATAAATTAATATAAATGCGAATAGCTTTAGGGCATTTATGAGACATTACATGGTGATAAATACACCAGGATCAGTCAGTGGACACTATCTATAGCACTGATACACATGCAGGTCTGTAGTGTATGTAGCCTGCTGTACCTCACACAGCCTCAATTAGCATTTAGCTAGCGAGTTTACAGCTGAACTGCCGGCTATGATGAGATTAGCTTTCACCAGGGGAAGAGCTTTAGGATTTTATTAATGACCTCCACACAAATATATACAAATGGACTACTTGGTACAAACATTTAGCTAATTCTGTGGTAAGTAACCACGCCATAAAGTGACCATATTGTGTTTTGTGTTCAATAAAACTGAAATAACAAGCTATCTTCTTATGCTAGCAATGGGAGTCTCCGGTAATTAGCATGATAACTATGTACTATATTTATTGTTGGATTGTCCCTGGGGTGTTTTTTTATTTGGTTTTATTCCAGGTAGAAAAGATAACCCGTGGTCATGCGTATATTTATTTATTTTAGCTAAGCTAACGCTGACTAGCATTACACGACGTTCATTGAAAACTAGTTTTAGCCTAATGCTATTAGCTCGGTTTAGAGTTAGCCGTAAATGATGTATAGTAGGAAACGACTTAACTCGATATATTTAGTGTAAATATGCACTTAGGTATAATCATATTAAAAGTCGTGTTTATGTGTTGAGTTTGACAGTAAATATTTGGTAGGATTAGTTTTGCTAGCTCTTTTTTTTTTTAGCTACTCGAGCTATCTGACTACGTGGCATTGAAAGAAAGGTGTGTGTGTGTATATATAAACTTGAGTAATCCACGTGTGAACTTGTGTTTCAGCTCTATGTAGCGTAACTGTGGAAATCCACGATGCCTTCAGCGAAGGTGCTGAAGAACACGCAGTACATCGAGCTGGGCAGTTATCAGTACTGGCCTGTGCTTGTGCCCAGAGGAATCAGACTGTACACTTATGAGCAAGTGCCAGGCTTTCTGAGGGAGAACCCCTACATCACTGACGGCTACAGAGCTTACCTCACCTCCAGACTGTGTATTAAAAGGTAAGTGATCAGATTACACAAGATCGAGAAAACCACAAGCATGTATTTCTTCAGGAATGTCGTGGGAAATTAATAGCAAAAGTAAAAAAAAAACAAAAGAAACCGACTTTTCACTGACCATAGCTTTTATATTTATTTGTTATTTATAATTGTGCCCTTGTCAGATTGCACATTGCAGCTGTTTGCACTTTTGGTAGATGCTAAACTGCATTTCGTTGCTTTGTACTTGTACTATGCAAGGAATTTCTCTGTATTGATCAATCAGTCTGTTTCTTTCATTCATTCTTTCATTCATTCATTCATTCATTCATTCATTCATTCATTTAGCCAATGCACAGACTTTATTCTTCACACCCATCTTTTATAATTTTCCAAACCTCTAGGAATGGGTATTGTTTCCATTTTATGCATACCGCTACCGCTTATACCGCTTAAAAAATGTGGAAAAAAGTTATGTCATTGCTGCTGAACTTTAGTACTGCAGTTTTTTAATGCCTTCAAGCAAACAGAAAAAGGTGCATAAAGCACAATTTGTAAATAAAAAGGTCCTTCAGCAAGAGAGAGAGAGAGAGAGAAAGATTGGAGTTGGTAAAGGGGTAGCTCAGTGGTAAAGGCATTGGACTTTGGAAGGTAACAGGTTTAAATCCCACCACCACTGCTGGGCCCCTGAACAAGGCCCTTAACCCTCCCCTGCTCAGTTTTAAGTCGCTCTGGATAAGGGCGTCTGCCAAATGGCATAAATGTAAATGTAAAGATTTCCTCAGTGTGCTACAGCATGTGCATAGGAGCACAACAGAATGTAATAGATAAGTTTAATAGACACGTTTAAGCCTAATTGGCAGAGATGCCAGAATTCTCTATTGCCTACTATACCTGAACCAGCTTGACTTGGTTTTAAAATGTAAATTGAACTCGTTAGTCCACTATTAACCCAATTATCTATCGGTCCAAAAAAATACCTTTTCTCTCTACCCATCCACCACTATTTTCTTCAAACAGCTAGGTTCTTTCCAGTTTGATAAAATAATGGTGGCAGAACCCCATCATCACTATTTAGTAACATGATTTATTCTTGGTCCAGGCTTTGGCCTGTTCCTGTCCCTCTAACAAGGAAACCATCTCAAATCCTGACCATCTATTCTTCTAGACATTTATGACTCTTGACAGATCACCCCTGAAGAAGTAAAAAGCAAAGTACAATGTGCTCATTCAAGCTTCGAATATGCTGATTTTAACACATTATTATATTATGTGATATAATAATTTGCCTGGGTATCGAAAAAATACATGATAAACGCTTTCACGTTGGAAACCTGATAGAAAGCTTTTAGGGTGGTGTTTGCTTATTCACATCTAGGAGTGATGTAGTGTATTAAGTTCATGTCCCAGCGATGTTTTTGGGATGTTTGAGAAACGTGGAGAACCGTAAGAAAACTGACATATACACCAGGAGATTATAGACGGACAGTAACCCGAGTAGATCTAACTGCACATCCTTGAGCTACGGATGTGTGATATCCACGATCACAATTTTTCTTTCTATTTTTTGTTGTAATGATTCAAAACATAAGCACATAAGTGAGAGTTTTACATAAACATCCATTTCGTCTGGGTATAATTGAAAGCGTTGGAAATTATAATTTTTTTTTTTTTCTTTTTATTACCAGCTTTTGACCTTTTATTAGGACATTTTGAGTGTAGCTCATACAAATTGTGCAACTTTTTAGTTGAATTTTGACACCACAGACAAAAATCACACATTCTGAAAAGAAATCTATGAACTTAGCACGTGGTTTGTGGTTTCGGTTATAAAAAAAAGCGAGTTGCACGCATGCCATTTCCAACCGAAAACCAAAGGAGACTGTTCTGGCAATGTCAGAAGATTTTGGAGTTGGAGAGCTACTATAATGCTCACCTAAAAGTTGGAGGATGACATGGTACAATGCAACTACCTCAAATAACAACTTGCACATATTCATTGTATAAAATAGGTCAGTAAATTCAGGTTGGAAAACGTCATATCTGATCTATTACAATTTGAGGGTCTCCAAATCCCTAAACTGTAACTCATTATTGGAATTGTGCATTGTTGCTAGTGATTCAATACAATATAAATAAACTAGAAGTTTTAACGGAGCATATTGCATGACTTTATCAATTATTTTGATGGGATTTCACATTTTGAGTCATCACAAATTTTAATAATATATCTTTTCAAATTTAGCCAAACATTGTCTGAATAAACCGTGTAAGTTTGTGGCTTTCCCCAGGTGTACTGATAATCCTGTTTACTTTCTAGTCTTTTCATCCTTTCCAATGAGACTGTGAACATCTGGAGTCACCTGCTCGGGTTCTTCCTGTTCTTCTCCTTGGGAGTGTATGACATGGTGGCTGTGCTGCCTATGGCCGGAGCCTCCAGAGAAGATTATGTCATCTACTCTATAAGCCTCTTCTGCTTCCAGGTGTGTTTATTTACCTTTGGCTCGCATGTGCTCTGTGATTTAACACATCATAAGAACCTTTTAAGGAATTTCTAAAATATCAGAGTCATTTTTTTCCCCCATGAATGAATTGTGTATTAGGTTTTCAAGCAGTTAAAGATTTTTGCTTAAGTATGTTATGGCCGAGTAGCACAACATATTCTTTTCAATTTGTTACCTTTTGAAGTCAGCTAATCGGATACTTGTAGTTGCTAGTGTGCCATAGTTCTATTTTCAGTAGTTTTAGAGCTTCCTCCTATTTTGGCACTTATTCTCTCAAGCATAAGGATGTAGCTTAGAGACTGTGTTAATTCCCAGAACATACATTTGGAAGATAATGCCAGAATAATCGGAAAGAGAAAAACAAGATCACAGTTCGTATATAACTGTGTGCATGCTAGGTAGGCTTAAGATAATCGCATAATTGAATGATCTGATCTGTGGGCGATACATATTGCATTGCATTGAAATTCACAATTCAGTGGGCGCTTGTTTGAAAACATGAACTTGGCGTGTTAAATATCTTTATTTTTAAGTGGCTTACATGGAGTCTAATCATGGAGTCTGGTTTGTTTAGGTGTGCATGCTGTGCTCAGTGGGATATCACCTGTTCTGCTGTCACCGTTCGGAAAAAAACAGCCGGCGCTGGATGGCACTGGATTACGCAGGGGTCTCTATCGGAACGTTGGGCTGCTACGTTCCAGGTGTCTTCTACGCATTCTACTGCAATAACGTACGTAACATAACGTACATCTGGTTTGTTGTTTTTTTTTTAGGAGCATTGCGACATTTGATACACTGTTTACATAACCAGCAGTACAAAACGTTATAAAGTGACACGTCTGCACCAGGCTAGAATGGTAAAGTATAGTGAACGCGTTAGTGACATAAGCAGTGCTTCTCTTATTGCACTAAGTGAAACTGTTTTGAGGTGGTTTTAAAGAACACAGGAAACCGACCAGTTGATTTCACTTGCCACGTATAGATAGATATAGATAACACATAACATGCCAAACAGTGCCGTAAGACCGAATGCAGAAAACGAATAATCTCATCCGAGTTCATGTGCATTTGCGTGCTCTTTTCTTTCCACTCTCATTTGAAACACTACGAAAGAAATCGCATGTCACTGACACGACTCTAAATGCTGGTCACAGCGGGAGAGAAAAGACCAAAATACCTAAAATGCTCAGGAATATTTGACTGAGAAAATATTCCTTATATTTGTGACCCCAAACATCAATGCCAAATGCTATCACATATAACATACACTATATGGCCAAAAGCATTCGGACACCTTTTATTTATTTATTTAATTATTTATTTTTTATTATTTTATTTATTTATTTATTTTTCAGCCATATGCTGGTTTTTCCCAAAACTGTTATCGCAAAGCTGAAGGCACACAATTAACATTTTCACTTTAGTTGAACTTGGAGACCCAAACATGTTCCAGCCTGACAATGCCCCAGAGCACAAAGCCAACTCTATGAAGATATGATTTACATGGTTTGTAGTGGAAGATCTACTGCTATAGATCTCTGACCTCGACCCTACTGAACACCTTTGGGATAAATTTGAACTCTGACTGCAGGTCATGTAGGTGTCCTCACCTACATCAGTACCTGACTTTACTAACTTTACCCCCCCCTTCATCTAGACATTGTCACTTTAATACAATAATGTGTTTTTAAAAAAATATATTAAATTTGTTAGTAAAAACATAGTTTAAAACATACCGTGGGTACGGAAAGTATTCAGACCCCCTTAAATTTTTCACTCTTTGTTATATTGCAGCCATTTGCTAAAATCATTTAGGTTCATTCTTCTTCCTCATGAATGTACACATAGCTCCCCATACTGACAGAAAAACACAGAATTGTTGACATTTTTGCAGATTTATTAAAAAAGAAAAACTGAAATATCACATGGTCCTAAGTATTCAGACCCTTTGCTCAGTATTTAGTAGAAGCCCCCTTTTGATCTAATACAGCCAGGAGTCTTTTTGGGAAAGATGCAACAAGTCTTTCACACCTGGATTTGGGGATCCTCTGCCATTCCTCCTTGCAGATCCTCTCCAGTTCTGTCAGGTTGGATGGTAAACGTTGGTGGACAGCCATTTTTAGGTCTCTCCAGAGATGCTCAATTGGGTTTAAGTCAGGGCTCTGGCTGGGCCATTCAAGAACAGTCACTGAGTTGTTGTGAAGCCACTCCTTCGTTATTTTAGCTGTGTGCTTAGGGTCATTGTCTTGTTGGAAGGTAAACCTTCGGCCCAGTCTGAGGTCCAGAGCACTCTGGAGAAGGTTTTTGTCCAGGATATCCCTGTACTTGGCCGCATTTATCTTTCCCTCGATTGCAACCAGTCGTCCTGTCCCTGCAGCTGAAAAACACCCCCACAGCATGATGCTGCCACCACCATGCTTCACTGTTGGGACTGTATTGGACAGGTGATGAGCAGTGCCTGGTTTTCTCCACACATACCGCTTAGAATTAAGGCCAAAAAGTTCTATTTTGGTCTCATCAGACCAGAGAATCTTATTTCTCACCATCTTGGAGTCCTTCGGGTGTTTTTTAGCAAACTCCATGCGGGCTTTCATGTGTCTTACACTGAGGAGAGGCTTCCGTCGGGCCACTCTGCCATAAAGCCCCGACTGGTGGAGGGTTGCAGTGATGGTTGTCTTTCTACAACTTTCTCTCATCTCCTGACTGCATCTCTGGAGCTCAGCCACAGTGATCTTTGGGTTCTTCTTTACCTCTCTCACCAAGGCTCTTCTCCCCCGATAGCTCAGTTTGGCCGGACGGCCAGCTCTAGGAAGGGTTCTGGTCGTCCCAAACGTCTTCCATTTGAGGATTATGGAGGCCACTGTGCTCTTAGGAACCTTAAGTGCAGCAGAAATCTTTTCGTAACCTTGGCCAGATCTGTGCCTTGCCACAATTGTCTCTGAGCTCTTCAGGCAGTTTCTTTGACCTCATGATTCTCATTTGCTCTGACATGCATTGTGATCTGGAGGTCTTATATAGACAGGTGTGTGGCTTTCCTAATCAAGTCCAATCTTTATAATCAAACACAGCTGGACTCAAATGAAGGTGTAGAACCATCTCAAGGATGATCAGAAGAAATGGAAAGCACCTGAGTTAAATATATGAGTGTCACAGCAAAGGGTCTGAATACTTAGGACCATGTGATTTTTCTTTTTTAAATCTGCAACAATGTCAAAAATTCTGTGTTTTTCTGTCAGTATGGGGAGCTATGTGTACATTCATGAGGAAGAAGAATGAACTTAAATGATTTTAGCAAATGGCTGCAATATAACAAAGAGTGAAACATTTAAGGGGGTCTGAATACTTTCCGTACCCACTGTAGTTCATGCGATTTTTAAGATAATCCGCAACTTGCTGTTAACTGCAAATTATCGGGGGTTGACTGTATATTATCAAACAGTGTTTAATAGTTCTGGGAGTGGATCTTACCTCAACCACTAAACAATAATCATGTCACATACTGCTAGATATTTATGGATTGTGTGTTGCCTCACCTACAAATGACAATGCAATTGGATGAATTTAACTTCGTGTCACTAGCCTGGATATGGGTACTACTGCGAAATAGCTTGAATCCAGTTCACACAGAAATAAGCAGTCCCATGTGATTGACATGAAAAGATGAGTGTTTACACTGTGCCTGCAGTGTGTGTATGTACGCGTTTGTGGGGTGAGATTCAGACTGGGGTAGATTAATTAGTTGGCCTGAGAAGCATCGTCCCAAAGCGGTGTGGTAGCAGATGGTCGGCCTGCTTTTGTTGTGGGCATACGGTACCTGTGCAACAGATACAGAGCAAGAGTTCAAGCGTTTGTGTAGGAAAACACGTGCGTGGGATCCTGTAGGTGGTGTGTATGAAGTTAGTACGTGTTGAAACTATTTCTATAGTGCACAGGAACACTGTAGTGTAACTGTTGTATATGTGATGTGTGTAATATCTCTCTCTCGCTCTCGCTCTCGCTCTCTCGCTCTCTGATGCAACTTGCATTCAATATTTTGTTAGAGTTTCTCTTCTAAAGTACTACTTGACTAAACAGATTTGGCTGTGAACAGAGTATCTTTTGTCTCGAGCAAGTGATGAGCAGAGCTTTCAGAGAAACTTGGATCTGGAACATCCTGAGCAGGCTGCTCACTCTCGTCCTCCCACCCCCCAACTCCCACTTGCTCTTTGCGGAGGGCCGCAGCGATTGGCCACGCCGCTCTGCGCACACATACTCACGGCACACACCCTCCCCCCACATATTGGAAGTGCTGGCTTATTGTGCCCCAGAATGCGGCGGAAATCTGCTCCAGCCCAAAGCAGATGGCCATGTTCGAGGACCCGCTCCGTCACTCCTGTTCCCCACCATATGACATTCACACACGTGGGTGAGCCATCTCCACTCTACCCCTGCCAAGTGTTTAGCTCTGCTTTTTGGGTGACTACTCAATCAGCCAAGTCCCCCAAGAGAAAGAGAGACTGTTTTCTATCTCTCTTTCTCTCTCTCTTGCATTTTCTCACAATTATTTTCTCTATCCAGAAATCAAGGAAGTTTATTTAGGCTGTACTGCTTTGTTGTACTTCCAAAAGGAAGTTTATTAAGAGCATAAATCCATACATACATACATACATACACTGTTCTGTTCTCCAAAACCACTCTCTAGTGTTGACCCAGTGACAAGATCCTCCAACTGCTGTAGGCCACTTCATTCTTTACCGTTGTGTTTATACTGTATAGTTTCCAGTGTGTGGTGTGTATTTGTCAGTGTATATTTTAACATTCTCTGCTCTCTGATGTTTTTCAGTACTGGCGGCAGGTGTATCTGGTTATGGTTCTGGCAATGACACTAGCGGAGTTCTTTGCCCAGATACACCCACTTTACTTGACAAAGAAGTGGCAGAAGCTGCGCTCCGTCATCTTCTGCTCTGTAGTGGCCTACGGCCTCATCCCTACCATCCACTGGATCTGGCTTAGTGGAGGTTTCAGCTCAGAAATAGTGCAGGTATTTAAAAGCAGCAGGGTGGCAGTACATTCTGAATGAGAATTCACTTTATTGGCATTGTAAAATGTAATGATTATGAATCTAACATTTTAGTGACTCGATGAAATGGACAAAGCAAATGATCTATTATATTAGAGTGAAAGATGTATACACTGACCGGGCATAACGTTGACATTATAACATTATTACAGGTGCCATTATGAAGAGATAATCAGTGTTCTTCACACACCGGTTATTGAGTGAGATAAATTAGGCAGCAAGTGAACATTTTATCCTCAAAGTTGGGATTTGAGTGAGTTTGACGAGGGCCAAATTGTGAAGTCTATACGACTGAGTCTAGCGTCTCCAGCACCGCAGCTCTTGTGGGCTGTTCCCATTCTGCAGTGGTCCTTATTAATCAAAAGTAAGGAAGGAACAGTGGTGAACCGGCGACAGGGTCGTGGGCGGCCGAGGCTCACTGATACACGTAGGGAGCGAAGGCTGGACCATGTGTTCCGATCCAACAGACGAGCTCCTCTAGCTCAACTTGCTAAAGAAGTAAATGCTCGATGGGTCAGAACTGTTTTGGCAGCAAAAGGGGGACTAACACAATATAAGGCAGGTGGTCATAAAGTTATGCCTGATCAGGGTATATGTTACTGAATACAATATCCATTGCACCTGCTATAGTTTTACAATGTGACAATCTAATAATTTAATTTATGATCCCAAATTATTCTTAAATTCTTTTTGTTCTCTTTCTTTCTCTCTCTGTTTGTAGGACTTTATTCCCAGAGTGCTCATATTGTATTTGCTTGCTACAGTTGCCTTCATCTTTTATGTCTCCAAAGTTCCAGAGCGCTACTTTCCAGGTAAAATGGGAGACAAAGTATATAATACTCAAATGTATCCAGTCGACATCAGTGAATAATTATATGTCATGTACAGTATGCTTGGTTACAAAAGACATTGTGCATATGGATGATTTTCCCCACCTCCATGTATCCATCACAGAAATGGCTTCAAAAATTGGGGACATCATTTTTTTTTTTCTTCCAAAAAATGGCTATTTTACTTCACCCATTCATGGCTCCAAATTTCATTTTTGTAAAATACCCCAAAATGTTATATCCCTTTTACCACAGCAATTTTGTACAAATTGTGAAATGTACAATGCTTTATCCAAATGATGAATGTAATGTAATGTAATTTATTTATTTAGTTTACTTTTCACCTTACTATCTCCTGGAGAAGGTGGGGAAAAATAGACCGGGGGGTGTAACGTTTAGCTGAAAATGCGTGCTAGTGCTAATAGTGCGATCCTTAAGACATCTGTTTAGTGAAAAACCTGCTGACTGTTAGAAAGTGCTGAGAATTGTTGCCTGTTATGTTAAATAAGTGCAAGAGGTGACAAACGTGGAAACGTGATACACTAATGGGGATCATTTCTTTTTACGGATGTTTCCAAACCTGTCCTGATCACATTGTACCCCTACAAAAACGTATGCTAAAAATGCTTCTCGTTTGTACGAAGCACTTTTTCAGTCAGCAAAACTCAGATCATCTGTACGCACTATTACTGTGGTGGGTTTTAATTGCAATACATGATCTATTCCAATGTCGTGTTACCTACAGGTCAGCTGAACTACATCGGCTCGAGCCACCAGATTTGGCACATACTGGTGGTGCTCATGTTCTACTGGTGGCATCAGTCTGCACTGTGCATCACTAACTACAGACACTCACACCCTTGCCCTGACTACCTCCAGCATGCTTAGGGCAGAATCATCAGCTCTGAGACAGACGCACAACTGGAATATGATTCACAAGAGAGGAACTTTAGTTTAACGCACAGCTTTTTTTTCTTTTTGCCAAGCGATTGTATATCAGGTGAGATTAATTCCTGACTCTGTTGCTAATGCTAAATCACGACTACAGGCCATTTTGGTCACTATGAGAGTCTTTAGTGAGTCTCAAATGTAATAGGTTCCTGTCCTGTTAAACAATTAGTTCTGTAAATACTGTAGAAAAGTGCCTAGCAAATTTATCCGATGCATTTAAAGTGAATGATAGGACCATCCTACTGTAGCTGATGAGATGGGAAGTACTTTTTTCAAAAACACATCAGAGTGGCAATGCAGTATTCATCACTATTCCATCAGGCTCAGTGAATGATAAGCATATGTTCATCATCAGTACTTTTATTAGAAACGATGAGGCTGTTTCACTAACTTTGAGTGGGGTAGAGGGAAATATACGAGGATTGTTTAATATTTAAAGATATTTCTTGCAAATGTGTTGTCCATAAACTGCCCAGTGGTATTTTAATATTATACCAAAGATGCTGCAACATTGGAGCTTAAAATCTTCGAAGGAAATGAAATCAACAGCTGTTAGTTCACCGTGATATCAATATGGGGAAATTTGTCACCACGATCCCTTTTTTAAAACAAAAATGTACCTAATTGTAAATCCGCAAAACGTACGTTACATGAGGTTCTTTGTAGCACTGACATTTTTTTTTAAGGATTTCCATAAGCTATAATATACAATGGGACCTTGAAAAAAAATAAGTAAAAAATCTTTTGTATTAATAAGACATCTGCCTTTTACTGCAAAAGAAATTGTACTATTGCAGCTTTTTAAAATATTGCAGCTGTTGTACTGTTAAAACTGTTTTGGGTGCAATATTATTATTTTTCCACAGTTATTATAGGTAATTCTGAAAAAACAAAACAAAAAGCATACATTTTCCGTGTTAGTTTGTAGTCTTAAAGAAAGATGGCTGTCCTAGCATTATTCTACCTTTTACTTGGAGAGATTCCTTTAATTAAGTTTGTTAAATAATAACACTATATACACACATATATAACACAATTAAGACTGTTGCTAAATAAGAACTCAATATTTTATTGCATTGTTAGAGATCAGTGTAGCAAGACAAATCAAACAAATGAAAAATAAAGACAGTAAATATTGCAATGCTAGTCAGTCAATTGATAAAAGAAGCTAAAACTTTTTCTGTAGTCAGTGATGTCCCCTGTGCTGTAAAAGTCTTTGTCCCATTTATATGTTCTGTAAAAACATCACTCTCTCCTCAGTTCCAGTTAAATTGTGTGTATGTTTATATGCTTTGTCTTGTGTTAGTCGAGTTGAACTCCTTATTCTGTACACATTAAAATTGAACAGAATACATTCGCAATGACAACCTACATGTCCTTTCAATCTACAACCTACAAAGTTATTTCCTGTGATAAAGCTGTGTATAATTTTGTTGGGTATCTCTTTTTGGGACTTTGGGTGAAAACAATGGTGGGCATTTAAAATTATGCACTATGCATAGAAAAATGGTTCATGAAATAAGAATAATGGTGGCCAACACAAATGATTCTGTTGACACAAAGGCTCCAAAACAGCCATTTGTGTATTTGAGGTACAATAAGGAAGGTGAAGCATACCCATATAAGGCAATATGGTGTGAAACTGACCTATCAAGTAGATCATGCAGGAAGCAACAACCTACGCAAGGACCGTTGATAATTGGTCCGTGATTGAGCACGCGCATAGAATCGATTCATTGCTAAATCAGGGGTTTAAAAAAAACCTCAAAAGGTCATCGTCACCTTTGTGCTGATATTTCTTGGAGAACATTGTGATGCAGCATAATCCGCTACTCAGCAATCGGGTAATGCAAAAAAGGCGTAAAAAAATCAAATCCATACATAGATTCAAGTCAAGTTCAGGAAAAAAAAAAATCTTACTCAAATGTCAAGTTCGGTGTTAATGGTTTAAAAAGCTGTTATCCGGTTTTTAACCAGAACAAAGGCTTGTGATCTTTTGGGCCACAGCCCGAGATCGCTTCACACAGCTGCCATCTGTTAGATACATTTCAAAGTGTGGTTTTGACTTTGCATAAAGTAGCAGCATTTGTGCAAGTGCACTCTTGTGTGTGCCGGAAGACAAGACATTCACTGCTTCGAGGGAAAAGGTGCAGCTCCGAAAGGGTCAAGATCTATTTGTGGGGGCTGCTGAGGCCTGCTTTCGACCACCATTTCAGTAAAGGGCACAGCCCCAAAGTCATCTATCTTATTCCTATCAAATGTGGTCTGCAGAGAGCCAGTCCTTGATCTGCCACTGGCCGAGTTGGCATCAGCTTTGTTGTCCCCCAGCCCTGGGTGTCGAACACTGTCTTGTGGATGAAAAGGCTTGGCGCCAAAGGGATCCAACACGGCATCTTCGGAAGGCAAAGGTGCCCCTTTCTCTTTCACTTCTCCCATGCTGATGCTAATGTTCTCTTTAGAGGCACTAAGGAACTCATTGCTACTTTGAGAATCCCTTCTTCCCACTTTCTTGTGCCGCCGTGCACGCTCTGGGGTACGGAAGCTGGACTTGTTGCTCTTCCTCCCACTTGTTGGGGTACCATGGTGGCGCTTTCCATTACCACTGCTGGCCTCTTGTTTGGTGCGCCTCTGGCGTGAGGAGAGTTTCTGAAGGCTTCGCTGCTTTAGTTTCTGCTGCTGTGGGTTTTGGGCCTCCTCTAAAGGCATTGGGCCAAATACGTCTTCCTGGCTTGTGGAGGTGGGCATTGTGTGGCTGGGTTGGAAGGGCAAGAAACCAAAAACATCTACACTTGCTGGAGAGATTGGGGGTGTCTGTCCAGAGGGAGCATCACTGCTTCTGCTTGACTTGGACAGATTTCTATTAAAGGGAGCTTTGATGAACACATCTATCTCTTCTGCTGTATTTTCCTGGCTTGCCTGTCTGAAGGGGGCCTTAGCAAAGACATCTATGCTCTCTGATGGTGTTCTGGGCTGATTACCACCAACAAAGGGCACTGCACCAAATACATCCACTTCACTTGCACTGGTCATGGCAACACTTGGTGAGTCAGGGGGGGTGATTATATCAGTTTCAGGTTCACTGCTGACATTTCCCTGAATAAAGACAGAACCTTTGTCTCCTTGCAGTCTTCTAGTACTGACTTTCACTTTCCTCTGGTCACAGTCAGAGTCAGAGCTGTGTTTGTCCTCCTCTTCCTCGACCTCTTCCTCAGAGTCCATAAGCAGTGGCCTCTGGCCCAGGTTCTCAGGCTCAGTGTCATGCTCACTGTTAAGGCCTTCTTCTTCTTCTCCCCCTTCCTCATCTTCACTGCTTTTGGGTGAAGGAGGATCCGACTCGAAGTCACTCTCTGATTCTTCCCCTGTTTTATGAGGCAGTGGACTAGATGAGCTGCTTTTTTTCACAGGCTTCTGTTCTCTCGTAGTTGCTAGCTGGACATCAACTTCAAGAACAGATGTTTCATCTGTGGCAACAGTAGCAGCAGGACCAGACTCTGTGTTTTGTTGCTCTGTGTGAGGACTAGGTCCTGATAGAAACAAAGAAAAAGAAAACAGGTAAAATCATATGCAAATTATATTATAATCCCATAAAAGTGTTAAAGAAAACCCCTAATAAGCATGAAAAAGTGCGAACTGCCAGAGACATTTGGAAGAAGCGTTGTGAGGAACCAGTCTCAAAGCGAAGCCCATCTTCTTCTGACTGACTTTACAGTATAAAATATACTATCACTCGATCTGGTTTCAAACAGCATTGAATAGCAGTGGTTCAGTTTGAATATTTTGTGAGTCCTGGGATGAGCACAGCAGCATTTATTAGGGTCTGCAAGTCTACAGTTTTCATGTTATAACACCAAGATAGGACCTGTAAAAAAAAATTAGGGCCGTTCACCATCTCAGTGTTGGAGATGGGATGTGGATTGATTTGAAAACTAGAAGTTACAGTGGCAAGAACAGAAAAAGTAGGATTAAAAAAAATCCTGTTCAAGTTTATTCTACAATATTGTTGTGAAGCTCACGCAAACAGCTGTTATTACAAATAGCAGACTAAAACAAGGACAAAATGCAATAAATGACAAATACTTATTAAACAGATGTATGCCTACACCGGGTCCATCAGCAAATCAGTATGAGCAACAAAGATGCTTCTGAGTTCCATGTCAATGTGGAATACAATACTGTGGTTTGTGTATAATAGACACTTACCGATCCGTTTATTAGGAATACCTTTATACCTACACAATTATGCTGTAGCAGTGCAATGCATAAAATCATCAGACATCAGGAAATGTTTATATTTTCCTGGGGTAGAGGACATGCTTCTTTTTTTTTTTTTTTTACATTTTGACAGTTAGTACCAGATGGGCTGGTCTGATTATTTCCATAATTGGGATTTTCATGCAAAACAGTCTCTAGAGTGTATTATGACAGCATTTTTTTGTTTTTCATACTATTCTGTGCAAATGCTAGAGAAAGTTGTGCATTAAATTCCCTGGAGATCAGCAGTTTCTGCAACGTGTGTCACAAATAGGACAGGATAGTTTAGTACGTCCCCATATACATTGTGCATGTGCGCACATACATACATATATATATATATAAATATACACACATTATATATATACATATACACACATATACATATATATATATATATACACACACATACATATACATACATATATATATATATATATATATATATATATATATATATATATATATATATATATATATATATATATACATACATATACACATAAAATGTGTGTGTATGTATGCACACAAATATACTGAGCCAATTTGCACCACTTCCTTCTCATTTCTACTCCTCAGTATAGCTGGTCAGAGCCATACCTCATGCTGTGCAGGCAGATCTGCAAATCTGTTACCATCTAAACTCTCCAAACTGGCAAGACTAGACAAAGGGTTAGCCAAACATAGTGTTATCTGCAAGTAAGTTTAGAAAGGAGGGTGAGCTAAGCGAGCTGGAGGGGGTAAAGTGAAAAAGTAATACGGATTTATTTATTCAAATTTATTTATTTATTTAAAACAACAGTTGGCATGAAAGCAGGGCAGAAGTCGAACACAGCATCTGTTTTGCCTGTACTACTGAGATTACAACCTTTTTTTTTTGTTGTGTAATTACGCTGAAATTTCAGAACGCAGGTACTTCAAGGGCAGTGCAAGTTTAATCATATGAGATCTAAAGCTGGAAATTTATTGCGTGATGTTCTTTTGCAGGGACATGAGATTACACTACGACGACTACCCACGTATTACATGGGGCTGTTTCTCTGAGGTCAGCAGATGCTCAACTGGCTGCTGTGTTTTCTGTGCCCCTGTTATATGAAAACGAATAATCAGACTTGTACACATGTACCATGTGACTCCTATGGACAGTTTAAAAAGATATTAGGATTGGATAATGAATGTGTATATAGCGGCCGTGTATAAAACATACATTCGGGTTGTTTACGTTTACTATTAACCAAATTTGGAAGTGCTTCCAGGACGAAATTTCCGAAAATGCACAGAATTCTTCAGATTTTAAAAATGTGCTATTACATGAACTGGAACATGGCATTACTCAATAACTGTCTATAAAACAACAATGCTTTAAAAACTCATTCGAAATTCCTGGACTGAGACTTATTAAGCAATAAAACATGACAGGGTGAGCACGCATGGAAAAATAAATCAGTGAGGGGGGTTACCACCCTGATTTCTCTTATACCACAGCATTTTTCCTTTCATTATATATAAAGAATGATTATTATTATTGCTCAAAAATAAGCCATTCGCTCTCTCATCAGACTCTGCTTTTCCTCCCTATGGAGATAAAAAGCCAGAAAAAAAGGATTGTAGGGAAACTACCACACATCTCATATAAAACGTTACTGAATTAGTGATCATACATTTTACTCTGAACCTCTCTGTGAATGACCTACTATAGAATTCACCAAACGAAACGTGTATTAAAATGAGCACAATAAAATAAATCTGCAATTTAAATTACAGAAGAAAAATTAATCTGCGCTGTGGTATAAGTCCATTTCATGCTCAATGCCATTTTCTGACTGATGTATGAGATAAAGACAGCCATGCTCACCATATCACAAACATCTTGTTTATGTGGTACAGAATTCAGACCACGAGACACCGGAACTTTTATAACAAAATCAACAAAAAGTGTTTATTGCTTTTGGATACATTTTATTCATCATTAGCAGTTTGTAAAGAAATACATTGTTTACATTATGATACATGAGCATTTACATTTCTGTCTGAAGAGAACAGAACATTCTGAACACCTGGTTAAACTATGCTTTATATATATATATATATATATATATATATATATATATATATATATATATATATATATTAATTAGTGTGTGAAAAGCCTATTGTCCTATATTTCTGCTGTACGATTATAAATATTTGTCCTAGGAAGCATCTTGGACTCCCAAAAGCACCACAGCACATTATCTTTAAATGGCAGAATGGGTGTATTACATTAATTCTACCATCATGATTGTTGGTTTGCTATAACATCGTAACAATTATTAGCCATTCTGCACCAACAACAATCTTCAAACACTGGAAGCTGAGTGGCTACAATAAACGAATCCCTTAGGGCTAAACTACACCCTTATTTTCAGAGACAACACGAGGACATAGAACAGAGCCGACACCTAATAATGAAGTCGACAAAACAGCCCTTAATCTCTTTTTTTTTTTTCTTAACTTACCACAGAACTGTACCTTTTTGTTGTTATGTGCATGAATGTTTCTGGTGTAACATATGGCTCAGATCACATTGTATTTTCCTCTATCGTTTATAAATTTTAAAAAGTGTCCCACTAGACCAAGATGTCTCTGAGAATGGCTGTCTTTATCTACCACATCAGATAAAACATGTACCATTTATGTTCTGATGCTGGACAGAACTGAAGTAAACAAGATGAGATGAAAGAATTATAATCAAAATAATAATAAAAAAAAGATTTATGAATCAAGAACATGGATTTTCTAACTTACCTTTGGTTAAAACAAACAAAACAAACAAACAAAAAAGAGGTGATACGTCAGAGGTACTATTTTCTGCACACGTCTTATATGTAGCATGGGGTTTTAAAAAAGAATCCTCGATACAGATTAATCCAAGAGTAACCTGAATCTGTGCTCAGAAATCCAGCCTTCTCACCCTGTCGACTTATTAAATTACCAGTACAATACATACAACATACTCAGCAGCCATTTTATTAGGAACACCTACCCTACTCATTCATGCAATTATCCAGTTATCATATGAAATCGAACAGGTCAAAAGGTATTTTCCTGGGCTTTTTCATTCCTGCAGTCTCTAGAGACAGGTCTACTCCAAAAAGTGCAAAAAAAAAACCACACTGAGCAGCACTTCTGTGGGCAATTATGTGACTGTTAACAGAAAGGCTGCAGTAACTGAAGTAGCCACTCTGCAATCATGGTTAAAAGAAAAGCAGCTCAGAATAAACAGTTAACCAGGACAGATGGCCTACAGCCAATAAAGCCACTTCAACTTCCACTCCAATCATGCACAGCAGAAACAGAAATCGACTCTAGCATACTGCATCTCCAGAGTTCCTTTGCTGCAACGTGATTGGTTGACTGGATATTAGCATGAATTAACAGGTATTCCTACTGCAATAGTTGATAAGAGAATGTTTGTATGTGCACACAAAGTTAGTAGGTTATTAAATATCTCCCATTGAGTAATTACTAAAGCGACTTCAGTATTTGGTCAGTAAAAGTTTTTTGTTTTTTTTTTTTTATCAATGAATGAATGAGAAAGCAGCAATGAAGTATAGCATGTGTACGATTCTTTTCTTGTAACAAATTGCATGCATTCTCAGACACAGCCTGGTTCAATGGCACAAAGTAACAAGTGAACAAGTAAAAGTGAATGCATACACACATAGGCTACATAGCAAAGCATCACATTTTGAGATTATATAAAAAAAAAAATAAAGAAATCCCTACACAGCTCCAACAGTCCTCTGATTATGTGTCTAAACTCATCCTAACGTAATGAATCTGCCAACGTTCCATAAATTGGCAACGCAAAGTATCTTCACAGTAAAAAAAAAAAATAAAAAAAAAAAAAATAGGGATAAGGCTCAATGAGGGAATCTAAGCCAATTTTAACACTGGAGAGAAACTTGTGATTAACTTCATGCAAAATTGGCATGTTCAGAACAAGTAAACACAGTGGCTATGAAGATCCCTGGAAATGTTTCATTAAGTGAGATCCATGAGTGTGTACCTGAGAAATCCTGGCTTTCGCAACAATTATCAACATGAAGTAAAAAAAAAAAAAGAAAAGTTACTAATTGAGACACAAAATATGTAGCATTTAATATAAGTGAAAAAAAAAACGGTTTGGACTGTTCTTTCATGCCAAACTGATGCAATTGAGAGTAAAAACTGCCAAAATGAATGAATCCAAAATTTTTATTAGCAGCACTTTATATGATGAAGTGCGACCCAATACGTTAGACTTTACTAATATAAAGCTACTTGTGGCTGAAATATTCATGGATTCCCAAAACTCATTCCTTTTAACTTAATAATAAAAATGAGCGTATTTGAAACATAAACCCTACCTACACTGAAGTGGCACAAATTTTAGTCCTACAATGTGCTGCTTTAATAAAATAGTCTGACGCTTTTGGTACACAGCTAAATTGTTTAGAGATGTTTTTTTTTTTTTTTTTAAAGAAAATTAAGTTGTTGTCCTATAACAATAAAGTGCAGAAGCCTCCCCAACAAAAGTCAAAGTCAAGCTAAAAAGCATGGAGGCACTACATTGTTCATTGCTGCGATACAAAAAGCGTGGTCCTTTTCCCGTAGCGCGCGCACACAAAAAAAAAGTAGAAATATTAGTACTACAAACCGTGATGCAGTCTACGTCATGTAGTTCAGTGTATAAAAAGAGACCTATATATTATACACATTTTTGCAGTCTGTAAAGGCTATTCCTATTGCTATGTAACATTTTCCTACGTGTCATGCTTACAGGGCCTGATTGTTCATCTTACTCATCAGCCCATCTCTGTACTTTTTGGACTTCCGATCCCACCTCACTCCCGGATCCAGAAGTGACTTGGAGTAAATCCAGAGAGTAGGAGCAGAAAGGTTCAGTGGGAAGTTGAGGAGGTGGAGAGTATATAAGCAGAAGGGGGACAATAAGAAGGTCAGAGTCTTTATTTGGGGCATAGCCTCTAGAACTTGCCTGCGTTGGCCACAAAGGGCACAGAGCCAAATGGGTCCTCTGGCAGCAGGGTTGTGCCACCTGCCTGCAAGCTTGCTGCTTTCTCTACTTTATCTGCTGGAGAGGAAGAGAGTGTTATTTCAGGCACAGGGCAACACTGAATTAAATATGACCTTCAATCTTTTTTCAGTAATGATATGCTGAATATATTCCTTATGCTACACGTGAGCAAACGAAACATGCACTGAAACGTAATGTTTAAATGAAGGCTCGGGAACAGTGTATTATAATGTTAAAATGAATAGCTCTTGTGCAAAGTGCATGAAAGTCGACAGGCCTGCCATGAAAAAGATTTGTTACACTTGCTTGCTCTGAGACGGTCAAACTCTCTATCCAGCAGCTCCTCTTCAGTGAGCTTCGAGAAGTTGTCCTCTCCAAACGGGTTCCAGCGAGACATGTCAGGCGGGTTACTCACAGGTTGAAGAGACGGACTGACCAACTCTGAACTAGGCATGGTCATTCTGCAGAGGAGAAAATGTGTGTATTGTTACTAAAAGCCTTTTTTTACAGACAAAGTCCAGTGATGAAAGGAGGTGGAGATACTACCTTGTGTTGCTGAAGGGGGCATCCACAGGTGAAGCTCCAGCCGGATTATAGGCGCTCAGTGATGTATGAAACTCTAGGGGGGAAACGTAGGGGACTTGCTGTGTTGGCGCACACGGCTGCTGGCCAGCAAACGCCTGCTGATACTGATGGATCTGTTATTGAGGAAAAAGAGGCTCATAATATGAGTATAATGAACTATAATGACAGAGTTGGGACTGTGGGATTCTGTGTGACCTACATGTGAGGACACACACAAACATCCACAGACACACAAACATCCATCGACAAGGACGGCATCAGATACACTTTGAAGTGATGAATTATTCAAATTCATTTACTTTACTACGCCTTTTTGATATCTACTTCACACAGGCAGGGTTTTTTTCAGACAGCTCCCACAAATGCTTGGTGTCAAAAAGGGAAAAGTACACCAGGTCCTTTTCAACTCAAAGTGACCGTTCAGGACACAAAGACAGCGAGAGAGTGATGGATAACTGCTTAGATTTCCCTACAGTGTAATTGCTTCATATGTTACGATTTAACACAGAGAATCGGTCGATTTCACCCCCATTCAATCCCCTGATGGCTCTGCACGGAGCAGATTGCAGCTGAAATTAAACAGATGGTAACCATTCGGTGGAAAATGAGCTAAAAATTGTGCCGCCTTAACATTATGTGTTTAGAGGAAGCCTGGTTGCGTCGCCTTCGTGTTTAGCGTAAATACGTTTCTGGAGGAATTACTGATGGATGCGACCGACTGGCATCGACTTGGACTCAGCAACCGTTTGGCACAAAGAGCTTTTGCATGGCGTGCAGGCGGCCAAATTAGTATTTGAGGCAGAGCGCTGCCATCCAACTGGACTTTTCTTAAGTGAATAATATCTGCATACATTCACATGTTGGTGTTTCAACCCAGCGCTCATGACAATGTTCTATCGAAAGGTACTAAACTCTAGTACACCAATAACCAAACTCAATTAATAAACAGATGTTTAAATGACTTCTTAATAAATATTAATAATTAGATTAGTTTAAGCTATAATGTTGGCTATTTTTTTTCTTTTAAAAGAATGTTGGTAGCTGTGTAAATGTGTGAGTACTCACCAGAGTTGCATAATGATGCTGCTGTGGTTGATATATGGACTGTTGCATTAGCATCTGCTGCTGAAGCATATGCTGCTGCTGCTGCTGCTGCATCTGGATGCTCTGCTGCATGGCCCGATACTGCTAAATGAGGCAAAAGGAAAGACGGAACGTCTATGAGGAAACGCATATATTAAGGGTTTAATTGGATCTGCGGTATGTGCAATACTGTATTCACAGAAATCACACAGAGCAAACACAGATTTCTATTATTACACACAGCTCTTGACCTTAATTACTGACCCTGATGGGAAATAATAATAACATGCTGATCCGTTTTTAATAAATAAAGCAGAACCGATCAGGGATAAGCCCCGTTCAGTTAATACCGAACACATGTCCCGGTCACGAACGGACGAGGAGAGAAAGCTGCTTTCTAGCAGTCGTAAGACAGCTGTGTTAGGCCATCTATCCCATTAACAGAGAAATACACAATTAACCAGATGACCACCTGCTGTACTCCCAAATACTGTCTGGTACTCATTCAAAAGCATGGCCCATGCTGCCATCTGTCTGTGTGTGTCTGAAATAACTAAAATCAAAACTCTGCCAGAGTCAATAATCCGACACTAAATCAATTAACATGTGGGACATTCCATGAAGCACGCTAATATTAAAACTTATCTAGAATAGCCGTGCCCAACAGTCCGCTTTAGGCACAGTCTGTTTCCATTAATTCAAGACAGAATGTACTAATCGAAGTTCAATGGTGTGTACACAATAACCACCCCACCTCCTAGTGATTTACATTGGCAACTGTAGCAACTTTTTATAGATTATATATTGTTCAGAGATGAGATATTTATATGTATGTTTATATATGTTATGTATGTAGTTCAGTATAGCAGTATATATTATAGGACTGTGAACACTCAAATGCATGCAAATAATAATTCGGTCTTTGAGCAAACCGAAAAATAATGCTTATAGTACTGCTGTAGTGACTGCTTACACATTTAGTCTTTATTAATTACAAGGTTTTGAGACCTTGAATGTATTACTAATCTAAATCATATGATTATATCAGTAATATATTATTTGTATATTTGAGGTTTATAATATTTCACTGAGATTAATTTAGCAAGACAGGAACTTCTAGCAGTATCAGGCAAAGAGGCCTGGTGCACAAGTGGGATTCTAGTTCATCCCAATGATAGGACACACTAAAGTCCATCCACTCTAATCTTGGCAAAACATGTTACCATGGAATTCACTTGTTTAAAGAGACACTCTCATGCTGAAACATGTTTGGCCACTTACATCATTGTAATGCTACAGCATTCAAAGAGATCCCCTTACAATTTGTTTCAAAACCTGCCAAAGTAGTGAATATAGAGAAATACTTGTGGGGTCAGGTAAGAAATAACTACAGCAGAAGCTGTTTCATTGTATGAACTGCACACAGTGTTTCCCCACGCACCATTATTAATGACGCACCCCCCTTTAAACTTCGGAGCGCTCTGGACAAGTAAACACCAAAGACGCTGCAGAATCATATGGAAGCCCGCTTCCGCCACAAGAAAAAAAGGGGCCTAATTACGACTTCTGTCAATTCTGACCTTTTCTCTCTATTTTGACTTTTTTTCTCGCAAATCCGACTTTTTTTTTTTATTATTTTTTTAAGACAATTGGGCAGAGTCACTCCCTCTGTAGTGCCAGAAAGTTTTACACATTGAAAATGAAAATAGTCTACAATCAATAGAATTGCATGGTATCACACTAAGCCTCCGATTCCTGGAGAAAACTCTGTCTAGCAATCAGCTCTGAAAGAGACGAAACAGAGGAGGAGCCTCGTTCCTACACCAACAGCTTAAATTTCAGACCCACAACATGGTTACCGGTGGATGCCACAGAAATGTCAGATGTTTACGAGAAATAATGTCAGAATTGTGAGAAAAAGTTGGTAAAAAGTAATCTAAAAAAGTAATCTGAAATTATTTTTTATATTTTTATTTATTTTTTTATTTATATATTTGTATTTGCATTTGATGTAATATGGCAAATAAATGCACAAAATGGGTTTAGATCTTTTACAGATATTCTTGTGTGCAATTTCAGCAATAAAAATTATTTTAAAAAATTTTTTATATATATTATTTTTCATTTTAAGAGACCTGTTTAATTTTCTCTTGTTTATTTAGTACTGCTAAGAGTAGTTGAAATAATTGTTTGATCCCCTGCTGATTTTGCACATTTACCCCCTTACAAAGAATTTTTATGGTGGGTTTATTTTAACAGAGAGAGAGAGAGAAACAATAAAAAAAAAAAAATAAGAATTTATATTTATATATATATATATATATATATATATATATATATATATATATATATATATATATATATATATATACACATACATACATATATACATACACACACCCACACAATAATGTTAAATATAAATTATTTTGTATTTGATAAAGATAAATACGTTTTTGCTGCTCCCCTACCGACCAGCAAGAATTCTGATTTCTACGCCACCAAATTAGTCCTGTCCCTTCAGAAAATAACTCCTAATATCCACTCATTATGTGTATAAAAAGACACGTCAGAGAATCAAACATGTCTTTGTGTAGGTCTACAAACGTGTACCTGACGTCCTTTGACAGCTCTTTGGTGGTGGAGAGGTTTGAATGGAAGAGGTTGATTCTGTGACTGGTGTCTTTTATACACATAAGTTGATATTAGGAGAACTTTCTTAAAGGAACAGGACGAATTTGGGTGTGTGGGAGTCAGAATTCTTGCTAATTTGGTACTGGATCAAATTCTTATTTCACTCAATCAAATATAGTTAATTTATAAACTTTCTTTAATGTTTTTTATAGATTTTTATTTTTTTTACATTCTGTCTCTCTGTTAAAATAAACCTAACAAATATAGACAGTTAATTTATTTGAAAAATAAAAATAAAAAATTAGAAGAAATATCACAAAATCATTATCGGTAGTTCCCCCACTGTATCTTAGAATTATTGGTGGTCTGATGAGACTAATTCTTAAATCCTCAGAGTTCTTGATCATCCAGTGGTCAGTATGAGAGAATTGTACTCAAAGCACCAAATTTTAACTGCTTGAATACAAGATACTAAAATTTGTATGGTCCTGTCAAGCAGACGAAAACACGAACACGATAAATAAGACATGTGGCTTTGCATGGTCACATGACGTACAGCTGTTATCACTTAGGGTGTTGTTGCCAGCTATTTTGACATACCATAACATATTCTGAATACCTGCCAGTAGGGGTTTTGTTAAACATGGCTTGAATAGTACAAGAAAGCAAATTATGTAAAGAAAAAAAGATTGATCATAAAATTATTAGCAACCCAAGCAAGTGAAAGATCATAGTGTATGATATTCACAAACTCATAGTTAATTTATTACCTAATATACAAATTGGTATCTAACATTTACGTTAGATGAGCAAGTTTCCTAATAGGATAATGAAAACTGTACGTTTAGCATTTTATTGCTATAATCCTGTCCTGATCATTTCTACAATTTAGCATATTAGGGTTGTACACTTTGACAAACCAGAAACAAATCTATGGTTATTAATGTAACTATGGGCTGAGAGATCACGAGAAAACCAGAAAAAATATATATATATTACAGTTCATGGCTTCTTCATCTCTTTCATCTAGCATGCAAGTTATATAATCATTATGTACAGAGATAGTTAATGAGCAGTTTACAGTGCACTATAAATGCACCTACTACACCATAGCAACTACTAAAATCCAACAGCTTTATTCAACCCCTACACTGCCTTACCTGAATGTACTGTAGCTGCTGTGGACTAACTTGTTGCTGGTGCTGCACGTTATGTTGCTGCTGTTGCGGTTGCTGTTGATGGAGTTGCTGCAGTCTCAGGTCTCCAGGCTGTAGCTGCTGTAACACTCTGTTGTGCTGATTGCTGCTCTGCATCTGCACAGCTGCCTGTTGCCCGTTTCCTTGGGCTGATAAAGCCACAAACACAACCACCGCCATACTGTAAGGGTTTAATGCTAAACGTGTCCCAGATACAGACGCTCCCCACCTAACGAACGGGTTACGTTCCAAACGACCGTTTATACCATTCATTTTTGTTCGCAAGTTGTTACTGTATTCGTTATTAACTACGCATATCTCCTAATGATGTGAGAGCTATAAATATTATCAAATATAAAAAAATAATATAAAAAAAATTATCAAAATATACTAAAACAAATCTAAATTAAAAAAATTGGTATACAATAAATAAATAATAAAAATTAATAAAAAAAAAAAAAAGAACATTCGCCCCGAGTCCAGTGTGCATCATGTAGACTCGTCACGTCGACTACAAACAAATTTCACTTTGAGGACAGGTTTGTTTGTATCCGCAAGAGTTTGTAAAGTGGGGAGTGTCTGTATATAGTTTTTACTAAATTCAGTAAATAAGACAAATTCTAAAATAAAGTATACACAAAGTATACACTAGAGCAATTTGAACAAAACAAACAAACAAAAAACAAAGACATACGTTTCTGGCCGTTGCTGACTGTCCCAGGTGGGACACTCATTTTCACAGGAGTTACAGAGTTGGGCAGTGGCAGTACATTGCTATTGGCTGCTTTTGGCCTTTGCCTCGGAGCAATCGAGGTTTCAGTGGGCCCAACAGAATCTGTTATTCTGCAAAAATAAAAAAATAAAGATAATCATTCACAAATTCAGCACAATCTTAAATGATGCTACTTATTATGATTTTCATATGGAAAATTAAGCTGTTGCTCTTTTAGTTACCACAAATTCACAGAATTTACTGAAGTAATATTTAAATAAAATCACAGTGTGCAATTTGATATACCTAGCTTTTGTCTGGCTCTTCTTAGCAGCGATGTCACTGGCCGTTAGTGGCTCTGGCAGCGAGGTGGGAATGGGGGAATTCTGCACAACAGAACCCAAAAATTCACCGTCATTGCAAACTGGCATGCAATTTTGAATGTAATGCTTCTATATTATAATGACAGAACCCACAAATAGATTTGGCACTGGACACTCCCTTCCAGCTAGTCTGAAGGAAAAGTAAGAGACTTGATAGATGTCTGGTCTTTTCTCTGGATCAGGCTCCAACATATATCCTACAATTATGGAAAATAAAACACTAAGTTACATAAAGCTGAGAATTTTTTTTTTTTTTTAGTTGTTCCATACATTATTTCTTCCCAGTGTAAGAAAATGTGAATGGAAGGATTAGTGAATGAACACCTGAAAAGACAGTGTTTTATAACTACCAGGAGGTGGCAGTACAATCACAGTAAATATTATTGAAGGCTGACCCTTTAATTTTTAAAATGTAGCTCCTTCCAGTTGCCAGATGTGCAATCAAAGACACAGTTTTGCATGAAGAGATATATGATTTGACAGACATGCACTGGCACTTACTGATTAAGCAGTGCAGTTTAGAGGAAAACTTTGAGCTATCTGGAACGCTGAAGATTCCGTCACATATGGCGACCTGACTCTCCCCAAATGGAAGTGTGAAGAAACACAGCTTGTACAACAAGCATCCAAGAGCCTAAGGTAGAGAAGAGGTAGAGAAAGTGAAATGTAAACTCCTTTATAATTGCACCACAACAAACAAGGGATCTCGCCTCAAAGTGCACACTGACCACCATGAAAGTACAGAAACAAGCACTAGGGTTCCTTCATCATGGATCAACTACACAATTCTTCACATTTTTAAAATCACTTCTTTTACTGATCTATGGCCTGCTTTAACAAACACCATTAGGCTAAGGCCCTGACCATTATAAAGCATTTGAACTTCCTGAGAGATTTAATCTTGTATCTAGTTCTCGTAAGACATTTGCTTGGTTAGTGGAGTGTGGAGCAGCAAGCTCCCTGCCTTGCATCAAGTATAAAAAAAAGAGGAGGCTTTCTGCTTAGAGGCCACCACATTTATCTTTAGAGCAGCACCGGGAAATCAGCAAATGTCCATCAGATGAACTACATAGGGAAGCACAACTACTTTAAAACTGTTTATTTCCATGACCATTACATGAACTAATAATATTAATATTGAAAACTGAATTAAATATCAAACATATAAAGTCATGTCTCATGACTTCTGGTACCGATTTCAAACATTGTTTACATTACTAATTACAGAAATTGTACTAAGGGTGTATTAGAACATCATGGGTGGAGGCAAACGGCACAACAGAACAGTATGTTATAAACAAATACTGGATACTGAGGAATAGACGTGGTTGTGGGTTAGTTTGGTCCTTGACGTTCTTTCAATGTTCTGTTCATTCTTTCGCTAAGAAGCGTGACTAGTACAAACTAAAATTCATTCAAAAACAAAATTCATTCTGAAGAAAAAGTTCAACAAAGTTTTGTGGACAAAAACTCAGTCCTCAGACAATTTTTCCATGGCCCACCTATGCCCCCGTGGTACATGGGATCTATATAGAATAGAACAGTCTTTGTCACATAAACATTACAGCAGAGTGAAATTCGCATATCCCAGCTTGCTCGGAACCTGTGGTCAGAGCGCGGCCATGATACGACGCCTCTGGAGCACAGCGGGTTAAGAGCCTTGCTAAGGGGCCCAAGAGTGGCAGCTTGGCGATACCGGGGCTTAAACCCCCGACGTTCCGATCAGTAACCCTGCACCTTAACCACTGAGCTCCCACTATATTTATACATAGCAAACAAATGAATTAAACTGAAAATTAAATAACTAATTTCTGAAAGAAACCGGTTTGGCTTCAGGGTTTGTGTTGTTGCCTCATCAAACCAGATCTTCAGCATAACAGTGAGTTTAAATAAGACACCAAAGAACAGAAAGGGGGTGTGTGTGTGTGTGTGTGTGTGGGCGGGTAGGTGCTTGTTCCTACCCAGATATCAGCCTTAGTTGTAATGGCTTTCCCTTGGTACAAGTTAATCATCTCTGGGGCTCGATACGACAGGGTTGTGTACCTGCACACAAAGAAGAGAGGATCAAAGGTTCTTACTAGTTTGCGTTCCCCACCAGCACACCAACTCCTGATAAATGACAACATAACTCGGAGGGAAGTGTGGTTGTGCATCATTGCTGCTTTATGGCTGTTTTGTGGCTGGTGGATCAGAGACTTTTGCAAAGACAGATGACATCATAAATCCAGGATATTTTAGGCTATATATTTAACCAGCTTTAAACATGGTTCTCTCTGCCAGGAGGATCAAACTTGGCATATATAACACTTTCAAAAAGATAATAAGACAAACATGCAACTAAGACATTCTCAGACATTCAACTCATACTGAAAACTTGTGATCTGAATGGAAACAAAGAAGAAAAAAAATATATAAAAACACTTTATTTTTTATTTTATTTTTTTTACACTTTCTGCACATAGAGGAATGTCTCCAGCCTTGTCATTGTCAGACATTTATTGGTTTTGTTATCTACTCCAGGACAGGAAGAGCTTTAATTGTGAGGGTGCTGATAATGTGAAGCCAGTGGTTTGTAAAGAAATAATTTTCTCTTAACAACTGTTTAAAGTCCATGTGCTCTTGTCTTGTTTTGCTCCATTAATGATGACTAGTGGATGAATATGCAATTGATTGGAAAGATATATATTGCATGCTATTATGTACAAAGTTTTGAATGTTGAAAAAAAAATAAAAATAAAAATAATAATAATATATATATATTATATATATATATTATATATATATATATATATATATATATATATATATATATATATATATATATATATATATATATATATATATATATATTTTATATTAAAAGAAATGCATTTTAGTTTCTATGCTTCAGCTCAAAACAGAAATGTTTCACATTATGACTGGTAGCAAAAAAAAATAAAAAATTCCATAATAAATTATTTAAAATAAAAATGGATTGAAACTCATATGTTCATGTCAGAAGCCACTCTGGGAAAAACAAAACAACAACACCAACAACAACAACAACAAAACAAGAAGACTAGAAAGTAATTCAGTTCCACTTAGCCGTTCCTCGTGACTAAAATCGTGAAGTGAAAAGAAACAGTTTCTCAGAACACAGAAAACTCATAAATCATTACCAATCTTAATCTGATTGCAGACCCATCCCATCAAATAAGTCAACATTTTCATATGTTACTTCCATAACATAAACATGGGCTTACCTCTTAATCTCCTCCTCCACAGCCGTCACGCCGTCTTTGAGCGGGTGCAACACTTTGTGGGTGGCACTTCCAAAGTCGCACAGCACATAGTTCCCTTGGTCATTCAAGAGGATATTTTCCACCTGCATTAAGACAAGTGTTTGAGGAGTGCTGATGACAGACAAGAGTGGAGGGCTCACGATTGCCTGACAGAACAGGTCCTTGATCCTGTAAGGCTGAGCCTAATAAGCGTGTCATGTTCGGGTTGTCCTAAAAATATGTGGCTATGAATGTTTTTGAGAGAGAATAACCATCCTGGGAAATAATGCCTGGTGTCAGTTAGCACAACTCCTGGTCAGGGGCAAAGTGCATTTATTTTCCTCTTTTTGGCTTTTACTCCCTCAACGTTTATGTATAAATACACAGAGCAGGGAGAGACGCCAAGAGCTTTGACAAAGGAAAAAATAAAATAAAAAATGGACCAGATTAAAGAACTAAGAGCAGATGCGTTTTTGCGATATTTAGAGTATTGTTTGGTGGCATCAATAATACATTTTGAACATTCCTCCTTGACCTTGACAGAGAGACAGAAAAGGACAATGAAGACAATTAAGACACACAATTACTAATGAGTTAAGGGTCGGCGGTGTGTGTGTGGTGTCAATATTAAAGACTTTCAGAGACTACTGTATAGATTGCAGCCTACACAAACATCAATAATTGAAGTGTATGCCAATATTAACAAAGATACAAAAGATAATATGTTGGCAGGCCTGGATTGTTGATTTTGGCACCTAAACCTCTTTATATTTTACTCTAAATCTCCATGTACTGAGTAGTACCTTCAGGTCTCGGTGGATGATTGCAGTTTTGCACTGGTGCAGTCTGGCCACGGCTTCACAAGTGTCACAGAAGATGGTGAGAACCTCGGCCTCAGAGAAGCCACAATTCAGCCGCTGGTTCATCTGTTTTACTACTTGACCCGCTGGGGAGGAAGGGCATGACTATTGTGATAATAAGCACTGACATGATTTATTTTACTTGCATGTTTAACTCATAGCATTGTTTATCTGGCAAAAAAACAGCAATCATGAGCTTAAAGTAAAACATACTATGAACAATTTGATTACAGCCATTATAAAAGGGTAAAGAAAATCTTTTTGGCAGACGTCTTTATCCAGAGCGACACAATTATTATTTACACAAAAGAGCAGTTGAGGGTTAAAGGCCTTACTCAACGGCTCAGTAGGGACAGTTTGGTGGTGCTGGGAATTGAACTTTGTTTAGAAGGCCATCTATTAATTAGTTAATTATGGTTTAATTAAAAAAAATTGCTTCTTATGGGCAAAAAGATGGGTACTATATTTAATAGATGAATAAAGCAGAGTGTCTGACCTTTACAGTACTCCATAAGAATGAGAACCTCCCATACACTGTCTCCTACTGCATTGATGACGGAGTCCAAGTAGCTCACTATGTTCTTATGGCCTGACAGCTCTTTCTGTTTAGACAAACGGAGCAGGTGAGGTTGAGAAGGACACCAACAGAGAGGAAGTTCACATTACAAATTCATGAGAATAAAATCAATATGATTTAAATGATAATTGAACACATTTTATCACAAACACCATCAAGCATTCTGAACGATTGTGCATACTGGGTATAAATAATGAAACATCTTGTTTTAAATATTGTGTTGTGAAGTTCATGGTGTGCTGAGTGTTCTGTATAAGATGATGCGCAGGGTTTGCTTATTATAGCCGCTTACCATAATCATAATCTCTCGCTTGAAGATGTTCAAATCAGGTACATTGTTCACATACATCCTCTTCAGAGCACACCGTACTCCGCTGTGGGTGCGTGCCAGGAACACCATGGAGAAACCCCCTAGGAACACAAACGCACAAAGCAAATGCACGTGATGCTATTAGAAATGTGTGTCACAGCAATACACAAAGCTAATGTCAAAGTCCAAGCCAGCTGTCGTGCAAGATGTATGAATTAACGTTACAGAGGACACATCTTTTCCACACTCATACGAGTCCACTCCATCAGCCATGCTAAAGTTTCATTACCTGCTGAAGATACAGGAAAGGAGTGCTAACGAGAAATCACGCACAAGAGATGTCAGGTTGACTTCAGCACTTTCCAAATCCAAATCCTGCCCAAGTCTTGACTCATTTATTTAGCTATACAGTATAGACTTCATCTTTAAACTACTTATTGATTTTAGGAGGACATTATGTTTTGTATCTGTCTGAGAGGTTAGTAAAGGCACTGGTAAATATGTTATAGGCAAATAATAAAAGTATAGTGACGCAGTGAAGCAAAGTTTATTTCCCAATAACAGCAAATACCAGAAATATTTTTTTTTACCACAGTAATTTCACAGTGAACACCTGTTTGTTCAAAAGTCAACACTTAATTACTTCCACTTATAATTATGTTTAATGTAGTGCAAAGTCCCATCCCATTCCAAAACCAGAGGAATTAACTTGAAATGACACCCCATTTAACATCCACTTCAACCGTGGCAAACCACATGTTCACCGAGCAAACTCTTGTACACAGGGACATTATTTTGCTAAAATGTTTTGGGCCCCTGTGCCTTTAAATTTGTGACATCAAAGATACAGGTTTGATAAAAAAAAAAAAAGAAACTGTCCTTAAAGTACAATGTTCACCTTTTCAGGAAAAGGTTTTTAAAGATTATGGCCACATAAAGGTATTCATTTGATTCTGAAAGCTTTTGAATGTGTCAAAATATAAGTCACAAATCCAGTTACCATGACTACAAACAGATTTTAGCACGATGCCATTCAAAACTTTTAGCAGCTTCTGATAAACATTTTTTTGTAGGAGACTAAATGGATAATGGTTTTAGTTCCTTTAAATTTTATTGACATGCCCCTAAACTTCAAACCAGCCTTTATTAAATGTAAACAACAATATGCAGACGAAAGAAACGCTGCAACAACTAATCGATAAAATCCAAAATAATCGATAATGAAATTCGTTGTCAACAAATGCCGTTATCGATTGGTTGGGCTGCTCAAGTTTAGCGTGCCGGTAAGAGAACACAAAATGGCGGAGAGTACAGGGTTAAACGGCAGAAGGGAAAAGTGTGCGTCCCAAGTCATGAGAGCGTTTTATATTAAACGCAATAAAGAAAACTTTACCTGGATGTTATGCAAAGCGGAGTTTGTGTGGCACGGGAGTACCCCAATGATGCACGAGCACATGAAAAGAAAACATACTGGTGTCACGGAGGAGGGCGAAACGTCAGCACGGTGAGCAGAAACTGTATAATTCTTAACATGTGAAAATGGTGTAGTTTAATGAAGTGCTATTGTGTAAACTGTTTGCGCCACCCGATGATGCGACTGTCCTGAAGTTCAATTAAACTCTTCCGAACAAACACTAAATCTAATAGCAGTAAACGATTATATTTTTTTGGAATTGTTGTGGTTTTTAAGCGAATATTTATGTATTTGTTCACCAATCCTTTGTTTTATTATTAAGTCTGGTAGCTTGCTGCGTTTCTCTCCGTTCCATTCTCTTTTTATAGCATTTTTCTACTACAACAGTAACTTCTGTTTTCAAATGTGATTTACTGCGGCTTTACTCTGTTCAAGTGCTTATTTTCAATATTTGTATATTTAATTTATGGATATATCATTTCATTATTATACACAATCTAATTATATGCTTATATCTTCACAACTGAACAAAATGCCTATGTTTTTAAACAAAAATTGTCAAAACAATTTTCAGTTTTTTTTATATTGAGTTTTTTATGCATGGCTGTCAACGTGCCACTTCAACTATTCCATTATCACTTTGTTTCAAATCAAAACAGCATTTGATTATGCAAACAACTCAGCACGAGTAAATTTGTTCGAAGGAGAAATCCCCCATGCACTCCTCAACAAGCAGCGACTTTAAAATGCTTCAAAATGTCAAAATTAAAGTTAATTCAAAGTAAACTCAATATGTGGCTTTTGCATTTTTTTACATATACTTTTACACATAAATACCCTAAATTGGGTTAAAAATATATATTTTTTTAAATTATTATTTTTAATCGTCTGATTAATCGATTATGAAAATAATCGTTAGACAAAAGTATTAAGACACTTGACTTTTTCAGCCATATGTGGTTCCTCCTGAAACTGTTACAACAGATGTCTTTGGAATTGGTAGAATTAAATCTATTCAATTACACTAGGAGACCAAAACCTATTCCAGCATGAAAATGCTCTTGTGCATGAAGCAAGCTCCAGGAAGAAATGGTTTGAATGGGTTGGAGTTAAAGATATTAAGTGGCCTTCTATAGAGATGTGACCTCAAACCCTATTGAACATCTTTGGAATGAACTGAAAGACTGAGTTCACCCCAGGCCTTCTCACATTACATCAGTACCTGACTTTACTAACACCCCTGTGGCTGAATGACTATAAATCCTCAAAACCACACACATTTTGTGAAACATCTTTCCAGGAAAGTCGAGTTTACTACAACAGCAAATTGATGACTAAATGTGGAAACGGATGTTCAAAAACCACAAGAATATAATGGAAGGATGTGCACAAACTTTTTTTTATATAGTGTATGTATTATTTATATAGTGTAAGAGGAAAAATAGAGAAGTGAAAGCAGGACACACCATCCCCTGAGAAAAAGTATAAATAAAATTCTCTGATCAAACTAGTGCTTCTTACCACCATCTGAAATGTGAAGCTTTCACACAGAGAACTCAGTGATCTCAGGAACAGGCAAACGATGGCACAGAGAGCCATGCCTCCACAAGGTCTGGCCCATTTGAGGAGGGATGAATGAACCGTAGCAGCATCCGAACTGCCAGCCATTTCTCATTAACGCCAAGCTGAGTCACACTGTGGGACCCACAAAGCGGAGCCTACAATGGTGTGCTTGTTGCCTAACAAACTCTCTTAGCTGACCTGAATAGGAAACATATTTGGAGCCAGCAGGACAGACCTGGGAAAAAAGGGAGACCCTTAATGCTGCTTTTTTTTTTTTTTTTTTTTGATATCGCATCATGTCTGTGATCGGGTTAATATAGGGATCTAATTTAAAGTGGATGTGGGATTGGGGGATTATCTACAGTTTAAGGTCTTTTAATTTTTATTTAAGCACAGAGGCTGTAATAAAGAAAGACCTAGAGCTCATCGTGAATCCTCATCAACCTGCTGGAAGAATTAGCAACCTGCTACAGTTAAGTGATTCAAAAGTAAGCGAGTTAGAATACGCTTTTATCTGTGAGATATTGCACAGCCTTTTTCGATTCCGATTTTAAGCACTGCGTTGCATGCAAGGCTTCGGTAACCATAGTTAGCTACGCTAGGTTGTATTCATGCACCAAGCAAACTTTACTGTGTCTTTAATTATTTTTAATAACAGCTTTTTTTCTTTTCTATTTTGCAAAACATGGCTCTGCTTGCTGAATTATTTATACTTTACGATAACAAGCCAGGCCAGCACAAGCCAAACTGCGCTGCACATTTGTGTCGTTACCCCTCAGGAGATAAACTTATCTCTGTATGCTACAGTGAGAAGCTAATCAACTCAGACTGCAGATACAACACACACACGCACACACACACACTCAGTCTAGCACCCAGGCAAGGCAAACCCCAAGTTATGCTCTGCAGCAAAAGTGCTCCATCTCACACAGCAAAAAAAGAAATAAAAAATGTGTCAGGGGTGACCGAGCAGCTGCATGCTCATTCCCCAACCTAAACATCATGTCTCGGTCTCGGCCATATTACATTCTGAACACACAGCGCCAACCATATTTTTATTCACAAAGCTTATAGCCTAAATTTCTCAACAGTTTCAAGTTAACATATTGATGTAGATAAAGTTATGAGTGATTGACAAATCAGTAAATCCAATCTCTCTAGTACTTTGGCTGGAGTTTATATGATCTTGACATTCTGCACAGAAATCAGAATATTCCTATTATACCGGAGTGCAGAATTCACCTATTTCATTCTCAACACATCTGGAGGGACCATTACTGGAACTATTAAAAGCTTGAAATCTACCCAACTGGTTTAAATAAAAGTTATGAGCTGCTTTGAGTGCACTCAGAAGTGGATTGTAGTACGGGTGAATGCCAGCAGCCGTGTGCGAAATGTTAGTGTTCTGTTCTCCAAACTAAACACACTGTAAACTGTGGTTTTCCTGACAAATGGTTTGGTCGGGTGACATATTTAAACAGCGCGTTACAGCCTAGCATGATTTGATCTGACCCCTGTATTATCTTCAGCAAGTGAACCATGTGCATTTTGCTTCTAAACTGACCGTGATGCACAAACTCAGCTGAAGGAGAATTGCAGTATGGTGTGTTTAATTATAAAAAAAAAATATAATAATAATGTATTATACAATTATCTAATCATTTATTTCCCATTAACACCATGTAGTCGTAATTACCACCACCTGTTTTTCTTCTTCTTCTTTTTGAACCGTGTCACATGTCTCATCTGCACTCTGACCTGGACTCAACAAACAGACTATAGTGTTAAAAGTCCCTAAAATTTCACAATTTGAAATCTGTGAACTGTTCAGGCAGATGGAAAATTTCACTCAGCAATTTGCATATAGACATTACCCATCCTAAATAGACAGGAACAAAAGCACCTGACATGAAATGCTTAAATGGAAAGCGGTCTAAATCTCATAAGGGGAAATGTTTTCCAGAAAAGGAAGTCACCAGCTCCAGGAATTTACAAGAAACCTGGGCATACCCATAAAACCCAGCCTACAGGCAGAGCAGAGAAAAAAATGTACATGGTATCACAAAGTGTCTCGTGAAAGTCGAGTCGCTTTGATCCAAAAACAGAAGGCTTACCGTGCTGTTGCCAAGCTAAAAGCACTAGCAGCCTTGGCCTTGACCTAAATCGGACCATGGTTTAGAGAAGTGTAACCAGGTCAGAAGCACTGTAGGCTCGACACAAATACTCACAGCAGTGACCGTAATGTCACTAAGCTCATTACCCAAGTAATTATTTTTTGTCAGTTCTAAAGATTGATAAACAATAAACATTTAAACGATCCAAGTTGATGGTCATCACAATTATGAATCAAATTGTGTTTTCAGACACAAACATCTCCAGCCCAAAACTGCGATCTGAAGCTGATGATTTAATTGAATCAGTAATTAAGTAGCAAACTGACTTTAATGGACAAAACAAGTGAGACACACGATTGAGCATTTCAGTGGCTATGTACACATGCAGTAATTCTTCCATTTAAATCAAAGCTTAGCTACTAAGAAAACCCCTTTCATGGTCCAAGTCTCCAAGAAAATGTTAAGAACCTGATTCATTCATTCAACTGCAAGAAAGGAACTATTGTGTTTGAAGCCGTGAAATTCTCAACATGCTTCTCAAAATGACAGTTTCATAGGCAATTAGAAAACATACTCTCTGAATTCTCTTTTATTTTAATAACATCTAAACTTAAACTAAAATAACCTTTTATAAAGTGTAGTTTTAAAAACCTGAAGCTGGGGCTTTAATGTAAATGCAGTATGTGACCTCAGCATGTCCTGGGTGTGAGGTCTTGTTTTGTTCCTCCAGTGTCGCAACACACGTGCTCATCTAACTAGGCTTATCGTCAGCCTTTAAATGAGGAACAAGAGAACTTGGTGGGGACTGAAATCTCTGAAGAGCAGTCAGTAAAAAAAACAGACCCAAATGATTTATTTATCTTAATACCAATTGTCCAGCAGAGCAGCTGCATGTGCCACCATGACTTCCGCACATTTGTTTTGCTAAGTGAGGCATCCAAAACCACGGAAATACTAATCTTCGGCGTGAAGTTACAACTAATTCAAAGCCGTTTAACTTCAACTGAGTTTCAATGCTAAACAAAAGGGAATAAAATCATAAATGGAGCCATAAGCAAGCTTTTGATTTTACATTGCCCATGAACTCAAAATACATAATTCGCTCACCACATACTGAGGTACGGAACTTCCTTTCGCACGTTTTGTTAATAGATTTATTATGTAAAATCTCTGTAATGGACTGTTATCAGCATATGTTACCGGTGTGTGCGATGGACTGCACATGCAGTGGCAAACAGCCAACACAGAGTCAGAATTAAAAAATATTTTCCCATTTCCACTTCCATTTTTTTCCCAAGTTTTGTGATCACACGTGTATCCCTCACGCACATATCTGAGCAATATAGATGATCAAATGCACACCTATTTAGCCTCTTCCAACAAATAAACATGTTGTAGATGCTGGTCAGGTTAAAGTAGTTACTTATATGATAATTTAATAAGTTATTTAGTACAGATTCTCAGTTCTCCATGCTCATGATTGCCTGTGTTTTTCATGTTCAACAATTCTTTATTTGTGTGTATTTCAGTATGAAAAATGCATTTCTGCTTAATAACGTCTACCTGATCAGCTTCCTTATTTCATTGCTTTTCCATCGTACTTGGCAAAAGTGCTGCAAAAACTCCCTCCCTCTAGACTCCTATATCTACAGCAACCTATTGCACTGAAACCCTTAGGCTGCATGACCTGTTACTGCTGTAATCACGTTGCACTGCTACCTCTGCTGTAACTCTTAGCATGTTTATAACTTTATCAGGCAGACAAAAGCCACAGGTATGCAAAACCGCAGGTCTTTTTATTCCTTAAAGCGCCACCTTTTTTTCCCTTCACAATCACTTAAAACAACTAGGTGAAAAATACTAGAAGTTTACGGCAAAGGCTTTCTTAAACATATTCTTTTATTTGGAAAGATATTGTGATACCATTTTCTTTTCTACAATTTCCACAACCAATTTGTTCACAAATGTTTCACTGACTGATCTTTATTGCCTTAAGTCCAACTTTATTTGCTCCTATACATCTCTAAGGAAATATAGGTTGTTTTTTGGTTTGATTAGTTACATGCAGAACAAACAAACCACAAAGTAAACAAATGTATAACTTTTTGCCTTAGAGCCAGACGCTATAGATGGGATAACAGAAATTGCATAGAACAAGTAAGAAATTGCTCCTTTTTGAATAACTGAAACTTCAAAAGGAGCTCTACTTTGTCATCTCTGGATTGCGATGAGTGTAAAGAACCCAAGATTGTTGTTATGGCAGGACAACTCGCTTAACTCAATTGCTTTAGACTAAGCCTGGAAAACCTCACTCCCAGCCTCCACCATTCTACAAACCAAATCCCTCCCTCACACACACACAGCTGTCACGTGTCTGTCTACGGTCCCACAGGTGAAGAGTCTTGGGACAGCAAGTGGCTTAGAAAGCTGGAGCATTCTCAGTCCCAGTGGCGCTGCCCGCCCTCAGAGAGAGTCCATATGCTCCAGGATCAAGTTCTCGATAAATCACTGTGCTGTGAATTTTCCTCCCACTCTTCTAGAGTGCTTTATGTAGACAAAGCACCGCATGCCTTAATAACTCTGAGGAAACGGGAGTGTAAGGAGTGTAGAATTAATTGGAAAGAGAGGGCCTACAGTCATAGGACAATGAGGGCAAATTACTGTCCTGTGAATAAGACATAAATACATATCAGTGTTTATTTGTAGATTATACTCTTATATGCATTCTTATAACTCTGAGCTTGTTCAGCAACATAGCCAAAAACTGATCACTGCTGTACCAAAAAACAGGAAGTAAAGTTATCAGTTCATCATTAACAACACAGAAAAGGACAAAATATTAGCAGATTGTGTGATTTGAATTTATAGTGGTCTTACAGCCTTTTTGACCTTCATTTGGTATTTAGTCGTGACGTGTAATGCGCATCACAGCAGTCAACTGAAACTAATAGCCAAAGATTTTGTAATCTTTTCATTGACGGAGCAAACTTGATCTGCTTGATGATCTTAGAACTGTTCATTTCCTTTAGTCTGTAATAATTTACTAAACAGCTACCCATATTACATTGTGTTTTTGCCTTGCTATTCTAATTTCCTTTCATTATGATAGTCTGGGGAACACATTGGAGCTTTGACTTGTCTTGCAGGCCAGCTAATAATAAATGTGTAATTTGTCCACCAGTGACAGACCACAATATTTCACACTCAGCTCGGTGTTGCACTTCTATGTGTCAATCGCATCCTTTAAGAGCGCGTGCCAAAGTGTTTGGGAGTCTCTGCGGATGATGTAGTTCCAGTTAAACAATAAAATGCCTCACCTGAAATCCACTAATGTGTCCTGCACACCAGAAGAGTGCTGACTTCCTAGCAGCCTCATTACCAGTCAGCACTATAGGGCAGAGCATGGCCACATTAGCAGAAGATGAGCTTGTTGGGCTGAAGACAGACGCTGAGACTTTATAGGGAGAGAGGGAAATCCCATGTAAGAGGACCAATGCTAGAAGAGCCATTCATGAACAGGGAGTTTCTGCTGAAAGGATTTTCTGTCCAAGGTCTAACAGCAGGAAAGTGCATTCAGCCAGTTTCATCAATAACACCTTGGGGGACAACAGAAATTATTGATGATATGCACAGAAAAGAGTGCAGCAGCCTTTATTTCTGCAGCAATGTACCGAATCCAACTTAGGCAGTGATTCCTGGCTTTATGGCTAATGCAGCACTGGAGCACCTGTATGAATAAACCCTGTGTGTGTTGCCAAGCAGGTTTAAGTGGAGATTCTCCTGAGGCAGCAGCAGAAGAATCTTTTGTAGTTTGATCAACACGCTCAATAACAAACTTTTCCATATGAAAGATACATGATTTTTAATGCTGATATCTGAACTGTGCTAGTTCGACACAGCAATGTAGTTCGAATAGAAAAACAATCAGATATTTAAGTCCCCATTATATCCAAAAGCTAAACAGAGAGAAACCACTGACTAAGAACAAGAAAAAATAAACGAAATCCATCTGGAAAAAAAAAATGGTGTTTAAATCCTTGCATCATTAGACAAGCACCAGTGGGCAGAGGGATGGATCAGTGGATTTTAATCAGGCATTTACGCAGATGTTCTCTCTCCGGCCCGTGATATCATCTGTCACATAGGCTGTCCTGCTGCACTGCTCCCCTCCCTGCCTCCAAGCTTTTGGAGAAACTACCCCTACAAGCGTTTGAGGTTGCATTACTAATCGCCTCAAACTATTTACAGATTATTTGAATTGTTCACCTCACTGACAAAAAATAGCCAGTGTGTGGCAAATGTTGGGGTTAAAATGCCTTTAGTAAGAAGATAGACAATAGGCAAATTGCGTGACCGGGTTGAGCTGACAGAAAACATGTAACCAAATAACCACAGTGATAAGTGGAAAAGCAACCCAGTACATGCAACACATTGAACTTTGAGGTGGCTAAGCTACAATCGATGTAGATTACTCAGGTTTCTCTCTCACAACAGGAATCTTATGCTACAGTGGGCACAGGATCACTGAAACAGAACAGTTTGGATTAAGACCAGGCTTTTCAAGTAGAAAGTAAAACAAATCAGTATTCCAGCCTTACAATCACATTACATAATTTATAAAAAAAAAAAAAAATGAAAAAAAAAAGTTAATACAAGTGTGAGAGAGAGAGAGAGAGAGAGAGAGAGAGAGAGAGAGAGAGAGAGAGAGAGAGAGAGAGAGAGAGAGAGAGAGAGAGAGAGAAACCATTTTCCTTAGTACTTTCCACAAAAGGCATTTTGGTGTTGCTGTTTAAAACAGCTGCTGTAACGCAACTCAACGCAGTGACTACAGCAAACACAAATACTTCCGATCCCCACTGCATGATGCACCAAACACAACGGCTGGGATAGAACAGCTAAAACAACTGTGACCGGACAGATTAGGATGAAAGTTAGTTCATTTGATAAAAGCAAGATGCATAAAATATCTTTAAAGCCTAATGTAAGCGCAGGGCATCTCACACATGTTCACTTCACTTTAGACCATTAATGCACTTAAAATAATTAGCTAGATTACTGGTGAAACACTTGAGCCTAGGCACAAAACCTTGGGCTTGTTATTTAATATATGAATGGTCCACCCCTGCAACTTATTTGCAAGTACTTACCATAAACATGTTCTCATCACTTCTCGAATATTTTGTTTACCAAAACACCAGCAGTTTCCCATAGCAGCTCATTATGAGGAAACTTTGAATGTCAACAGTATAGTTAAAGATGTGAAATTAACACGTCTGGAAAAGGGTAGGTAAGTGCCAATTAATTCAGGGAACTGAGTAAGGTGTCCACTCAAGAACAACAGGCACGGCCCTCAGCACCCGGTGAGACGCAGCCTGGCCTCACGTCTCCATAGGAATGCCTCACGAGACAGAGAAAAGGCCCCATAGAGCTCTGTATTCCACACGGATTCTTCCTCAACTGAAATAATCGCCTTTGACATGCAGCTGCAAACACTATTTAACGTCAACATGTCTATTAGCACAAGAGCAAATCACTATTGAAGCACCTATTAGGCGTTTGTTCCCAGGGTTTATCTGCTGGGAATCAGAAATCTTAACATTTATCCTGTTAAAATATAATTTGAACAACAATTAGTACAACAGCACTGAACAAAAGTCTTGTGCAGCAACAAAAAAAAAAATTTATGCACAGTTAAAACTTTGAAAGAAATATACACACACTATCAGAACAAAAGTTTTTGGGACACCTGACTTTCCCAGCCATGTGTGGTTCCTCCTCTACCACAACACTGGAGGCCCACAATTGCATAGGATTTGTTTGGATATGGTGATATAAAAATTCTCCCTTCACTTAAACTAGGAGACCCAAACCTGTTGAAACAAGACATTGCCCCTGTGCATAAAGCAAGCTCCATAAATATATGCTTTACATGATTTGGAGTGGCCTGATATAGAGCTCTGAAATCAACCCAACCTTTGGGATAAATTGGAACACTAACTGCACCCCAGGATCTCCTCACCCTCACATCAGTACCTTACTTGACTAACACCCTTGTGGCTGAATGAGCACAAATCTCTCCAACTACACTTCAAAATCTAGTGGAACATCTTTTTTAGAAGAGCACATACCAATCTTATGTTCTGGCTTCCACAAATTTTGTCCATAGAGTGCATGTTATTATGGAAAATAAAGTGCTATCTAATAGACCAATTTTCAAATAAGACCATAATGGAAACTGTGGTTTACTTGAGAGGGGGAAAGCCAGCGTGATAGCCAAAAACTGTGAAAGAACTGTGGCAGGTTCTCCAAGAAACTTGGAAAAACTTACCATCTTAAGTTCCTTATAAAACTGCATGATTGTGTACCTAAAAACCACAGAAGCAATTTTAAAACCAAGCTGTGGTCACACCAAATACAGACTTGGCCTTGCTGAATACAATTAACCGCTCTTCATAGTCAAGTTCTTATATGGCGACATTTCATTTGACTTTTCCAAGGACGTTTGGGCTTGCAGAATTTTTCTCCATTAAACTACGCGGAATACGATATATATTCCCCGCAATAAATATTTACTCAAGTTTAATATCAGTGTGCCCGAATACCAGAAAATTCATGTAAACACATTGATTAAATAACAGTGAAATTAAATTCCTAGTATGCTTTCTGAAGGATTGAACAATTTGAAGTCATGCACATGTAGTTAATAGTTATTTCATTTATATTTTCTAACGCTACCTAATGTCAGTATGCGATCTGTAATGACGTTTGATGCACTAGACTGCATTTACCCACGTTTGGAAATGAGCATGACGATGTAAAAAATAAACCAACAAAAAAAAACCCTTGCTGTTTTTGCTCGTGTGGTTGCACTAATAGACCAGTTAAAACAATCCCACCTACAACTTACAAATTATCTGCTATAGAACACTTTTTATTCGGTTTCCCATATAAGCAAAAGTTACACCACAATGATGCTCACAACCTTATCTGCCTGAATGCATGCTTGTGCTAAAAATAGAGTCGTGCTCACTTTTGGTGTACACTTGAGATTCTGTACGAAGTGATGGTTTCCCCTGACAGCACAGCCGGATGAATGTCATCCTCTTGGAAAGTTACGACCGTTTTGTTGGGAAGAATTTGCCTTTAATATTTTGCTGAAGATTGATGTGTACATGAGAATGTTCTTCTGCAATGCTAATAAAAAGTGGAACTTGTGAATTAAAGCACAGAGAGAAGCGAGTAACATTGCTGTACTAAAATAAGGCAAATAAATGTGGAAGTACTGCCTTTTCACATCGCGAGTCTTTCAGGGACAGACAAGACACTAGTTATACAATAGAAAGGCCTAACCAATGCAAGAGCAACATCATAGGAATTATGGAAACAAAATGGAATTATTATTCACATGGCCATGACTGAATGCTGTAACAAGATCATCAGGAGTACATGACTGTTTTCCATAACTTCCTCTAAATTTGGCATGATATACTACTAACTCTTCTTTAAAATCAAATAAGAGGTATGATAAAGTACCTTAATCCCCCGTCAATCCTGCACCAAACAGAGCTAAGCTGTAAAATAGCTGTTAGACACTTTAACCATAAAGTTAAAATTAACCATTAATTTCTACTATATAGTTTTTTTAGGCAGAAAAACTGTGTTTAATAGGAACGAATGCACACATGCTGATGCGTGCAATGATCAAAATCAGCCTTTCATGCAGATGTAGGCTTCAGTTCATTTCCATACCAAACATCAAATGAATGATCTGAAATGTGACTCTGATTGTGGCATGGATTGTGACACCAAAAAGGCTGGTTAAAGTATTTGAGAAACAGCTGATCTTGTGGGTTTTTCATAAACACGTAGCAGTCTTTAGAATCTACACGTGATGATGCAGGAGAAAAACAGTTCTGCAGAAGCATCTTGCTGAAATAAGAGATGAGAAGAAAACGGCCAAACTGGTTTCGCGCAGACAAGCAGGAAGCCCAGCTCAAATATCCACTCTTTACAACGGCGGCGAGCAGAGAAACGCCTCCAAAAAAGTAAATAAATGCACAAACTCTCAATTGAGGCAGATTTCTTTGAACAGAAATCAGGTTCCACTCCTGTCAAGCAAGGAATCTGAGGCTACACAGGACACAAGCTGGTCATCACTGGACAGATAAAGATTGGGATTTTCCAAGGCAATGTTTATCCAAACCTTCATCCAACACATAATTCAATTGAAATTAAGTTATAGAAATCAACAAATAAGCTAGCATTTAATAATATTCTCAGGCTTCCCTGCTTACTTTCGCAAGATTACGAGTCTTAGTGAAGCTCAAGTGATTTAATTGACAATCAACAAAACTGAATGATGGACCGTAAAGAAAGGAGTCATTGTGCACCAAATGTTGAACAAATATCTGACACAAACTACAAACATGAGGCAAAAATTTGGGGAGTTCCAGTATCTGCTAGAAAGACACACACTGTGGCTCGCTGTGGGATTTTAGACGAGGGATTTTTTTGTGTTTTACATAAACCCCCATGACAGCATACTTCCTAAGCAGCACACCATAAAGTTTCTGTTCCCAGTGCTAAGCAAAGTTGTCTCTGAGGAGGTGACTGATTAGCAGGGAGTTCATCCTCTTCTTTTTACTGAAAACATGTCAGTAACTGCTAGTATCAAAGATCTCCAGAGCATCTGGTTAGCATCACTGTGGCGCTCAGGCACAGAAAAGAAAGGTCATGTGAATAATCTGGATAACCGCTCTGTACTCCTCCAAGCTATAGAACCTGATGATAAGATATCCAAAGCAAGGCCCAAAAAAAAAAAAAAAAACCCTGGTCACTACTGCATTAAAATAGTTGTGATCCGAATGCTTTGCCAAATGTCAAACTAAATAAAACTCAACAAGAGAGAGATTACTGATGTCCTGGAATGACTTTGGTGGCAAAACGATTCAATAATTTCTTCAACTCACTGGAACATTTGATGTTTAGACGTACAGCTAAAGAGGTTCAATCAGCTGCATTTAACAAACCTCTTCAGGGAGGAAGAATAAATACAATTCATCTTCTGTTTCCGGACTCTGCTCTTTCCCCTAACGCTGCGTTTACATCTGAAAATGATATGTTTCTGAAGTTTCTTGTGAGCCTTAATGTTTAGGCTGGGTCAAAATGCAGGTAAAAAAAAAATACATGGAAAATTGCAGCATTTCAGACGCGACATCTGAAATATCGATCTGAACAGACAAACAAAATTAGCATTACGTAAAAAATTAAATATGGTGATGTATTAATTCTCATATTCACACATACAAATGTGCTATAGACCTTCTTCCACATACGTGATCACCAAAGATGCCCAGATCTGGCTAGTGTCGCTGTGAGTGACAGAAAAGAGCGTACACTCCATCACTCCGGCCCTAAGCGCACCGCCAATTTAGCTTTTTTGGCTCGGAACTACTAACAACGTCAAGATCTCCGAGTCACACACACGAAGACCTTCCCAGGGCAGAAAATCTCTAGAGGATACTTACATCTTTATTTAAAATGAGCTAAGATAATGTCTGCAACAATCCACTATATGAGACATAACAGCATATTTGTACGAGTGCATTATTATATGCCTGGGATTTGAACGGTGACGCTGATGCCATAAAAAAAAAATTCCCACCTTCTGCATAATCGGAGTAGAGACATACTGAAATACTAATAATGATAAGAACAATTATAATACCTTCTACCTGCCATCATAAGATCCGTGCTCTGAAGTTGAAAACAGAATCCCTCAAAAGAAACCCCTGAAATTTAGTGGCATCCGATCCTCTTGTGATTAATGTGCATTGTTCAGAAAAAGAAGCAGGCCAGGTCAGATTCTAGAAATAGAGGGAAACGAATGCTTTCCAAGGCTTATCAAGCGTGAGAGAAACTCGGTTAGACAAAAGGAATTAGGTCTGCTTGGTTATGCTATGCTCAATACCCTGAGAAGACAAGTGCTTCGACAGGTAAATCACTTAAGAAACCTTTCTAAACCGAAGCACAGGGCGAGATAGAAACATTATCGCTAGCAGAGACTTGATTGACCCATTTTCTCACCGCGGGGTGAGTGTGTGTATGTGTGTGTTAATCACTGTAAAACCAAGATTCTCTTGCCACTTGGGCAACTACCTTGACTTGAGTCTTCCACATATTCAACAACTAACTTCAGCACTGCTGTCAAGAGGGTGTCAAATATTAGAGGACCAAAAAAAGATTTAACCATGATGGTTCTTAAAAATACTGAAATCGTATAGATATTTCCATATCTTCTGCACTAATCTGCTGAGGCGTGAAGCGGTCCACACCATTACTTCCTGAATATGCTTCGCTCACTTCCCTGACATCTTATCTTATGACACCATTAGTAAATTGTGATGTTGCATGAGAACTGGCTGAAAAAGGGAAGAGAAAAAAAAGCATAATATATTTCATAATTACAACATGATCTTAAGCACACAATCCAACAATCCAACAAAAAACAACAACAACAACACCACACTATCTGGAAAGTTCATATAATTATAACACTGGCTTATTAGAGCCTCAATCATCATGGCGTATTATAGTGATCTGGACTACAGTAATCCCCCGTTTATCGGCGTGTTTACGTTTCAAAACCGCCCACGATAAACGAAAGGCCGCGCTAAACGGACGCCACCCAAAAAAATGCTATTTTATGTATACAGTACTGTATTAACATTTTACTTCATTTTATAATTATTAATTAGATTTTTATGAATACATTCCATAATTTTAACATAAAGCTCCATAAAAACAATTCCCTATAAGTTATTTGGTCTATGATGCTATACAAATATTAAGCTAAACAAATCAGTTATGTGGCAAATGTGATTCCGCAAAAAAAATAAAATAATAAACGGGAGATTCGAGCCGCGGAAAAATCCTGACTTGATTACTTTAGCAGGAAACTGACTAAGTGAATTGCTTCACTTCTGCGCAACAAGGAGTGTGATTCTGAATCAGCGCAGTAGGCATAAGGACTAAAAGTCAAACAGTATTACACGTGTTGAAACAATGTGAGTGCTAAGATCAGGACGGGAAACCCTTTTTGTGATTACAGCAACAGTTTCTACGAGGTACAGGTGAGGTTAATCTCCAACCAAGAGAAAGAGTTTGACAAACAATTTTCTGGAAATGGAAATCTTTTGAGTAACCGTGCGAAACCTTGAAAACGAGTGCCAAGTCGTCAAAGTGTTAAACACTATAATGACTATAAACTATAAAGTAACAGCACTATATTTGAAAAATAATTATCTGGTTACATACTTGCCTACTTCATTATCTCCTCCTTCACCAAGGCAGTTACCATGGAGGTGTGTTTGCGGTCGTTATTATGTTAGAAAACTGCAGCTCGACCCAATTTCTTACGGGAGGGCATCACGTTCTGCTTCAGAATGTCACAGTACATAATGGAATCCACGTTTCCCTTCAATAAACCACAGTTCAACAGTTCCAGCAGCACTAATGCAGCCCCAGACCATGATGCTACCACCACCATGCTTGACGGTTTTTTGAAGCCAGCTTCTGCACCTGATGCACAACACAAGGACTCAACTTCTTTGATAGACCCTTGCAAGGCCTGTTCTGAATGGAACGCGTCTTGGAAAGCTTCTGTATGACCCTGGCCACTGTACTGTAACTCAGTTTCAGGGTGTTAAAAATCTTCTTATAGCCTTTGAGGGGAGCAACAATTCTAATTCTCGAATCCTCAGAGTCTTTACCATGAGGTGCCATGTTGATCATGCAGTGGTCAGTATGAGAGAAATGTACTCAAAGCACCAAATTTTAACTGCTCTAATACAAGATACACAAATTTGTAGGGTCCTGTCAAGCAGACAAAAACATGAACTTACTTTTGTTGGCAGCGATTGACAGTAATGGCTGTATGTTGATGTATTTTTAAGAGGACTGCAATATAAGCTGCACACTGAATTTGAATTGAATGAATTTGCAGTACTTTATAGTTCATTGATAACTAATATTATAACATTTCTCCTCTCTGTGCCTAGTCTCAGGTGTGCACTTAGACTTATACAAGAAGCAGATGCTCCAGTGCATTAACTGCAGTGTGAGATGTTCGTTATCAAAACTGGCCTTCACACAGTGTCTCATTTGAAGGTTGAGGTTTTGAAGCTACATCCCCTCCTTTGCTCGGGAAAAGTAAAAACTCAAGGTCAGCTGAATAATGCGGCAACATCCCCCTGCTGCTGAAGTCACCATGAACCAAAAATGGCCCCCTGCTTTATTACTCCTGGCAGTAGATACAAACATGTTTGTTTTAAGACACCACCAGTATTGTGCTTGAGCACATCTCCAAACCACACGCTCAGACATTCAGGCCTCTCCCAGTCATTGCATAATCTCTTGGAAGAGAAAAACTATTTAGGACTATATACACAACAGCTATACAAACACACTTAGATCACAATGGGTTGGTAGAGCTTTAACAAGACTAACAACAACAACAACAAATATTTAAACCACAATGACTAGGAATACTATAATTTAGGGCTGCAGGTATTGATTATTTTAGTAATCGAGTATTCTACCGATTATTCCATCGATTAATCGAGTAATTAGATAAGTACTTTATTAAAGAGCGATACTATATACACACACACACACACGAGGAAATAAAACAGGTCTTATAAAATGTACATGTGATTTGTTTCCTTTTTAGAAGAATTTACATTTACATCCCCGGTCAGGGAACCATCCCCAGCCACTCTCAGTGCCGGTCCCAAGCCCGGATAAATTGGGGAGGGTTGCGTTAGGAAGGGCATCCAGCGTAAAACGTGCGCCAAATCAAAACGGTCGGAGGATCCGCTGTGGCGACCCCTAACGGGCTACAAAAAGCATTTTTTCGTGAACTCAATACCATTAAAGAGATAATGAATGGCACAGTATGCAGCTCTGTGTATAGAAATACATGAGCAGTGCAAATATTAAATTATTTGTTTATGGTTTAAAACTACACCGATCAGGTATAATACTATGGCCACGGACCATTATTACTGATGCACCACCTGCTAAACTCTGGAGTGCACTGGACAGATAAACACTATGGAAGCCCATTTCCGCCACATGGAAAAAAAAAAAAGTTTGCCCAATTCTGATTTTTTTCCTCACAATTCCGAGTTTATTTCTCACAATTCCGAGTTTATTTCTCACAATTCCGAGTTTATTTCTCACAATTCCGAGAGCAGCAGTTCGGTTTTAGTCATCAGTGGCTTTGTTTTCTGCAGCCAGCGCTACACTATTATTTACCATCTCACCCAGTTACTGCAGTGCTTACTGTACGGTAGTAGTGTTTCACTTGTAGTGTGTTAAATATGTTACGTAACTAAAGCAGAGTTTTATTCATTACTCCAGCGGATAAACGTTTAAATCCGAACCCGGCTGGTTGTGAGAGGAATAAAAACACAATAATAAAAGACAAAACGGTATTAGGTAAATAATCAACAGGAGGGTAATGTGATGAAAAAAAGGGTTACGTTACCACGAACCTGCAACTGATTACACTCCAAAAAACACCACATACCAAAGTTTTGTTTTTTTCGAATACAAAAGCAATTTCCCAACGAGGACAATTTTCTACATGGTCACTCTTCTTATTTATAATTATACATATATTTAATATGGGAAAATGTGTCACCCACTCTTGTTAATATTTTGAAGATTCAACAAGCATAAAATATAATTTCCAAATTAACAAGACAAAACTAAACAAAATTGCGTCTTGAAACAGCTTTAAATCTTTAACTGCATATAGCTTTAGGTGACTGCTACGAAATCTTAGATTATGTCAAGTATTCACTATATAATATAAAACCCCCAGTAACATATTAGAATGAGGTTATTGGTATAATCCTGTGACTTGAATAATATATATATTTTACACACACACAGTATATATGCTTTAAAACTATGTTTAAAGTTATGTTTAAATAACAAAATCGGGCATAAGGGTCATGAGAGAAGCAAAAACAGTGGGGTTTGGTGAGCAAACACAAAGGAAGTGAGCTCCATCGTGGCACAGCGTGCTGCTTCGTACCAGCATTCTTTTATAAGCAGCTAGAACGAGACAAAAGCACACACAATCCTCCCATTCATCTCCAGCATGGCGTGCAGATAATGTAGAATTCAGCTTTGACTCGGCCACATTTCCAAGCTGCCCATTCATAATCAACAACTGCACTAACTGGAAAAGTTATCATCATGCCGTCAGATGCAACTGGGTTTATACGAATTAATCAGGAAAGCGATAAACATGTCAGACTGCATTAAAGTGAAGGATGACTAATGAAACATATACGAGTTTCACATCTGCTCTGACAAGTCTATGATAGAAAAGGAAGATGATGTCAGCACGATCAAACCTATGTCAAATTTACACTGAACAAACGGCTAAAAGTCTTCTGCGGATCTTGGCATGCTGCTTAACTCGAAGAGAAAGGTGTTGCACAGACATAATTCAGAGGTGTCCTCAGTACAGGGGCCACAAATATACACACCTAAGGCCATGACCTCAAAATATGTCACATGCTCCAACTGCAGAACATCCAGCAAAAAGAGCCTCATAATCAGAGCTGTGTTGGCTGCTGTGTTCCAAATGACTAAGACCGTGTACAACATATATGCTGCATTCCTGTGTTTAAAATAAAGTACTTTGTATTGCAATTGGATCGATAAATCACTCGCCCAAACACCCGGGACAAGCTGCGTAAAGGCTTTTAGTTTTATTATTAAAAGGTTAATGTTCTGGGTTACTGATCTGAAGGTTGGAGGTTTAAGCCCCCACAAAGCTGCCACTATTAGGGCTTTGAGCAAGGCCTTTAACTCATAGCCAATCCTGTGCTCCGACTCCACTATGACTGGTAAGAGCCTTTTTGGTTGCTTGTACAGTAACCTGCTTATGAGGTGTTCACCGGTGTCTAAGAAATACGCCGCACCTAATTGACTTTATGAGACATGATTATATGTGCATAGCAAATAAAAACATGTGATGCACCTCTATGCTGTAACTTCAGTATCCACTAAATCCAACCATCAGCTACAAAAGATAATACAAAGACAATAAGATGAACACAGGTATTACGGCGCATTGACGAAACGTTTCCCGCACAGCGGTGTCTCCTGCATGCAGTTTAATTAAACGATGTATACAAAAGTTGCTGGTCAGACCTGATCCATATATTTTATGTGCAACGAGAAGAGAAAAGCAGCACAGCTCAGAGCGGTGACAATGGTGATAGCAAGTGTTCCGGTTAGAGGACGACTACTTTAGGTGTATTTTTTTTTTTTAGGTTTCTGGCCAACCAATCATGGGAGTTTTCACAAGCTAATAAATTAATGAATAATTTTTTCCACTTTATATATATATATATATATATATATATATATATATATATATATATATATATATATATATATATATATATAGTTTCGCCTTGTTTTTGTATCTGCACTGGCCAAAGCGATCCAACTAGTCTGAAAACTCTATAAAATGCTCAAAACACACAACCATGAACCAAAAGAATCAGCTATAATGGTTGTTTGGCTCTAACATCCCCCTGATTGTGCAAAAGGAGGAAGGAATCGAGAAAAAGGAACTTGCAAGACTCAGTCCAACTCCACAGATGTTTGTGTGGCTCAAGCTCTGCACTGGCAAAGATATTTCACAATAGTGTGCAGTCAGCAAGTTTCACAGTGTAGGGACTCTTTAGCTGGAAACACACAAAACGACATTTTTGCAGAAAAGGAAAACTCTGCTGCTTGCATTACATGAAAAAGACGAGGGCTGAACACAGTCTGGATTTAAGTGAAAGAGCATCTGACGCAAAGCTTCACAGGCTTACAGAGTTATGGGGAAAAGATTGTAAGTAGGTGGTTAATCATTTTTATAACGTACAGTAAGGGCAAGCCCACATAGAGATTAAATACAGCTGCAAGCAAGGAAGGAAATATTCACTTGAAATTTCACAAGAAAAAGTCACTATTTAACTTATTTTGTTTTAGATCATGTTTACGTTCATCATGAAGCTGAACAAAGTTCTTGAAGATTCTCTGTTTGCTGAGACTGTATGCAAAACAGGGAAAAACTACATGTAAAATATGTATTTTAATATCTCTCCGAGCTACATTCTCCCCGAAGATCATGCAACACGTCATTATGTTTGCCATTTTGCAAGTCAATTTAAGCTCAAATATCATATCCAGGATATGAAGTGCTTGAAAAACACGACTGCTTTAAATACTTCTGAAGTCATTTCACACAACACACAAAATGTGCAAAAAAAACGAAACAAAACATGACATGACAAATCGGCTCCGGATTGCTTTCATTAAATGATGGAGAGGAAAATATTTGTCCGGTGCTCTTGGCTGCTAAAACGGGAATTTGACAAATGTGTGGTCAGAGATTTGACTTCATGATTCATGAAGGCCAAGCAGCTGACGTGCGTGGGATTGCAACAACAGGATGGCCACATGCTAGGAAGACAGAGGTCAAAGTTCATCCTCTAGGATACTGAACTTTCCAAACTTGTAATCATTCTGGTGACTTGGATTACTATGTTTATGATTTACATCTATTAGGCTTAACATGCAATAAGTCGAAATGATAATATACTGGTGTATTTTTATACAATTACATTAGCTTTTCAGCATTCTTGGCTTAACTGTGGACTCCTGTACACGCTTCTTTATATACTTTAATGCTGGATGTTTTTTCCCCCCATCATAGGATGAGGTTTTGTATATAATAATAATATCATTTCAGGACAATGATTAGATGAACATTGTGTTCCTGGATCATGTTTTCCACTTCGTTAATCCTATTCAAATAACTGAACGCCCCAAATGTTCCTGTGAAGGTGACAAGTGATTACTGGATACTTCTCTTTTCCTTGGAAGAATCTATGACCCACATAAGTTTCACTGTTTGTAGTAAATGAATAATTTATAGCTACTAAGAAAAACATGGCTGCATATTAGAGTCTAAACTGTTGTTCTTTTCTTAGATAGAAACATGATCAATTATTCAGACAGAGCTGCCAAGTGAGAAGCAGCTGTTAAAGCGGATTGAGATCACAGATAAACCTCGTGTGAAGAGCTGGCAGGTGGAGTAGAGGGAGCAGGCAACCAGTTCACACCTCGGGATATTAAGGGGTGTTTTTTAAGAAATTAGGATGGTTAAAAAGCTCAAGGATAAACTACATTAACGAATAATTAAATACTAACGCAAGTATCCCGCATTAATAATCAGGAAAGATTTCAACCACGCTGTGTATCAATGTTTCCAACAAGAAAACACTTAATAAGTGAATTGTCCACCCCCCGTCTTTACCTTCCGCAATGAGCTCGTCCACCGTGACCTGGTATCTCCCGATAGCGAACACTCTCCCGATGAAGTTGCTGCCCCCGCTACCGGAGCCGGAGCCTGAACCACCTCCCAGTCCTCCGCTCTCCGACCTCGGCATACGCGAAAACTTCTTCATTCTTGCTTCTTTAAAGCGAATAGATTCCTTCCCAAACGAAAAAAAAAAAAAAAACAACAACACTTCACCACTCCTATCTGCTCATCTCCACCCTTTCTTTGTTGTTTGTTTTTCTTCGAATCCTGCGAGAGGTCACTTAAACACCATGGTAGTCTTCCTCCAGGCTCGAGCCAAACAACGGTCCGCCTTTAGCGTATCTTACGCCGTTAGCGTACCGCTCCTTACGCCACACAGCGGATTGCTAGGCAGCTACTAACACCCACGGACTGACGGCAGAACCCCCCAGGTAGCTAACAGCAAAACGTTGAGAAGAAGTGCGCGGGGCAGAACACTCAGCCGGGCCCGGGTTCGTGCTCACAGCACTCGAGTGGGTGTGTGTTGAGCAAACGGTCGGCGAGCTAACGAGAGAAAACGCCTCCCTACTTCCCCGTCCGGAGTTAGCTCCTAGCTCCTTCGCTGCAATAAGCCCGCCTAAACAACACACACACAATACGCCCCTTTTCAACCGACAGCTCGGGTCATAAAGCGGGCATTACAGAGTCCAGACCCGCGGCTTGGGCCGAGCTTGGCGACGAACGCCGCTTATTTCGACCATAACCTGGCTTTTCCACTCGCTCCTCCACCAAAAACTCCGGAACTCCGGTGACCGAGGGAAGTGGGAGGGTTTTGTTGTGGCTCAGCACGCGCCAACCAAACTCCGAAAGTGCGTGTGCGCGCGCGAGCGAGCCGTGCTATTGTAACGATTGGTGTGTGAACACACGCTCCGTTTTCTGATGGGACGTCGCAGCTGACCGTCTGCCTGATCGCAGTCTCTCTCTCACACTCACTCACACACACACACACACACACACTTAGATTTTTGGTGGACCACCCAAAGTAAATAGATAAGGAATCAAAGTTGTCCCCAGATCTGTTCTAAACAGGACGGTCAGGACTTGATCCACCATATTAGCTCCTCTCAAACTTCTCCTTTGCCATCGTGCACTTTTTCCAGATTAAAACAACTTCCATGCAAGAATTATGATCTTTGCACAGAACAATATTATACATCCTCATGTTAATTAATGAAGTTCATGACACCATCAGATGTTTCCTTTTCTACACTTTTCACACATCTAGCTAAATAAACCGCATTTCCTGAATTCAGTGAAGTTTCCCTGTTAGGTTGAAGTTTAAATCTTCTACTTGTTTGTAGATTATTTTGCATTAATGTCACTAATAACCACATTGCTTTTAGGTTTTCTTGCAAATAAGTGTAGCACTATAATAACTTGATACTAGGTGATAGTAACATCCATCAAATGTAAGCAAAAATACATTAAATGATGCATTCATGGTTAACCCTAAGCCTAACATGAGATATTCATCACAGACCCCATTTCGAGAACTATGCATCTATGTGATCACCAGCATTGCACCATGTCTGGTTTACTGGCATTATTGCATCCAGCAGAGAAAATACAGAGACTGTTTTAAGCATTTGGCGTCTTTTTTTTTTTTTTTTTTTTTAGTCTTATAACATTCTGAGATCATTATATTTCAGTTAAGAAAGTCAACACAAGGAATCTTTGATAAGGTTTGCTTTAATGTACTTTTTGTTTGTAACCACAACCCAACATGTTAATAATAATGTTCCCTGTAACATTCTCTTACTTCACTTTCTCAAGTTTCTCAAATGTTCCTGTAATAATCTTTTCGGAGAAGTTCTGAAAGTTCACCATAGGTTGTTTATAATTATTGCTTTTACCCCCTAAAAACACTTCTGTATTATTCTCTAATAGGAAGTACTGGAAATTCACCAAAGGTTGAGTTTCAGTATATTTTTTGTAAATCACCGGCTACTGTTCTGGGAACATCAGGAGAAAGTTCTCTGAAATATAATGAACAATAAAAAGCAAGAACAAAAAGCAAAGGTTTCCAGAATGTCATGGGCACCAATACATGTCGATTGTTAAAGTCCTACTATTGTTGTAGTTTTACAACCTTAATTCTTTTTATTTGTTATGTTTAACTGTTAGTTTTATGTCTAGACTGTTGCTAGAATTTGTATCTAGACCCATCAGCCTAGCAACCTGTATGGTTTAGCACTTCCTCCTCACACTGCTCATGCTTTGAATTATTGTTGCAGAATACACAACTATTAAAAAAAAATATATATGTATATGTAAAAAATGATAATTATGTCTTATATATGTATATGTGTTATTCACATGACACTAAAAAACAGGTCGATTTTTTTATTTTTTACTTGAACATCCTGTAAATAAACCAGGTCTGTTCCACATCTAGGAACATCAACCATCCCATCAAAGAGGAAGCAGTTTTTATACCGGTATCAAGTTACCAGTTCTGGCTCGTAAATAAATAATAAAAAAAAAAAAAAAAAAAAAAGCATAATATTAAAGGGTGATCACGTGACCACGACAGTCCCTCCAAATGAGTCTCACAAAGGAAAACCTGAGACTTCAAATTTCCCATTTCTGAGTCTGAGAACATGCTGCCCCCTGTTGGTTAATCATCACCAATATGGAGAATAGATTCTGTTACAGTGGTGATTACTATTGGCATAATTTATAGTTTTTTTTATATTAATAATTATGTAATTGGCTGAAGTATGATAAATTGTTATTCATCTAATTGCATGCTAAATATAACTAGTATATTTTAGAATATAGTATAATATTCTAGTAATTTAAAAAAGTCAATTTTGTCTCTTATCTCAAACTATTTGTAACTTGAAGTCATTGCTGCAACTGCATTTTTTTCAAGATGAAGGACTGGTTTGATTTTTTTTTTATGAAAGCAGACTTAACAGCAAAGCTAGTATTCCTGTCAAAATGATTTCTTATTCCTTTTTGTTTATTCATGTATTCAGGCTGCACCACGATTAAACAAATTCATTCTCCCATTGGTAAAATATTAAATGGGACCTACTTCCTGATGAAAGCGGTGTAAAATTTACTGCCAGTATGAAAACTGACTACAGTCCTGAAAGTTATTCCTAGAAAAATGCTCACAAACTCACACCCACAGCACAGAACAGAAATAATTAAAAATGACAAAAACAAGAGATCATAAATGCAAATTTTTTTTACAGATTTTTATTTTTTTATTACTAAAAAGGCACATAGTTACAGGCATTACATCATTACATCATTTTCTTACAACTCATAGCACCGTACGTTCTCTTTACTGCGTTATAGGCACTGCATTCTGTGAAAACGGGCAAAAAAACCCCCAAACAAGTAGAAACAAAACAGTATGCTGTGCTTTGACTGCAGACTCTCTGTCTCACATGAGCACCAACGTGATATGGAACAAAATCATATAAAACACAACACTGAAAAACATTTGTGCAGAACGTTACATTGAATGTACTAAACATATATAATATATGCGTGACATAATATTTAATCATAATAATAAAACAATAATAATAAAGTAAGATAATATGGCAATAATCTCTCATCAACAATGTCACCAGATACTAATGGATCTTGTATGTGCAGTTAAGCAAATAAAAACAAATCCACAGTGTAAAAAAAAAAATATATATATACACAGGAAGGAGAAACAGTCCAACACAAAACACTCCATTCGGCTTCAGGGTTTAAAAAAAAAACAATTAGCAGTACTGTTTGCAAAAGCAATCGTCAATAATACAATATATAATAACGTTTTTGCAGTATTTGGATTCAGACTCCAAAAATCGCAGTTGGTAAAAGTTAGTGTGGCACAATCGTGATCGAGCGATAAGATTAGAAATAAAAAAATCAGATATGAGAGATGATCATCCTGTAGGTCATCCTGTAATTGCACTTTATAAAAGGTATTTTCATCGTTTACGAATTCAGAACAGTGTGGCACGTACACCTGTGCTTAATACTTTCGTTGTGATTTGACTAAAATGGATTAAAACGAAAAACAGCAAAAAAAAAACTGCATTTAAATAAAGTGATGAGGCGGCTGAGCTACCACTGATTGCTGTATCAATAACAATGACACAAATAAACAACAACAAAAAATATGGATTGCAACTGAAAACCAGACAGAGATTAGAGTGAGATCATTTAATATGATGACATCTTCCTGAGGTAGCTCAGTTGCAAGATTCTTTACACTGCATAGCTGGCAAACAGAACCCCCCCCCCCCCCCCCCCCCCCCCCCCCCCCCCCACACACACACACACACACACACACACACACAGACACACAGACACACACAGACACACACAGACACACACACACCTCTCAGGGTCGTATAAATATACTTATCTCCTACAGCAACACCCCTGCATTATTCTGGACAGTAATAGAAAATAGTTGTGTTTACAGCATCCTATTAAATACTCTCATTTCTGTTCTTGTGTGTTGAACAGATCACACTTCAGTACCGTCATTAAGGTTGTTGTGTAGTTTGACCTCCAGGTTGACCTGCTTGACCTTGACCCCGTTGACCTTCCAGGTGTCTGCGCTCTGGCTGAGAAGGTTAACATTGCACTTGCCATTCTTCAGGTTCTTCTCGAGGCGCTCAACCTCCACTTTGGTGTTCAGAGGATACTCTTCCATGTTGGGGTTCTTCACCGGCTTCCTTTTGTCCACCTTCCGGCATTTCCTGAACAGTAAGCAAGTAGACAGGAACAGCAGAACGAGCAGAAAGATGGCTGCCACACCACCTCCAACCGAGCCGCTCGTGTGGGAGTCGAACGTGGCCGAGGGTTCGAGTTCCAGCTTCAGGGCCTTCATGTTGGTTCCGTTCTTTACTTGCTCGCCCTCGTTGTCGTAGATGAGCGACTCGTCCAGCACCGACTGCTCGCTCAGGTCACGTTTTAATGCTAAGCTTATAGAGCGACGCACTCTGGGGCTGGAGATTGACTCCGGACCGATGACATAGATGACCTGGAGGTACCACTGATGTCCCGCCTCCACCTGGTACAAAGTTGAAAGATCACAAACAAAAATATTCAAACTGAACTACTTCTTTAAATAAATAACATATGAATCTTTATGATTCATCTAATATATGATCTTCAATGGTGTAATTGAAATCTCTTATCTACATGTTGGGTAATGTTTGACATTTGTTTCCACCCTACGACTAAAAAACCTTTGAAAACACCCCCTTAACTCAAAATAGTCAAGAACTTGGAATGGATTCCACTCCGAGCTGAGACCGTGGCATCACAACAACATGGCTGTGCACAGTATCAGCAGCAAACAAAGTAATGTTAACAAAGTAAACAAAATCAGTAGCTCTTGGTTCCATAATCTCAAATGACTGTATAAGACTGCAGAAAGGACATTACTTATAATCCTACATCCCCCTGCATATTTAAAATTGAAGTGAGTTGAATTAAAAAGTAGCACTTTTTAGCTTTAAAATAATTGAGTGATAAATACAATAATATTTACTTTAGATATTTCAACATGCATATTGTAGTCGCTTGCAAAATCTTTGACATTCACCATTCAGTGCACTTCACGTGATCTTACTTTAACCTCCATGTTAATTGCACCTTAATGGATGTCTATTTGACCATTAAATACAGCCATAAAATTCAACTGAAAATACATATTCATGCCAGTAATTGGAAATATAACATCAAGATCCCAGGAGGTTGTAAAAAGTCCACCCAAACATATGCATAAAAGTGTGAAGACGAGGAGCTGAAATACAAAGTGCACAGTTCCAGCAAAAATTCAAGAGTTCTTTGAGATTCACATGTATGGAAAACAGTCTGTTACACCATACACACTGTGAATCCTCCAAGCAGCCTATGATACAATTTATCAGAACGTAAGGGAAAAAGAGCGTACGACATAAATGGCAAATATACAAAAGATCTGAAATTATGATGCAATAATGAGAAACAATTATACCACATTATCAAGAAGTCTACTTGATGTTAGCTAATATAAGATGTTAATTAGGGTGTCTTAAGTTTCAATGACAAACACAATGGTTCCTTTAAACCATAGGATGCAGAGCCATTGCCAGTTCCCCAAGGACATGGAGTCAAGGCTTGGCTCTTTAGAGAAGCTAACAGACTGAGGCGAATGGCTGAAGGGCAAAATTTGAAATCTGTTGTCTGGATATTTTACACGCATGAAATGTTAGGCTCAGAAAAACTCTGTGTCGTAAATACCAAGTCTGACCACTGACCTTATAGAGAGCATCAACCTTCATGGTAAAGCCATCCACTCCAGGCATTGTGCTTACGGACTGCAGATCGGGGACGTCTGACACAAAGCTGGCGTCAAATGGAACATCATGGAAGTAGCGGTCACAGACATCAGGCTGCTTTCGATCCTAGTAGATTAAAAAAAAAAACTGTTTGACCATCATTCTGATTCTCAACTATTAGAGACCGTATTGATTATGTTTTATGCAATGTTTCTCTCGAATGTAATGATATCTATAAATGCAACAAGAAGCTTGGCATTGTATGTATCATGATGCCACATAATGGGTGATATCTGGTTCAAACCTTATTAGGTATCAATATGTAATGCTGACTATATGGCAAATTATGGGTTAATTAATACACTTGCTCTAATGACATTATTTCTATAGTATCATTCACAGGAGACCTGTATGACAGACAAGACATATAATAATAAAATAAACAGAATCATGATAATATGTTAATAACACAGACAAACTGTATATTGTGCAATTTTGGAAGTCAGATGCTTTTTGCCACAGGAGAGTCTTTAGGACAGAGGATTTTTTAATCTTCTCCATTTCAAAAGAGAGGAACTAGTGTGAGAATGACTGTTTATAGCTGCTATAACACGAGTGATGACAGGAACTAACGTGTTTAATGAATGTTCTCCAACATTAAATATAACTATTAAAGAAGTTAGCTTTTCATCAAAAAGTATGATAAATATTTAAATTTAAACACATAAAAAAAAAAAGAAGAAAATGAAAGAAGATTAATGAAGAATCTACAACCCGAATTTTGGAAATGTTGCAGGCATCAAATTTGAAATAAGCTCAATTTGTGCATAAAAGTGTACAATTTCTCAGTTTTAACATTTGTTATGTTCTCTATGTTCTATGTGAGAATATCATAGAGAACATAACAAATGTTTAAACTGAGAAATGTTACACTTATTTTTCCCTTAAAATGATACATTTTCTCAGTTTAAACATTTGACATGTCATCTATGTTGTATTCTGAATAAAATATTGAAACTTCCACATCATTGCATTCTGTTTTTATTCACAATTTGTACAGTGTCCCAACTTTTTTGGAATCGGGTTTTCCATTTTATACGTGTTAAAAAAACTTTCCAAAATTTCCTGAATTCAGGTTGTACTGTAAACGATCGCTCTAGAAAACCAAAACATTTCCGACGTTTTCTGCCTTTCCACTAAATGTTAATTTCATGTGTGAAACAGTTTAATGAATAGTGTAAAGAGGATGGTGAAGTCCTTCAGTGGTTAAATAGTCTGGTGTTAGTTAGCAATAATCGCTAGGATATCTTTCAGCCGCTTTAACATAAAAATACAGAAAACCGACTTTGACAGCGCACAGCCACCCCAAAGTTCAACTCTCACTAAAGCCTATAGAACTTTCAAACGTAACCAATAATCTCAGTTATTGCAATTATATAGAACTATGCATATTATAGCCATCTAAATAGTCACAATTTAAAAATCTAAGTGTACCTTAATCCAAATATAAACAATAACCTCCTCCAGCTCAAGTAACACATAATGGTAGAGAGCATAAAGACGCTGCCAGACCGTATTAACAGAGTGCAGAGACTTGTGTGGACGTACCAGGATCAGGAAGCGATGTTTGAGGTGCTTGTTAGGCTGGATACAACCGTACTGAGGCCCCTCATTGTACAAAGTGCCCGTTGGGTCAAAGAAGGGAACATAGCCATCGCGTCCTGTACACAGATAAACCTTCTCCAGCTGCAGCTTGTAAGCCGAGTTCAGATTCTGTTCAGGATTCCACAGCACCCTGCCGTACAGAGTCTGACCTACAGAACACAGGAAAGTGATGCGTATTTAGTATAGCCATTACTGCACTTATAGCATATGCATTCATAAAGTACATCGCCACTATTTATGTATTTATTTTATGTATCACAATTTGATGTGATACCTTATATTTGTGAACTTCAATAAAAAAATCATATATATATATATATATATATATATATATATATATATATATATATATATATATATATATATATATATATATAAAACAAGTACTGGTGTTTATAGCTGTTATTTGCTGCATGAATACACTTTTGGTGTGCATGTTATAAAAAGTTGGCATGGTCAAGACAAAAACTTGATCAGAAAACCTTCCATAAAAGTAATATCAGTTTTTCTCCTGACCAATCACAAAAGCTGATTGGGGGAACTGAATCTTTTTAGTGAGTAAATCAAAGGAAAGTTACAACCTGTTGAATTGAAAGCAGGTTGCAATAAGATAAAAAATACTTCATTTAAAATATTTTTATCTTATTAGCTATTTTTGGCACATCAATGTAAAAAAAAAAATCCAATGTAACTAGCGGCATATACTTTAAAATGCACGAGCACCTCTTTTCTCTTGATTTGATTTCCTTCAAAGCTACACTGAAGGCAAACACTGCACCTAAAGTAATTTTGAATAGTTTGTGAGCTGATAACTAATTACAACTATTACAGGTTTTTACAGTTACAATGCAGGTTGTGAGAGCAACGGCAATCTTAAACAGTTGAAAAAAGGCTTTAACTGAAATACAAAAAAGAGCATAGAAATAACGGGGAGTGGTGGCTCCAGCGGTTAAGGCCCTGGGTGACCGAACGGAAGGTCGGGGGTTATACCCCGTTATCACCAAGCTGCCACTCTTGGGCCCTTGAGCAAGGCCCTTAACCCTCTATGCTACAGGGGACCCTTACGAGAAAAATAAACCAAGGACCGTGACGTCGGAGCGACGTGGGGCCGCCTTCCCGTGGGCTCACCACCTGCAGGAGGGACCGTAAGGGACCGGTGCTGAGAGGATTGGGCAGCAGTCTAAGGCGGGGGCCTTGACAGCCCAATCCCTGGACACGGAGAAGTGTCTGGGGAATCTGCTTAGACTGCTGCCCCCGCGACCCGAATTACGGATAAGCGGGAGAAGATGAAATGAAATGAAATGAAAGCATAGAAATAACAACGAAGAGTTTCCATTTGAAAGTAAATATCCTGGAGAGTATGAGTAAGATGTACCCATTGAAAACGCTCCCTTGTAGTCCATCTCTGCCATAGACATGTCTGTGGTTGCAGGATCCATCATGAACACTTTTTCATTGTTGCACAGCTGGAACTCAGTGTTGAGAGAGTAGACCACAGGAACAGGTCGATTTGTCTGCTGGAACGCAATGGGCAGCAGGAACCTGTCAACCAGGCAGGGAGCGAACATGTTATTTCTCTGTTATTGTAACACCAGGCTAAACAATATGAAGCATGTATTCATTAGGAGAGAACATACTTCTCAGGAGCGTGGGCGGTGCAAGAAAGAGGCTTGTCTCCAGGATCAATCCATGGCTGAGTGGGCTGCACCGTGCAGGGAATCAAGAAGACTGTGTATTCCCCAGAATAGTCCTTCCTGGAACACATAAAATACCTCATCAACTTGGGATGCTAGGAACTCCAGTATGTAGAAATGAACAGGATCTATGTTTGGTACCTGCTGTAGGAGCTTGTAGCCCTCCAAAGCTGGTAAGGTGAGTCAAAGGTCTGTGCACTCCAAACAAGCTGCAAATCAAACTCGATTCCCCCGAGGTGGTCCGGTGCCATCAAGTGAGACTTGTGCCCAGGAAGAGTATGATGATCTGGAACAAAATGACCTGTAGGACAATAATATATTCTATATTGTAGCTGTTTTTGAAATATTATTTTAGACATCCTTTACATCGATTGAAAAAAGTTGAATACTAGTTTCATTTAGTCATATCTTCTTTGGTTTTAATTGTGCCATGAATTCTACAGAGGGGAATGAAAAATGTAAGTACCCCCCAGAGACCAATGTACACCATATAGACAAAAGTTTATAATAAATAATATAATATTAGAACCTCCACTCTTCTGGGGAGATGTTCCACTAGGTTTTGGAGTGTGCTTTTGGAGATTTGGGCTCATTCACAATGGTGTTGTTTAAAGCAGGTACTGATGTTGGGTGAGGAGGACTGGGGTGCAGTCATCATTCCAACTCATTCCAAAATTGTTGAATATTGTTGATATTACACCTCTATAGCAGGCCACTCAAGACCTTCCACTCAAACCCTTGTAAACCATATGTTCAACTGAAGTAAAAATATAATGCTACCACATCCAAAGACATCCTATACAATTGTGTGTCTGTAAATTTGTGGTAACAGTTTTAACAAACACACATGGCTGGAAAAGTCAAGTGTCCCAATGCCCCTCTCTATACAGTGCATGTTTAAAAATCGAATAAATTGTAGCCTTAAAATAATTTTTTTTTAAAAAATGTATTTGGTCTAGGGGTGTGGGGGAGTGGTGGCTCCAGCGGTTAAGGCGCTGGGTTGCCGATCGGAAGGTCTGGGGTTCAAGCCCCGGTATCGCCGAGCTGCTACTCTTGGGCCCTTGAGCAAGGCCCTTAACCCTCTATGCTCCGGGGGTCCCTTACGAGGGAAATATCAAGGTCCGTGACGTCGGAGTGACGTGGGGCCGCCTTCCCGTGGGCTCACCACCTGCAGGAGGGACCGTAAGGGACGGTGCTGTGAGGATTGGGCAGCAGTCGAAGGCGGGGGCCTGCTTAGACTGCTGCCCCCGCGACCCGAATTACGGATAAGCGAGAGAAAATGAATGAATGAATGAATGGTCTAGGGGTTTTAACTTCAAAGATTCCAAAAGATTTTTAAGTGCGATTTTTGTTGTGGTACTTCACAGGTTTCTGTGACTGGTCAAATGTATAAAAAACACCAATTACACACTGTTTAAACATTCTGATTCTGACAAATCTGTATATAAAATACATCAAAATGTTAACACACCCCTGAATTTAGCATGCGTTTTAAACTCGATCACTAGCCGTCCATCGTCTTTGATGAAGATTCTAATGATCTGCAGTCTGGCTGAGAGCACACTGTCCGTCTGAATGCCTGCAAGAGGACGAACAAGAACAGATACGTTTATCTTCAGCAGAAAGATCTGCACTAAACAGCGCAGATGGTAGAATTTAAGTACTTAGAATGATATCAAGTTATTATATAATTATAAAATAGCTCTGTGACAATACATGTATTCTAGATAAAGTCTATATTAGTGTGAATGAGGTAAATGAAGTAGCATTTTTAAAAGTTAGCATCACTACAACTACTACTAACGCGATACACACCTGTCCTCCACAGTACAGTATCATAGAAGAAGGAGAACTCCATCTCTGTGTGGTGCTCGAGGGAGGCCCAGCCTCGAGGTGCGGTCACATAGATGTAGGACACATAGAGAGGAACCTGCACTGTTAGAAATGACTGTGCCGAGTCTCTCACCTTTTGAAACAAACAGAAACGTAAACTATACCATTACCGAACTGACCACAAGCAAATTAATCTCAGTATAGTCAAGTCCAGAAGCCTGCTGCATAGGATACGAGACAAATGGCATTCAAATGTCCTACTCTTTAACAAAGGGCTTCCTTTCATGTGACACACATTGTCATGTGTGGCAGCCTGGCAAACACTTCACATGAAAAAATATGCATATATATATATATATATATATATATATATATATATATATATATATATATATATATATATATATATATATATATATATATATATTTTATCAGAAGCAAAGTTACAGGATTTATTAAATGCATTGATTTGACATTTGGTAAACCAGGCCAAATATCAGATCCATTTGTTCTGCTCTGACATTTCCTCTGTGGGTGAACAATTTCTAAAACTGAAATTGGGGGGAAAAATGTCTGAAATTCAATTAGGTCAAAAAATTGTCTGCTTCCAAAACTATTCTAAAAGGCACTAGGCTTTTAAAAATAAACAATCGACTGAGCATCCCCAAAAACACATGAATGTGTTAGGGTGTCAATAAAAATAGTTTGTACTGCTAACAATTAAACAAAAAATAAGAGATTTTGAGTATGTTGCTGTTTGACACTGACATATTATTGCTATATACTAGTCTTAATAAAGGACGTGCTAATGTGTGCACATTGTATGAAATGAACAATGCTTTTTCATGTACTAGTGTGGCTAACCTGGAAATCAGCAGTGACCGACCCCCCACATACGTCGATCAGTTCGGTCATATCATAGTACGCATCGAAAGTCCAAATGCAGCTTTTCAGATTGAGATGCTTGTAGAGCTGGATGGTTCTAGGCTCACGGATGTTGGGGTTAAACTGGTAAGGACGATCATAGCCGGGACCCAAGGATATGCTATCATAGGTCACATCATCCAGGAAGCCAGTTTCTGAAAAACAGAAAGGCAACAGAACAAAATATAAAAGGTCAAGTCAGTACTTTTTGAGTAATATTTCCAAGATTACCCAAAAGATTAACATTAGGAGTTTGATAGAATGCCTTTTGGTTTGTGGGCTATCCCGGGAATAAACACTGCTTACCAGAGATGCCTTGCAGGTCTTTAAGTGTAACTAGGTTAGAGCAAATGTGCTGCTGACGATAAATAGACTCCGAAAGCAGAAAGTGCAGATTGTGTAGGGGCATAGTGGACACCAGAGGTAACATTCCATCCTGATGAGGGATCTGAACTGAGATGTGAATCCTGCAGGGCAAATCATATTTGTGGTTATTTATTCTTGCAAGTCTATATTTTGTTTGTCTAAGTTTTGTTAATGTTTCTTGACCTGCCCACCTGTTGGGATGCTCTTTGTGTTTGACGTCCAGGTATTTTAGTGTCGCAATAAAGGACTGGGCTTGGAAGCCACGGGCCGTTCCAGTGGTCACTGGGGTGTGGCATATAGAACCTTCAGTTCCAATAGTGGCTATATTGCTCCTTAGTGGTGTACCAAGGTGTCCAGCCTTATCCCGTGCCTGAGCCACACAGCGTACATGAAAGCGCCGACTGAAGTAGATACTGTCCAGGACCTGTGTGTAACAAAGTGTAATCATGAAAAACAAAAGCCCTCATAAAATAATTTTCATATTCTGATATTACTGGTTTGGGTCAATTAGAACATTATTTGCAAACACTTCAAAAAAGATTAAACTTAAATATGCTTAAAGACCTGTCTATATGGAGCTAAAACAATGATAGCATGTTAATAGGAAAACATTTAAGAGAATCATATAAATAAAACTCAAACTTCTGTATTCTGTAGATGGAACTATATCTGAGAACAAACCATGTGGTTGACGGTTGTGTAGGGTGTGTTGTCCGTGACAGTTTCGAATGGAGACCTGGATCCGCTGCTATCAGTTGGTGCTGCAACCTCCCAGCTGAAGTGAATGGAGGTCTGGTTGATGCCGGCCTCCTCGCAGCGTTCTCTCATGACTGAGTATTTAGGATAATGGGGATCACAAGGGGTCACACAGACCAGAGGGTAACCTGGAGATGGCGACTTCTTACTCTTCTCCTTTGTCACCTCCTGGACAGAGTCATAGTCTGAGAGGGACACTACCTGCATGAGAATGGGAGAATGATTTGAACATTACAGGTGCTCAAATGTCCTTACAAATCATTAAAGATTTTGTAGCATTATCTTGAATAGGGGTATTGTACATGATCAAATTCACTGAAAATGTGAAAGATTATGAATATGAAATATTGTAAATAAGAACCACAACAATACACAAAATTACAATATATTTAGTGCTGAAACTCAAATCTTACAATTGGAGGGGCAGGGAGGATTAGACTTCCTGCAGCTTCCTGATCAAGAATAGTGACAGTAGCCATGGTAATTTCTCCAAGAACAGCTTCCACTGGGTCATCAGGGCCAAGGACAAGTGAAAAAGATTCGTGCCACTCTCTCTCCTCATTGGACAAGATCTCAACCTTGAAAAGAATGTGGTCCAAACCTAAGACACAATCAGAGAAAGACTTTTAAAGGCCACAAAGTATACTATATGAAAAAAAAAAACTATAGAAAGTTCACAGATTTAAATGAAATTTACGGCCCTTATCCAGAGCCACTGAAATGTATCTAATTCATACAACTGAGCAGCTATGGTGTTAAGGGCCTTTCTCAGGGGCCCAGAAGTGGCAGCTTCATGTGGCTGGGATTCAAACTCACAACCTTCAGATACAAAGTCCAATTCTTTAACCATTATGCTACCACCACCCCATAATGCTACTAAACAGATAAATAACTTTTTTTTTAAACAAACCAGGGCTAAACTTGAGGACGCGACTTGTAGGGTTATAGTCCACTCCGGACTGGGCTGATCCATCCCGGGTGCTGCAGCGGATCTTGGAGGTGCGGTCCAAGTCTCCTTTCCTGATGACTTTAATATTCAGGACTTCAATGCCGTCTGGACCAGGAGGCTCTCGCACTTGGTAAGAAGCTTGTTCAAACTCGATCGTTGGCGCTGTTATGTGTAATGTTACAGAGAATTAATTAGATTGGGGATTTAAATACAATAAAATCAATACTATAGTACAATCAAAATAAATATTACCAGGCAGCATTGCGCCAATGTAGTTACTTTATGTTGCATCGTGCCTCAGTAATGTGGATGAAAAGCTACCATCAATGTTCCTGTTTAAACACTTAATCTAATAACTTTGGTGATTGACTACGAATAAGTTTAGTAATGAAGATCAATCAACGTTGTCTTATTTGTATAAAAGTCATAAAAACTAATTAAGCTTAGTCTGAACTTGTCAAATAAATGCTTTTTATACAGATCCCACATGTCTGTAAGAAAATTTGCAAAGTACTTGCTATGAAAAACCTTACCATCTTCATCATTAGTGATGGTCAAAGTGACAATATCATTGACCCCAATCATTGCTCCACTCCAGTGATCCCCCTGTGGTGTGCCTAAGTGAACCTGGAACTCTTCCTCTGGTTCAAAGACGGAGTCATCATTGATGTGCACTGTGCAATTCTTCACCTGCAAATGGAACGATTCAAGTTCAGTTTGTTGCAATGTGATGATTCACAACAAGCTGTATTTAAATTCAGAACGTTGAGTTCAGCGCTTTTTCCCTTTGCTATTAAACGACGCAACAAAAACCATTTCAAAATGATAGAAATATAGTATTGCTACATAACACTGCTGACAGGCCCCTGTTTTAGATCCGCAGTTGTAGCAATTTCTATATTAACTACACATGCATAACTCTGAATACACTCACAGGATGAATAAAAAAAAAAAAAAATAACTTCTTCTATGTTTATCATTGAGATCACGTGCATTCTTGAGTAAGTAAAAGCTGGAGTGAACGGTACCTTTTCTCCTTTAAGGAAAACCACACGAGAGACATCTGCGTTCCTCCTCTCCTCAAAGTCATCCATCACCATGGCAGACATGGTGCGCGTAAAGCAGCGTACTGAAGATTTGTAAGTCAAATCTCCCGTCCTGATGATGGGGATGTGCAGGACTCCATCTTTCTCCTTGACTGTATATGCCACCTTCTCAAACTGCATACTGGGAACTGGTAAAAAAAAAATTTAGTTTTAAGATTTATTTTAGAAAAGTTAAAGGACTGAGTGTAAATTAATTTTTATATATATATTTTTTTACATACGATCTTGTGTGCTGTCAGTGATATAAACCGAAGCTTCGTGAGGCTCCGTAAGAACAGCGCCATTAGGAGAGCTGAGGAAGACGATGAAAGATTCTTTTCCTTCTATGGTGGGGTTTTGGATGTCATCCATGATGGTCAAACTACAAGTCTGGTGAAAAAGAAAGAGGTGTTTTTAGTGTGTACAATTTTCTATCAATGCAAAAAATTCCTAGCAGATTTGCTGTAATACCTCCTCAGTCTTTCCAGGCTTGAAGTCAACTTTCTTTGAACTAGGGATGTAGTCCACGCCGGGAGTGGCAGAGTCCTGGTCAGCTGGACGAGTGGCGCACCATACCGATGCTACAGAGGAAAGGTCACTGCCCCGACGCAACACTGGAATCTCAATTGTGCCTACAGATAAAACAGCTTTTTTTAGGTACAACATTCTGAAGATAATCAGCTTTGTCAACTAGATATGCCACCTAATCAACTTAACACGATGAGAGACATGGTTCCTTCTTAAATTCTTAACTTAATTTCATTAGTTGACCCACTGTAATAGTTTGTGATAGTTGATCAATAAAAAACAATACTACAGACCTGCATCCTCAGTGAAGCTAAAAGACGCATTGCCAAGAAACACAGTAGAGGCATCATTGGGGCCGTCAATAATAATTTTTGCTACTGTGATGTCCCCCATGCGGGAGTTATCAGAAGCATCCGAGAGCACCAGCTCAAACTCCTCAGACGGCTCGTACTCGCTATCGTCGATCAGCGTGACATCACAGGTAGACATGCTGACCCCGGGGCCCAATACAACACGGTTCTCTGTGCTCATGCTGCGACTCTTATAGTCAGAGCCTGACTCCAGAGCGTGGAGGCTGCTGCCTCGTGCTGACCTAGGAATGGTGTAGCAAAGAGCAGAAACGGTGCTGCTGGTGTCACCTAAGGGATAAAGAGAATAAGAGAGTAATACAATGAGTGCTCTGATTAGATTGATTGCCAGTGTGACTCAAGTAGCTTCAAATAATTCAGTGAGTTAAACACAAAATAAATAAGAAGACACAGAACAATAACTACAACTCCTTCTAACTACTAACATTCTATTATATAAATACAATCTTAATAGTTAAATAGTAAAGATTTCATTCCATTCTTGTCTGTTATGACATTTAATACAATGAACAGAACCAATCATGGAAAAAAAGCATGATAAGGCACCTTTTCTCTCAATGGGAACGTGGATGAAGCCACTGCTCTCGTTGATGTGGTAGGTCTTTTTGTCAAACTGCAAGGTGGGCTCATCCTCTGTATCATTAATGTTCACTTTGGCTCGGGTCACCTGACCCAGCAGAGCGTACACGGGCATGCTCAGCTCCACCGTAAAGCTCTCCATGTTCTCAAACACCTGATCATCGTTGATGATGATGGTGCACACTTTGGTGTCCTCACGCTCGTCAAACTGAACCTGCAGAATCAGGATGGATAACTAGCTTTAATTAAACAGAATGAGCTTTTAAACAGTTTTTCCATAGAAGCCGGAATGGTGCTCGAAATGAGAACAAAAACAGAATGCAATGAGTTGCAAATGGCTTTAAGACTTAAAATGGCTGATTTCATTTAAAATAGCACAAAGACAACATATTAAATCTGAGAAAGGTCAAAATGTTCTTGTTTTCTGAAAAATATATGCAAACTCATAATTTGCCTCCAGCGTCATATTAAAAAAAAAATGGGAAGGGGGCATGCTTACCACTGTGTTACATCATCGCTTTTTTAAACAATACTCTGTGTTAAATATAGGGTTAAATCATTGAATTCAGATTTTATTTGCATTTTATATTTCACAGCATCCCAATTCTTTTGGAAACAGAGCTGTATATAATAAAGAACAAAGCTAGTGCTTCACTGAGGCAAGGAAGAAAACAGAATATTGTATATAAAATGATAAAAATGTTAAATATGTGCCAGTATATAAGGTCTAGGGCTTTGTACCTGTCCCGCATGCTCCACGTAGTCATGTTTTCCGCGCTGGATGCCAGCGGTGGAGGTGGCAGTTCCTTGCTCAGTGCGACACAGCACAATGGCATACTGGTTCAGATTTCCTGTCCTTTTTACTGTCACTGCCACAGTCCCTGCCTTCTCACTTACATTATAGCTGCACATATGACAAACAACATACTATTCAAAACCAGTCTAATCATACAATACAATACAAACGTCAACAAATAACCTATAATGTATATTTAATTCAGGTCAAAGCTTTCTATAAATCACATACACTATATTGATAAGCCATATGTGGTTCTTCCCCAAACTGTTACCATAATTGTACAGGATGTTTTTAGATGTGGATTCATTAAATTTCCCCATCACTCAAACTAGAAGACCCCAACCTGTTTTAGCATGACAATGCCCCTGTGGTCGAAGGCAACTCTATTAAGATATGCTTTACATGGCTTGGAATAGAAGATCTTGAGTGGCCTGCTATAGAGCTGTGACCTCAACTTGACCTTGAACACCTTTGAGCTAAATTGGTATGCTAAATGCACCCCAAGCCTCCTCGCCCTCATGAGCACCCCAACTATCATGAGCACAAATCTCTATAACCAGTCCAACATCTTTGTAGACAAGTAAAGGTTAATATAAGCTATAATTTATTTAAAAAAATGTTTTTAGGAATTGCTTGAAATATATATATTTTTATTATATATATTATATATTATATATTATATATATATATATAATCCAATTATTCACCTAATACAGCAGTGATTTTTAAAAGTTACATGTGATTAATTGCATACATAACTTTATAACATATAATGACTCATTATTAGTTATACCACATTATATAATTATTATTATTATTATTATTAGTATTAGTATTATTGAGGGTATAAAGTAGTCAATTAAAAAGATAATTGATTCAATTCTTCCTTGTGTTAAGTTATTAATATTTGTTATTTAACATTTTCTATTTATTTATAAAAGTGTGTTTCAGTAATGTCATTTGTGCATAATAATATTTAAATACTTTCTTCTTGATTAGTTACAAAATAGTGGAGGTGGACATTTTAAAGGCAGACTAACAGGTCTTTGAGGGTCAGAATTCTAGCTGATAGACAGGTGTTCAAATACTTATTTGCAGCTGTATCATACAAATAAATAGTTTAATAATAATACATTGTGATTTCTGGATTTTTTTTTTTAGATTATGTCTCTCACAGTGGACATGCACCTACGATGACAATTTCAGACCCCTCCATGATTTCTACCCAATAGAGAATCTTTGGAGGAAGCTCAAACTCCGTGTTTCTCAGCGACAGGCCAGAAACCTGACTGATCTAGAGAAGATCTGTGTGGAGGAGTGGGCCAAAATCCCTCCTGCAGTGTGTGCAAACCTGGTGAAAAACTACAGGAAACGTTTGACCTCTGTAATTGCAAACAAAGGCTACTGTACCAAATATTAACATTGACTTTCTCAGGTGTTCAAATACTTATTTGCAGCTGTATCATACAAATAAATAGTTTAAAAATCATATATTGTGATTTTTGGATATTTTTTTTTTAGATTATGTCTCTCACAGTGGACATGCACCTACGATGACAATTTCAGACCCCTCCATGATTTCTAAGTGGGAGAACTTGCAAAATAGCAGGGTGTTCAAATACTTATTTTCCTCACTGTATATATATATATATATATATATATATATATATATATATATATATATATATATATATATATATATATATGTGTGTGTGTGTGTGTGTGTGTGTGTGTGTGTGTGTGTGTGTCCTCATATTTTTGCTGTGAATATATTAGAACATTATATTTTAGATTATACATATATACATATATTAGGTAATTATATTTTAATCAGGTCTTTGCAATGTAATTTTATATTGTTTTAAGGTTTATAACTTCTCATTCACTTTGTCATTATTAGATTGAAGACTGCACATTAAAAGCACATGTGCATCATTAAATGATTATAGTTAGCAAATTATAGCACATGAGTATTATAAGGTGACTTCGCAAACCTACAAAGATTTTAAGCTTTATAAAGAATTTTAATGGTTTATGTATATGGCCTCTATCAAACGCAATGATGAATTCATATTATGAAAGTATTTGTGTTTTGGGGTCTGTATTAGTGTTCACCTGCGATGCTCAAAGCTGATAAGGGACCACTGAATGTGGAAAACATTGTCACTGACGATGTTGGGTTTGCTGTCTTTCACCAGGAACTTGAAGTTGTCCATGGTCTCCTGGACACCATTGTCATTTAGAACATAGCGAATGACACCAAGGTTGACTTCCGCTGTGAAAAAAAAAATACAATACACTCAACTGCAAAGATATTAATTAAAATTAGGTTTGTTAGGTTGCTAATCAATAATCAGTTAAAAAAAAGAAACATCCAATTGATTAAATTGCATGAAAAAGGCATGAAAGAGCAATCAAAGAAAAAATCTTTACAGACACAAACGGCTTACGTACATACAAAGTTAACTCTTTATGTCTGATAGTGTGAGTGTTACCTTGGGTAAAAGAGGTAATGGGGATTCCTGGTTTCAGCTTGCTCTCCACATAACCATATCTCGGTCCTGCTGTGATTTCATAAGTCAGTTGACCATCATCCGTGTCTGGATCAATGGTGAGAAGCTCCTTCTTCGAGATAAGGTTTGTTGCCTAGTAGCCATTTTAGAATAATGCCAAAATGTCACAGAGATCAGTATGACAAGCAGAACGAGGCATTGTTCAGTTGTATTAGCAATAAATGACCAAAATGTGATTGTAGTCATGTTTCCTACAGCCAACTGGGGGCAGTAGAGTGCCATTATTGTCCATGTCAATGTTTGATGGAGCTAAATGCAAAAATCTGCACACCACATGACTTCTTAATGCTCATTTATATTAAAAAAACGTGCTTCCATTGATTTAAAATGCAACATGGTCATATTAGATATCAAAACAGCAGTCTACAATATTATTCAACCAAATAGTAGAATGGGCAGAATGATATTTTACATGCCTGACACATATTTCTAAAAGAATGGGGTGACTATTACAAATTAAACGCTAAAAAAATGTGAGAGATTAGAGGCAGTAATAAAAGCAGAGTGGAAAAAACAAGATTATTATTTATTTATTGCTATTTTTTATTTTATTTTGATAACCAAGAAACAACTACGACACCCAACGCACCGAAACCCAAATATACTGTGGAATACGTGGAGGTGCAAGTGTGAACAGATTTAATTGTGATTTACTACAGTCTGGAAATCATTTCCAGAACAGTGATTGTATAAGTAAAACTTATAGCACCAAAGGTCAGGCAACAAATTTGCAAAAGCTCGTAATTTGAAGGAGAAGATTTTATATTACATGCTGAGATTTTACAATGGAAAGTCTATTAAATTGATGTCTTAGTATCTGAAAATAAAGATACATTTTCTGAAATTGATGACCTCATGCTGTTACAGGAAAACTGTGTTTTAATTCAAGATTTGCCACACCCTCACACCTGAGATGGCAATCGCACGTCAACAAGTATTTCTTCCTATATTATATGTATTAATTGGGGCTGTTAAAATGCAACGGTAAATAACACAACAATTGTAACTAATTAATTAACAAATTTGAACACATTTTATACACACGCGATTAATGCATCGCACATTTCTATTTGACCATTTTTAATAAAACTATAAATAAATATAAAAGAGGGGAATTTAAAACCTTCAATCCATTTTTTAACGACGTCTTGTCTTAACTCAGATATAAAAAAAATTCTTGAAAAGTAATTTCAATCACTAAACTATCAATATTTGTTTTATTGATGCGCCAAGTCTCAAATCAAGCACCAAAATCCGCCATGATGCGCACATCCGTCAATTAAAACCGTCCCCGTGGAAACAGCAAAAGTTCTGTTAGGTTTCCTGATGATTTACGTAATTAAAAACACCATAATTACTTTAAAACATTTACAAGAACATTTTGTCTTCATGCTCTATGTTGAGTTTGGTTTCACTCATAATAAACACATTTGCATAAAGCATCAATATTTGTCCATGCCAATGTTGATTACAGTATTAATTTACGGTACATTTATAACAAATAAAAATGTGCGATTGAGTTGTGATTAATCTTCTTCTTCTTTCGGCTGCTCCCATTAGGGGTCGCCACAGCGGATCATCCGTCTCCATACCACCCTGTCCTCTATATCTGCCTCTTTTACACCAACTACCTGCATGTCTTCCCTCACCACATCCATGAACCTCCTCCTTGGCCTTCCTCTTTTCCTCCTACCTGGTGGCTCCATCTTCAGCATTTTTCTACCAATATAATTCATGTCCCTCCTCTGCACATGTCCAAACCATCTCAATCTCGCCTTCCTCACCTTGTCACCAAAACATCCTACATGTGCTGTCCCTCTAATAAACTCATTTCTAATCTTGTCCATCCTCGTCACTCCCAACGAAAACCTCAACATCTTCAGCTCTGCTACCTCCAGCTCCACCTCCTGTTTTTTACTCAATGCCACTGTCTCTAATCCATACAACATCGCAGGTCTCACCACAGTCCTATAAACTTTCCCTTTCATTCTTGCAGATACTCTTCTATCACAAATCACTCCTGTCACTCTTCTCCACCCACTCCACCCTGCCTGCACTCTTTTCTTTACTTCCCTAACACACTCTCCATTACTTTGCACTGTTGACCCCAGGTACCTGAACTCCTCCACCTTCTCCACCTCTTCTCCCTGCAACCGCATCACTCCACTGCCCTCCCTCTCATTCACACACATGTACTCTGTCTTACTCCTACTGACTTTCATTCCCCTTCTCTCCAGCGCATATCTCCATCTCTCCAGGCTCTTCTCAACCTGCTCTCTACTCTCACCACAAATCACAATATCATCTGCAAACATCATTGTCCAGGGAGACTCCTGTCTGACCTCGTCCGTCAACCTGTCCATCACCACTGCAAACAGGAAAGGGCTCAGGGCCGATCCTTGATGCAGTCCAACCTTCACCCTGAACCAGTCTGTCGTACCTACTGTACACTTTACTGCCGTCACACTGTCCTCATACATGTCCTGCACCACCCTCACATACTTCTCTGACACACCTGACTTCCTCATACAATACCACAACTCCTCTCTCGGCACCCTGTCGTACGCTTTCTCTAAATCCACAAATACACAATGCAGCTCCTTCTGTCCTTCTCTATACTTCTCCATCAACATCCTCAAAGCAAATAAGGCATCTGTGGTGCTCTTCCTCGGCATGGAACCATACTGTTGCTCAAAGATGGTCACCTCTTCTCTCAGCCTGGCTTCCACTACTCTTTCCCATAACTTCATGGTGTGACTGATCAACTTAATTCCCCTGTAGTTACTGCAGGTCTGCACATCTCCCTTATGCTTAAAGATCGGTACCAGCACACTCCTTCTCCATTCCTCAGGCATCCTCTCCCCTTCCAGAATCCTGTTAAACAATCTGGTTAAAAACTCCACTGCCATCTCTCCTAAACATCTAAACGCTTCTACCGGTATGTCATCTGGTCCAACCGACTTTCCATTCTTCATCCTCTTAATCGCTGCTCTCACTTCCTCCTTACTAATCCTATCTACATCCTGCTTCACCAACTCCACATCCTCCAACCTTCTCTCTCTCTGATTTTCCTCATTCATCAGCTGCTCAAAATACTCCCTCCATCTTCTCAACACACTCTCCTCACTAGTCAACACATTTCCCTCTCCATCCTTTATTGCTCTAACTTGCAGTACATCCTTCCCAGCTCGGTCCCTCTGCCTGGCCAATCGGTATAAATCCTTTTCTCCTTCCTTAGTGTCCAACCTCTTATACAGCTCCTCATATGCCTCTTTCCCCTAATGCTCTCCTGCACTTCCTCATTCCACCACCACGTCTCCTTGTCTTGCTTTCTATTTCCAGATGTCACACCAAGTACTTTTCTAGCTGCCTCCCTCATCACTCCTGCAGTAGTTGCCCAATCATCCGGCACCTCTTCACCACCACCAAGCCCCTGTCTGACCTCTTCCCTGAACCTCACACTACACTCTTCCTCCTTCAGTTTCCACCATCTTATTCTTCTTTCAAACCTTACTTTCCTCCTCTTCTTCTTCGCCTCCAAAACCATCCTACAGACCACCATCCGATGCTGTCTAGCTACACTGTCCCCTGCCAACACCTTACAGTCTCCAATCTCCTTCAGGTTGCATCTCCTACACAGAAGATAATCCACCTGTGTGCACCTTCCTCCACTCTTATACGTCACCCTATGATCCTCCTTCTTCTTAAAATACGTGTTCACCACTGCCATTTCCATCCTTTTAGCAAAATCTACCACCATCTGCCCTTCCACATTCCTCTCCTTAAAACCATACCTACCCATCACCTCCTCATCACCTCTGTTCCCTTCACCTACATGCCCATTAAAGTCTGCCCCAATCACCAATCGTTCTTTCCTAGGTACACCATCTACCACTTCATCTAATTCACTCCAGAATCTTTCTTTCTCCTCCATCTCACAGCCAACTTGTGGAGCATAGGCACTGATGACATTTATCATCATCCCTTCAACTTCCACCTTCACGATCATCACCCTATCAGAAACTCTCTTCACCTCCACTACACTCTTACTGTATGCTTCTTTCAGAATCACCCCTACACCATTTCTCTTCCCATCCACACCATGATAAAACAGTTTAAACCCACCTCCAATGTTCCTGGCCTTACTCCCTTTCCACTTGGTCTCCTGAACACACAACACATCTACCTTTTTTCCTCTCCATCATATCAGCTATCTCTCTCCCTTTACCCGTCATAGTACCAACATTTAAAGTACCAACCCGAACCTCTACTCTCCTACACTGCTCCTTTTCCTGCCGTCTCTGTAGACTTCTTCCTCCTCTCCTTCCCTCCTTCGGCCAACAGTAGCCCAATTTCCACCGGTACCCTGTCGGCTAACGATACCTGTGGCGGTCGTTGTTAACCCGGGCCTCGACCGATCCGGTATGAAATTCTCATTTGTGATCCGCATATTTGATTTGGCACATGTTTTACGCTGGATGCCCTTCCTAACGCAACCCTCCCCATTTACCCGGGCTTGGGACCGGCACTAAGAGTACACTAGCTTGTGCCCCCCTAATGGCTGGGTTGAGTTGTGATTAATCAGGATTAAATATTATAATCGATTGACAGCCCTGGTATTAACATGATAAACACTCAAGCCTATAATTATCTACAATTTCTGAACTTTGAACATGAACTATTGCAGGGGTGGCCAACCCGTGGCTCGCGAGCCGCATGCGGCTCTTTGGCTGGTTTCATGCGGCTCTTACGTTCATATCGAAGTTTGTGTTTGTGTTTTTTTAATGTGCGTGTTCGCTTCGCTTGAGTTCAATACGGTATTTTTAAGACTTAAATGCTCTTGCCATTACTGGGAAACTTTGCGGTATATTTATCTCACACACATGCGCATTTGACGAAAATACCGTATTGAACTCAAGCGAAGTGAACACGCACATTAAATAAAAAAAAAAACCACAAACAAAGTCTGTGTTTTCTACCCTGAAACACGTGAAATCAAAGCATCGATCTGTTCTGACTGACACACGTGTGAAAGAATTGCTTCGAGTGGCAACAACGGAATACAAGGCAGATTTGAAGAGGATTGTTTAAAGCAAGGAATGCCAAAAGTCCCACTAAGTAACATGCATAGCAAAAGAAAAACGCTATTGTAAATTATTATATTTTTGTTTGTGGACTTGGTTGAACTGAGAGTTTGTGTGTGTGTGTGTGAGACAGTGCACACAATGTTCATTGTTGAAAATGACTGTCCTGTGGTCTTAAAACTGTAGGAGTCAATTTCTGTCATTATGTTGGTGTGTCCTTCCCGTGGGCTCACCACCTGCAGGAGGGACCATAAGGGACGGTGCTGTGAGGATTGGGCAGCAGTCGAAGGCGGGGGCCTGCTTAGACTGCTGCCCCCGCGACCCGAATTACGGATAAGAGGGAGAAAATGAATGAATGAATGAATGAATGTTGGTGTGTGACATTTACAATAAATCTGGCTGAGCAGAGGTGTGTGTGTGTGTTTGTGTGTGTTAGAGGAAGGGATGGGTGATGTTCATGTCTGCCTATGTGTATGTTGTGGCTCTTTGCGGTAACACAGTAAACAAATGTGGCTCTCGGTCCCTGACTGGTTGGCCACCCCTGCCCTATTGCCTTTAATCGGATACTTGATGTTCTATGACTGACGTTTCGCAGTGTTCACAATTATTCAGTTAAATATTCAGTTACACACACACACACACACACACACACACACACACACACACACACACAGATGATTAGACCCACACACATTGGTGAGCCTTATTAATTGTAAAGTGTAGCCATCAATGACTACTTACTTCTATAAATGTGTTCATTTTGTCTTAAGGGCATACAAACTTTTGCATTATACAGATAGAGAAAATGGTTGTTGTGTTCAAGAGGGGAATGCATTATTTTTAAGGGATGTCTGTCTTGAGTTTTCTTTCTTTTAGTCATATCTCACCCTGTTGTCCATATACTCCAGCCACTGCAGGCCCAGGTTAGTGATGATTCGAGGCGTTCCATCATCAACAGGTAGGATGTCAATCTTAAACTTCTGAGGTGCAGCAGTAACCACCTGAAACAGCAAACACATTCAATCAAAATTCACCATGAATATAAATCCATCGTACCATTTGAAAGTTATAATTTCCTTGTTCACACTATTAGCACACAACCTCACAAGATCTGTTCTCAGATTGCAGGCTCTCAAATTAAATAAAGTCACAGCAGAGCTCCCATTTTGTCAGTCTATGAGCAAAGGTGTTTTAAAAGAACAAGTCATCAGACTAACCTCTTTTTCACCTTCCTCGATGATGAAGAACATGTTAGTGCCATCGCTGACAGTAAAAGTGAAGCGGTCTTTCAGGGAGTTGCTGCCGTCGTGATGGTAGCTGATGCGGTTCTGATAAATGTCGTCCATGGTGAAGGTGTTGGTTTGCCGGTAGTGCTGACCGTTGCTGGTACGCTCGATGGTGCCATGACGAGGAGCCTGAACAATGGTAAACGTGATCAAGTCCTCCTAAAGGTGAAAGTGAGACAGAGGGGTGGAAGATGTCAGGAATCAGTGTGTCGCATAATGTCATATACATTAAAAAAACTAATGTTTAAACTGCGGAAATGCCAACTATAAGAAATAAATAGGGTACTTTTGAATTTGATGGCAACAACATGTCTCAAAAAAGTTGAGACAGGGTCATGTTTACCACTGTCTAGCATACGCTCTGCTTTTAACAACAGACTGTGTATGTCTGGGAACTGAGGAAACCAGTTGCTGAAGCTTTGAGAGAGGAATGTTGTCCTATTTGTGTCAATACAAGATTCTGGCTGCTTAACAGTCCTGGGTTTTCTTTGTCGTATTTTTTGTTTCATGGTGCTACAAATGACTTCATATGGTGAAAGGTCTGGACTGCAGGCAGGACATTTCAGCACCCAGACACTTCTACTATGATGCCATGCTAGTGCAATAAATGCAGTCTGCGGTTTGGCATTGTCTTGCTGACGTATACAAGGCCTTCTCTGAAAAATGCATTTTCTGAATGAAAGCATATGTTGCTCTAAAAATCTGTATATACCTTTCAGCATAGGTGTGCATGCTGCCCATTCCATAGGCACCAATGCACTTCCATAGCAACAGAGATGCAGGCTTTTAAACAAAGTGCTGATAACAACCTGGATGGTCTCTCTCCTCCTTAGTCCAGAGGATGTGGTGTATATGGTTTCCAAAAATAATTTCTAATTTTAATTCATCTGACCACTGAACAGGTTCTCACTTTGCCTCAGCCTCACATATGGCTTATTCTTTGCGTGATGCTTTAACCTGAATTTGTGGATGAAAAGGTGAACCTTGTTTTCTGGGGGTGTTTCTGAGCCCATGCTGTGATTTCCATGACAGAATCATACCTGTTCTGTAAATCAATGCCTTTTGTTTTTATTTACATTTCACACAGCATCCCAACCTGATGTGTTGATGTGATGTCTCTGTTGAATGCATTGTATTGTGACAAAACACCAAGACCATTTAGAAGTCCTTAAACATGTAAATGTATAGTATATTAAACTTAAATCATTCTAATTATGATCAATTATGTTCTAGATGAGATTTTGAAGATATTCTGCCATAAAACATTTTTTATCTTTATAAAAATTGTTGGAAAAAACCCTTCTTTTTAGGCTTCAAAGAACACAAACTGATTTTACATTTTGTATTCTACTTTAACTACTTTTGGATAAAGTAGAATTTAAAATGTGAAGACTGTGTTCATTGAAGCATCTGCTGGCATATTTCTTATTTTTGTCAGCTTTACCTCTGTGTCTGCATCTGTAGCCTTGAGCTCAAATTCTGTGATGGTTTTCCTCACTCCCTCCTGCACCCTCATCCCTGACATGGCCAGCATGGGCAAGGAGTCGTCCACTGGTCGGATAGTGATGTAGAATGTCTGTGAAATCTGCAACACACACAAGACACATCAATGTAATGTTATTTATTGTTGGTTTTAGTTATATACCCAACACTCTTGTGTCACTGTGAACATGTATAAAATACACTGTAGTATTGTTCATATAAGTTGGAGACCAGGGTAATGTTTGAGTTTCTGAAAATGTACCCACTCTGAATTCAACAAGCTGGAGGCATAGCACAACCAGCAAACCAAGCACTACAACCAAAACCCCTTCAAATGCGTGCTTGTGTTTTGAATAAACTGTTAGGCTTCTTGTAAATGCTTTCATCTTACGAGTTTTACAGAAGCTCAGCTCAAAAGATCAGCTCCCACTAGACTTTCAATCCACCTCCACAGGGAAAGGGTTTTATGATTTTATTTTAGAAATGATTCTGTGCAATAAGTTCGAATGTAAAACCATATATTTTTTTAATTGCTCATTTAAACACATTTGCTCAAATACATTTCACATTTTCATGTTAATAACTTCCAAATAAATTCCTAATCAGCAGTAAGCGCACAGAGATGTTATTAGAGGTCTGTCATGCTTGGCTAAGCCTGTGCTTGATAGATCGGGTATTTTAAGTCACCATGTAATGAGGCCAGTTGGCCACATAATGTGTGGTGATAATGCATTACTAAAACCCATCTTAGAAAAAAAAATGTTAATTGGGTAATATTAAAAACTGGGCTTTGTACTAAATGTTTTATTTTATTATAAAGTTTTGAACTGCCTATACTTTTTCACTGCAAGCAAAACTACTTACTACAAACTAGGAACACTTGTGTTATCCACTTGGGGCCTATTATTCACAAAATAAAAAATGTCCATGAAAGCCGTTCACAGGACAAAACCCCCAGCACACAGCCATAGTTGGGCTTTATGGGTTATGGGGAGACACAAGCGTCAGATTATGAGGCTCAGAAAATGTGGAAACTTGGAAAATATTCTCTCACCTGATGTTACCAAGTCAGACATGGCTCACACTCTTACAGTGAAGCATGGTGGTGGTATGTTGTGAATATATTTTAAATAAATTTCATGCATTTTAATAAAAAACAACACACATTATAAATTAATACTTAAGACGTCCAAACTATAAAAGAACATGTATAGAATTATGAATTAAACAAGTGTATAACCCAGAATATTTAACCCAGCTTTGCACATTCTTGGCAGTCTCTAAGTCAGCTCCAAGAGGTAGTCACCTGGAATGGTTTTCCAAAAATCTTGAGTGGGTCGTAGATGTGGTGAATACTTGTTGGCTGCTTTCCTTCACTCTTCAGTTCAATTCATCCCGAACCATCTCAACTGGATTTATATCGAGTGGCTGTGGGGGCCAGGTGACTGATAGAGCACTCCATTACCTAGAGGTGTGTTTGTTGTCACTGTTCTTTTGGAAAACAAATGATAACACACTGCGAACCAGATGGGATGGCATGTTGCTGCAAAACGCTGCAGTAGTCATGCCGGTTAATTGTGCCTTCAATTTTAAATAAATCACCAACAGTGTCACCAGCAAAGCACCTCCACAGCTCCTCCTCCATGCTTCACAGTAGGTATTGTCTGTTCACATGGCTTATACATGGTGGATCATCAGACCAAAGGACAGATTTCCACGGATCTAATGTCTATTCCTTGTGTTTCTTTGCCCAAGCAAGACTGCTCTGCTTGTTTTTCTTCCACAGAATGGTATCTTTGCTGACAATGGAAGCCTGACTTAAGCATTCTCCTCTAAACAGTGGATGTCGAAATATGTCTGCCGCTTGAACTCCGAAAGGCATTTACGTAAATCTGTGTTTTCTGAGGCTGGTAATTCTGATAAACTCCTGGTCTTCCTTTTCTAGGATGGTCCTCATGAGAGCATGTTTTATCATAGCATTTGATTGTTTTGGAGACTGTACTTGGGGATACTTTTAAAGCTCTTGAAAATCTTTAGATTGACTTAACTTTATTTATTAAAGTAATGATGGACTGTATTTTCTCTTTAGTTAACTGTGTTTTTGCCATAATATGGATAATATGAATACAGAAGTTGGAGTAGCACTAATAGAACTATACTATTAGAACTATATTATTTACCCTTTCCTCTGAATAAGATGACTGATGGTCTAAAGCACATTAAGAAGACAAGAAATGTCACTAATTTACTCTTGACAAGGCACACACATGACCTGAAAACCATTCCACGTGACTACCTATTCACCTGTACCTAATCTAATGAGTGAATGCCATGAGCTGGCAACAAGGCGTTTGGATGACTTCAGTATTAATTTACAATATAAAAAAAAAGAAAAAGAAAGAAAAAACACTGAAGGAGAAGGAGTGTCCAAACAAACTTTTAAGTGGTACTGTGTATACTTTATATATATATAAGGGGTGCAACTATACACATATTCCCTTTAAACTTTAAAACATACACACACAAACACACACACATCTGTATTAACCAAATAGGGTCTAACAAAAACTATTCCATTAATTTTATTTAATTGAATAAATTGAATTTGTGCCAACTTAACTGATTACTCAATGTAATTAATTTGATTTATTATATTTTTATCAAATATTATCAAATATTATTTTATATATTATTAAACCAAGCAGGCATTTTATCTTAAAAATGTAAACTTTTGAAAATTTCGATGATCACAAATATGAATAATATTGTAAGTTAATAAAAAAATGACAAGCAATTTTATAATTAGCATTTTGAACCTTAAAAACCTAGGTACATACCGAATCTTGTGTACCGTTTTATATATATATATATATATATATATATATATATATATATATATATATATATATATATATATATATATATATATATATATACACATACATACACAGTGGAACCTCGATACTTGCGACCTAGATATTTTGTGACTTTTCATTTGGAACATCTTTAATTTGGAAAAACCTGATAGTTCCTGAGAAGCTGCGAGTAGCTCAAAAGATCAGAGTAACGTTTCAAAGCAGAGTTTGAAAAACTATTTAATTATTGTATTATTCATTTAAAGTAGTAAATAAACCATTTATTTCAAGTAATTCACAATTTTTTGTTGAATTTAAAGTACAGTACATGTACAATTCCCCTTGAAAAAGGAACCATCAAAACAAGAGAATCAAAACCTCACAATATTTTGTTACTCACGAAGGGTCATGGAACGTAACCCGAGTATCGAGGTTGCACTGTAAATCCAAAAAATAAAGTCACCACCTGGATTTAACTAAGCAAATAGGTAAGGGCTACCCATTAGATAATTACTGCATGGATGATAATGTTTCAGCTGTAAACAAGTTATTTATCCCTAACTGAGTCAGTGAGTAGCTTCTCATTTCCTAAACAACCATGTCGGAAGACACATTCTATGGTCGGGGAAAAGATAATCTGTTTCAGTAGGGTCAAATTATTAGCATGCATCAAGCAAAGAAAACATCTAAGAAGATTGCTGAAACTACTAAGTTTGGTTTAAAAACAGTACAATGCATTATTAAAAACTAAAAGGATAGTAGGGAACCATTGCAAAAAACAACAGTAGAACTTACAGCTATGTTTGATAGTAAAATTAAGAGCATTTCCACACACACAATGCAAAGGGAACTCAAGGGATTGGGACTAAACAGCTGTGTAGCCCTTAGAAAACCACTTATCACTGAGGCTAATCGGAAAAAGCTTCAATTTGCTAGGGAGCATAGAGTGGAGCGCAGCAAACGATGAGGCGTGGCGTCCTTACAATACATGAGACTGGCCAGGAGGACAGTGAGGTTGAGAACCTCGGTTTCCCAAATAATAGCGGCTCTCTCCCCGCTTTCTCTAACTACAGGCTAAAGACGGCAGATGCAGAAAAGGAATTCCCGCCAGACCCTCGCAATGCCTTGTAAGTGAGGGAGACTCATCAGCATTCCGGCAGGAAGACCCTGACCCCTACAAGCCGAGGGTGACCGTGGCAGAGTCAGAACGCCCTGCTCTTTCTCATGCTCTGGCCACTCCATACCCCCTCTACCGGGCACCAGTATATATATATATATATATATATGTATTCACCAAACACCTGTACAAATGGACAAAGCATAGCTATGCCAGAAAAGAGGAAATAATGAGATCGTAATTGAACCCATTTCTAACTCATTCAGATTTGGCTCATTTATGATCAAAAGCTCTAATTGGGTGTGCCGATCCTGTGCTCTATACTTCTGTGCTTTCATGCTCCCTCCCTCTCTTTCTCTGTCTCCCTCTCTTCTCATCTCTGTGAAGTGCCACTTCCTTTGGCAGAGGAGAGTGTTCCACTTGAGCAGGCTCAGCTGATTGCTTCTCTCGCTTTGTGTTAATCTCTTTCAGGAGTTTGTTTGTGTCCGAGCATGTCTTGTGCTTATTAGCATATTTGTGTGTGTGTGTGTGTGTGTGTGTGTGTGTACCTCATTAACCCCATCGGACACGGTGAATGTGAAGTCATCTGAGTAATGCTCTTCTTCACTAGTGTGGACGTACTGCACATTGCGTGAGGCCAAGTCAGCCTGAGTGAACGTGCTGATGCGCTTGCCTGCAACATTAGAATCAGCATTAACGTTATCCCAATCTTTGAATAATAGAACCACAGAACTATAATTAGTTATATAGTTATAATTCGCATCCTTATCCACTACCATATGCTATACTAATACATTGTATTCAATATATACATACTAAATACATACACATACCCAGACACACAAATACACAATATGGACAAAAGTTTGTGCACACCTGACCATAAACTTCCTATGTGCTTTTTGTCATTTACTATTCTACAATTAATTCTCACTTGCTGTTATAATAACCTTCACTTGATGATCCTAAGGCCTGTATGATTAGTGTCCATACCTGAATTAGTAGAAAGTTCCAAATGGCCGAGTTGGGTCTGTTTATTGATACGGTAAACAAGTTCTCCAGGCTCACTATCCTGGTCTGTGGAGGACAGCTGCAGAGTTGTGATCTTCTTCACTGAGTTTTCGTCCAGCACCAAACCCTTATTCACTACTACTGCAGGGGGAAGTCTGTCCTCTGAGTGCAATAAAAGAATGGCAGAAATGTTATGCCCAATTTTAGAGCCAAAGAGATCCAAAAAGCAAAAATGAAAGAAAGGAAAACTTCCTACCGAGAACAGTGATGAAAAAAGACTCATCGATCACTTTGTTGCCCTCTGGATCTTCAAGGTTGAATTTAAAAGAGAAGCTGCCTCCGCTCTCTCCTTTTTCATGGATATACTCCACAAGGCCTGATGCAACAGAAACAATATACTCTTATATGGCCCTGACTTGGTAAGTACCATATACCAAACCATTCATTTATATATTTTAGAATCGATTTCCATTAAAACAGTTTTCTGTGTACAGTTTTTAAATAATCAAAAAAGTCATTTTGGCCCTTTAGTTTAAAACTATATGATCTATATAATAATTTTGATAATGGCCTACGTGATCAAGTAGCTAAAAATAATATTCGAATGTTTTTGCTAATATATTTTGTAGAGTAGAAAGTTCTAGAATAAAACATTATATAACTTAAAAAAAACAACAACAACCAGAATATAAATCACAAATTTCAACAGCAATCTTAATATTAGAGAGTTAAAATAAATTAATAAATATAAATCTGTACTGATGCAAGCTGTACACTTATAGGGAGACTAGTTGCAATTTTAATTTCAGCTCAACTTTTTCTTGCTGCACTTTTGCACTTCACTGTGAATGTCTGGTAAATAATTTAAAGCTAAGTCACTGAAACACAGGTGCTTGTGCGCGAACATTGATTCTCATGACAACCGTGTTATGTATTATGAATTTATTAAGACTCAGAGCGTGTTTTAGAAAACTGTCACTGTGTTTTAACCTCGTTTAGCATTTTCTAGAAAAAATTGCTATAAACATAATACTGCATTAGAACCCTTTTTTATCATCCTGTTCATTGCTGCAACAAAATACATATTACATATTAATATTTCACTTGATTTAAACCTCTAACAAATCCCATGAGCCATCATCAGTGAGTCATAATAATTCTTATTCTTTTTCTATTTGATTAAATATGAATATAGTATTAATGAATGATAATGAATCATAGAGCACTTAGAAGGAAAAGGCTCAAGCCAGATGTGTTCTATGGGATTATTCGCCCCACAGCTTTGGGTTTGCCTACCAAAATAAATTTACAACCAGTGTAGCAAAGTAACAACCCATAACTGTCTACAAAACACTGCTGGAATAACTTTTTGAAGTATACGTAGTATCTAAATTATATGCTTTAACATGATTGAGATCCAAGGAGTAATAGGTAATTTGCAAATGAATAAACATTTGCCAGTAACTAGGGTCATGCAGTATGTGGTGCGATGCAATTGTGGTTAATAGAAAGGAAAAACCTTTGTTGATGTCGTCTTGGGTGAAGCTTCTGATTGGTCCTTTGGCAGAGATCTGGACTTTGGTTCTGTCCTTGTGAAGCTGAAGTGTGCCGACGCTGAGATCTTTAGTAACCGTGAATTTGAGTTTTAGGTTGTCAGAGTCAATATCTGTACCTTTCAGCTGCTGCTCTGTGATCTTAGATGAATAACCTGGTGGAAATGTAATACAAATAGTGTATCATAATTTAGAAATGATCATTTGAGGCATGGGCAGAAATTTGTTAATATATAAGAAACAAAGTATTAAGTCAGAAACCGGCTATAGTTTAGGCTGTAGCACAATTATAACAAAATCATATTGATATTGAAAAATAATTGGTATTATTATTATCTTTTTTTTCATACTATGCAGGTAAAACATTATTCAGGTGGAAGATGACTGCATAATATTTACTGATAGTCCAAGCCATAGTTTGATGATGCACTCTGTATTTTAGTGAATTGTACTATTTGGTAACACATTGGGATTGCAACTGTCATTTGTGATCTTTGTGTAGAATGGTTGGTCTACAGAACTCAAATGTGTATACATTATACAGATGTCCATCAAGAACTTCTTATATACAGGTGAAATATTGGCTACTGACAATGGTCCAGAATTCCCATATCAGTGCACTCTTATTCTGTAATAAATGTATAAATAAATTACATTTATTTCTGAATAAATTCTGGATTCATTATCGGCAGTAGAAGTTCTAACCATAAATAATATTTTTATTGGCAGTAAATTGCTTCAAAGTGACCAGATAAAGATATTTCCCATATCTTGCAAATGTGGCAACCCACATAAATTAGTGCAGTGTGACTGTATACTGACCTGCTGCTAACTGAAGGCCTCTGTTAATCGTGACTCGGGGTCCGTCAGTCTTTTTGACATCCATGCTGAGCTCCAGGCGTCCCGTCTGCGTATGCACTCCATCCGTTACAGAGAAGTGAATCTCGTCAGTCACTGATCCATGTGTGTCAGGAGTGTACACCAGCAACTCGTCCAAGATATCCTGGTAGGTAAATGTGGAACCCTGTTGGAGCACCTTACCAGTCCCTAGAGGCTGCGAATAGAACTGTCTCCTGCGCAGCTTGCCTGGAAATGGGTTAAAAGAACTTGAAATTGGTAACAAATAACATTAACGTTTACGCAGAAGTGCTGTTAAAGCTAACAAGGAAAACCTGAGGCATTAAGAAATAACTGAATTTAAACCCAAAATCCCTAGTGTATGTAGCTGAATAAGATTTTACCATCCAGCCTTGATTTTGTCTCATCAACCTTTCGCTCTCACCCTATAGGCCTTTGTTTTGTTAGATGACAAGGAATGATTCTCATTAATATTCCAAAATACATACTTCATAAGAAAAAAAACACCCCCCCTCTACCGCCAACACCGTAGCCATAAAAGTAATAATGGTGACCTTTTCACTAGCCGACTTTCAAGGTCTCTTCTAAAGCACACAGTAACAGTATCAGAGAAATATTTTCAGACCTCTAAATTGTATGCACTTAGCTTCTGTAAAGACTTTTGTAATATGATGCTGAAATTACGTTTTACAATACACATTAATACGCCGAGAGCACAGAATAATCTAACAAACCCTACAGCACAAATAAAGAGTCTATTATTAATTATAAAGATGTTTCAGAAAAAGCAAAAAACTGAAAGAAAAAAGAAACAGACCGTAGGAAGGCTTTTTGATGATAGTAAGCATAATCTCATTTTCGGGCGTATCGAGATCCAATATGCTGAGGGAGGAATTGGTGATGACGACGCCTGTGTTCTCTTCCACATGGATGCTGTTCACAGATATAACTGGGACTTTGTCTTCCTTAGTGTGCTGAAATTTTTACACAAATCAGAATGTAATTATAAAACTTAGTAAATGAACTCCCTCGGTCCTGCTACAGAATCTGCGAGTGTGTGATTTTTGAGTGTGACGTTTCCAGCAAACTTGGATATGATGTATTTTTTTACACTATTTGAAAGCTCTTGAGGAGAAATCAAATTAAAAAGAGATACCTGGATATCAATGGTGATATCGAACGCTTCTGTCTGGCTGGAGCCATCACTGATGTAAAAGCTAAAGACATCTTGGTGGACATTTGCTTGGTGGACATTTTGAACGTAGAAGATGCGGTCAGAGACGAGGTCCTCGATTGTGAACGGGACATCAGGATTGATAATACGAGCTTCACCCGTTGATCCAGCTGTTCACAAACAGGGAGTGCAAATAGTTAAAACACGAAACCTTAAGATTGAGGCACTAATCTAGTGACCTTATTACACAACAATTTCAATCAAAATGCATTTATGGAAGACAAAATAAGGAGACAAGTAAACAAAGAAAAAGACCAAAATACATTTCTGACAGTATATATATATATATATATATATATATATATATATATATATATATATATATATATATATATATATATGATAATATATTATCATCATTAAAGAAAAATAGAAACTGGTCAAAGGAGTAATACCAAACGATTGTCAAAAACTATTAAACACAGAAGAATATCACAGACAGAACTCCTTCTGAACGCAAGATGTAAAAAAATTAGCTTTCTTTTAAGCTTTCTACAAAAAAGGCCATATGATTCAGTACCCTTTCATGATTTATGATTCATACCCTCTGTTTCCTTTCATATTCAGCTCTCCAAACAGAAACCCTGAATAAAAAGTTCTTGCGCCATGATTTATTTATTTATTTTCCTTAACATTGTGAGTGAGCCGACTATTCATGGACAAATTGCTAAAGCTCAGTTTTCAAACTTCAATGAATGTGAAACTGCTGTTTACAATTCGATCTCTAAAGGAATTTTCACAGTGAACGATTAACAAAGGCAACTTTAACAGAAACTCAAAGTCCTAATGGGCAAGTCAGGGACAAGAGGGGTAAAAAGAAAAAAGAAAAAAAATCACCAAGGCAGATCAAGGAAGTTATGCTGAAAGAAAACTGAACTCAAATTAGTAACTGAAACTCTGAGAATAGGGAACTTACTGACCAAGAAAACATGGACAATGTTTAACTGATATGTGGTGCATTATAGCCTTGCTCTTTAATGGAGGGACAATCAAGCAAGCTGGTTTTGGGCGAGACTATGTAGGGGGTTAATAGTCCAATGAGATGCAGAATAAAACCAACTGAATGATGATTACCTGATAAAAAACATGATGGTTAGAACTGTAGGACCTCATTTATAACTCATCAGATTTAGTTTCATTTTCGATATATATTTCACATGTATTTGTGTGTCTTAAAGCAAGCTTTCTGATGCAAAGAACTCATATTTAAAACCCACCTCGTTGCGTATTCTCAATAAAGCCATACTTTGGAGGACTAATCAACCACACAAGCAGATCCTTTTGAGATGTGTCAGGGTCAGTCGCGATGATATGATTGGCTGACAGTTGGACTCGACCTCCCTCCTGGACCTGAAAACCCCAAAAAATGTCTCCCTTGATTTGAAGCATTTAAGACAGTTACCCATTGAGGCAGGGAAGAGAGAATGCTAACCTTGATACCACTGCGTACAGTGACTACAGGTGGCTGTCTCTGCACAGCTGTAATGGTAATGGTGCACATTTGGTTGTCCAGGCGGTTGTTCTCAGCATCATATACAATGAAGTGGAAAATATCGGTGACGGGCTGGTTACCGGTATCAAATGATGTAACATATCTGTTTACAGTGCACATACAAAATTGATTTATTTGTGCCAAATTAATTTAATTGTATTTGTATAGATACTTATTATTAAATGACTGCAACAAAAAATATAGTTAATTAATTGATACAATTCAATAGTTATTAAAATTACTTTTAATTGACAGCTTTAAAAAAACATTTATGAATAAAAAAGAAAAATCAAGAACTATATGTTGGAAATATCATAGTTAAAATATCATATCTAAAAGCGTAACTTTCATACCAAAGACCTATCGAATGTTTTGTTTCACTTTTTCTATTTCAGCTGCATTAGAACCAATTATCAGCTCAGCTTGGGTATCTATAAATGTGCATATATGTTTTGGGTTTCATAAAAAAAAAAAAAAAAAAAAAAAGAATCTCAGCAGCTTTTAGCACATCATTGAAGTAGTGCTTAACACAATTTTGAGGCCATTGTGCTAATTTACTCTGCATCTCCCCGCATTCACATAATAGTGCTAAATATAATGAGACGGGTGAATAACAATGTTTTATTTTTCTCTTTCTATGCGCAAACAACACTCACTACATGTCTCAGTTTTTAATAGCAGGCATTATTTAATCAGTTGTGGGGTACATTCATCTTTATGTAATGCAAATACTAATGACTATAACTGATATAAGCTGAAAGGTAGCAGTGAACATAATGTTTTGACTTTGTCAAAAGAAACCATGTTTATGCATGAAACGTTTATTTTTCATTTTTTTAAATGTAATGCTGATGTAAATGTTAAACTTTTTTAATGTAATAAATGATATAACTGTACCGTATCTTGTGGTGATTGATGTCCTCCATGCTGAAGGAAGAATACTCATTGAGTTCTTCATGGTCTGAAGCAGAATTTGTCTTGGTAAGGATCCCATACATGGGAACTGAAACAAGCTGGATGCGAATCTTATTGTCCGAGGAGTCATTGTCCTGAAGATGTATTAACATATGGAACAAATGAACTTATAAAGTGTTCAAAATCTTGCTTGAAAACAGATTTACTGTTTAAAACCTATAAAAAGCAAGAATGCACACAAGGTTCACCTGATTATAAATAATTCATTCCACATAATCCATGGGAACTCACCACATATGCCAGATGTGAACGTCTGATGACAGTGCTGCTCTTTTCTGCCACCTCCATCGACAGCAAGGCCTTAGGGTCTCGTCTCGGGCCATCGCCTTTGACCTCTAACACAGTCACCTGCACCGTGGTGGATGTCATGGACATTCCATCTGTTACTGAGAAGATCATGGTGTCCTCCTCAGTGGTAAGACCAGAATGCTCATACTGAAGCACATTCCTGGTGATATCATTGAAGGTAAAGGTGTCGCCTGGTACAAAAATTAGAGTTAAACCAAGAATAATTTTTTTAGTTGTTTATGGAAATTTAATGGAAGATTGTTCTAAAATTCCTACAGATAGACACTACAATTAAATTAGGTTTTACAAAATTTCTAAATCTTCCAAAACCACAGAAAATATACTCTTACAAATTGTTCTGTATGTGTTTTCTTTGGATAATTAAAGGCTCTCTGCAAGGAGCATTGATGGTGTTTGAGAAAGCCTACCATTAACCATTGGTGTCTGAGAGCCAAAATCCACCCTGAGCAGGGTTCCATGCACTGGACCTTCCACCAGCTCAAACTCTAGCTCATCTGGTGCAGTGTCAGCATCTGTTACCGCCAACTGCTGACCACCTACAGAGAGGGGCAGATCACAATATTAATCATACTTCATTTTTCTCACTGTCTTTGTGAAAATCACATTCATTTTTAGCCCAAAGTAAAGAACTTCTGCATACTACACAAATTTGTCCAGTTTGACTCAAGTTAACAATAAGCTATGATTAATGTTGTTAAAGATTTATTTTACCGATCGGTGCTCTGCCTCCCAGGCTAACCTCCAGCACCGGGTCCAAGATCTGAAAAACTGGAGGTTGCTGATGATTGGTCAACAGCAGGATGGAAAAGTCCATCTCAGGAGTAGTATGATGTCCATCAGATACTAGAACATGTAAGCCGAATGGTTAAGAGATTACCTTACACTAATAAACGGTAACACGGCACTGGCTTAAATGATACAACTGTTAAACAAAATTATATTGCAGAATTTCCCTCTAAATTAAGAATATACAGCAGTCCGAATTTTCATAATTTGTGAAAATCATAATTTCTGGGGAAAAAAAAGGGTTTTCAGAAAAGCAAGATAAACTTTTCATAAAGAAAATATCAAAGAGAGCAAGATCAGTTAGAAAGATAAATGAGAATCTAAAAAGAAAAATCAGCAAGAGTTGTCTTTTACATTAGACCCATACATATTACTGTATATGGAGTTTATATCACTATACATCAGATCTTTAAATGACCAGCAGAGAAGAGACCAAATTTCTCTTATAGATAACAAAATTGCCATGTGCACTTTTCAATAAAACAAAGAGCAGTGGATAATTTGTATAATATATGCTTGCAGACATGCATTGGAACTGTCTATTTTACTCCATTGAAACTAAATTCAAGCCTGGAAACAGAAACAGGTCACAAGGAAACTGATTAACATTAAATTCAACTTTTCCAAAGAATGATATGAAAAAGTATAATTTGCCCATAATTGAATGGTTTGTCATTTAACAAACAGTTTGAACATAAATGTTGCAACTATTTGTACCTACAAACCCTTTTATAATTACATTTACGCCATTTAGCAGATGCCCTTATTGAGGTACAAAAGTCTCTATCAATGAATGAATCAACACTGGATCTCTAGATTGCGAACTTCGGACACCACCAGACTAAAACTCTGATGGGAGTAATTGCTGCACACTGTTTTGTAACAAAAAAATGAAAAGAAAAACATGGAAAATAAGCTCAAGTGTTTCAGGAACAGGTCGGTCTTCACCTGTGGTTTAAAGATAATATTCAATTTATTTTATACCATTTTTCCCCTTATCATATATTTACTACAACAAATTATTCATTAACTACAGCAAAGATTAAAGGAAAGATTTTCAATTACATGACTGAGGAATCTGGACCCCTATTGAGTCGTAAGTTAGTCTTAGAAATGCGCAGAAAAATTTCCAGACAAATGGCTCAAACTCGCAGCCATCCTGTAAGAATAAGGGATACATGGCTGTATTCTGCTGTCAGATAGAATACAAATAGAGCCATATAGTATAGTAGTAGACGGAGAGGAAGAAAAATGAAAGAAGAAAAATTAGCCATATCCCCCAGACCAAGCCCCACATATAATGACCATGGAAGCGAAAGCCGAAGAAAGATTAGGTTACTTTGTGTGAAGGAAGGCTTGAAGGCTGGCAGAGATGAATACAATAAGCGAGAGAGGGAGAGAGAGAGAAAAAGGGAGAGTGACAAAGAGATGAAAAGGGGAGTTGAGAAAGCTGCTGAGGCAATATACCTGTGAAATGGAAGTTCAATGACTCTGGCAGGCCTGCAGAAATGAAACATTGTGAATAGTGTGGATGTGGAGAAACACAGAACTTTCAGGGCCAGTGAGGTACACTCAAAAGTCAATAACTGTTTAAAATTGCCAATAATGCAGTCAGGACACAGTTTATTTCAAACAAAGTAAGGCAGTCTTGGTTCAAGGCTATTTTGAACATTGATTAAATTTTCACTCAGTAGTATCATTTTGTGTTTGCATTCTAAACCCAGTATTACAATGTTATGGTAAGTATTTACTTTCTTCATTTCATATAAGTGCAGCAAGTGCGTATAAAACTGAGCATAGATTGAGAAAATATATCAGCATTTATACTATGAAAAATAAGTTTTAAAAGCATAACGGTTATAAAACTATTGCTACTAACCCTACTACTATTTGCCAGATCTCAGCAAAATCCTCCTAAAAAAACTCCTAAATCTCCGATTCTCAGCCAGCGGCAAAGCCTACAATCATGGCTACCACAGACTACACCTCACACAATGTACATCGAGCTACTGACTGAGCAAACCTGTGCTCGATTACTAACACACACACACACACACACACACACACACACACACCCACACCCACACACACACACAAATGAATAACAATAATAATAGTTTCACTAACAGTACTTTCAGGACTACTACAAGTACTGCTACTACTGTAAATATTACTACTCTTCCTCCTCCTACTACTGTAGGTACACCAACAATAACTCTGCTGTTTTTTTTTTTTTATCTACCATGTCTAACACTTATATGAACCTAAACAGCATTCAAAAGCTAAGTTATAAGTCTCTGAAATAGTTGTCATATTTTGCCAGTTACCTACCAGTAAAGGAGTACTGGTAAAGCTCCTGCATATGAGAAGGTGCTTGTGGTGGTCTGTAGAGGATTTTTCCAGTGTCTACATCAGCCTGTGTAAAAAAGCGAAGATGACTGTACGGCCTGTCAGCGTGCTCCAAAGTACCTAAAACGAACAAACAGTGTTCTGAATGAATCTCCAGAGCAATTAGATGCTAAATCATTATAAAACAAAAAGTAGCTGTCCAATACTTTTTAATCCATCTGGGAGAAGCTGTCATTGTATGTATATTTGTATCAGTGTTCTTTTTTGTTTTACTTTGCACTGTGTATATATTTATATTTTCCTGACCATACAGGAAACCAGCAAACCTTTTGAAGTAAAGAAAAAAAGAAATATGCGTTATAATTGTCATGTACTTTACAGCACAGTGAAATACTTTCTTCGCATATCCAAGTGATGTTAGGTGCTGGGGTCAGAGTGCAGGGTCAGCACACCTGAAGCACTGAGGGTTAAGAGCTGTGTTCAGGAGTCTCAAGAGTGGAAGCTTGTGGATATCTGGGCTTCCAATCAGTAACCCAGAGCCTTAACCATTGAGCTACCATCTCCCCTCAGGTTAATTTCAGATTATTGATTTTAAAACCTATTAGACAGTAACTATAGTGACAAATAAAGTTATGTACTTTTGAGAGTGAGGAATGTCATGTAGACCTACAAACAGGTCCTGGGGGATTAAGGGGTAATGAATGACCAGAGTTATCAACAGTTCCAAAAGCACATATAGGGAACTTCTTACAACTCAATGTAAAAATAACAACTGAAGATCATGCTTCAGCTTTGCAGCCAAAAAGAAACTAAATGAACTCAAGTAGTTGAAAGAACTCAAACACCAATTTCAGTGTAAAACGTGCAGAAAATAACCCCTTGAATTTCTCACTTATTGTAATCTCTTAAATGTCCTTTCACAGCTAGTTGGCATGGTGTTTGTCAGAGTTATTGGTGTGAATCATATTATGCTATAACAGAGGTTCAGGTTACCATGGCCTGGAGGTAGCAGCTTGGTGATGTTGTAAATCAACTTGTTGCTTGGCGTCTCTGAATCAGTGAAGGATAAAGCGGAGGGTGTTATCAGGGTAACACGATCTTCCAGTGCCTGAAAATGTGTGCATACACATACACACAAACACACACACACACACACACACACACACACATACAGAACATCCATCAATAACAAAAAAAAATCACCCACATGATGTCTGGAGATCGCTGAGATTAAATCAGATTGATTACACATCTAAAAAGCAGGCAGGAGAACACACACAAAGCCTGGCACATATAAAACACCTGAACCAAAATGAATATTGGATTTAATATAGTCTAGTCCAAACTGGTTTTAAAGTCTGACTCCAATACGAAGAAGCATTTTATTCATGAAAAGATTATTCTAATTATTGATTTAATTTGAGAATATTCATCTTATACAATGGATTAAACAGAGACAAACACATTTTTTACTTGTGTTAAAATATTTTTTTAATCTGATTAGGCAACCTTTATTTCACTACGTATTTGATCCAAATGGCAACAATAGTATCATTCAAACAAATTGAATGGTCTAATACCTGATATTGGCACAATTTTTTTTTTATCTTAAATTTGTTGTAGTCTATTAACCTTTCCATAACGAATTCAGGAAAAGAATATCAAACACCTTTGACATACAGTATATCGGTGAAGAATGATGTTGGAAAAATGTCATGAAATTCTATACCTTTAGTTCTTGAGAGTAGACAGTAAATGTATGTATTCAAACTAACCTTTTATGACTTAAAAATATTAAAAACACAGTACAGTACAAAAATCTGAATCCCCTCAGGACATAATGAAGAAAATTACGTTTTAAAGATGTTCCTAAAATAAATAAAAAAATAAATAAAAATTCAATATTTAAAAAAGTTAAGAAAGCAATCAGTTTTTTTTTTTTATCTAAATGTTATATAATCAAAGTTTTTGGAAGGCAACATCAGTGTTTCTTGGTAACTTTCATTTTCATCCTTTGCCTCCTTTCTATCAGATTCTATAAGCAGCTATTGGTCCATTTAGACAAATTGTAAAGTAAATTACAGCTACCCTTTATTTCCAAAAGCCATTGGGGATGCAAACTTTTACACTCAGTGAAACTAAACCCGAGATTATGTGCTCTATGATGTGTCTATTACATTGATCTGGAGATCTGCTCCTGGCGTGAGCTGAGGGAAACCTGGATTCTGAGGCATCACTCCGATCGTGAAGGTCTGAGCATCACCGAGTGTGTCTGGAAAAGCCTCAGCAGACACCTGCAACATCATATTTAAGAGAAAAACATGGCGTATGTGATTCAGTTCATTCACATACAATACCTGTGTCAATACTCTTCATTTAGTTAAATTGAATCCATTCATAGATGCTTTATAAAGCGTTTTTAATCTCAATTTCACAACGTGCAGAATGTAAAAAAAAAAGCAGCTTGAATTAATTAACACATTTCTCAAGAACCTCATTCCACATAATGATAGTCATTCCCACATCACTACATTTATCTTCATTCAGACTCAGAGGCATGATCATTTCAGTTAGAAACCGCTTCGGTCTTGTTCCGACACATCAAATATTTAATGAAGCATTTTATCCACGTACAATTTTAAACTGCAGTGTTCATCATTTTTCTTGCAAGAACACATCCTTTAAAAAAGGGTGATACGTTAACTCTTAGGAAAAAACTGATCCAAGAACAGCTACTATCTCAGGTACTTCTCAAGGGTATTTATTGGGTGGAAAAAACAAAACAAAACGTTTCACTGTCTGAGTGGTTTGGATTTAATATTAAATTGGGTCATATGGGACACACTACTGTGTAGCGAGAGAAACCTTCAAGAAAAAGTGAGACATTTGAAGGCTGGAACAAAGTGAACTCCAAATTAGAAAATTAGAAAAGAAGAGAAAATATAGTTAAGAAGTGATGAGACATAACTTTCTTCTTTATGAATGAATTCATTTTATGAATATACAAAACGTTTGGGCCTCTCGACTTTCAAATACAATCAAATACAATCTTTTCACAGGGATGAGTTAGATATCTACTGAAGAAAAAGGTAGATTTACACTCTAAAATGTATAATTAATATATGAAAAGTGTTGCTAACAGCTAAGATTTCAATTTAGGCTTAGTTTTTAACAAACAAACGCAACAATTTGGCCATAGTTACTTTTAGCCTAGAGTTCGTAATCAGACGGAACATTTTAAGTCTTTTATACAGTCAAGACTATTATATATATATTATATACTATAAAAGAGTTGATATAGTGCTTTTTATTCATTGTATTGCAAACACTACACATTGGGCATGATAGTTCCTGTAGGTGAGTATTTAAGTTAGTACTGATTTTTTTGTTGATTTTAAATACACTGAAAACTTTATGTATAATCGTCATTATGAAAAAAAAGTTGCAAATACCATTACTTATTCATATATGTAACATATTTAACAACATAACTTACACCTGAGTGATCATAAACAAATAGATCAAGGTATGGGCACAAATGTAACTCTTTAAACTTAATATGAGAAACTTTGACAAAAAGGACATTAAGATGAAGACAGTGTGTGTGTGTGTGTGTGTGTGTGTGTGTGTGTGTGTGTGTGTGTGTGTGTGTTAGCAACCTGAAACTGAAAGGTGTCTCTCTGAGTGCCTCTTCCGTAGTGGCGGTACCACACAGTGCCTTCATTTACGTCCCGCTGGGTGAATGAAGATGTTGGTGTTGTATCTCTGCCCTCTGGAAAAGCCTGCCAGGCTTCTACTGGACCATCAGCTGCCATTGACACCAACACAATCTCACCTAAGAACACACATATCATCAGGAAATAATAAATAATAAAAAAATCTTTTATAGTAACAGTGTGGTTACTGATACAAGGCATCAATATTATCTAGGGAAAGGATAGCTCTCTTTGAAAAGTATAACTTATACAGTGCATCCTCGACTAAATATGGTTGAGTGCAAGTTTAAACTTACTTTCAAACAATAACAAAATAAGCAATTTAATGTGATTGTTTTACAATCAGCATAAAGGAAAAATAGCAGGTTAAAAATATCTGGAGTAAAAACATCTTCCCCCCCATTTTTTTTTAGTTAATATTAATGTTAATATTCATGACTCATGACTTATTGACTTCCAGATTCCCACTGACTCTTAACTTTACTGGTTACAGCAACATTTGCCCACATTATAGGTCCATTGTCTGGATATAAAAAAAAAAAAACTAAGTGAATAATCTGAGCTACATCTTGCAAATGACACTTTCTTTGTGGGAAGTACACAGAACAGTTTACAGAAACTCAGAAGGCAGGTGGCTGTAGTTGGGTGAGGTCGGAGGTGATGTGTGGTACCATATTGTGTCTGTCCTTTGTCTGACTGGATGGTGTAGAGGATCTCAGAATCACTGGCTCCTTTATACTCAGCCTTGAGGTGTTTCTTAGAAAGCTGCACCATTCCACCTTCTCTCACCCAGGTCTTAGGGATTGAGCGCATGTGAGGAGCAAGTCCATTCTACAGAAACAAACCAAATATGCTGTAATGAAATACAACTTTCCTGTACTAAAGTGAAATTTCCCCCCCCTCAACAATTACTACTGCAGTAAAAATAAAAGTAACAAAAGTAAGTACTGTAATTTCTATAAAGAAATATAAAGCGCACCCATATATAAGCCATATATAATTTAACAAAGATTTTTATTTTGAACATAAATGAGCCACACCTGTCTTCACTGAAACTAATGAACTTTACACAGGCTTTAACGAAAGACAGTGTCTGTTACACGGTGTAACGGGTAAAATATGTTGTGGCTCCTTTAAAAGCAGAGCAGCATTTTGGGAATAGCCTGCTGCCGCATTTTGCCGGTATTACTGCATGTGTGCAAGACCTAGGAATATGTCCTTATTATTTTCTGATGCTCATTTCTAAATTTCTTTGACTAACCCGTAACGCTGTTGCCAAGAAAAATAAAAAAGCACGAGTTTTGGAAACCTGTCTTTGCTTATATGATTTCTGTTGCAACTGGAGTTAGCGAGCTCTCCCTTCACCCAGACTCAACACGTTACAACGGCTTGTATCTAAACAGTAGCCGACCAAGAAAGTCATTGTTCACTGTCTTCCTCCTTCCGTGGAAGTTTTTTCTCCCGATGCCGTGCAGCTCAGAACACAGGTGAGGTGCGTTTTTTTAGTTTCAGTTCGGAAATTTCATTGGTCTAATGTTATGTCGCTCAGTTTTTTGGCTTGAAGTTTGTGAAACCGGGAAAAACCCAGAAAAAATCCATAAATTAGCCGCTTCGTTGTTTAAGCCGCGGGGTTCAAAACGTGGGAAAAAGGTAGCCGCTTATAGTCCGAAAAATACGGTACTCTTTTTTTATTTCTACTTGACTAAAAGTACAAAAATATTTAAGAATCAAAAGGAAAAGTTATTGACCTATCAGAAATATATTCTTTAATCATGAAGGCAATTCAATGTTATATTCTTCCATACATCATATCTTTGAAGGACATTATTGTACTGTTACAGCTGCACAGTGGAAGTACTGTTACTCCACACAAACTCTTTTGTGAGAACCGTCAGGCTATGGACAGGTTATCATTCATCACATTCTATGAATTTATTTTAAAGTTTCAGGAATATATATATATATATATATTTGTGTGAATTGCAGTAAAGTAAAAGTTTCCCGAAATGAATGTACAGATATTTAATAATTTACTTAAACATAGTAGAAAAAGTAAATATACTATCTTATTCTTCACTACTGCATTGGATTCCATGGAATATTATCAGTCAATAGCAAATTCTATGATATGGTGTAAATAGTATAAATGTATAAAATCAATAGGAGAAAAAAACATTATTGTTGCTCGTTAGTTGGCTGAATGAGTCCATTTAATTTATTTGTGTAGCGCTTTTAACAATTGACATTGTCTCAAAGCAGCTGAATACCAAATGCTAATACACATGACCTGCACACATTCAGTCAACCTCTACTGATCCAGAACTCCACTGCATGAACTATTGTTGAACTTTCATTTTATAATAAATCCTTTTACATTTATGGCATTAAGCAGACGCTTTAAAAAAAAAGGAAACATTTAAACCTTCTAAACCTTAAAGCTGTCAATATTATTGAACGCAAACAAATTCCTCGGTTCGTTTATTTGTGTAGTTCCTTCTTTACACGCAGGACTTTTCATAGAAAAGCAGGTAAAAAATTAAATAAAAAGAGGTAAAAATAAGAAATATTTGTGTTGAGATTTAAAAGAGAACAGTAGTGGGATTTCAAAGTAGGAAAGCTATGCTACACAAATCCATTTTGTTGTACCGGCTAGTCTTAGAGAAATTCACTATATAAACTAGACTTATAGAAAAATACAGCCCATCATCTCTCACATCCACTACACCCTGATAAGTAAGACATCACTTCATGTCTCTGTTCTGAGTATCTGAGCACCTCTGATATGATCCGTTGCTTAGACGATAATCAAAAGCTCAGAAGGATGGAGAGATGAAAGCTCAAGGGAAATGCCTTGGCAGCACTTCTAACATAACTACACTCAGACGGACACACACACTGGCTCAGGTGTGAAAAGATACTGTGTGTCCTGAAAAAAATCTGTCAACCACTGTGCGATATGTGGACTAATAATAAATGAATATTTGGCATTATAATAAAAATCCCAAAATAGTGTGGGAACAAAAAAAATGTGAGGTGAAGCCAATGATGAATCAGAAAGTCTATAGTCTAAGGCTGTTTTCATACTGGGCCAGAAAGAAGATTGCACCCAGGAAAGATTCTCGATTTGTGTGGGTGCCAAGTTTATAATCATACATTTGCTTTCAAATTAGAGAATTTCCAAACCTTTACATTTTTTTTTAATTATTATTATTATTATTATTATTATTATTATTATTATTATTATTATTACTTTCAGTGGAGAAAAACATGCTTTTTTTGGTTGTCTTTGGGCATGAAAAACCACAAAATGTCCAAAATAGCAAAAAAATATAAAGTTTATTAGTCAGAAATATATCAGGACTTAAACGATTACTGTAGATGCTTCCTGCTCTATCAATCCTGGTCAATTTATGAAATTGATATCAGGCCTTTGATGAACTGCATCAGGTGTAACATATAACCAAATCATCACTCATCTTAAAAAAAAAAAAAAAAAAAAAAAAAAAAAGTAAAAAATATTTTTTTGGAAAGAGTTATTTGTGTTTTTCTTTTTACATCATTTTAATTATTGTCATAATTTTACCTTAGTGTACAAAAGGACTTTAGAAATACATTTTCCCATTTAAAGCCCCAAAGATCAGGGATTCTAAGAACAGCTCTTAGGCTTTTTAAAAAATGTATTCAAACTTTACCAAAAATAGTGTAGTATCTCCTGGTTGAGAGTGTAAAAGTAAATCTGCCCTATAGCCAGGAACCTGGAAAACTGACTCCCAAGTTAATCCTTTGGGGGCCTAGGGAGCAATTTTGCCATCAATCACAATTGTGAGCATCTGTGAGCTCATGCATGTGGTAGAGGGCAAACTGATTTACGGAGAACATTGGGAGAAAATAACTATTTGTAATGTGTTGAACTTGGCAGAATTTGTGCTCTGCTCAAATCAACAAATAATTAAATGTTCAACTCTTTCAAGAGTCTTCCAAGGACCTTCCTGGCCTTAATCAGGGATTAATAACTGCTACCAGCCAACAAAACACCCTGCTTTGCTTCAGAAAGCCCAAAAGCTTTCCACCTTTTAGTTGCATTTAATTCAAAGCTTTCCACCTTTTCTTTCTTTTTTCCCTATTCAATTGTGAACAAACTGAATGAGCACCTGCTCTTGTTCCATAGGTAAAATCCTTCACATCCTGAGCTAAAGGTGCAATCAATCAGCTAAATGCTGGCCCATTGTTGTTTTATGGCTGCAGTCTCTCTCATGATTTCATTTACATAGTCTGATGCTTTATTGTGTAATTCAAAGCATTGGTAATAAACACCCGAAAAAAAGTTTTTTTTTTTTTTTTTTAAAGAGACTATGGCGTTTTATGTAGATTTAATATGGTGAGATGTAATTTGATAGATATAAGGGGGGAGATCCATGAGTCAGCATGGAGAAGAAAGGCACTAGAGCCTAAAGGGATGAAAATAAAGACAGGAGGAGACAGTGGTGTTTGGACCATGACCAAAATGGGGAAACGCTCCTATCAGTCTAGACATCAGCGGGGCTGAGGGCGACACGTGTCTGGTCTTGTTCCGGAAGCTGACAGCATCTGAATAAAGGATGATAGTATTGTGTATGTGGAAGTGAGTATGTGTGTGCGTGTGTGTGTGTGTGTGTGTGTGTGTGTGTGTGTGTGTGTGTGTGTGTGTGTGTGTGTTTGTGTTTGTGAAGACACCTCAAGTGCAATACAAAATGCTGCGGCATTTTAGAAAGACTTGTTAAGATATTATTAGGGTACATAAAGGCTAAATAAATACTTGATAATATCCCTGTCTTTCATTAAGCTAACATCTGAACTTTGCCTGTAGAATATCTACATTACTGCCTCATAGCAGCATTATAATATGCAATGTTCCTTATGTTCCCATATGCCACTATTTAATTGTAGTTTTCTCAAATTAAGTTCATATATTATATTATTTTCCCAACATGTGTGAAGTAAACCCTTCCGGGATGTAATATTGTTAATCATACAGCAGATATTTTATTCTAGACACCATCCTGAGAAACTAACAGCTTGAACACGGTCTAAGTGTGATTGTTTTTAGAAAGTCTTGGGTTACTTTCTGTAACAACCAAAAGCAGGCAGAGAAAGAGAGAGAAAAAAAAACGTTTACCACAAAAACCCTTTTGTGTGTTGGTAGATGAGACGGCTGAGTGATAACAGCATAAATGATATGCACAACATTCTATCCTGTTCCTTTGTTGACCAGAGATAGCAGCCCCACCCAAACTGAATTCACAGGTCAATCACTGTATCATGGATTTAATATATCTTTTTCCCTTCAAAGAAATGGCTTTCCCTCCATGCCAAGTGCCAACTGTCTGACCACTGCTTTAACTGAAAGAGCAGAAAAGCCAAATTTTTATGTACCTCCAAGTGAGTAGTCAAAACTGCAGATGCTACAGCAATACTGTAAATGCTGGCACTTCTGTCAAAGACGCATTGTACCGTATTATATATACGATTTTTTAATTTTGGAAACAAATTCGGGATTATGAACGGAGACTACACTTTCCATTAGCTACTGCACCCTCATGTGTCACACCATATGATCTCTGTGCCTGAATTACATTTACTATTAATAAGCACTTGTATATAGTGTCAGGTTTCACAGCACTCTTCGTCAACAGAGTTGTAGGCTGATTTATCTTGTTATCTTTATGTAATCTAGCGTACCAGATTTATTCATTGATACAGACTCGTTTGTACGTCGCTCTGGACAAAGGCGGCTGCTAAATGCCATAAATGCCTTCTAATGATTGTTGTTGTTCTTAATGTACTTATACACTTTTTCATATATTTATCTAAACACTTGACATAAATCTGTCCGCATTTTCACCTGTCCTCTGCTTCTTTACGTGACATTGTGAACAATCTTTTTTATTAACAATTACCTACCCTCTGAGCAACGTTGACATGGACGAGGACATTCTGGTAGCTGTGTCCATCGTTGATCTGCAGAAGAAGTGTGTCCTGCTCTCCGCTGGAGCCATCGTGAACGTACTGTAGTTGCTCACGCACCAGCTCTTCCAGCTTAAAACGAGATACCTGGCCATCTCCATGCACTCGAGTCAGGCGGCCATGTTGGGGAGGCTCCAGAACCATTATGAGAACGTCTTGAGGGTTGTCATAGTCTTCGATGTGAAGAACAGACCTAGTAAGGATGAACGCTTCACTGGGCTCAATGTAAATGGGTTGGTTGGTAACCACTACAGGTGGCTGTGGAAAAGAAAAATAACTATAAAATCTTTTTAGAACCATTCCAAGTAGAATGTTTGGAATAAACTCTTTCAAGATGAAGCGATGGTAATTCTAAATAAGTAATAATACAATAAACGCGTCAGAATATCAAGTATGCAACACACACACATTCAAAAGGCAAAATTCAAATGTAAGAATATCTTGAATATAAGACCATAAAATGTTGTTTTGTTTTTTAACCAAATATACAACTATTAATCCCATTTCTGAATATTTTTTACTTATTTGAAATTAGAAAATATCTTATTTTCTTTTACAGCACATTTCTAAATTTTTTTAAATATTTTCAAAATATGATTAATGTTAATTTTTAATTAATTTGTTATTTAACATCTCAATTTTTCTCATAAGGAGAACAATTTGATAATTGTTTCTATATATCTAGTCACATCATCTTCACTTGCAAGGAAATCATTTTTCACTGCATAACTAATTATTTACACAATTGTAAGTGTTGTTACTCATTGACAAACACTGTGCTGAATCTGAATTAAAGCTACACAGATTCAAAATACTTTAAGTACTTGAAATACTTTCATACTTGAAGTATAAAAAGAAATGCACTGGCTTTATTTTTCTGACAGTAGATAGGTGCCTCTTTTTTAACAAGCAAGCAGGTAGTGCTAAGTAACTAACAACAGCTTTACTGCTAATCTCAAATGTTAGCTAGCATGATAATATAGCTGACTGCTAATACAAAGATACAGTAGATAGTAGAAATACTTTTGTACGTCGCTCTGGATAAGGGCGTCTGCTAAATGCCGCAAATGTAAATGTAGAAATAGTGATAGTATTATATATCTTTGCTGTCAGGTCTGTAAACTTGTGATTTTCTCTGTAAATTAGCTACTAAACTTTCAGCTTAATAGTTAAAGAGAAAAGGGAAGCAGTGTTTATAGTCAAGTGAGCAGAATTTTGAAGTTCTTCTTTTGTATGTGAATAAGTTAAATTTTCAATTATAAAATGAAAGAACAGTAAAGATAATTCTCAAGTACAGATAATTCATCTTTGTTTCTCCCCTTTCCTTTGATATTGTGGCCCATTATTAACAATTTTCACTATTGGAAAGAAGGAGAATAAGATGAAGAGAAATCATGGGGTTTGCTCTAAGGAGAAGCATGTTAATTTTTTTTTCCTGACTGGCTTGTGCTGTGAGCTGCAAAAGACCACCCAGAATTATTCCACATTTCACAGCTAGAGACTGAAAGTAGATAAGTGGCTAATTAAAATCGCCTTTAGATATTTTTTTTATAGAGCATAAACAATGCGAAAATAAAAGTGAAGCTTTGAAACAGAGGAATATTGAATGTTTTCTGCAAACAAAAAGGGGGGTAAAGCAATAATGATGTTTTTAATCACCACCTGAGATCTGCTCTGAATGTTCACTGAATTGGAATAATCTTCATAGCTGAACCTGTGACTGAGAAAATAGAGCTAATTTTGTGTAACTGATTTAATAAATGAATCTAAACAGCATTATGGCAGGTATGCGAAAGTAAATTTAATGATGTGTGTAATTCGTTTTAAATGAAAAAAATGTGTATGTGTAAAATTGTTATTTACTTCTGGAATATCTCATTACACATCCAATTTTCTGAGAGGATGTTTCACTAGATTTTGCAATGTGATTGTGGAGATTTGCTCACTCAGTTAGTAAAATCAGGTACTGATGTAGAGCAAGTGTTCCAATTCATACCAAAGGTGTTCAATAGGGTTGAGGTCAGGGCTCTATAGCAGTGAAGAGCCTTCACTTCAGCCCATATAAACCATATCTTTGTGGAGCTTGTGTTTTGACACTGCCAGTCTGGAACAGAATTTGGGTCTACTGAGTATGGATATTTAATGCTACAGGATCCAAAGACATCCTATACACATATAAAAGCACATATTGCACTGATATTGTATGTTTAAATTATAACATTCACCTGTAATTTATACTTGTTTTTTTTGGTACCTATTTACTATTACAGCTTGCAAGTACAAATTTCAGCAAGGTCAAGATATTACTAAATAATAGCTTCCTAGGTTAGTGCATACAATGCTTCAACTCAGGAAAGAGTTCTGACACTGAGATGATAACTGACGATATGTTCTCCAACTTTTTGAATGTATGGTTGGGATTATCCATTAATCTGTGTATTATTATGTTTGTATATTTCAGGCCAAACAATTATGAAACTGAGAAAAAAATTCGACCAAGTAGATCTTGACATCAACAGTATTGAGAACGATGCCTCAATTGCTGAATGTCTCATTGTCATCATTAATTTGTATGTCATTAAAATATACATAAATTAGGAAGGAAGTGTTTGACATTGCTGTGACCTTGACTCTGTTTGGATTGATTCCAAAAATTATCTGCTGAGTGGAGATGGAGCAAGTTCATCTGCTGGGTACGATCACAATTCCATGAAACAAACGTTCTTGAGGAACAACATTCACAAGAATCTGAGATAGACAGTGGTGGACGAAGTACATAAACCATGTAGTTGAGTAAAAGTAGAAATACACTTGGTGAAATATTACTCCATTAAATATTGCTCCCTTGAAACTTTCACTTGGGTAAAAGTACAAACAAAGTATTTGCCTTCAAATAATGTTCTAATGTACTATAAATGTACGTAAGTATCCAAAGTATTATGATTTATTATGACTATAATGACCAACTATCATTTTTGTCACATGACTCTTTGCTTAATGAACTCAGTTAATGTGAAAAGACTCAAATGTTACTCTTAGCACACCAATCTATTTAAGAGAATGATATTAATGAGTCAAACACTGATTGAAATCTATTGGAAATGATCATTAACCCAAAACCTTCTTTTTAACTACTTCAAATAAATCATTCGCAAAATGTACCTGTCTAACTTCACTACATTTCAAAGTCGAATATCTTACTTTTAATAAATAATAAAATTCTCCTAAAATGAAAACACTTCAGTAAAGTACAGATATGTGAAAAAGCTACTTAAGTACAGTTACGAATGACATTTACCTCATTAATCCACCACTAGAGATGGACGACCCCCATATACAGATTTCTTTTCAAAAGATTTTAAATTGTATGGCTCCGAGAGGAAAACTAAAGGCCTCAGGAGAATGTTAGAGGAAAAACTGTGTGGAAGGTTTGTTGTTAAATAATGATGTATTCTTAATTATATAATCATTCTTGTCCACTGTCTTGAAGGAGCCAACACGTCCAGATGTCATTTGTATGCAGACAAGAATTTAAGTGGAATGGGTTTTTTTTGTGCATGTGTGTGTGTATGTGTGTGAGTACAACCCTGCTGCATCAATTTATATGTACATATAGATGAACATAAACAAACAGATGATGTGCAACATTATTCTATGCGGTATTTTCAACTGGAAATGTCAGTGCCATTTTCGCCACGACTTAATACATGCATGGAAAACCTAAATTCACAAATTCATTTATTCATCCGCTGCCTGGTTTTCATTTCACGCTTTCATTTACAGGAAAAATATTGGACAAAGGATGTCACTGATATACCAGCAAGCCTTTTCAATTTAACTAAAGTTTAAGCAGCCAAATTAACATTTTACAATTTGGACAATTTCTTTTTCAGCATTCTCTCTTTCCCTCCCGCCCTTCCTGCAGGAATTTGTTCACGAAATATAAGCAATAACTCCTTCCTCAGCAAAAGATGAAATGATAAAAAAGATTCACAGTGCTCTGGGAAGAGGTTCAAATATAATCAATTCAGAAGGGGTAGTAATATATTTTGTGGGGTTACAATCCTCTGATCCTGCAGTGGCCTCCAGTCCAGAGAGCTTGAGTTTCTTCATGTATGTATATGAGTGTGAGGTTACATGAGGCCAGACAGATGCATAGCCAGGCCTCAGGAGACTGCAAGATGCAAGTGATATTTTTTAGCAAATGTAATCAGATAGCAGGAAGGAAGGTGTCAGAAAAAGAAAGAGGGAATCTGTTCGTTTGCAAAATGCCGGTGAGTTACTGTAGCTAGCACTATGTGAAGTTTAAGAGGCTTTCAATCAGAATAGGATCTTACACACACACACACACACACACACACACACACACACACACACACACACACACACACACACACACACACACACACACACACACACACACACACACACACACACACACACACACACACACACAGGCAGACCGCTGCAATGCATATTTTATTTCTGCCTGAACTCTCGCAATCAAACCACCATTACTTACTCAAGTATTTTATGTAACTTTTCAGATGTGTAAGTCTGTGTGAGTAAGGGTGTGTGTATGTGTGTGGGCAAGTACCTGCTGAGACACTGCCTGTAAATTAACAGTCTGAGGTAGAGAGAACAGCTGTGGATCCGCCGCTCTCAAAGTGAACTGGCCAGCCCTGAAACAAAAATCATAAATCGTTCAATATTATAGAATTTTAATTCTAACTGTGTTTAAGTGTGTGAATATAAAAAAAAAAAAAAAAAGAAAACCACACACATCGCTTGACATCTGCCTCTAAATTGGGGACCCAGTGCAAAATCATTTCAAAATCATACATTTCTATCTAAATAAATGCACTCACACACAGCATTGTCAATCTGCCACTGTAAGGTCCCTGAGCAAGTCCCTTCCCTTTCAGCTCAACTGTAAATCACTTCTAAATGACTTTAATGTAAATGTGAGCTGACACGTACATAACCTGCATGTTATAATCATACAAAAAAAATGCAAAATCTAAATATTACACATTTAAATGAAAGTAACTTTCTTTCGGCTTCTCCCATTAGGGGTTGCCACAGCGGATCATCCGCATGTTTGATTTGGAACATGTTTTTACGCTGGATGCCCTTCCTAATGCAACCCTCCCCATTTATCCGGGCTTGGGACCGGCACTAAGAGTGGCTGGGGTCGGTTCCCTGACCGGGGATCGAACCCGGGCCACAGCGGTGAGAGCGCCGCATTCTAACCACTAGACCACAACGAAAGTAAAAATAAAAAAAGTGGCCAAACTGCAATGACTTCGGTCCACTCACTTGGTTTGGGCCTCAGTATGGACAAAGCGCACAACTCTGTTTTTCACTTGTGCGAGGGTGAATGTGTCGTCTTTGTGCAGAGCTCTCTCTTGTCTGTGCTCCAGTACTGTTAGCTGGCCATTACTTGGAGGCTGTACCAGTTGTAGGAGCAGGCTCTCTGATTGGCTGTCTGAGTCTGTGACTGACAGGAGCGCAGGCTCCAGAGGGGTCACTCCACCGATAGCAACCAGAAATGAACCGTTGATGTGGAGAGATGGAGCATGAGTGTTGGCTTAAAGAAAAGAAAATGAAAAAAGAAAGAAAGAAACACAGACCCAAAGTTTATATGTGTAACAGATGACCATGAATTATATGATATACCAGTAAGTTTTTTTCCCCCCTACTATAGCCACACAAATGTAGTGACCGAAAGTGTTCAGTTTTTTATTATGTTTTTAATTTATATTCACAATAATACTGCCACATAAAAAGATTAGACAATTAAAACTACAGCATATAAAAACAGACCATTAAGATCATTATGATTGGATGCAAAAAACAGGGATCTTTCTAGAGATTCTAGTAATTAAATATTGATTCTTATAGATAGACATTTATATTTATTTACATTAATGGTATGAACAATTGTATTGTATGTTTGGTCTCCAACATGATGCCTGTATGTTGCCTACCAAGCATTAATAAATAGCTTTAATCTAAATCCTTGACTTTGTTTATTTTTTCATTATACTTAATTATAATTTAATATGCACATACAAAACCATGGCTTTGTTTACTAACATCAAATAAATCAAGGAAATATATTAGAACTCGTGCAGTGTCGAAGACTTTTTAAAGGTAATATTTGGCTTTGGATATACCGTAATTTCCGGACTATAAAGCGCACCGTTATATAATCCGCACCCACTGAATTTTACAAACTTTACACAGGCTTTATCGAAAGAGAGTGTCTGTTACAAGGTGTAACAGGTGAAATATTTTGTGGCTCCTTTAAGAGCAGAGCAGCATTTTGGGAACAGCACGTCACTGCATTCTCCCGGTATTACTGCGTGTGTGCGTGTGGAGACTGAGGATTACGTGCTCATTATTTTCTGATGCTCATTTCTAAGTTTCTTTGACTAACCTGTAACGCTGTTGCCAAGAAAAATAAAAAAGCACGAGTTTTGGAAACCTGTCTGTGCTTATATGATTTCTGTTGCAACCGGAGTTAGCGAGCTATCCCATGACCCAGACTCAACGTGTTACAACGGCTTGTATCTAAACAGTAGCCTACCAAGAAAGTCATTGTTCACTGTCTTCCTCCTTCCTTTTACAACAATTTCTCTCTGGAGTTTATCTTTTGGCATCGTTGTGCGTTTAAAAATCAACACCGGTGGAAGTTTTTCTCCCGAAGCCGTGCAGCACAGAACACAGCGGAGGTGCGTTTTTTCGTTTCCGTTCAGAAATTTCATTTGTCTAATGTTATGTTGCTCAGTTTTTTGGCTTGAAGTTAGTCCTTGGGGGCTTATAGTCTGAAAAATACGGTATATTTTCTTTTTGGCTTTGTTAAAAAATCAGTCTAAACGCAAGCAAATTAAACAAATGAATTTGAATTATTCAAAAAAGTGATTAAAGTGCAGCATTACCATGGCATTCTCTGGTCTTCCTGTCAGCGTAGTATCCACGACCACAATTAGGTGTGCACTGTCCATTCTTAACAAACATATTCTCAGCACAAATGCGGCACTGTCCCACATTCACACACTCCACACAACTAAATGGGCATGCTGGGAAATATGGCAGAGACAAAAAAAAAATCATAATTATATATATATATATATATATATATATATATATATATATATATATATATATATAGATAGATAGATAGATAGATAGATAGATAGATAGATAGATAGACAGACAGACAGACAGACAGATAGATAGATAGATAGATAGATAGGTGTCATATATATTATAAAACTGTATAAATCTTTTATTGTAATATAAGACATTTTTCTGCCTGAAAAAAAGGCTTTACAATCAGTGTACGATATTTGCAGCATCTAATCAATATAATTATTCTGTTTAGCTGCAGCTCATTAAATACAACAGCTGCATTATCATGGGCTGAATATGGAAATTGATTAAAACTGAATTTGATAGAAAAATCTCATTCAAATTGTAAATTACACACCGACACATTGCTGTTTGGCCGCGTCGAGAATGTAGCGGCTGCCGCAGTTCAGCACACACAGGCCATCTAAAGAGGCGTAAGGGAGATGACATTGAAGACATCGTCCAGGACCTTGGCACTGTTTACAGTGATCATCACAACCTGGGGAAAAGGGAAAAAAAAGAGGAATATACACATCTTAAGGGTATACATCAGAATTTTTTCATCCTAGGCTAATCTAGAGTGTGGACAAGAGGACTGTATGTATCTCTATACAGTATCTTAAGAGGGAAGAGACCTTCTTTGGGTGTTCAGGCATTGCTCTGTCAAATGAATTTGGGATTATCATGGACACAAAGGACACCACAGATGTAGTCACAATTTCACATATGTTGAATGATTTAGGGAATTAAATAGTTGTTTTATATTTTAATACATCATTTTCTTCAAAATGTCATTTTTTTATTATATTATCTTGCCTCTCACAGCAAAACTGATTATCCCAACACAATATGACAATGCATTTTTTTGGCATATTTGGTATGCTATGTTGGTATGTTATGTACCAATATTGGTATGTTATGTTTATACTTATGATGTAGTCTTTAATGCCAGCTATGCACACATTGTACCACTGCCTGTACCACTGCCTGCATAACTCAATCTGTTATCATTTATTTGGCTAAATACTTCAAAATTCTTAGTCCCATTTGTGGCATTAAATACAATAAAAAATTGTACTCTGAAGAAAAAAATAGAATTGCCCAGTTTCTATTTGGCATTAAGCACTGCTATTAAAACTTAGCAGAGTGAGATCACTGGATCTGGCATCTACACACACAGACTCAGCTGTCTTCAGTCCATAAGCACTGAGAGTGAAATTAAAATGTATTCAGACAGAAAATGTGTGAAATTTATATCCATATAGAAAAATTTATTATCTGGTCAGACACTTACTCAGGCATCTCTCGCCATCCTGGTAGGACCCCGGAGAGCAGGCGGGAACGCAGACTCCATTCTGCAGGACGTGACCTTCCATACACTGCAGACAATCAGTGCGGAGAGGACCCCGACACGCGTTACAGCTCCAGTCACACTCTGAGACACACACAGACCAAAACAGCCAGGATGAGAGCGAAGGATAGAAAGATACAATGACAGAGAAAAAGAGGAAGTTCATTAAAGAAAAGAAGAAGGAAAAAGAGGTTCATAGCTGGTAAAAATCCATTGGATGTCTTTGGAGCTAAATCATTGTTTTTAAAAGACAAACTCATTTTCTATTTTATTTTTCCCAGTTTGGTATCCATTATGTCTATAAAGCGTAAAGTCTTCTCAGATTTTCCCATTTCCCCCTGAGATGTGCTTGTCTTTGCCAGTTTGCAGTTTTGCTGAAGAAAAAAAGTCAGCAATTCAGACAGGCCCATCGAATCTCTCTTCCAAACAGCACACATTTTTTCACAAGGGCTAGAAAACAAAAATCAAACCAAATGCATTGACAGTGATTTTCGAACTGATCCATTCACCATCCAGGAAAACATTTCCTCTCTCTCCCATGCAGGGTTAAACAAATCTAAAACACCCTGCACACATTTACTCTTCTATTTCATGGCAGATTGGTTGTAAAGAAATCCATTTCATATACTGTGTCACCCTTCTCTCTTCATATGTACATCTCTTTTTTCTAGTCTAGACATTTCCAACCAGCGTGAACTGCGTTCAGAGAATTCATCTGTTCAAATCAGATTCTATCTGATGAATCTTGAGGTAGCTACTCATCAAGCTAGCTAATCTGCATGCTAGCTAGTTAAAGCTCCAGTTATTTAACAAATGAATATAAATCATTTGTATACATATCAAGCAGATATTTTTTCTTTTTGTCTCTCTCTCTCTCTCTCTCTCTCTCTCTCTCTCTCTCTCTCTCTCTCTCTTTTCCTCCTCAACATTCTACAACAACACTCTAAATCAATTTCTCTTTTTTTCTCTCTCCTCTCTGTTCTCTAAAATGCATCCAGGGCACTTTGAACTGGACAATCCCAAACAGAAGAAAATCTTATTAAGTCATTTCTTTCACATCAAAGGCTCAGCATTAAAAAAGAATGTGCTCAAAATTCTTACAAAACAGTTAGGGCTGTATAATAATGATAGAGCAGACATTCTTTTGTTCATTACACACACAACAAAGATTCCCACCAAAATCAAACAGCTCTGTAATGTGTGTTTTAGCTTTTAACAACACAGTTAGAGTATCACAGGATATTGTGACTATAATGGGCTATTGTAGAGAAGATTCCCATAAATAAGTTGTTATGAATATGGATTTGGAAGAAAGTATCTAGAGGGAAAAACAATCATTATGCTGCACAAGATGACATGCTTTCTCCTGCGCGCACTCACACACACACACACACACACACACACACACACACACACACACACACACACACACACACACACACACACACACACAGGAAACCAGTTCAGGAACTGTTTTGCCATCACTTTTCAAAATATGCACACGTTTAGTGATACTTATTATTAAAGAATACATTATTTATAAGTAGAAGCTTGAATTTCCAATTTGCATGCCTCTCTTGCGTCATGCACTGAAACTAAATATTTTATTAAACTAAGTACAAAATAGCACCTTGGTCCTGGGGAGACAGTGTTTCATTGTACTGGGTGCTGCACTGTATATGGTTAGAATGACAATAAAAGCCTACTTGACTTGATTTAGGGTAATATTTATATAACAATTTTTAAAAAATAAGGTTTTGGGCTCAGTATTAACTTGTTAATTTAATTCTATTAATAGTTTGGTGTGCATTAGAGTCTTTTCACATAAACCTAGTTGATATATAATAAATAATAATAAACAATAATAAATCATAGTACTGGATACTTAAGTACATTTGAAGGCAGACACCTGTGTACTTTTACTCAAGTGAAAGTTTAAAGGGAGCACTTTTACTTTTTAATTTTACCTACTGTATCTCTATTTTACTCAACTACATGCTTTGTGTACTTCATCCACCACTGGGTTAAAGGAAAACTCTCATGTCATCTATGACACGTCACTTACCAGAGTGAATAGAGCTCATGCACAAAATTGGGCTGCATAAATAATATTCTTTAGTGTGAGCTTGATGTAACAAATACATTTCATTTCTGTTCATTAGTAGTAGTTTTCTTTATGATTCACCATTGCTACTACCATATACAAATTCTTATTCATCCACCTACTGATAGCTTTTGGAGAAGCACTGGAGCCTCAGTCAAACTCTTATCTCTATTTATGACACTCACATACAAGACAGCTTGATGCAGTTTACATATCGTTCATCACTAAACTACACAGATAAGATTGCAAATGGTTTTGACTTAATATTTGTAATATGCAGTAAAGCCTCAGCAAATAGAGCATGATCTATGCTTCTGTAATGTTATCTCACCCCTGCAGGTGTGTGTCGTGGTGTTGAGGTAGTACTGCTGGGCACAGCTCTCGTACTGGCATTCGCCAAAGAGTAGAACCTTCCCCGGGTCCCTGCAGGACGTACACACTCCTGCCATCTCACAAGTCCGACACTGACGGTCACACTCTATAAAATGCACACACACAGAGCAGTAATGTACTGTAGCTTACATAAATTACAATATTGTAAATGTGTCATAATTCATAAGGATACAGAAGCACTTACTTTGACACACTTGGTGTTCATCAGCGTAGTATCCAATGGGGCATCGAGGGATGCACATACCAGATGGAGCAAGAACATTAGGGGCCGTACAGGAACTACAAAACAGAGGTCCTTCTTCACTGCAGTCTGCACAGGATGAATGACATTCTGGAAATTGTAGACATGAGCAGAAATATGGTTTGGTGAAACTTCGGATATAATAGGCAATGTTGAATTCTGATGTTAGCCCAGACTATCATAGATTTATAGTTGTGTGATAGGAATCTTTTTGAGCAGTCGTGCTGCGACTGACTGACTAAATTAGGACAACATTAGGCCAATTGTGATAATTAACTAAGAGATATGTGGCTGGTGTTTACATCATGGATGTGTTGCTCAATCCCTTGAGGTTTAGGTGTGGCTCTTCATAGTTGAAACAAACTAAGTGTCAGCTCCTGTAACAGCTCTGTGTCTGCTCTGGATTCTGTTATGGTGCTTTAAATAAAAGTGTCTGCCAAAGAAATAAGTGTAAATGTAAAGCCAGATGCGGGCTACTTGCCTTTGCTAATAAGCACAAAAAAGCTCTGTTCTCAATGTACTGCAATAGTTACATTTTCAAAGCTGAAAGCCTGGTGCAGCCTGGCAACTAATACCTTGGAGGTTTTCTTTATAGAACTTCATTTAGTACACAGGAGAATGTAGTACAATTTCATAAGACATTTTCAAAACATTCACCCGGCGCAAACCTTTAGACTTCGCAAGGCTATACACAAGGCTATTTCATTCAGGGCTTTTTTCTTTATATCTGCACACGGATGTTAGAGAGGAGAGCAGCTGTTTGCTGAAGATGTAATGCCGGGTATCAGCTCTATGTGATTATGTTGTTTCGTGAAGCAGCAGCTGTTTATTCAAGGTTGCGTCTTGATTGAGAAATAAATTGTTCCAATTACTTCTCTCAACATATTTCAGTTTTATCTAGCATTGGGTTAAGCCTAATGCTTAGAAGCCTTTAAGCTATATTATGATGTTACATAAACCCACTTCAGACTGGCAGATGCTCTAATACCTTACTATTCAATTTATATTTATGGGATCAAAGGGACTACATTACGTTACACTGTTTAGGCCTTACAGTTGTAAGGGTTTGGGTTTCTCTGTAGGCAGGAGTTACCGTAATTTGTGGACTATTAAGCGCACCCATATATAAGCCGCACCCACTGAATTTGACAAAGAGCAGAGCGGCATTTTGGAATTGCCTGCCGCCACATTTTTCCGGTATTACTGCATGTGTGCAAGACCGAGGATTATGTCCTTATTATTTTCATTTCTAAGTTTCTTTGACTAACCCATAACGCTGTTGCCAAGAATAATAAAAAAGCACGAGTTTTGGAAACCTGTCTGTGCTTATATGATTTCTGTTGCAACTGGAGTTAGCGAGCTCTCCCTTCACCCAGACTCAACGCGTTACAACGGCTTGTATCTAAACAGTAGCTGACCAAGAAAGTCATTGTTCACTGTCTTCCTCCTTCCTTTTACAACAATTTCTCTCGAGAGTTTTTCTTTTGGCATCATCGTGCGTTTAAAAATCACCACCGGTGGAAGTTTTTTCTCCCGAAGCCGTGCAGCTCAGAACACAGATGAGGTGCGTTTTTTCGTTTCCGTTCGGAAATTTCATTGGTCTAATGTTATGTCGCTCAGTTTTTTGGCTTGAAGTTTGTGAAACCGGAAAAAACCCAGGAAAAATCCATAAATTAGCCGCTTCGTTGTTTAAGCCGCGGGGTTCAAAACGTGGGAAAAAAGTAGCGGCTTATAGTCCGAAAAATACGGTATGCATTTAGGTTTTTCAGTAGGCAAAGGTTATGTGTTTTGGCCACTCTATAGGCAGGGCTTAAGCCTCTGCATGACAAGAGTTACTGTGTTTGAGCCTCTCTCATTACTGACTGATTATGGGTCTTTCTATATTGTAAGTTGTATTGTGCATTTAAAAAATCTTGAGAACTGTTAAGTCTTAGTGTTCCCTGTTGTTCCCATGTTGTGGCTGCTGTGACACCAACCTTCTCCTCGGGGATTAATAAAGTACCCTCCACTCTACTCAGTAGCTAGGGTTTCAGTGTTTAGGCCTCACTATGACAAGTGCTTCTGTGTTTGGGATGGTCTGTGTTCAGCGTTTCTGTGTTTGTGCCTGTCCAGGATCTGTTCGTGTAATGCAGTGTAATCTCAATAATTCAGAGTTCTGTGTTTGCACAGTGAACAGAAGTCTTAATGTGAGTTTAAATCTCACTAGAGACATTAAAAGGGATTTTAGGGCCTCTTGGGGCATTTAATTCTCATCTGCTCCACTCTTCGCTTGGTTAGATTTTGCCTTACTTTGGATAAAAGCATCAGCCAAACTCACTCTTGCAGGCTCCATGGTATTTGTAGTGTCCCGGTGGACAATGTTGCACACAGTGATCTCCCAGCAGCAGCATCCGAGAGCCTTTACACCACAAACACACAGTGCCGGAGCCGAGCTGAAGGTCTGCCGTGCACCGCTGACAGCCCTCCTGACACTCTGCAGGTGAGAAGAATGTGTGCATTATTAGTAAATACTACTTTTTTTTTCGCTTACCCATGCACGCATCAGGATAGAGCTTTGAACTGAGATAACGTAAACAAAAAAAAAGGTGAGAAATCACAGCACCGCAATCTCTGTCTCACAATAAGCCATTACTTTGCCCACAGATGTTTTCAGCAAACAAAAAAAAAACGATCTTTTCATCATGCTCTACCCTGGTTTCTTATCTGATAAGGGGCAGAAAGCAGGCCCTCAGCCACTGATAGCAGGAGAATGGATGCATTACAGTGATTCATATCATAAGTGTGTGTGCATCTAAAAGAGAGACAACTCGGGCATATGAACATTTATGTGAGCTGTTGAAAACTTCTTGTAGGTTCATGGCAAGGAAAGAAAAAATACATATGCATTTGTGTTTCCGAGATCAGCTTAATATGTGTAAGAAAAACACACAGACAAATTAGGTGGGTTTGGGGAAAAGAAAGTGGGAAAGAACCATAATATACTATAATATACAATAATATTACTGTTCCTCTCTGTATACAGTAATTTATTATATAATTTTCAAATTTCAACCACTTTAAATTTCCAACATTTTCTACAATTTGGAACTAAAAGGGACTTAACTGGGATTTATATACAATATATGTCAAATTTGTCCTAAACACGTTATTTTTAGCACTGTTTTACTTATAAAAGTTGAAGTACGCCATTCTGAGTAATAGGGTTGAGTGGAGGTCGTTCAAAATCTGCAGCCAAGTATTTATTGCATATAAACCCTTCAGACCGCATCCTTTTAAATATTAAACAGCCACCCTCTTCCTGTTGTTTACCATAATGCCAGTCGGCCAAGGTCACCTTGCAACTAGATCACCTAATTAGCTTTAATGTCACTGGCAGAACAGTGCCAGACACAATATTCACTGTTCTTCTAAAGTCTGTCTACTACCGTTTAGATTTCACCTTTCGTGTCATTCTGACAAAGGAGTCCAGAAGGTTACGGAAGAGATGATTACAGTCTTAAATCTTGACTTTGTCCGTTCTGTGTTCTTACAAGTAAAATGAATATAATAGATTATGGATTAAAATGGATTAACAGCCGAGATCAAAACTGACAGCATGATGAAACCTTGAAAATCTCCTTTGTCCTTGTCCAGTGTCCTAAAACAGCTGTAATCCTCTTAAAGGAATACTCCAGCGCTTTATACCCCGATGTCTATCTTTTATCATGTATGCGTGTTTACCACAGTCAGAACCTATGTATTGAGAAAAGAATTAAAAACCTGTTTACTCACTTATAAAGGAAGTCTAAGGGCAGGTGTTGGGGTAGACAAAAAAAAAAGACCAAAAATCTTTTTCGTATGATTCCATGAATTCCATTAAAGGTTTTTGTAAGCAAAGATGAGAATCCCTGGAATTTTAGCTTCAAGGAATTGGACAGCTTGTACAGCACAGCAAACATAATCTAAAGTATATACATTGGTGGCTCAGTTAATCATAAATGGTTGGCAAAAAACCTTAATAACCTTTGAAAATATTTCTACAATATTTATTTTAAAGTGCCTCAGGTAAATTAAATAAGAATATATATAACTTAACTTATAACTGCTTTTGGAAGACTCTACTCATTCACTTATGGTTTTTATTTCATAAAAAATGTCTCCTGTGTTACACAGTCAAATATTTCAAATGCAAAATGGATTCAAATTTTTGAAAACACAACTGCCCTTAGAATTATATAAATTTTTTTTTACCTTTCTTTCTTTCTTTCTTTCTTTCTTTCTTTCTTTCTTTCTTTCTTTCTTTCTTTCTGAGGACATGCGGAAAGTTCGAAGCTGAACCTAAACAGTCTAATAAATTATTAAAAATGTATTTATACAGTATGTACAGTATAAAGCATTATCTTGATGATTCTGAATGAGAACATCTGATTATGAAGAATAATAAAAAGTGCCTGTCCGAGAAATCCCACCAGGCATCCCTTAATAAATGAGTTGAGCTGAGGAAAAGATAGAAATCCAGTAAAAGCCTCTTTTGTAATCTCGTTTTAAAATGGTATAATTAAAACCTGAATATATTAATCCATTTGTTTAAACCAAACCTTCTGTGTTTGATCTAAATGCCTGTTTTTGTTTAGTTTAGTCTTTTTTTTTTTTTTTATCTGTGTTCAGACTTGTTATCATTCCTTTTCTATTTTCTGTTTATTGGTCTATTATGATTCTTCATGCTTGTTGAGACACAACCTTTCACAAGAACTGAGACACAGAACCCTTAACATAGAAAATGTTTAGCACTGAATCAACCAAAAAAAAAAAAAGAAAAAGGCAAAAGCATGTTTGCAGGTCTGTTCAAAATAAGAAAATCTTTGCTGCTTAATGTAAAACCCCAACTACATGATAATCTCAATTACTAGCACCCAGAAGTAACCAAAAAACACGCAGCACCCTTCGTATTACTTAGTACTCGAAATAGCTCTCAGTTTTTAAAAGGTTGGTGACCCCTGACCTTAGCAATACAACTTTTTATTACAAGCATATTATGCACTATACAAAATTGGAGGATTATATGAGGATAACGTGAGTTACTCACCACTACAGTATCCGATAGCATTTAGGTATTGTCCCTCAGGGCAGCTGGTACGGCAGTAGCCGTTGTGAAGGCTGGCATGAGATGGGCAGACTGTGCAGTCAGCTTGAGAGGGACCAGAACACTCCTTACATGTTGGATGGCAAGCTGCAAAAAAAAAAAAAATAAGCACAATAACTTTCATACAACTATTTGAACTAATATCACTTAGAGCAGTGGTCCCCAACCCCTGGGTCCGTGGGCTAATTGGTACCGGGCCGCACAGAAAGAATACATAACTTACATTATTTCCGTTTTATTTATTATTGGATTCTGAACGATGTTTTATTTTAGAAAATTACCGGATTCTCTCTGCCTAATCTGTCTATGACTCACTCTTGATGCACGTCAAGATGCTTGCCTTGGTCATGTCTTACCTCCATCCGCTACCTTCTTAAAGGGGCTGCTCCGGCCGCTAACACATAATACATTACCGCTAAATTGAAACCCCCAAGTTAGCAAAATGAACAAAAAACAATACACATTACACATTGTGGCAGGGGCAGTGCAGTCAAGTGCTGGTCATGTATAGAGAGATGAGTCAGTGGAAGTACAGTGCTTTAGATGTGTTCACCTTAGGGCATAGTTATACTAATAAATGTTTTGAGTTGCAGTGAACAGCAGTGGAGAAGGTAAAATGAGGGAGTGACACAAATGTGGGAAGTAAGAAGAGAGCAGAACTGAAATATTTTAGAAAAAACTGTTCTATCATCGGATAAAGAAGTTTCCATTAGAAAAACTTTGCAAGGACTTTCGGTATAGGAAAAACAGACCTCATGGACGCTAGCAAAATTCCTCCTACAATATCACACTGCCACAGATTTTTCCTTTACATCACTAATGTCAAGCAAATAATTTAAAATCTCTGGGGCTGATACCAAATCAACTTGGGTTAGCCAACTGGAAAGAGGTTAGCACGCTCAATTAGCCTTCCTAAATGAGCCTGACACTGAAGCCATTCACTATCTAGCCTTGGCTCAACATTTTTAATGGTTTATCTTCAAAAGGTGGCCAACAAGGAATTATGATGCCATTAAGTCTAAGTACGTGGGATTCTTCTTGGCTTGTAGTTCATCTTTAAAATGCCTACAGCGTGGAATCCAACAGACTCTTAAACGATGTTTAAAGTGCTGAGCCAAAAAGCGGTACAGGGAGCCGGATTCGCATCAGGAATTACACCCCATTATTGGCATGTGTTGCTGAAAAGCTTTAATACAATCCCCTCCGTACATTATAATGAATCTTACTGACAAACGGCAATACTCCGCCACATATATTGCTTTTTAGAGCTGTCAGTGTCTCGGTAGTCGTATTGATTCATGTTCATTTCTTTTCTCATAATAGAAGGTAGTCAAGGTAACTCTTAAAAAGGGACAGGATCATTTATCTTCTAAAGCTGATTTAAAACTTTTGGCTTTGATAAGGGATGGGTTTGACTAAAGAAAACTGAGAAGATTGGGACTGTTCTTACCATGGCAAGTGCTGTCTTGGACATGGAAACCATGAGGACACCGATCAAGGCATTGTCCATTGTAGAGGACACCGGGTTGAAGGCAAGAAGTGCAGCTGTTGGCATTTCCTGCTGCGCAATGTGAACATGACTCGTGGCATTCTAGAAGGAAATCAAGCTTCTAGTAAGAAGATGTTTAAACATGGAGAACAAGCAGCTCATTTTCTACAGCATTGAGTTTTTGCTCACAAAAGGTTTGAACATCTACGCACTGGATACAAAACATTTGGAGACTTTTAAAACATTCAATGCCTAAAATTGTCATCTTAAGTTTTACAGATGTATTTTTATTATCACAAGCTTGTAAAGAAAATTAAGCAAATGAAAAGAAAAATTTACTTTAGAAATAAACACCTCAATGAAACATCATCAGATGCGACTGCAGAAGCCCAATGCAAATACTGATTATAATCTTTATCACAAAGAGTTTTATTCATATAATTTTATTAATATATAAACCTTTCAACATCTTAACCAATCCATAGTGCAGTACAAATAATTTTTACAAACTTGCATGCTCACCCTTTGCCTTAATAACTGTTTCTAGTCTATTTGCACAGTTAAAAGTGAAGAAGTGTCATGGCAAAATAGATTTTCTGTTCATTCATCCTTGTGATTGTTGTCTCACTGAAGGATGTCATCTTGAATTTTAAGATCTTTAAACTCTATTTATGTGTAAATAAACTGTACAAATTGTCTTTTTTTCCCATCCAGAATCCATGGTGAATGCAGTCATTTGCGTTCAAACACAAACATGCTAAAAAGGCAGATCTAAGCCTGGCTCATGCCCATTACTGACAATATATCATGCCATTATATAAAGGGCACTCGACAGCAAGCTCTGGCTCCTTTTGGAAAAGTGCTTGAGGGGGAACCCATGTCAGGTAGGGTAAAACAAAGGCTTTGACTAAAAACACAAGCACGCATGCAGTATCTTGTCACTAGAAACACATATCTTCTTGTAAATATAGGAGTGCCCTATTGTTCATTAATGTAGCTTAATACTAAAACGAGACCTTTTGTGTTTTCCGAGCAAAATGTCACATTTTCTCTTCATCCCTCGCACTCACACACAGGCATGCAGGCAAGCACACACACACACACACACTTTAGTATAATATCCAACCTATGCAGCTCACACTGTCAGGCAGCAGAAATAATCTATCTATAATTATACTTGAGTTTATGCCCCCAAGAAGAACAGCAAGCAAATTAAATACAATCCATTTTCAAACCGTGTTCTTCAAACAGATGCTATAAAGATGTAGGTAAAACAATTTCATAGCCCACTTCTGATTAATTTGTCCTTTGCTTCACCTATTGATCAATTTACATTTTCAGGACAGTTGAAATATGATTCAATCAAAGTCATAACCAAAGCCCTAGAAGAAATTCAATTGATGTGTTGATAAATGAGGTGCTAATTGAAAGCCTCAAAAACTGAAGGTCTATAAATAAAAAGTAATTTGCAATGAATTTTTAACAAAAGAAACACAGGGAAAAAAATCTATAAACCATAAGTGGATTAAAAATATATTTCAGATGACAATAGCATGCAATGATATCAAACTACACACACTATATGGACAAAATTATTTGGACTTGTCCAGCCATGTTACCACAACTGTTACCACAAAGTTGGAGGCACACAATTATATAGAATGTTTTATATGTGGCGTTTAATTTTCCCTTCACTTGAACTAGGAGACCCAAACTTGTTTCAGCATGACAATGCCCCTGTGCACCAAGCAAACTCCATTAAAATTTAGAGTTAAAGATCTTTTGAATGAATTAGAATGCTGACTGCATCCCAGCCCTCCTACTTCTACATCAGTAATTTGCTAATGCCCTTATGGTGTGCCTGGAAAGTATGTTCATTTACTGTATATGTACTCAATACTTGGTAGGGGCTCTTTTTGCTTTATTTACTGCCTCAATTCGGCGTGGCATGGAGGTGATCAGTCTGTGGCACTGCTGGGGTGGTATGGAAGCCCAGGTTTCTTTGGCAGAGGCCTTCTGCTCATTTGAATTTTGTGGTCTCTTGTTTCTCATTTTCCTCTTGACAACAACCCATAGATTCTCTATAGGTTTCAGGTCTGGTGAGTTTGCTGGCCAGTCAAGCACACCAACACCACGGTCATTTAACCAACTTTTGGTGCTTATGGCAGTGTGGGCAGGTGCCAAATCTGCTGGAAAATGAAATCAGCATCTCCTTAAAGCTGGTCAGCAGAGGGAAGCATGAAGTGCTCTAAAACTTCCTGGTAGATGGCTGTGCTGACCTTGGACTTGATAAAACACAGTGGACCAACACCATCAGATGATATGACTCCCCAAACCACCACTGACTGTGCAAACTTTACACTGGACCTCAAGCAACTTGGATTCTGTGCTCCTCCTCTCTTCTTCCAGACTCTGGGACCTTGATTTTCTATATGAAATGCAAAACGTTCTTTCGTTTCTCTGAAAAAAAGATGACTTTGGCCCACTGAGCAACAGTCCAGTCCTTTTTGTCCTTTGCCCAGGTAAGACACCTCTGATGTGGTCTCTGGTTCCGGAGTGGCGTGACATCTTGACAGTGGAATGCATCAGTTGTAGCCCATGGATACGTCTGTGTGTGGAGGCTCTTGAAGCACTGACTCCTGTCTGCAGTCCACTCTTTGTGAATCTCCTTAAATTCATGAATGGGCTTCATTTCACCTTCTCTACAACATTTTTTCCTTCCATTCAACTTTCCATTAATGTGCTCTGTGAAAGGCATCTTCTTATGCGGTGACCTTTTGTGTCTTACCCTCCATGTGCAGGGTATCAATGATCGTTTTCTGGACAACTGTCAAGTCAGCAGTCTTCCCCATGATTGTGTAGCCTAAACCAGACTGAGACACCATTTAAAAGCTCAGGAAACCTTTGCAGGTGTTTGGATTTATTTAGCTGGTTAAAGTGTGACACCACGAGCCTCTAATAATGAACTTTTTTCACAACTTTTTTCACTTTGAACACATTTTCTGAGATAATGAAATTTAGGTTTTAATTGGCTATAAGCCATAATCTTCAAAAACTAAAAGAAATAAACACTTGAATACATCAGTCTGTGTGTGATGAATCTATATAATATATGAGTTTTACGTTTTGTATTGAATTACTAAAATAAATCAACTTTTACTTCAACTAATTTATTGAGATGCACCTGTATGTCAAACATGAAAATATCTTACATTCTGTGTGGAAAGTTTTAATGTGAGTTTGGTTTTAATATATTCACACACACGCACGCACACGTCATCTGACAAGCTGCTGAACTGGAAACACGAAAAGGATTTACACACTAGAACTTCCTCACTGTGACATCTGATCTGCCAGCACACACACACACACACACACACACACACACACACACACACACACACACACACACACACACACACAAAAACAAGCTCATATATGTACCCCTACAGCTCAGCTGCTTTCCTGGAGAAAGCTGATGATTTGTCTGAGCATGCGAGCTTCACACAATGGATGCTATTGATGTCAAGAGGACATATTATCATTGGGTTAGGGTGGACCCTTACAGTGGACTCATTGATGGTAGCCCAGAGCTGAATGTCCACAGCCTACAATATCATAGTTGATGATGTGCAGCGGAGTGTGCCAAAGCCTCGTACATCAAACATATTGGTTAAGATCGTAGGCAGGGAATTCATTCCACGATATCCCGAGTCACTATAAATTTATATGCTTACATGCATACATTTATGCAATCGTCAGTTGTTTCAATAGCAGAACCCCAAGCATTATATTTCAAGTCTCCTCATGAATTACATTGACATTTCAGTGAGAAGCGAATTCCAGGCCCTCTTTATGTCTGACGGAGGTGTGTTTATGCATCTGTAAGAAACAAGAAACTGTCTATGACTCAGTGGTAACTTGCACCACTCAGGTTTCTAGAACTTTAAAGCCTATCCAGGAAATCTGTATTAAGCAAAAAATACCCCAGGGGCAAATATTTATCCATTAAGAATCCTACACACAACCTTAGACAAATCCTAAAAAACAAAAAACATAACATGTGCATGTTTTTACATAGCAGAAGCAAAATTTGCCTTTTCAAAGAGCTTCCTTTCCAATTTCACTGTTTTCTGGCTAGCAAAAAGCCTGGTAGCTAGAAATTAACATGATGATGCCTCTGAGACTTGTAATGTTATAAACCATTTCTGGTTTTGTATCACCTACAGTTTAGAAAGTTGCTACACAATAAATATAACCAGTTTCTTAATTTCGAGCTTCTTTTTACGCTTCAGGTCCTAAATTTAGCTCCGCTCTCAGCCAGAACAGGCCTGGTTAAAAGATCATTTATAAGACAGAAATTAGTTTCACAGACTATGGTGCTGTAGGAGGGGTTTGGGAGAAATGCTTTTCAATGCCAAATTGCCTCATAAGCAGCAGAGAACTCCACAAATTATAAACTGGCTCAGGATCAGCCAGGTGGAACCCCCTTTGACTTCTTTTGTTTTCCAGTTATTGCAATTCACACACGTCCTTAGTCAGCAAAGCATCTCAATTCCATTATACTCCCACTGTTAAGCTTCACAGATGGGAGAGGATTTTAGTACTTTTCTCCAAACAGCATGCTTAAGGTAAGATTCCATGCAGAATCCTATTACTAGGAAAGTAATGCTAGAAGATTTTTCCCATTCTATGCTAGAATGCTAAATTTTACCCATTCAAAGAACCCATGAGTTCAAATGTGGACTAAGTTTGAAAACTTCTCTTCTTTTTATTAATCTTTTTTATTTCCCGGTTTCTGCCAGTGAAATTTTAGATACCAGCTCTATTATAGATTAGAAACAATCTGTGCTGACCTGTTTCTTTCTATTAGCTAGAATTAAACATGTGGAATTGCACTCCCACAACACTGACCTCGCTATAACTGGTTTTTGGACATGTCAAGCTACTAATAATCTACTGAAAAGCTACTTAATTTTTACACCTCATCCTTACCCCCATCCTGCCAATCATGAAGATTGTTGGAGTTAACTCTTATATTGATAATCACACAACTTCCATTTCCATTCAATTTGCTGAGCCATTCATTTCTCTGTACATTTATCACTATAAACCACCTCTAGGCTAGTTTTCTGTATACAGCCTTCTAGCCTACTGAGACCCATTTTTATTAATGCTTCTCTACCATATGCATCCTGTCACCTTAGTTGATAAGTTACAAAGCGAAACGTAGATATGCGTTTCCTCTAATGGGTTGCATTTTTTTCTCCCAGGACGCCAAGGACAATTAATTACATTTCAACTTCACCTAGAATCTGGATATCTACACTATATTAGTCCAGAGAGACCACACCTTTACTATTAAAGCTTTAAAAAGATTTAGAGTAGATTTAAAAAAAACAAGTGTAAGACTGAAGCGCTGCATATTACACAGCAATAATGACAATATTATCATAATTCTCATATTAGCGCTTTTGTTGATTACCACAATGTTAAAAAATATCACAAATTGTGCTGTATGTTGATTTGAAATGAGTAATTCCCGCATCATTGTGAGAATCGTATAGGAAAAGAAGATCTTGGCTCGGTGTACTTGCCTCTGCAGATGAGATTTGAGTCGAGGTAATGTTGTGACAGACAGGAAGATAAACACATGCCATAAGAGACATGTGCATTCTGAGGCTGCAGCACTTCCTCTGGCTTTACACACCGTACACAGTCTGAGAGCTCGGGGCCTACACACGCCCGGCAAGATACATGACAACCTGCAGAGATAGAGACAAAGTATGAAGGAAAAAGAGAATAGTAGAACAAAAAAAGGGATGTTAGGGATAAGGGAGAGTCATAGTGAGAAAGAAAATAGAAGAAAAGCTGGGGGAAAAGGCTGGCTGTGTTAATACAGCTTTTGTGATATACACATCTTCACATCCTTGGCTCTTGGTCTCTGGCTTAGCTCTTCCACTGGGTCACTAATATCTGTTACTTTGAATTCAGTTCATACACAACCCTGTGGCATAGTAACTTGTGTTTATGTTTGCCATCTGCATTTTTTTTTTTTATCTCAGCTGCTACCGCTCATAAATATCTTCAGAGTCCTGACACTGTCACACAAATAGGTTTCATAATAACTTACAACAATAGATTACATAACCTGGGTACTAGAGGGCTTTCAATATTATTACTATTCAATAATCGAAGTGTTCAATTATTATTACTCATTAAACGTCATGTATAACTGAGGGTAAAAACTGAGATCTTACTATAACAGCGTCCATCTCTGTTGAACAGACCCTCTCCACAGAACTCTACACACTCTCCACCGTGCAGAAGGAGAGAGCTGGGGCATGAAGAGCACTGGGTCGCCGAGGAGCCAGAGCAGGATGCACACGAGCTGTGACACACTGAGTGACATGCCAAAATATAGGAATAAATCATGTCATATGAAATGCATTTCTTTATACAAGCTTGAAATAAATACAGTGTACAATAATCAGTGTATGAGAGCAAATTAGTGTTCAACTATTATTTATATCTCTTTTTTTTATTTTTATAAATGTGCAGCTCAAGCTCATGTAAAAACTGTAATACAAAATGTGCAACATATGTGGGGGGGGGAAATGATATACAGATTTTAATACAACAATGTGCACTATATGGACCAAAGTTTGTGGACACCTAACCATAAAATTCATATATGATTTTTGTAAATGTATTCTTCATTTGCTGTTATAACCTCCACTTGTCTGGAAATATGTTCCAGTAAATTCTGGAGTGTAGTTGTGGAGATTTATGGTTATTCAGCCACAAGGGTTTAAGTAAAGTCAGGTACTGATACAGAGTGAGGAAAACGAGGGTGCAGTCAGCATTTCAGTTCATTCTAAAGGTGTTCAATTGAGTTGAGGTCAGAGCTCAAGATCTGGTCACTCAAGATCTTTCACTCCAACCCATGTAAACCATATCTTCATGGAGCTTGTTTTGTGCACAGGATCATTGTCATGCTGGAACAAATTTGGATCTCCAGTACAGACTTGGATCTGTAGTAAAAGGTAATGCTACCTAAATACATCCTATACAATTGTGTGCCTCCAACTCTGTTTTAACATTTTGGGAAACAAGTAAATATGGCTAAAAATGTCAGGTGTCCCAATACTTTTGTCCATACTGTGTATGTACACTGATAAATTAATGTGTTTGACAAAATCTTTTACTGTGGATGCCTTTTAAAAATATACTTACATTGGCAGCGGCTGTGTCTGTCTTTGTAATGCTGATCCGGACAGTCAGGAATGCATTTCCCATGATGCAGTGCATAGGCACTGGGGCAGCTATTGCAGCTGGGGTTATCAGGCTTACAGGTGACACAGGACGAGTCGCATGCTGCATCATAAGACACATGTCCATTAACAAATTCCAGTGAATCGAAATTGTTTATTAAAACGAAATGAGATGGCTAGGCAGAAATAACAGAGCTAACACTTCAGATTTCACAGCTGTCATCATCAACAGCGTGTCTAAACAAGGTGCACAACGTGTTCCCGCGACGTAAGCAGACAAGCATGACATCCTTCAACACAAATCAGCAACAGCAGTTGCAGAGGGAGCCGTGTATAAACGCGCTAAACCTCTTCGAGTTTGACGGTATCCGAGCGGACGTTCAGTTTTTAAGCTGACATTCGTGATTTTGTTGTCACGCTGCAGCCTGAAGGTTCTTCACAGACCCTCCTGCATGTCTGTGCACCTACTTTTGACCAGAGATGATTGAAACTAAGCCCCCTGTGGAATTCTGAGCTACTAGCAACACTAAACATCTGCCTGGATGCAGATTTTGTTCTTGGAAAAAAAAAAATCAGCTCCTGTGAAAACGGGCTTTTTATGTTTATACTGAATTATTCAGTGTCAAAAAAAAGTGTTCGGATCAAGATTAATAGATCAAAAGTTTTTTTTTTTTTCAACAAACTTTAAGCCTCAACAAAGCTAGCTATGTTGCTAAAAAATTCTCCATTGTTAATGCTTATATTTTATCACATTTGGCTAGTTTTAAATATTTTACTGTTAATATGACAGCGTAAAGCAAACGCTGCTCATGCAAGCTAGTTGTCTGAGGTGATAAAAAGGCATGATAATATATGTTACAGTCATAAATCTCTTTAATTCTCAAGTCTGATTAGGGGAACGCATTGATTCATTTTGAATAACAGCCGCTTAGACAGTAGCGAGATAAATATCAGATTTACAGTAATATGTTCATGCTTATATGTTATGCTTTCCATAGTAACATACCGAAAGATGGTCTACATAAACAGATTTAAATTGAAAATGTGTCATTGCTCAAACGGTGAGGGGTCAGGAGTTGTTTTTCCAGTCAGGAGATGTTTATTTATGTATTTTTGAAAGGAGTCATCAGTGTCAGAAGTAAAGTCAAAGGTAAAGAATAGATTTTTGTAGGCACAGGTAAGTCCACAGGGTTTGGGGATTTCTTGATAACATATATAAGCGCATATTTTTTGCTTTTATAAAATGTCATTTAATTTGTTATTATAAAAGGGGATAGAAACAAGAGGACGGTAATAGCTGGTATAGCACAGCTGATGTAATGTAATGTAACTGATGTAAAGTAAACAGTTTAAATAAATGTGAAGATAATGATAATGTAAAGTAAATGGTGAAGTTAATAATTTCACTCACATTCAACAACAGTAGACATAGCTAAAAACAAAAAGAAACAAAAATATTGAAGGGCTATTGTTTCTCATTAATTTGGCCCCATTAAAATAAGATTTTTTTTTGGCTTTTTTTCATATAAAATGACACGCTTAGGGGATTCTATGGAAAAAATGTATAAATCATGTAAGGGTATAGGATAATACATTGTGAAGCAGCAAATTTGTACAGAATGAACAAATCCTGTGACATGTTTAAAACAATTGCTTACCATGACATTGGCTTTGACTGACATAGAAGCCTGACCCACACTCTGCCACACAAAAGCCGTTCTTCAGCAGATAGGCTGGGTCAGCACATGACAGACAGTCCTGAGGACCCGCCCCTTGGCATGAGGAACAGGAGTCATGGCAACCTGCAGAAAAAGGGGTCAAATATGCTATTCAGAATCCGAGCGGCGTCTATTCAAAGGGATAAAGTCTGCTTGATAAGCCGTGGTGAGAACTTTCAGAAGCGTGACTTAGACTACATGCCAGTGCGAACTGGAACAAAAGATGACCTTTTTGTGAAACCCAGGCTTTATAAAACATGCACACACACAGACACACATATATACACAAACACACACACGGCCCAATTACAGTACCTTCTTTTCACACGGTCCCCACTAAACCACACAGTGAGACGTCTATCTAATCTAATACAGAAAACGCTGACTAGAAGCTAAATTAGCCCAGATTTTGCATGGATAATAGACGACCCACTGAGATCTAACCTTAAATTGCCTTGCTCTTAGCAGCAACTATAATCAAAAGTGTAATTACTTTTTTCTGACTCAGGTTGTGCATTTTGGATTAGTTTCTATAAAAAGCTGGCCTTAAACGGATGAAATATTAAACAGGAGTCCCAAAGATTTCATGTAATACATTATAAAATTATCGACAGGAATTAATTTAAGTATTAAGTAGTTTAGACTAAACCAAAAATGGTGGTAAATGTATTAGAGGTTTAGGAATGTTGGCCTTGTCGATGGTTCTTAGCCAAATAGCAAAATAACTAAGAATAAAGACACACTGTATAGTTGTGATGAGTTTGGAGTTTCCCCTGTTTCTTAATTCGCCATCTGTCACTTTATCTCCAGCCAAATATTATGAATGATAGTATGAATAGTGTGTAGCACCATAACAGATCATATATTTTTAATCACTATTACAAACTATTAGACGAACATCATATGTACAGTACAGACCAAAAGTTTATATATATAATATATATACAGTACAGACCAAAAGTTTATATATATAATATATATACAGTACAGACCAAAAGTTTATATATATAATATATATACAGTACAGACCAAAAGTTTATATATATAATATATTTACAGTACAGACCAAAAGTTTGGACACAACTGCTCATTCAAAGAGTTTTCTTTATTTTCATGACTATGAAAATTGTAGATTCACACTGAAGGCATCAAAACTATGAATTAACACATGTGGAATTATATACATAAAAAAGTGAACTGAAAATATGTCATATTGTAGGTTCTTCAAAGTAGGCATCAAGAGAATGCCAAGAGTGTGCAAAGCAGTAATCTAAGCAAAAGGTGGCTACTTTGAAGAACCTAGAATATGACATATTTTCAGTTGTTTGTTATGTATATAATTCCACATGTGTTAATTCATAGTTTTGATGCCTTCAGTGTGAATCTACAATTTTCATAGTCATGAAAATAAAGAAAACTCTTTGAATGAGAAGGTGTGTCCAAACTTTTGGTCTGTACTGTATATGGACGGCTTGTTAACACCTCAAAAATAGTTTTTTCTGCTATTTCTTTTATTCACACTGCTTAAAATTGCAAGCCAATAGAAGATTTTTCATTCCTACAGCATCTACGGGAATGTTGTGCCTGAGAATCAGGTTTCATTGTGGATTGTTTGTTGAATTCCTGGCATTGGAAGGAGCAATCTGTTTAATGTGTAAAGCCTCATTTCAAAAGCGGCGAGCCCCTGAGAAACAGACCCCAAAACTAGTGCAGCATAAAATATAATGGTGCAGGCAGATTGAATGAATATAGTGCTGCAGATGCAAGTTCTGATGCAAGATCTCTTATAATAAACATAAGTGCATGTATAATTATCTGTCCCTCCTGACTGACAACTTATAAAGATGTAATAAATTGGGATTGATCCTTCAAATATGGTTACATTGGACACATGATGTGAGCAGAGGTGGTCTAATAATTATCCTTTTATTCATGTTGTCACTTGGGTTAGTTTTGAAATGTAATTATGATTATTACCTAACAATTGGCTGTTATTCAAATAATTATGAAAAATGATTAACACCACAAGCGTTTAACAACAGTAAACAGTAAACACTATTCCTGTTTGCATTCAAACGATAAAAATGGTGTCATGACACTAAAATCCAAATTTGATTAAATCACTACACTGTAGTATAGAACATTTTTAGTTCATCTTAATAAAATCACAATGAAAATAAAAATTCAATTTTTGCAATAATAATTTATTTCCATGTGCAGTGTTTTTGTTTATTGTAAAAAATAAAGTAAAAAATAAGTCTGGTTTAAGAGGTAGAGCATTTTCCACAACAAAATATGCTTGCTGCTACTCTAACTATGAAGTCATACTTTTAAGACTTGTGAAATGAAAAAAAAAAAAAAGGATGAAATAAAATGAAAATTAAATAATAAAAATGCCAATGATTTGTATGGTTAATAATTTTGCATATTTTATATATATATTTTTGGCAACCTAATCCTGTAAATCCTCCAGGATGTGCTTTTACCCACATCCTCCACTTCATTCAGATGGTTATTCACCCTCACATAAAAAACTAAAATATCATACTTTTTTATTAATATATTCCCCATCCCTAAATCCCAAACACATTTGTACATCTGTGGCTCTGATTCGTTTCAAAGTTCGACCTCCACTCATCTTCTTCACTTGCGACTCGCTTTCTAAAGATTTTCCAAAAATAATTGATGCCCAAGACTCAGTTTGCTTTCAGGAGATTTCTGTAAAGCTGCATAGTGACAATATTCGCTGCTAACAGTCGTGTTGGAGAAATAAATTTGAGTCGATTTGAATGCTACCGTGTATTTCTTCTCATCAGTTAACATTCAATCATATTAAACCCACTAAAATGCTGCCTCTGAGATGGAGATTCTACCTGCACTCGCTCTGTAAATTTGGACCAGTCCAATTTTTGGTCCGAGCTCATTACTAACGGAAATGAAACAGCGTAACAAGCTGCTGGAATGGCTTTTGGTTGGTCCAATGCTCCTGTCACACACCAGTTAACACCATCGCTGCTGCACAGTCCCTTCTGAATTGAAATGCCTATGGACTGCTAGTTTGTCAGGGCAGGCATGGCTTCTGTTTGGGTCCCTTGATATTCATGCAAGTTAGAGAAACATGCTGTGCGAGAGAAATGACTGAATATTCTAGATGAATGTAAGAAGCTATCTACTCTTCTACATCTTCCTAATATTCCTAACAAAATATCAGCTTTATGTTTGCATTGGTTTCCAAATAAAATCTTTGCTATCCAATCCTCATATCTATCTATCTATCTATCTATCTATCTATCTATCTATCTATCTATCTATCTATCTATCTATCTATCTATCTATCTATCTATCTATCTATCTATCTATCTATCAATCAAATTAAAATTCGGATGGCTATCAATCTCATTTGGTACTCCAAGGTTTTAAAATCATATCATTATCTGAAACAAAAGTTGGTGTCTGAGCACAGCGATTTGAATATCTGAAAACCGAATGATTGAATGAGAATTTGTGAACGTATCAGGAATACATTTAAAAATGTGTCTTTCAAAATGTCAATCTTTGAACCCTGCTATAAAACGAATTCGAGCTCGAAAACAAATCCCATCAGTATATCTGAGATAAACAGCTGTTAATATACAGCTATAAATGAAGAACTCAATAGCGTTGCATTTCACAAGCATGGGTTTTTTTTTCATAGTCATCTATGAAAGGATACGCTGTGTGTGTTGTCATGTGTGTGGGGTTCTTTCTGGTTTTCTCTTTTTTTAAGCACAGAAGATGGAAGATCACTCACTCAGGCACTGTGTGTGGTCTTGGTATAGTCCCGTCTCACAGGCGGCCACACACTGCCTACCGCTGAGCAGCAACGACCCACCACATGCTGTACACTCAAAGTCGTTCTCACAGGTGACACAGGAGGGGTGGCAGGCTGACAGAGAGAGAGAAGAAGAGAATGAGAGTGGGAGAGAGCAGGAGACAATAAATTAGGGCATAACACAATTGGAGACAACACAAGAGATTTAAAGTGTGCATGTGTGTGTGTGAGAGGGGGGGTATAAAGGGGGAAAAAAAGAGAAAGAAGGAGAGAAAGAAAGAGAATGAGTGTGAGTCACCAAAATATCCATGACAGATTGAGACGCTATTAAACCTGCTGTGTCAACCTAATTAACATTTCCATTTTTCATTTTTATTCTACACTGAACTTCAACTCAAACTGCAAGAGGTACGGCAGAAAAACAGAGGACAGGACAGGAACTGATGTGATGTGATTACGCCATAAAATCCAAGGTCACTCTTGGGGCGTATTAGACGCCCAGCAAGTGGTGTTCCAACCTCTGACCTCAGAATGAAAAGGGGATATTTTTAAGAGAAAAACAGCACGTTTTGACCTGTTCTTTTCAAGTTACACTCATACACATACGCATATACTGCTTATCAGCCTGACTATGTAGGCTCAGGGTGTGTGCAGGTGTGTGTGTTAAACTAATGTGCATTGGTCTGAGATGTTTCAAACACACCCTTTTAAAACACCCAGACCTAGTGAACCAAGACATCAGGAAAAGGTGGCGTTAACACCTTTATCATGCATGGAGTGCTTTATGGCTGAGAAACAGATTTTTTTTTTAGTTTTGAAACACTGCTGTGAACACTAAGATGAGTGCTGTTGATAGAATGAGAGAAAGCGGGGGAGAGAGAGAGAGAGCGAGAGAGAGAGAGAGAGAGAGAGAGAGAGAGAGAGAGAGAGAGAGAGAGGGAGCGAGATGAATCTCTTCAATGACAAGCATTAGAGAGAGAGAAAATAATAAAACAGTTAAATGTAAATGAGCTGCAAATGAGAGACAAATGTAGAAAACAATCTAATGGCCTTGAAACCTATGAAAGGTTCTATAAAAGAAAAACTCTTTAAGGATACCTGCACAGACTCGGCCTTTAGGAAAAAAACCATGAGGACAAACGTGCACACAGTGTCCTTTCCAGAGAAAAGCTCCAGGGTCTCTACAGCTATTACACTGATCCGGGGTAGTGGAGCATGCCAAACAGTCTGGATGACACTGGACCGCTGTACACACACACACACACACACACACACACACACACAAACACACAAGAACAGCGCATTAAAACAACTTCTCTCATAGCAGCAAATCAAGGTGACTGGACTCTGGTGCCGGTAAACTCATAACGATTTCTTTTAAACTTTACATTTTTTTATTCCCACTTTTTCCAAAATCTGGCAAACGATCTCTAATCATGCAAAGCAAGCTTCAATGTCTTTTCTTCCTTTTTCATTTGTGATTGCTACAAAAAGAAAATTCAAACTTGTATGAATGAAAATTATAATAAACTATAGAACTAAAACCAGTTTAAAGTTCACAAGTGTTTTTAGACCTTTAATAAGCAATCAAAGCTTGCCAGTGTTTTGCTGTTTACAATTTTCTCTTGTCCAGAAACTACCTCCACCTCTTTCCCATAAATAGTGATGGATGAAGCATGCACAAGGATCATTTTAACAATCCAATCAATAATTTTTGGTTAAAACCTCGGGAAATAGAGGACTCTAATAATACAGACTGCTGCTTTAAAATCTTCTCTTATTTATACATATTTAGAGACATCACACATACAGTGCAACCTCGATACGTTCTATGACTCCTCGTGAATAACAAACAAATGTGAGGTTTTGACTCTCCTTTTGATGGTTTCTTTTTCAAAGGGAATTGTACATGTACTGTACTGTAAACTCAACAAAAATTGTAAATTACTTGTCATAAATGTTTTATTTACTACTTTAAATGAATAATTTAAACATTTTATGCAATTTATTAGTACAAACTCTGTTTTGAAATGTTACTCCGAACTTTCAAGATTCCACTATATATATATATATATATATATATATATATATATATACAGTGAGGAAAATAAGTATTTGAACACCCTGCTATTTTGCAAGTTCTCCCACTTAGAAATCATGGAGTGGTCTGAAATTGTCATCGTAGGTGCATGTCCACTGTGAGAGACATAATCTAAAAAAAAAATCCAGAAATCACAATGTATGATTTTTAAACTATTTATTTGTATGATACAGCTGCAAATAAGTATTTGAACACCTGAGAAAGTCAATGTTAATATTTGGTACAGTAGCATTTGTTTGAGGTCAAACGTTTCCTGTAGTTTTTCACCAGGTTTGCACACACTGCAGGAGGGATTTTGGCCCACTCCTCCACACAGATCTTCTCTAGATCAGTCAGGTTTCTGGCCTGTCGCTGAGAAACACGGAGTTTGAGCTCCCCCCAAAGATTCTCTATTGGGTTTAGGTCTGGAGACTGGCTAGGCCACGCCAGAACCTTGATATGCTTCTTACAGAGCCACTCCTTGGTTATCCTGGCTGTGTGCTTTGGGTCATTGTCACGTTGGAAGACCCAGCCTTGACCCATCTTCAATACTCTAACTGAGGGAAGGAGGTTGTTCCCCAAAATCTCGCAATACATGGCCCCGGTCATCCTCTCCTTAATACAGTGCAGTCGCCCTGTCCCATGTGCAGAAAAACACCCCCAAAGCATGATGCTACCACCCCCATGCTTCACAGTAGGGATGGTGTTCTTGGGATGGTACTCATCATTCTTCTTCATCCAAACACGTTTAGTGAAATTATGACCCAAAAGTTCTATTTTGGTCACATCTGACCACATGACTTTCTCCCATGACTCCTCTGGATCATCCAAATGGTCATTGGCAAACTTAAGACGTGCCTGGACATATGCTGGTTTAAGCAGGGGAACCTTCCATGCCATGCATGATTGCAAACCATGACGTCTTAGTGTATTACCAACAGTAACCTTGGAAACGGTGGTCTCAGCTCTTTTCAGGTCATTGACCAGCTCCTACCGTGTAGTTCTGGGTTGATTTCTCACCTTCCTTAGGATCATTGAGACCCCACGAGGTGATATCTTGCATGGAGCCCCAGTCCGAGGGAGATTGACAGTCATGTTTAGCTTCTTCCATTTCCTAATGATTGCTCCAACAGTGGACCTTTTTTTACCGAGCTGCTTGGCAATTTCCCCGTAGCCTTTCCAGCCTTGTGGAGGTGTACAATTTTGTCTCTAGTGTCTTTGGACAGCTCTTTGGTCTTGGCCATGTTAGTAGTTGGATTCTTACTGATTGTATGGGGTGTACAGGTGTCTTTATGCAGCTAACGACCTTAAACAGGTGCATCTAATTTAGGATAATAAATGTAGTGGAGGTGGACATTTTAAAGGCAGACTAACAGGTCTTTGAGGGTCAGAATTCTAGCTGATAGACAGGTGTTCAAATACTTATTTGCAGCTGTATCATACAAAGAAATAGTTTAAAAATCATATATTGTGATTTCTGGATTTTTTTTTTTAGATTATGTCTCTCACAGTGGACATGCACCTACGATGACAATTTCAGACCCCTCCATGATTTCTAAGTGGGGGAACTTGCAAAATAGAAGGGTGTTCAAATACTTATTTTCCTCACTGTATATATATATATATATATATATATATATATATATATATACATATATATATATATATATATATATATATATATATATATATATATATATATATATATACATATATATATATATATATATATATATATATATAGAGAGAGAGAGAGAGAGAGAGAGAGAGAGAGACAGAGCGAGAGCGAGAGAGAGCGCGCACGAGAAAGAGATACATGCTGTTAGAAAAGAAAAAACTGATGCATGTTCAGCATGCTTACATTTGTGTATTACTAAAGATGTAATCAATTTAAAGGTGTAATCCAGTAAACTGTAAACTGCTCAAATGGCACTGATACAGCCATGATACATAAATACATACATGATTTACAAACAGATACATGAAGAGCTCGTTCTTCAGTAGTAAACTGACTCTCTATATCTTTTTCATCTCTAATCCCTAACACAGACCTTAACCAAATTAAAAATTTGTGCTATTAAATAGCAAAAGTAAAATACAGTGAAAGGGGCTGAAGAAATAATATTATTTGTCTATTGTATATTTTGAACCATGCAACAAAAAAAAATAAAAACGGCTACTACACAAATATATTCCATCTTTACTATTGAAGACCCTGCTAAATAATGAGCACATAAATATCTTACAGCAAACCTATTTGGTGTCATTTCTTTTTGGACTGGGTGTGAAGGAATGCAAGATAACACTGGGATGCTGAATGTAATGATGCAGACAATATCTGGCTGCATGTTCAACAGCAGCAGACGTTCACCAGCTGTGTGAATAACAGTTATCGCCACTATTGAGTCAGACCTTAATAAGCGGACTCAATGGTGTAGGACCAGAAGCAGTGTTGATTTATACAGTAACACATTGCTTGAATCCTTTTTTATTGTCCTAAAATAATAAGAACTACACAGGAATTAAAAAAAATCGGAACATATAATGATTTCACAAATCGGTTACACAACAGTAAGTGCATTCAAAATAGCATAAATTAAAAAAAAAAAAATAATTTAAAAAAAATATTGTTAATCAAATAGACATGATTACATTTGTGGGTATAACTAAAGATGTAATCAATTTAAAGGTAATATCCAGTAAACTGCTCAAATGGCACTGATACAGCCATGATACATGAACATATACATGATTTACAAACAAATATTGTTAATCAAATAACACACAAAAGTTCTGCATAAAATTCAAGAGCAAGGTAAAAAGTAATAGAGGTCCACACTGGTGCACAATCACAACAATGAATCAATTAACCAGAATCCCAGCATGCTAGCAGGAGCTATCTATCAGATGCATGCTGCCCACTATCAAGTATGATTAACTGGAAGAGTGCTGAATGCAAAAGGGGGAAAGGACTGTTTTCTCAAAGAACTCTGTTGGGAACTAAAAAACCCAATTATCTTCCCACAGTCAAGCACAAGATTCATTTGCTCTGTTGTTTTGCCTCTTGTTAGTTCTCACAGGTGCCTTAGCATGAAGTCGCGTGAACTTTAGTAAGCACGGACACATCTGTATACTCAGACTCATAAATAACATGTATGTGAATACTGGCATGAGCAGAGCAATGCTAATGTGAAGTGCATTGTGGCAAGCAATTTGCAATGTTCTTTCTGGTTTAGTGTCAAATGCCATCTGTTCACTGAAATCCCAAGTATGTCTGAATTAAGATCAATGCTGTCCTGGAATTGGAAATAATTTCATTCATAAATGCCATTATTTTTTATCTGTACAACTGCAGCTTACATTCGGAAACACATCTCACCTGGATGGCACTCTTGGCAGCATTCTCCCTGCTGAGGCATAGCAAGTGTGCCAACAGGACATGTGGGACAGGAGCGCTGGTAACAAGTCACCTGACCATCCCGACACTGGCACTCCCGACACGGACCATCGCTTACACTCTCCAGATTCTGAATCACACACACAAAAATATGTCAATCCTTTAAGAAACACTTGTATCTGACATCACCATCTCCTTACACCACTATTTAAAGGCATTTCACATCTTTGACAAAATATCTCTAACACAGTGGAACGTGTATGAAGTAATATTGACTTACGGCAAGACGTCTGAAACTCTTCACATTGGATTTCTCATTCTGAAGAATACAATAGTTGTCAGGAGTTTGGATTATTTATAATAACGTACAGCATATATTTTATACTATAGCACAATATTGCTGATGTGTTGTATTTATTTTCCAAACCTGATTTTCTAGGTGCATATACACACAAAAACTGACTGATGGTTTACACTCTGGGCAGCACTTCCCATTTAAATACAGCAACTCTTCCCCCTGGGACACAATGACAATGTGTAAAAAAAAAAAAAAATCAATCAATCAATCAATCAACAATCAGACAGTCAGTCAAATCATAGCAATAATGCAACATGCAATCTATTACTGTAGCATTTTATGCTGCTTGCTAGTGTTGGTCGGCTTCATCCACGAGAAAGGCCTCTATAAGAGATTGCTTGATTACCACTTTGTTCCTTATTTGAAAGAGATCAAATCTCTTTAGTAATGGAAACTATATTATAAAAGCTTTCTCCTCTCACCCTCACTCAAACACTGGCTGACTATGATGCTGAGAATTTCTCATTAGAAATAGTAGATATATGCATCCATTGTACCATCAATGATAAATACATTACACTCACATTATCTTCCAAACACTTCCTGGTCCAGTCACACACACTTAACAGCTGCAACACTTCAATGCCTTGATGTGTGAATGTTCATATTTGCGACATAAATCAGTATATAAATCTGGAGAGGGATGCGGTCGTTTCTCCTTGGTAAAAATTCAGGTCAGTTCCATTTTTGGACCCCGACCAGAAAAGGCAAAAGGCACAATATGCACTCATCCTGTATCCTAATGAAAGCTGACCTCAGTCCCGTCTCTCATATGGTTATACTTCAGTGGCCATACCATAATAAAGAAAAGTGCACACTAAAGGATGTAAGAATCCTTCAAAGGTCACATTTCAAAGCACGTCTGCAAAACCTTATGCATAATTCTGGACAAATTTGACAATGTCGTCACGTTGGATAACCTCTTCAATATTCATTCTAAAACCCCTTCAGAAGTAAAGCTGCATTATAGCTCATGTTCTTAGATATTCTTGTCTAACATTTAAAATAACTATTTGGAGTATTTAAGCCATGTATATAAATATAGATACACCATGTGGTGCGCCTACCCTTGGGCACTCCAGCCTGGCACACTCAGCATGTTGGCATAAAACCTGGCCACGCTGGCACGTGCAGAACTCGCAGCCTGTACCGTTCCACATGTCTCCATGATAACGTGTTGTACCCTCGTATAAGCAGCTGCCTTTGGTGGAGACACACTCCTCACAACACTGGCCGGGCCGCTTCACCTTCATCTCACCCTGACAGAACACACAATACAGATCAAGTTTGAACTTTTGGATATTAGAGGGTCATTATTACATGAAAATTATTCCATTTTGTATATGAAAAAAGTCAGCTTTCATGTGCTCTAGACTTTCGACTGGATTTGTCTCAACACCTGTAGCCAGCAACAGGTTTTCTAGCTGCTGCTCATGCTGTGTCAAACAGCAGCATGCTTAGAGAAAAGCATGTATCTGCCCACGTCCACATACAAGAGCTCACAAATGTCTATGGTTGGTTCATGTCAGTGGCAGCACAAAGAGACATCAGAAAGAACTGCCAATTTTGATCCCTCTGTAATCATCTGGATTCAAACATGAAATCTTGGTAAACTTATTTCTGGTACACAAATGTAGACCAGAGAAAAATTAATTTTACACAAGAAACAACTTCAAGAAACATGTCAAACACAGCTATACAAAGCCTTTCACTAAAACCTGAAATGTGGTATGTTATTACAATTAGAGCAAAAATATATATATTTTTTTACAATTTTTTAGCTGTGGGTTATTTTACTCCAAAACAAAAACTAGCCCATGACTAGATTATTGTGTGTTATTGTGTATAATAGAGGAAACATTTGGTGTAATAGCTTTTAAATGACCTTGTCACACTGGGGATGGAGGCATTTCTCGGTGTGACACCGCGATTGGCCACGGTGACACACACAGGTGGTACAACTGCTTTTCTGCCACTGCTGACCATCCTGGTGAGAGAAGACATGATTTCAGATTTGAAGGCAGTAGAGAAAAAACAATTCTCACAGTCTTCCTTGGCAAGCAGAACTCTAGCTTTCCAAATCAGCCACATATTGCTTCAGTTTTATCATTCAAAAAGGTTGTTCACAGTATACTAAAGGATTTTATTGTTGCCGATGTGAAATCCAATAATTATTCACAGTTGTAACCAATATGCTAGTCATTACAGCTTTAATATCTAATGCGCGATTAATAAAAGAACAAATCATGCAGATGAAAGTCCTTAGAGATCGAGAATTAATATACTTCAGAAACGTTTCATACTGTGCTTGTTCATCAACTGTAACTCCTTTTCCTCATTGGATTATGATTGACATGACACATCACTGACCACACTTCGATGATTCAATAATTACATGTACATCATAGAAATCGATGAGTCATATGCAAACGTTAGGAGAGGAATTTGTAGACAGAGAAAACAGCATAAAAATAAAATAAAAAGAGACAGAATTAAAGAGGGTGTTCATGATGAGAACGCTCTGCACATAAAGTGCTGCTTTAACACCTCATTTTCTTTCAAGCTGCCTCTGTCTTGAAAGAATATTGACCCTCTACACTGCTCTGCTCTGCTCTCAAGACCTGGAATAGCAATATTTTTCTATGTACCTTGTACTCTTTGCCAGCTATGCATGGGTTTGAGATGCACTGAGGACAGCATTGTCCTGGCTGGATTACCAGGTTTTCATTCTGAAAAGGGCAAAGAAATATGATTTATATGGGTATTACAATTGCATAACATGTCATATAAAGTGAGGAGAAAATCCTGATATATTAAAGAAGAAAATTCATCTGGTCCTAACCAGGCTCTACAAATATATAATTAAGTAATAATGAAGTATAATCATAATAAACATATAACATGATTTTGGTGGAATTTCCAACAGTTAAACTTGTTACATCACCTGAATGTTTTTGAAGTTTAAAGGTTTAAAGGTGTTTGGATTTGTTGCATGACCCAGTTTTGGTCTTGCATCAGCTTTCATACACAGTAGCTTCATAAATGCATCCAAAATGCATTGATATAAAAAGTTTCTTTTCAGCTTAATGAATGCACAAACTCTTCACCACCATTCAACCTCACAGTTGTTAAAGGGCATTTTTGTGCTATGCCATGTTTTATTTCCACCAAATCGAGCATTGCATTATTAGCACAAATCTCCAATTTCATCTCATACTCCGCAGGTCTGTGTTTCAGAATTGCTTTTTCAGACTTTTTTCTGCTCTAACTTTGCAAACCTACACCATTCTAGCATTTTCTTTTATTGAGATAACAAGCTTAATTCCTTTCATCCTTTAAAAAAAAAAAAAATTGATATAACATTTAAAGTAAAGAAGCCAGCAAAACTCAAAATTCAGCGCTTGGGTTCTTTGTCGCTTCTCATATCAAACATTGGGGTTAATGTGCTAGAATGTCACTCCTTGAATTACACAATGGTTTAAAAAATGTCCTAAAAATGTCCTGGTATATTTGGTGTACTTCAATGTAGAAAGGGTTATTTTTTTGAAAATAGCCTTATAACCCACTAAAGCAGCAACAGTTGCTTCTGTGTGATGATTGCTTATATCTTTTCTGACATTTTAGGTCATTGACCAATTTTATGCACTCTTTGTGAAGCTACATTATATTAGATATACTTACTAATAGGGCCTAGTTAGAGCAATGCAATATTTTTTTTACGTTGTGCTGTTTCTTTTTTACATCACTGTTTCTTGCAGCTGAAATACTAATAAAATTAGGACAATAAATGAAATTGCCTTTGGAAGTGAAACTGTTTGGACTGTAATTACCGGCTTGCATGTGATGGGTTGGCACTCTGCGACCGAGCACTGTGTCTGTCCATCTTTACATTCACACCTTGTACAGGGACTGGGACTCCATAACTCTCCATCCCTGTGCTCTTCTCCCTCCCAGGAGCAAGAAGCTGTAAAAAAGAAAAAAGTTATGCTATAATGTTTACATTCATCTGCAACTATATGTGTGAAAGTAAGTACTTTCATTTGTTTATTGTTGTCGTTCTGTTTTATATATTCAGCTTCAGAGAGCCAGGAGTGAAATAAGGACACAGTGATGTTGCTCAAGAGATTAAAGCAAGATACAAGACTGCTCCAGATACAATTGTGAAGCGAAAGTGTGTACATCAAGTAAAAAAATAATGCTCAACTTTATAAGAAAGAGCAGGATCTAGAGCTCGGAGACAGAGCATATCAATTATGAAACAATATTGGGCCCCACAGATGTATAGTACAGTTTTAACATAACTAAAACCATTTCTTTCTTTCTGTTTCTTTGCTCTTGTTTCTGTGAGAAAGTGTGATAAGATATTTTGATGCAGAAAAAAGTGTGCACCAGGTATTAATGGATTGCGCACACACAGCAATTTCAATTATTGATGATGGCATTGTAAATTGACTCGTAAATTCTGTTTCAAATGAAATCACTATTTCATTTATGAGGAAGTGATAATTTACCTGAATGAGTGCAATGTTTTATCTGGAATTTAGGAGGTGAGGAAGCGTCACCTTTTCTTGCCGAATGCCATGCAAATATGGTTATGAAGGACAGGCTGTGTATAATGTGCATGTGAATACATTGAACATGTGACTGTCAAAGAGACTTAATTTAACTAGCAACAATATACTAAACTCCATGATTGTCAGGATTTCCAGCTAAAGCTAAAGTTGTACTTATTTAAGTTATTTCTCTGCCATTTTAGAAAGGTTTCAGTAATTCTGCACTCTTACCTCCATTTCGGGCACATTTAGGGCAGCACTCTCCGACTGGGACATACGGAGTTTGTCCTCTGCCACAGCTGAGGGGAGGACAGGCAGGAGGGACACAGGTCACTTTCCCAGAGGCACATGTACACACTGAACACTTGGACTCGTTCCACTGGCTGTCATGCTGGACAAGAAGACAGCGAGACAGAAAGAGAGGTTATGAGGTTGTGGGACAGTTTCTGTTTGCTTTTTGAACATGATATTGGTATTGTCAGTCATTGTGGCTGCCGATAACTTGTTTAAATGGATCAAATATAAGTCTTTATTCGAATCCATTCTTCTAAAACATACTTCTAAAATGCATTTCTATGAAAATTTGGACGGACAATGGGGCAAGTTCATTAGCTGCGGAATTATGCCCCTGTGCCAACATAGCCAGCTTCTCTAAGTAAACGCCACTCGGCTGGAAGCGACACCATCAGAATGTTAAGCAGAACAGCAAGCAGCCTGTCAAAGGAAGACCAACAAGAGGCCAGTTCTGTTAGAAAAGACTGGGGCGCTAACAAGAAAGCAATTGTGCACTGACTGGCCACTTAACACTCTAGAAGTAGCAGGATCTACCAAGAGTCTAGTCTGAAGCTTTTGGCATGTTTTACTGGGCCCCGTCCACAGGATTGTCACTTACCCCATACACTGCTCCCTGATGCTGGCAGGAGGCGAGCGACTGTGGGAAACACTCCGGACAGCATCTGTTTGCAGGGATTCTCAAACGCTCTCCCTGGGAACACATACAGACCGCTATGTTAGCGCAATATCATTAGCATTGTTAGAGACCCTTAAATGTCCAGACATGACTCGTTGATTGCAATGCGGCAGAAGGCGGACAGACTATCGACTTCCGAAATTATTAAAAAAGGACAGTGAGACTTAATGATGGATTTTTAATACCAGGCTGTGATTCACTGAGCATGACAAGCAGTGCTTTAGCGACAGCGTTAATAAAAAAGCATGAAAACAGATGCCAGATGCATTGATTGACTTTGCAAAGTTTTACTTGATCGCATAGTGCAGCGAAGTACAAAATGGAATATAAATCTGTTGCTTTCACTTAATTACATGCAGTAGAGGAATTCAATGAGCTTGAAGCATGTCTCTTGAAAAGGCATGCATATACAGTATTGAGCAGTCTGGCTAATGGAGCCATCCATTTATTCATCTCAAAGGCTCCTGTGTCAATCCATCTTATATATCCATCCGTCTATCCATCCGTCTATCCATCCGTCTATCCATCCGTCTATCCATCCATCCATCCAACTTACTCTATTTGCTCCATCAATCAATCAATCAATCAATCAATTAAGCCACTCATCCTTACATCTATTACCTGCTTCACTTATAGAATCGATTTTAGCAACAACAAAAAAAAGTCCGCCTTACCCTTTGAAAGTCACACTGAGGATTTTGGCATTTCGTAGCTTTGCACATGACAACGTCGCTGTGGCAGGTGCAGTCTTGACAAGCGTCTGGTTTCCATGACGTATTGTTCTGTAATGAGTCAAACAGAGACAATAATAAATAGACAGCTTCGGGTATGGCTACATACTCATCTGTACAAGCTGCTGCTGTGTAATATCGCAGTTCCTGGAGCATGTGTCACTAAATTATAAAGAACCGCAGCCAATGTTTCTATGATTAACATAAGGGTGTTCAGGGTTGCTTAGCGAATAAATCACTTACAAAAATCATGAGAAATACCATTAAATACAATCATTTTGTCCTAATAATTTAATTAAGAATTGTATTTGTTTTCCTATACACAACTGCCTCCCCTTCCAAATTTTGTTTATGACTGAATACATGTTTTTAGTTTTCTACATAGTAATAAACTTATACTAATATAGCTAACATGTACCAAACTGTTTTTTCTCCTTGTTCCATGCCTCATGTTTCTAAGTTTTGATCTTATTTTGTTTCTCCCATTTACAGTTTCTCCTCTTATTGATTTATACACTGTTCACCTACCCTTGGCTGTTCAATGTTTATATTTATGCCTCCATTTTTGGATTGTTTGCTTTTAATTTATTTATCTACCTGGACTTTAAACTGTTAATTGGATTCTTTCAGAACATTTTATGAATTGATAAATGGTAAAAAATTTATGATGTTCTTTAATTAATACAATATTGCATATTCAGGATAAATTTTCAAGTGGTGATATGAGGACAAGAGGAGATACATAATCTTTAATAACCATAACGAATTATTTATTATCTACAGTGTGAAAGCATGTAATATAACACAGAAATTGTTTGTGTTTCAAGAGTGAGAAATGAAAGTCAGGAGCTGTAGACCCTCCATGGTGTTAAAGGGGTTAAAAAAAAAACATATGAAAGAGGATTGAAAGAAAGCAAAATGCATGATATGGTAGTTTGATGGTGGAGGAAATGGTCCGTCGTGACATGTTGACACTCAGTAAGTTGAAAAGCAGCAGTGCGCTGAAGGTGATGTGGAAAGTCCTCCCAGTGGGAAGTCTGACAGTTATCATATTATTACCTGTATCAGTATTCCACACCATTAGTGCTTCTGACATCAGAAAGTCAAAAGATAGCCAATGCCAAACTTTAGCAAACAAAAAAAAAAAGAACTATTACTTGTGCATTGTCTGAATGCTTATAATGGTATTAAAATTAGAGAATAATGTGAACAGATCACTGACGGCCACCAAATTAGACAGACACTTACAGAACACAGACTCTTAAAAATCCCAGTGGAAAAAAGCCAGCGAGGATCTGATGTACATTTTATGTTGTTATTGCATTTGTTTGCTGTGCAAGTGGTACTGATCTAATAAAATTAATGACAGCATTTCAATGCTCCAAAAACACTACGTTATGAGACATTAATCTTAAAAACAAACTTTGTTTACTGTTCATATTTATATGGCAATTAAGATATATGTGAGTTTGCAGAATCTGCAGAATTTGCAGATGACAAAGCAAAGATAACCATCCTGGGTAGACTTTTTTTAATGAACATTCTAGTTTTAGCATCACGTATGAACACCTGTGTACTGATGTTTTAGCACAGTTTGGAGGCAGAACGATGGGTAATTCCCAAAAATGTGCAGGTAAAATTGAGTCGCCTGGTTTAATATAAACTGTATGGGACACAGTAATGAATCTCATTTGAAACAGAGGCACCATCTGTGCTGCACAAGTAAAACGGAGTCCATGGAGAACAGAAGAATGCTTTCCCTTGGGGAATTCAGCACTGCTAATAAAACTCAGAATGGCATTTGGTAAAGTGGTAGCAAGTTGCTAGAACTTAAGAGACTAATGACAGACACTCGTTTGCTTTTCGTCACAAGTATAAAAAGAACTACAGAGAAAGAAGCCTGGCTTTACATTCGTATTGTTTGACAACATCTCAAGGCATTGCTAGGGATGGTAAATACAGGTTATACTCACCCCAAAATATTGCACTTCCTAATATGCATTAATGGCTGGATTACTTAACACAAATACAGTTGACTATAGGTGTCAAATTAATTGTTTATTACATACTATATACTACAATATTAAAAGACACATAAACACTTCAGCATTTTAATTCATTCAAAAGGTGTTCAACAGAAGTGAGGTTAGAACTCTATAGCAGGTCACTAAAGATCTTCCACTCCAATCCATGTAAATCATATCCTAAAGGAGCTTGCTTTGTGCACAGGGACATTGTCAAACTGGAACAGGTTTGGTCTCATTGTTCAGATGAAGGGAATATTGTGTAACGTACATAAAATTCACATTTCGCTACGTACCTCGGTTTTTAAGTAGGGGGAAGGGGGAAGAAATTCCTTGTCACAGATCATTATTATTACCATTTGTGCATATCAACAGTTTACATTTTTAAAACTATTTTAAATCTAAAGTCTGATTGGTTAAATAATATACAAAATAATATTTTAGAATATTTTATAAAAATAAAATATATTCTTTTTATAAAATACAGTAATCCTCTTTTATCGCGGTGGTTACGTTCCAAAATGGCCCGCGATAAATGTAAAACCGCGATAAACGGATGCCACCCAAAAATGCTATATTATGTATACAGTACTATACTGTGTTAACTTAATTTTTTAATGAATAATTATATTTTCATCATATATTTCAACATAAAACTCCATAAAAACAATTCCCTATAAGTGTTTTGGTCTGTGAGAGACTGGGAAAATCAGCCAAACAAATGAGTTATCTGGAAAATGCAATTCCGCGATAAACAGAGGGCACGAGATTTGCGGTAACGTAGGGATTATTGTATTCTAATATATTATACTGTTCAGATTTTGATGATCGGATATGTTGATAATAATAAACTGTTAATAAAAAACAATTTATTTTATATTATATTTATTTAAAGCAATTATATGTTTAGCATAAAATTCCCCTTAGCTGTGCCAAAATTTAACCGAACTGTGACTTAAAAACCGAGGTATGTAACGAACCGTGAATTTTGTGTACCGTTACACCTTTTTATATATATATATATATATATATATATATATATATATATATATATATATATATATATATATATATATATATATATATATGAATGAGAGGTCTGTATAGTGAATAAATATTTAATGGCTGCTTATGTGTTATGTGTTATGACAGAGCCGCCACTTAGCTAGCTGTTTTGCTGTTTTCTGTGTGTGCAACATATACCGTAACTAAAAGCTAATGGAGTGTGTAGGTGTGTGTGTGTGTGTGTGTGTGTGTGTGTGTGTGTGTGTGTGTGTGTGTGTGTGTGCGCGTGTGTTTGTGTGTAATATATAAGACAAATTATGATTATGAAGAACCCTAGCCAGAAAACAAATACACTGTTATTTGCAGTTCAAAGATCATCAGGTAAATAAAATAAATAGCATGTTCTAATCTCAAATTTCAAATTAATTAAACAATCACTGGGTCCAATAAATTTAAATTTGATTTGAAAAAGGAGTCAGAACAGCAAAACTATTTAGCATTACTATGCCTTAATTACATTCACAGTTTCTCAAGTTACCGTATTTTTCGGACTATAAGCTGCTACTTTTTTCCCCATGTTTTGAACCCCCGCGGCTTAAACAACGAAGCGGCTAATTTATGGATTTTTCCTGGGGTTTTCCCGGTTTCACAAGCTTCAAGCCAAAAAACTGAGCAACATAACATTAGACCAATGAAATTTCCGAACGTAAACGAAAAAACGCACCTCACCTGTGTTCTGAGCTGCACGGCATCGGGAGAAAAACTTCCAGGCTATTCCCAAAATGCCGCTCTGCTCTTAAAGGAGCCACAACATATTTCACCCCGTTACACCGTGTAACAGACACTGTCTTTCGTTAAAGCCTGTGTAAAGCTCATTAGTTTCAGTGTAGACACCTGCGGCTTATTTATGTTTAAAATAAAAATCTTTGTCAAATTCAAAAATCTTTGTCAAATATATGGGTGCGCCTAATAGTCCGGAAATTACGGTAAAATTACGATGTGCCTACTACAAATTAATTTGTAGGGTTCAAAAACAAAATAGAATCGATCTAATTATTCTATTAAACCTGGAAAAAGGTTTTCTATGCAGTATTTTTGCTGAGCCAGCATATCTAACTGTCATTTCAGACATAGCTTACATACATTGGAGAGGAGCCTAAAAAAAAAACAAAAAAAAAACATGCGCTAAACATAACCGCTTAGACTGCTGGTCTACATTTAGTTGACATCCATGACCTTACTGTGGCGCCAGAGATCGAGTGACAAAATTAGACTTACTGTCAGGAAAAGAAATAACTCTAGCATTTGTTTCTAGCATGCCTGGTACATTTCAGATCACAGCAAATGTTTTAGTGAAAAGCTGTCACCACAATCACTATATCACTGTATAAATTAAGAGTGTTTCAACCGGATTCTGTTTCAAATTGAGTTCCAAATAGATTCCACTAGGATCAAAAGTACTCTTTGGCAAGATAGTGGCGAGGAAATTAAAGGTAATTAATGCTCTTTTTCTGCCAGCTGCTAGTCTCTATCAGTCTAAAGAGGAAAACATGATTTCCCTGACCACCACTCCTCCTGTCAACCTGCTACATAGCAGCAATGTTACTGTTTGATTAGCTCAGAAGATGGAATTAAAAACTGACAGAAAAATCTTCAATGCTCTTATAATATTTAGTACAGACTTTGAACTTGCCAATGTATGAAGTAATGTTTAACTCTTTAAACTCAGGCAGTCCATGCTTTCCTATTCAATGTACTGTAGTGTAATCATTCCTAGAAGATAATGAATAACATTTTTGAATAACTGAATCATAAGCCACATGTTTATGGGGTTAGCGATCCGCAATGTAAGAGTCAATGCAAGAAACGATTTCAGGCTTTGTCTGTATTAATATGTTACAATACATCACTGGTGAAACTAGGCTTTACTCTTCTCTATGTCCTGGATAAACACACAGCCTTTGCTTTTATCTGCTTTCTGTCTACATGACATGTTTAAGTTAAGCGAGAGGAAGCACCGCTGGCATAGGTCACGCCGTAATATATATTCAGACCATGTTCCAGTTTGGCTGCAGGAGCACCTTTGAGAAATCAATTTCAAGAAAGAAATGACATCTTTTTGGGGGATTTTAGGGTGAAAATCCAAATCTGCATCATGACCAGTTGCAATTTATTTCACTTGTCTTAATAATAATTGCTTAAAATAAAAAGTCTATTAAACTTCAGCTAAATAATAATACACTTCAATATAACACTATTATCTGTTCTGTGTATTTTGATTTCCAGCTTGTTAAGATATATTAAGCACTAGCCAGATAAATATACACGCACGAGGGCAGGCAGATGCTGAATGATTCACCCTCATCCAATTTTAGCGAGTTAGAAACACAAAAACACAGAAAAACAAACAAACACCTCCCACCATGCCTTAGTCACTATCTAGTTACCATGAGTTGTCCAGTTCAACAACTTCACAACTGGGTACAAGTTCTATAAAAAGGATAAAACTCTGTTCACACTAATTCACTAGATATGCTGACCAATCTGAGAGCTGACTGTGAATTACTATTACGAGTAAAGCTGTCGATTAGAAAAGAGACAATTATGAAGACTAGATTATAAAAAAGCATTCACAGAAAAGAACAAATCATTAGCTCGCACTTTCTCTCTTCATATATATTAGGTTTGTAATGGTACAGTGCACATAGGTACCCAAGGCAATCCTTTTTATGTGCGGAACATAGTTCAAATCAATTTTCCCTCATGAATTTATTAAGTGACAGACGGAAAGTTTGTTTAGTCTCCAACTTGCACTTTGAGCACAAAGACTATTTTTTTTATTAATATTAAACGTGAAAACATTCACAACAATGCCAGAGGCATAAAAAGAAACTGGAGTTAGTGCAGTTTCACTGTGGCTACTCACTCCATACTGGAAATACTGGATTTTTAGTGCGCTGAAATACGATTTTAGAGCATTGTGAAACTCAGATTTAGTTTTTTACAACAGTCTAGCGATATGGATTCTTTAGTGTTTTGTGTCCAGCTTCAAGAATTTCTCTTAACAATAGAAAATACTGACAATTCCACATATCGAGGGAGTGAATGAATGAAGGATGGAAGGAAGGAATGAATACATTTGTTGGTCTGCTGAAATAAATAGAACAGTTAAGTAAAATGTATTTTTTAGAAAATTAAATATTAAATGAAAAACACACACACACACACACACACACACACACACACACACACACACACACACACACACACACACGCATATGTACATCTGTTTTACCCAAATCGGGTCTAACAACTTTGGGATTAACATGGGGTCTTTTCATTTATAATTTCATGTAATCCATTTAATTTGTGCCAATTTAATCGATAAACAATATAATAAATAAAGTGTATTGCATTCATTTAATCAATTAATTGTATTTTTTATTAAATATTATAAACTATTAGTTTATATATTATTTAACCAAGCAGGAATTCAATGAAAGATTTTTTCAATTGTTTACAAATCTTAATAAAAATTGTTTTTTCATTTCTTCCCCCTAACTGTACTGAAATTGAACTGAACCGTGTATTAAAAACCAAGAACCGTGAAAAAGTAAATAACAAGCTACTGTAGATCAAATTGCTGAAGAAGTCAATGCTGGTTCTGATACAAAAATAAATAAAATGGCCATGAGGGGGAAAAAATGTAAAAGCTGACATGGGTCAATTGGCTTTTATTGTTATTTCCATTATATACAGCTGGTACAATACCCATTAATGCATGAGATATATTTAAAGAGCATAGCAGGTGTAAAAATTGAGACTGAAAACTTGTTTGATTATCCAAAAATCGCAGGTAAGTCAAACTTGTCAAATAATTGCTTTATAAACACGAGGAAAAAAAAAAGGGTAACACAAATACCATAAACATTCTCATATTGCAGAAGGGAAACAAGCAACAGGTCAAAACAACCATGGTAAGAGTCAATCAATATACAATGTGAGTTAAGAAGGACTGGAAGCTGTGACCATACACAGCAAGTCGAGGGCAAACGAGGACAGCTAGATGACAGAATTGGGGCAGATGACACTAGCATATCAAACCCCTTTGGTGACACGTATATGCCTTAGTTCACAAGGAAAGTGAAGAACAAATTTTCATTATTACTGCCTGAAATTATTTGCCTAAATGTGTCAATACATTAGTTCAATAACCTAAAAATACAAATGTGTCACGCAATGTTTTTATCACAGCAGGAAGTCAGTCAGTTACACTGTACAGATTAAAACATTCAAATGTATTCAGTGTTTGTACTTTAAATTGGTTTCTCTTTAATGTATATCACCACAATGCTAACCTAGAATGATTACATGCAAATTTCTGGGAAAGTAAGTGCTTACTATAGGCTTCAGAAAGCTGATGGACATTAGACTGTTAGGATAAGAATTGGTAAAATGTGGCATTTACACTGGAGTGGTGCTCACAACTTTTAGAATTTCTTGAAAGTACATTATCCTTTTTCCTAATTAAGCTTAAAAAGGTGCATTTATTAAATAGGGTACATTTTGGTACATTTACAATTGAAACATTTACATTTTTAAAGGTATACTGTTTTCACATATCTTGAGGAAAGATACATATTAAAAAGGGATGCTAAAATCTCGAATTTATTAAAAGTTGTAAGCTTCTTCCTCTACATAGAATTTAAGGTCATAATGAAGAATTTTATGTATTTTTTGGTCTTCAGCACTTTTTGTATGTTGCATTTCCCCTCACTATACAAACTGATGAGTGATGCCTGGTGATGTAATGGTTCAGAAATGGTACTTCAACACTTTTAACTATCTTCCTTCTGAATGTGTGTGTGCGTGTGTGTGTGTGTGTGTGTGTGTGTGTGTGTGTGTGTGTGTGTGTGTGTGTGTGTGTGTGTGTGTGTGTGTGTTTGCACGTAGGTGTATCCTCAAGGCTACATTCACAAGGAATTTTTGCCATCTGTCAGAAAAGGCATTTGGTGAAATGTTTGTATCTTGTGCTAGCCCCATTGTAAGCTGCCCTTCCCCTAATGAACAGCTCTGAATGTGAACAGACAACTGTAATCTGTAATTGGTCTTTCCTTCTTAATTTTCAACAGCAGAGATCAACAAGGTTAAATTCTGGTTAACTTTTTATAGTTAATTTATTGAAAACTTTTTATGGAAAATAGTCTCAATCAACAATGTTAACTGGGAATTACTGTGTTCTGTTGGGAAACTCAGCAATAGAAAAATCCCTAGGTCACTGATATATAGACAAAATATTAATGCACATTTCATTTATGTTTGTTAAATTATATTAAGGGTTTTGAGGGGGGTCTTTAAAATTTACAATTAAATGAGTCTCATAAAGCCTTGAGAAATCCTGCTTTGTGTTATAGTACAACCCTAAAGAACATTTTAGTCGAACAAAAAACACAAAAACAAACGAAACCATGTAAATGAACTACTGTTACAGGATGGATTTCTTTCGTCTTGCTGTTAGCTGTCGATGTGACTGATGACTTGCCTTTCTATTAAAGGTTGGTTTACTTTGACATGTTGACTTTCACTTGCTGATAATGTAGAGCTTTGTTTGAAGCTAGTATTTGTATCACTCCTGGGCAGTAGCTCCTCCTTCAACTATCATCTTTTGTTACAACTCTCCTGTGCTTGTTTCTAGTCAGTCAGTGGAGGCTGAGCCTGGCAGTACTTGCATTACTTCGGCAGCTCTTTGTTTGGATTGTATTTGGCCTCACTGCGTCACACTGGATAAACTATCTGCCAAATAAGTAAATGCAAACATAAATGCAATCTGTTTTCTTGCTGAGAATGAAACACAGTGTCTCTGTGAGAGCCTGGCAGACTAATTGACCAGAAATTAAGACTAATGTTTCCAACCAAAACTACAATTCCACAGAGGCATTTATCTTCCCACCCAATAAATTGATGCGGAACAGCTGAAATGGATGCAGCCCAAAAAAATATATCACATTGGCACGCTGATTCAGATACATTTCTAATATTACGTTTGTAATGCATTCCAAAAATGATGGTAAGATGAACTCACAGCAACATTTTTCAGCACCATATTTCTGTCTTGAACTTGGCATTAACTCGGGAGATTCCCTTGTAAATGGCTTGGAAAACCACCAACTATAACTATAGGCCAACCTTTAAATATAGAAGTAGGCATTAATATCATGTCTTTAAATAACAAACATTGCTACACTGCAACACAGGTATCTACATTCACTTAGATCCCAAACTGTGTTGATTGAGTAAATGGAGAAACAGGAAGCAAGACGGAGCATCGGAGGAAAAAAAGGCGTACAAAAGAAGAATAAAGATTGAGTGTGGCCTACTAAGTTGTAGGCCACAATCGATCTTTATTTTTTTTGTGTACGCCTTTTTTATCTGTACTTCATCTTGCTTCCTGTTTCTCTAATATTTATACATTTAAAAAGTTCTGGTGCAATTGGACAGACTTTGTGTGTTGAGTAAGCTCTCAACACACAGTCTGTCCAATTGCACCAGAACCTTTTTAAAGTATAAACATTCCAAACATTCACAATTTGTGCAGAATGCAAAGCTGCAGTTGTTTGATGAATCGGACTAAACTAAGAGTCGTGATGTGAACAGATGAGTGTGCTAACAACAGAATGTAGACATTCGAGTGAATAATTCATGCAGTAAAACTTAATAGAAGAGCAGAAAAAGAAACTTCTTTATTTTTCTTTACCTCTCATACACACCCGGACCTTTACTTTGTTAAACTGAATTCTCTATGGAGACTGTTATCCACAAGACTCATGTGGGAACAAGGAAAAGATGCTAAATTATTCAAAACACTTGAGTGAGTGCAGGTGCTGTGATGTGCTTGAAGTGGGCAGAGCCAGCTGACTCTCCGAATCACAATGTAAATATGAACGATGTGGATTTAAAGCAAGAGCCGCCTCGAGCGAACAGTTATTGTAACACAAGAATGCTCACAATGGAAAGTTTGCACTGTTTAACTTCCATATGCTTTACAGTAGGTGACATAAAGCATTTCGGTTAATAAATAAGTTTAGATTATCTCCTTAAACAAGCCATGCATGATTAATATACCTCATATATTATAGGACCGGCTGTGCTCAACTATAATATCCAATTAGCTCCAGCGAATACAAATAAAATTTCCACTGCCCATTACATTTGTAAATAATGCACAAGATCGGATTAGTACATGAAAATCTTAATCCAAAAAGCTGTTTCTCAACAGTATACACCGATCAGGCTTAACATTATGACCCCATGCCTAATATTGTAATGGTCCCTTTTTGCTGCCAAAACAGTCCTAATCCATCAAGCATTAACACCATTAACTTCTTCAGCAAATTGAGCTACAGGAGCTCGTCTGTTGGATCGGGCCAGCCTTCACTCCGCACGTGCATCAGTGAGCCTTGGCCGCTCATGATCCTGTCGCCGGTTCATCACTGTTTCTTTCTTGGAACATCTTGGAGATGCTCTGACCCAGTTGTCTAGCCATCACAATTTGGTCCTTGTCAAACTCACTCAAAACTTTACGCTCGCCCATTTTTCCTGCTTCTAACACGTCAAATTTGACGACAAAATGTTTAATATATCCCACACACTAACAGGTGCCATGATGAAGAAATAATCTGTGTTATTCACTTTACCGGTCATAATGTGATAATCATAATGTTATGCCTGGTCGATGTATATAATATATTGACAACAAGCTTATGGACAACTGGTCATAAGATCTGTATTTGCTTTTTAAACATCCCCATATGCATATCGTTCCCATCTGCTGTTATAATAACCACTTTTCTGGGAAGATGTTCCACTAGATGTTGGAGTGTGTGGAGATTTGTGCTCATTTAGCCAAAAGAGCTGTTAGTAAAGTCAGGTACTGATGTAGGGTGAGGAGGCCTGGGGTGCAGTCGTTCCAATTTATCTACCACTCCAAACCATGCAAAGAATATTTTTTTTATTGAGCTTGCTTTGTGTACAGGGACATTGTCATGCCGGAGCAGGTTTGGGTCTCCTAGTTTAAGTGAAGCAAAAATGAAATTATACTATCACATCCAAAGACATCCTATATAATTGTGTGCCTTCAACTTTGTGGTGACAGTTCAGGGAAGAACCACATATGCCAAAAAAGAAATCAGGTCCATACAGTGTACATAGGTTAAAATCAAAAAGTCATTTAATAGGTCAGATCTAAAACCTTTTTTTTTATAATAAACATCAAATTACAGTAGATATAAAAGACTATAAATCCCTGTGAAAATGGGATTTTTTTTGGTAAAATATAATTTTTTTTTTCCCCTAAATAATATAAACAAAGGAATTTAGTTTTGTATAAGAATAAACTTCCAGTGTACAAATCCTCCAAGCTCTTTTGATAAACAAATAGAGGTCTTTGGTATTTGGGTTAAAACTAATATCCACTAATAATTTTAGTGTTTTACTATTAGCATATTAATGTTGGATTTGGAAAAAGGGCCTTTTAATTCTTCTACTTCGTATCTGTGAAGCTGCAACAAACCCGGCTAACTGACACCTAAAGGTCACACCAATTTCCTCTTGAAGATTTGTGTTCTTGTTATTTTAAATAAGTGAAAATATGTACAATTATTTTTATATATACTGACTTTTCTAAGCTTCAATAAATGACTTAGATATAATAAATCCACTGATTTGCGCTATGCTGAGATCATTTATAATCTATAGCCAGAATAAGTCATAAAGCACAAGATGCCATGTTGAAACTTTATGTGTATAAACGACTTGTAGCCAAAGATTCTAATCTCCTAAATGATCTTTTTTAACAAAGTTTGACTACAGCCATTTCAAATCGTTTCCATTCTAGAGACAAAAGCAAAATTAAAGCCTTAATTGATTCCTTACAATCCAGTTGAGTCCATTACCATTGTAAAGATAATTACAGTGCATTAAAAAGGTAGTAAGCTTTTAAGCTATTAACATGCAGTGACCTTTCCTATTATCATAAATGAAATTTCGTCTTTCAAACTCTTGATTTTGCCATAGGATAAGTGTTTTATGAACAAGGACTGATATATTAGGCAATTGAGACAATAAGAGGTCAAACACGATAGCCAGTGCATGTGCTGGTGTGTAAGTTAGGAGTATGCAATTACTGAATAACTCAGAATGCAGACAGGTCTGTTGATCATAAATGCATGGTCTTCAGATAGATGTTCGACTTGTGTCAGAATAAATGAGATCGCCATCTCCTGAATGTTCAAATCCATAGAGTTATGGCTAAAATAAAAGCAGTTAGTCTGTAAAAACTGTTACCTATGTCAAGTTTGCCTCTTTAATCTTTTTCTACGAGGCTGTGGAATGTGAGAAAGCAATAAATCACCCTGAATCCTGCTGAAACTCAGCTGCTGCCTGTTGAAATCTTGAGCTCACAATCCTAAACCACACATTTGCCAAAAAAATACAATGTCCTGAAGCAGATCGATCTATAATGTCTTAATGAAACGCAGAGTAAATGTGCTAGAGTGTAGGGGTGGTTTTCCCTTTAAAGAGGCATGAACTGGAAGTTTGTGGATAACCCGTGCTTTTCAAACGATTTTAAACACCATATACTGCCCTGTTTGGGGCTTCGAAGATCAATCTTCGGGTTCATTTCAGCAGTAATTTGTATTGACAACATGCCAGGCATGGTGACTACACAGAAAGAAGCTGGCTGGCTAATTTGCAGTATGTAATCTGTAAATAATAACGCAATGACAGAAGGAGTCAAACCATTTGAATACAAGCCAACTGGCTCTGAATACTGCTGTAATTTCCCCCATTACAGCCCATTACAGGTAACTACAGGAACATGGTGCTGCTTGGGTCTGATTACTTCATCAATCCATCTGGGTGATAGGATAGAAAGGGCTTCTGAGTTTATGTTATACAGCAGGGGTCTCCAATCTTTTCCAGAAAGGGCCAGTGTGGGTGCAGGTTTTCATTCCAACCAAGCAAGTCCACACCAAATTCTACCTGTTCAAATCTAATGATCTTCATTTTCAATGACTATCAGGTGTGACTATTGATTGGTTGGAATGAAAACCTGCACCCACACTGGCCCTTTCTGGAAAAGATTGAAGACCCCTGTTATACAGGTTTCTGGTGCTTTGCTTGTACCATACTAGCCTTGCACTAAAAAATATACTTGCATTCCAAGTATACTTACTTACTTACCATCTATCTATCTATCTATCTATCTATCTATCTATCTATCTATCTATCTATCTATCTATCTATCTATCTATCTATCTATCTATCTATCTATCTATCTATCTATCTATCTATCTAAACAATATATTAAAAGTATAATGTTGATGTCTATACTCAGTATATTTGCTAAACCATACTAAGCTTTTTTACTAAACATTATTTAGAGCCTGATAGAATGTACTGGTCTTTTCTATGAAAGTGTTGTATGAAATTGTAATGTATAATGCACAGCTGTGCCGCTGTTTTGAAATGCATGGCTTGCATTCAAGTGGCCTACAGAAAGGATTCTGTTTTCCAAAAGTGTAACTGTGTCATCATTTAAATGCTGCCAGCATTTGTTTTCTTTTAAACCAAAGCAAAATTAATTTGTTTTCTATAACGGTGAGATTGCTCCGGTGGGCCGGAGATGCAAAGACATCTACTGTTGATGCTGAATGCAAAGCACTTCACAGGTTTCTGGTAATGAAATTGTTCTTACATATTTTTATTTCTGTAGAAAAGATTTTATTAATGAATGCACAGTGGACAAAAAGTTGTGAACTTAAAAAAAAAATCCAAAATTGCTTTCTGTTGGCAAATCGCCATAACAACACAACAGGATCATCAAATTTCCATGTTAGATTAGTTGGATTATTATTCATTCCCAACAATTTATTATTTTCCTAGAACAGCATTTCTAGTCATGTTGCTGGAGCTTGTACTTTAATTTATTCTTCTAAATGAGTAAATCGAATACTTGTCCACCTCTTTGATCGCTTATTCCATCTATTTCCAAAAAGGTCAACCTCAAACGTATCAGTATAGTCTAAAAAGCTAACTAAAAGCCAACTCACGCAGTCATGAAATACTAAAATCATAATAAATTCCATTACATCATAAAGCAAAAATCATTTTAATATCATTGATACAACTAGCAAGTTTTAAAAGTATTTCCAGCACTTCATAAATGGCTAAAGCATGTGTTACACTGTATTTAATTCAGCACCATCCATATTTAGTAAAGCCTCTGATGCATTAACCACACGAGCTGAAGATTATTTTAGAGTTCCGGCTTTCAAGTCATACAGCTGCCACTAGCGCCATACTCAAAATGTGTTGTCTATTTTAACTGTGTTGTAACTGTATATTACAAGAAAATCATTCCAAGTGAAGATATGTAATATGCCCAACACACACAAAGATACACCCCTGTGCACTCAATGGTGCAAATGTTTGCATAACCTTAAGACAAAATATAAAATAAGTTAAATAAATGGGATTGACAAGACATTATGAAGGTTTCCTTTCACAATAAGGGAACCATTTTTCTAAATATTTTTTTCCTAATTATTAAAGATTGTGTCATATAATTTGTAGGTCTGTCAATCAATTCATATATTTAAGCGCAAATTAATCGCACATTTTTCTGTTGTGAACGTACCTTAAATTAATACTCTTCAAGTTTTTAATACTCTAATCAACATTGGCATGGACAAATCTTGATGCTTTATGCAACTGTATGTCTATGATTAGTGAAACCAAACTCAACATAGAACATGAACACTAAATATTTGTTAACACTTTACTTAAGGGATCAGAAATGAGCCAGTAATTAATGATTATTAACTGCTTTTGTTAATTATTGTTAAGGATGTGTATGCTATTACAAACGATTTATAAAGCCTTTATTGGTTACTCTCTTATTCTTTGTCTTATAACCCCTTGACACTTGTTTCTGTCATAATGATGACCTTGTTACCTAGGAATATAATGTACTAGTAGCTTGTATAGGTCAAAATACACACTTAATAAGTTCCCAGTTCACTGTGTGAATGTGTAGCTTATATGTATGAAATAAATATAAAATGTGTTTCCTGTTCTATGTGCATAGTTGTTACAATTGACCTAAAGAAGTACTTTAACTTTGAATTAATTTATTTAAAATTGTTACATTTAAAAATATATGTAAATTGTAAACTGCAAATTAACTGTGATAACTCAAGATGTCTGTTTCTTTGTTGAACTATAAAACAATAAAGACTGAGTTCTTCAATGAAGTATTTAATTTCTCTTTTCTTATTGTATGCACAGCATTTGCTAATTATTTAAAAACAACAAATGTTTACTTTAGAACAGGGAACATGTTTTATAGGTTGTAATAGCATACATTATGTAATAGCATAATTAAGTCATTAACAAAAGCAATTAATAGTCAATAATTACTGGCTAATTTCTGATCCTTGAAATAAAATGTTACCAAATATACTTGTAAAAATTTTAAAGTTATAATGTTTTTTTAAATTACACAAATCATCAGAACACCAAACAAAACTTTTTCCAATTTTTCCACACGGACGGTTTTAATTGCCGGATGTGTGCACCATGGCTGATTTTGGTGTTTGATTTGAGACTTATCGCATCAGTAAAACAAATGTTTAGTGATTAAAAAAAAAAATTCTGTTTAGTTTATTATAATTTTTTTATTTATATCTGAGTAAAGAAAGGACGTTGTGAAAAACTTGTGTTGCGTGTGTTGCAATAATGGCACGTTAATAAAATTAGAGCAGTTAAAATTATTTTGCGTTAATGCGTTAATATTGACAACACTAATAATTTGTATTGTGGTATGCCTTTTTTTACTCTGTTACCATGGGGGTGAAACTTTTGCCCTGTAAATACCCACAACTTTCCCTGGGTTGAAGTGCAAAATGTTTTTACAAAGTCAATTCCAAAACTTCAAATCAGTTCAGAGGGGTGAAAGTCTCTCTCACACACACACACACACACACACACACACACACACACACACACACACACACACACACACACACAATGAATAACAATAGGTAGTTTTTTCATTCAGCGCTGGCTTCATTTCTCTTGCTGATGCAGTGCTATGACTGCTGGTGGCTGTGCTGCAGTCTCTGTGGATTGGCTTATATTATAAGCTGCACACATGATATCGCTAGTGAGCTATTCGCGTCCCCATAAAGATAACGCTATATCATTTAAATACTTTTCTGCTATATAAAAACTTCGGCCGGTATAGTAGCAAACAGTGGATTCTCACCAATATCACAGTTTTCATTATATCTATAAAGTACCTGCATACAATTTCATTCAGGATTTTACTATTATTCAAAATGGGCAACTAAAGAAAGATTATTTTCTAAACGGATTGTGAGTTTCACCCTTAGATAGAAATATGTTATTATAATTACACATAAAAGCATTTTCTGTGAATTCTTTCAATGACATTTGGTTGTTTAAAGAGACATTTTCATGTTTTTTACACCAGAATCAGCACTCTGAAATGTGTAGTTTTCTTAGTTCATGGTTCGGATAAATGCAAAACAAATGATCGTTATTTAAAAAGGAACATTGCGAGATCTGTAAAAAAAATAAGGCAAATTTTTGTTTCAGAAATGCACAGTTTAGTGCAAATTAGTGTCACAAATCTTTAAGTAACCCACTGTGATTGGGACATTAACATACAGCACTAAATAATTTGCTGTGACAAGCCCATTACAGCACAATCACCCATACAGGGTGCTTTCCAAACCACTTACTGTTAATCTAAAAGACAATTACTCCATCACATAAAGACGTTATGAAGTACACTAGTGCTGATTTGGGTACATTGCATACTGCATCGCTCAGCAGTCAATGTGGGTAGTAACACCAACTCACAACGACAAGTGATGAGACCCTGAAGGAAATCCATTCCTGATGCAGGGCAGCAAATAAAAACTTTTTTTTATTTGTTCTTCAAATGGCCAAACAGCACAAAACAGGCCATTTCTCTCAAGACAGAATTGAGAGGGGTGGAAAAAAAGGTCAATATGACTCTATTACCCCAGAAACACTGGGCTTCATGTCGAAAATTGGTGATGGGATACCAGCGCATTGGCACTGTATTCACACATAAATCCACACTCACATACCTAGAGGCAGTTTAACCACTTTTTGGCATGTTTTTGGTTATGGGTTCATTGCAATTAACAATGAATCAGCATGCTTGAAACAGCAACAGGTTACGAAATATTGACATCTAAAAAGCCTATATGGATATGCAAAACAACTAATGAGTCTCTTTTTTCCTGAGACTAACAGCATACTAATGAATATTAATGAAGACTGAGTGTATGATTTGAATAGATATCAGGAACTATTTGGGGGAGAGAGAATTAACTGTGAGAAAACTGTGTGTAAAACTTATAGACATAAGATAAAGAGTAAGACTCAGATACAGATTGAAAGATATTTATTGTAAAGAATGCCAGTTGGGAAAAGGTATGTGTATACCAACATAACATAACATTAATATAACTACTTCAAATTTCCTAAATACATACCATCCCTTATGTAATACCAAACCATTATGTAAATAATTAGTAATAATGTATTTAATGTTATAAATAAAATATATATATTTTTTTGCTTAACTAAACTCTCACAAATTAAACAATGAGAACATGGTCAAAGGGCAGGGATACAAAACAGAGAGAACGTGAGATGGTGTCATGGCCATAGGTACAGCTTATGCTTAAATAACTCACTTTGAATAATTGACCGTTGAAAAGTACAAAATACTAAGTGCCAAATTGACAATAATATTCAGTTAATGAATGTAACATCTATTTTATCGAAATATTTCTTTTCAAATAGCTGAATAGTTTAGCCTAAATACTCCTTAGTACAGCATATAAAAGTTATTTTAAGTTTCTATCTTTAAAATCATAAAGTAGGGTTGTCCTATATGTACAAAATAGCATAGTACTGTAATATTTCTACGCATCATAATTATCATATAGAATGAAACATGTTAAAAAAAAAAATGTGGACCAATGAGAATGTTAAACGCTGGTCTGCATTAACCACAATAGACATCACACATCACACAAATCACCCAAGGCTAAGAATCATTATGATTAATGACAACTGAAATACTGTGGATGTTAAAATCCTAGCTGTGCGTTTACTCTCAAACATTTGGCAGAAAAGCAAGAATAATCTTTTCTTCTCTAAAATGAGTAATGCTACTTCCTAGTAACAATTTTAACTGGTTCCACATTTACAAATTGCGAATCATTTTCACATAAATCGAGGTCATGACAGTTTCAGTGTATAGCATCTTTGTACCCTGTCCTGTTCATTTAATGTGGTGCTGTTTGAAGCTCTTTGGCAGGTGAATGAGCACCTAGTTATATCACACTGATGTTGATGAATCGGATTAGTCAGACGGTGTCACTGCTCTGTCAGACGACACGGCAAATCACAGGTTTTAACTTATGTGCCACCATAGTAACAACTGCTGCACAAGGACTAGTATGGCATTCGTGCCAAAAGCTAAGATTTCTTTTTATTATTAACAATAAATGTGTTGTTTTTTTAAATGTAATAAAATGAAGCTTTCTGCAAGGAGACATTAAATGAACTGGTTCGGGAAGGAGTCTCTTCTTGTAACTTACTTTAGATATTAATGGATATTAAAGTAAGACACTTTGCTGTGGTTTCTATTATCATTATAGTAGTAATAGTATATTACTTCTAATAGTAGGAGGAGGAAAAGGAGGAGTATTAAAGACTTCAATAATTACATTTATATATTACCTAATATTTTATAATATATATTTATATAATTTTTTAAAATATAAAAATTTTAGGACCAAAACAAATGCATTTTGTTAAGACCCAACATTTTACTTCTCAAAAAAGTAACTAATTCTTGTATTGTCCTAAGTTTAACACTTAAATCATACTGAACAGTAGACACAAAAGGCCTGACTATGAGCATTTTAATTTATATCGCAAACCTTTCAATTAGATAGACCTCAAGGGGAGACTTTGAAGGTTTTCCCTTTTAGATCTCGGGCACATGAGCTCTTTGCTTTGCTGTTAATAGTTTTATGTTTTTAGACTGTCTCCAATAAGGGGAGTGATGAGGGTCCTTTCCTCAGAGGCGGTGTTGCAAGAATGCAATCTCCTAAAACCCAAATCCCTCGCTTTTAATTGCAGTGTGTTTTAAGTGCACTGAGTCATGTTAATGCAGGCGAGATTCCTGACCTTCTGCTTCACCTCCCCCACTGAGTTAAGTGCACACTAAACTGCCTATGCAAACAAAGATGGGGATAGAGGGGGAGAGAGAGAGAGAGAGAGAGAGAGAGAGAGAGAGAGAGAGAGAGAGAGAGAGAGGAGGAGAGGAGAGGAGAGGAAAGGGAGGACAGGTTCTGGACATTATCTGCAATTATGTGCTACCTCTCGCTGTCTGATTATGTCACCATGGGCTCAACTCCCTAACAGCTCACTGTGGGAAAGATGAGGGTCTGTGTAAGGAGTTGCTCTAAGCAACAATTCTAGCTGAATTTTAAAAGCACTAGTAAATAATTCATAATGCCATCTGTCATTTCTTCACTGCTTAATATGGGTAAACACCTTCACAGATTGAATAAAGTTATTTTATGTAGGTTTGTTAGGTTTACCTGAACATATTGAGGTGTTTCCTGTTAAATGCAGAGCACAACACATTGCTGAATGCAATACCAAATAGCTACTTCATATATTAGTAACTACTCTTTACAGCTGTAGCATGCTGACCCTTGAGGCAGATGGGCTACAAGAGTAAAAGGACAGGTTCCGTTTCTGTTAGAATGAAATATATGAATCTTAGCTTTCTAGGCAGTAAAAGATTGATAAAAGACAATAGCCGTCACTTTTCTGAATTATGTGATTAGATTTAAGCTAATTCAGATCTGTGGACACCGAACCATCCCACCAGTATGTGGTCCTTTCCTGAAAATTTTAATAAAACTAATTGAAAACTAATTCTAATTGAAGCCTTTTTTTATTATTTTATATCAGGACCAAAGCAAAGAGCTCATGTGCCCGAGATCTAAAAGGAAAACCCTTCAAAGTCTCCCCTTGAGGTCTATCTAATTGAAAGGGTTGCGATATAATTTAAACAGCTCATAGTCAGGCCTTTTGTGTCTGCTGCTCAGTATGATTTTTTATAATTTTTTTGTAAAAGTGTAAAACTTAGGACAATACAAGAATAAGTTGCCGTTTTGGAGAAAAAAATCCAGGGTCTTGACAAAATGCATTTGTTTTTGTCCTGATACGTACAAATGTCTTTGTACATTGTAGCATTACAATTTCTCTTCAGCTGAACTTAGGGGTCCAAATGTGGCTATGAGGGTCTCGTGTTTTATTAAAAGTTTATCCACATAATGTATATCTTGCCATTAGAATTAAGAGTGTGAAAAACACAAAACAAAACACGAAACTGCAAATAGCCTACCGTATTTTTCGGACTATAAGCCGCTACTTTTTTCCCCACACTTTGAACCCCGCGGCTTAAACAACGAATCGGCTAATTTATGGATTTTTCCTGGGTTTTTCCCGGTTTCACAAGTTTCAAAACAAAAAACGTTGCGAATCATTCGTCACGCTGAAAACAACCGCGCATGAAAAAAAACCGCACTTCACCTGTGTTCTGAGCTGCACGGCATCGGGAGAAAAGATTCACCGGCGGTGATTTTTAAACGCACGAAAATGCCAAAAGAAAAACTTTCGAGAGAAATTGTTGTGAAAGGAAGGAGGAAGACAGTGAACAATGACTTTCTTGGTAGGCTACTGTTTAGATACAAGTCGTGTAACAGGCACTGTCTTTAATTAAAGCCTGTGTAAAGTTCATTAGTTTCAATGTAGACACCTGGGGGTTATAGACAGGTGCGGCGTATTCATAGAATGTTAGTAACAAACACTAAAATTGTTCTAGTTGTCCCAGAAAGATGCCCATAATTAGAAATTTGCATTGGACAATGTTGGCACTGAATCACTGTTGTGACTTCCTGCTTTTCTATTTATGCACTACAAAGAGAAAAGGTTCAGGATTTCACCATGTAAATCATTGTTTGTTTGGGATAAGTTAAGGATGGTAAGGCTCGAGGTCCAATCTGTGACCCTGTTCCAGAGTTCAAAAGTTCAAGAGCCAGTCGAGCATGGCGTCAATTATAAGCGCCAGCGAAGCAGTCACCTGGCATGTTGAAGTGCCAGGCATTACTTAAATCCCTGGGTACACACTACGATGCTCTGTGGCTTTACTCCAAAAAAAAACTCAGGCCTCTCTCTAAGCCTGGTCAGACAAAACAGTTGCCAGATAGGCCCTGGCATCACTTCACAAAGCTAGCAGCCAAGACTAGCCTTGGTTGCTTAGCTGTTTTTATTTCCTTTGACTCTGTTCTTCTTCAAGAATGACTCATTTACAGAGATAGTGTGTATGTCTGAAACATGATATTAACCTCTCAACTGATGCTTTTATTTATGCCAGGGCTAAAAGCAGTGTGTATTGGCTGGAATAAACACAAGAGGTGCAGATGGTATGCTGGATTAGCGCCAGTGTTCCAGTAAACACCAACAAGAATTGTCTCATTCTTTCTAGTATGAGCGTAAACACTTGCCAAATGGCTTATAACAATGATACATAACTGTTTATTAATTATCCTATCAACTTTGATTAACCTCACTGTAAGCCTTTATATGATTTTGCCAATTCTTGAACAAGCCTTTAAAAGTATATTAAAAACATTAATGTATTAAGTAAACTTCATTCCTATGCTATGTATAGCCATTAGATGATGTATTCAATGCATTTGTTTAACCCAGATAAATGTGTGTATTTAATATAATGCTACAAAGTGTCCCTCATGTCACCATTTACACCAGTGAAACAGCATTTATTTGTCACATATGCATTAAGCCCAAATAATTATTTGCTGCATATCACCACAAATTAACGAAGTTTAGTTCAGAGCACAGGGTCAGTCATGGTACCATACCCCTGGAGCAGATATTTTGGAGTTTCATAGTTTTGGGGCTTGAATCCCAGACCTTCTGATCAGTAGCCCACAGCATTACCCACTGATCTGTTAGATGTGGATTAATGTTCTAAAAGCAGTACTGACATTATTTTTGGCTGTAACATTAATCATAGTTTCTATCATATACCTTGTTCTTAGAAAATGTTGTTTCTATAGTAACACCTGTTTACAGAGACTTCTATGGACGATACGCAACTTAATCTAAACATAATCAGCCACATTTGGCCCATGTTAGAAAAAAAAAAAAAAAAAGTATATTATTAATGCTGTTTGCATTCTGGATACTATTTCTGTATTTCTGTACTATTACCTGCCTAAGACCTTATTCTCAAACTTGTCCAAATTAAGACATGTATGTACAGTCTATGTACAGTCACCTAGTCATACATACATATATATATATATATATATATATATATATATATATATATATATATATATATATATATATATATATATATATATAATTACCCTGTACAATGCATACCACTACCACAAACCTACACATTTATATAACTATTATGTTTAACTTTATATTCTATGTTTATTTGCACTTTGCCAAAAAAATGCTAGCAGCATTTTACTGGCTCTGTACACAATGTCAATACAATTATTTTACAACAAAAAACAGTATAATCATTGATATGGTGCAGCTTTCTGTGAATAGACATGTATTTAACATTCACATATTGAGTCCTGACTCTTACTATCTTTCTATTGATTAATTAATGATCTGGTGTGTCTGGAAAGGAAAGCCTTGATGTAAGTGATAGCAGTATTTTGTCTCACACAACATTTAATGTAAACTAACGGTTAAAGGACGCAATGTGGCATTCATTAACAAATAAAAAATTAAACCTTGGACTGTTGTGTGAGCAGAAAAGTAAAGGAAAAGAAAAATAAATTAATTTCTGTTTTACATCTGGCTGTATCACACCACCCTGGATAGATTATGTTCCTATAAAAGCATCATGTGTTTTTCCCTCCTTACTTACTACCCCAAACCCAATACTGCTTAAAACGCTCTAGCTAAACATTAAAAGCAGTAAACTATGGAATGCTTGAAACTCAGAACTCTGGTCGAATTTGTTCACAGTTTGGCAATCCTAATCATAAAAAAATCTCCTAATATCTCATTCCTTTCTCATTTCTCCTCCTAATCAGCAAGTCACTGCGAGCTCTGAGCTTCATCTATTACAGTAAAGTCTAAAGAATTGCATTAAATGACATGCTTTTTGATGGACCTTGCTATTGCAACCCACATTTTTTGACACATACATCCTTTATCGATTTGAGTCTTGACAAGAAAGGCTAGAAAACAGTGCACATAAAGTATGGCTGAATGGGAGAATTTTCTTTCACGAGCTCAACAATTGCTTCTTGCATACCAGCCAAACACACTGTAGAAGGATTTCACACACATCTCACCTCCAAACATTTCTTTCTGTTAGATATATTAGAGGTTTACAGTACTCTTGTCTCCTCTATCCCATACGTATCCTTTCTGTTTTGGGCAGTTTCCCTCGACCCACTTTTTCCCACAAGTGCCTAATCTGCAAATTAGACTAATCTGAAAACACACTACAGTCATGGTTATGTAAATGCTCAGAATGGAACACTTGTAGATCCAATAGTGTGGGATTCAGTGGATGCAGCAAGATTATGGATATCATTTTTATGTAGGGATTCGTAAAGTTCTTGTTTTGGCCAATTATTAAATACCAATTTTTGAATACCAACTGTCTCTCAAAAACTCTCTCTCACTCTCTCACTCATTAAACCATATGCTACTAATTTTGTCCAAGTCCACTAAAAAGAATTTTGCAAAAGAAATTTTATCAAGCCTCAATCACATTCTATCAAGTTTCTTAGTAAATTGTACTTTTTACTTTTATAATTAAATAACAACGAAGTAATTATGGTGCATGTGTGTGTGTGTGTGTGTGTGTGTGTATATATATAAATATATATATTAAATGATTGTCATGAGTTAATTACTCGTGATTAATGTATTAATCACAACTTAATCACATTTTTATCTGTTCTAAATGTATCTTAAATTAATACTTTTTAAGTTTTTAATACTCTAATCCCCGGGCCGCGTAGAAACAATACATAACTTACATTATTTCCGTTTTATTTATTATCTGATTCTGAACGGTTTTATTTTGGAAAATTACCCGATTCTCTCCACCACATCTGTCTATGACTCATTCTTGATGCATGTCATGATGCCTCGGTCACATGTCTTACCTCCAGCCACTACCTTCTTAAAGGGGGTCCGGCCGCTAACACATAATACATTACCGCTAAATTAAAACCCCCAAGCAAACAAAATGAACAAAAAACAACACAGTGGATTCACATTTATTATTATATTTAGAAAATACCATACCATTGCTGGCACAAAAAAGGTTGGGGAACGCTGCTTTAATCATGGGCATGGACAAATATGGATGCTTTATGCAAATATATGTTTATTATTAGTGCAACCAAACTTAAAATAGAGCAAGGACACAAAATATCCCTTTTAAATGTTTCAAAGTAATTATGGTGTTTTCAATTACGTAAATCATCGGGACACCAAACGGAACTTTTGCTATGTTTCCTCACGGACGGTTTTAAATGCCGGATGTGTGCATCATGGCGGATTTTGGTGCTCAATTTGTGAATTAGCGCATCATTAGCGCAATGTTTGGTGATTAAAAATGATTTTTCATTGGAGTTTTTTTTTATATATATCTGTGTAAAGAAAGGACGTTGTAAATAAATTTGTGTTGCGTTGAAGTTTTTACATTTTTCCTCTTTTATACTTATTTATTTAAATTTTTAGTAAAAATGGTCCAAAATAAATGTGAGTTGCATTAATCACACGTTAATAAAATTAGTGTAGAAACATCTGTAAATGAATAGAAAAATAGACTAGTGATAAGACAGGGGTGGAGACATAACAATGATAATGACATGATAATGAAATAGAATGCTGAAGTCTGGTAGCGCTGCAAGCCGGCTAACTCTCCACGAGCTGGCATAGTGCTCTTGGCAAGAAAAGGGACAATCTCTGACAACAATATTACTGTTAGATTGTTTATATATAAAAATAAAAAAAACTGGCACATGCAAACTTGGATTCTCTTCCTGGAAACCAGCCTTGTAACTAAACCTTTCTGTTTTGTATTAATGAGCTCAGCTCTTCTGAGAAGTTTTTGTTTTTCAAATGGGGATTTCTCCACTAATTACTTTTTTATGTTTACCAAAACTGTACTGTTAAATAGGTCCTGTCTTTATAGCAAAGGTTAGAGCCAAACTAACTTAGCATAACTACAAAAGACATTAATACAACATGGCAATGGCCTTTTATTAATAACAGAGCTCAATGAAACAGCAGCAACAACAACAGAAATGTGGCAACAGTGTAATACCTCGCTAAGTCAAAATGTTCGTGTCGAACATCAGAATGCGGGAGGTGTGATCTTAGTGATTTTGATCATTTGCACGACTGGTGTTTCAGAAACTGCTGATCTTCCGGTATGTTAATGCACAACAACTATAAAAACAACAAAAAACTACCACTGTTTGTTCTTTCCCATAGGTTGGTAAAACGACTCTATAAAATCATGATGAGCAGAAAAGCATTTCAGAATATAAATCACATCATACCTTGTGGTGGATTGACTACGACAGCACAGAACCAAATCAGGTTGCCCTCTTATCAGCCAGAAACAGAAATCTGAGACTACAACGGACAGTTAATCATTTCAAAACGAACGTCTTTGGCTGTCCAGCCTCGTAAAAATAAGTTAATAAAAAAACAATTCCTTCACCGCTTAATTACCTTATTTATAAACAAAGAATTGCATAATTTACAACAGTTTACATATAAGCCTTACAAATAGCCCAAAATATTCTTAGATCCAGTAGCAATTCAACCAAGCTCATGATTCATCAGCCTAATCTGATCACAAAAGCCAGGAAAAGAAAGAGTTATGTGCTTGTCTCTGAGTAAGGCTGCGAACTTCTCACAAAAGGTGACATTTCTAATTTACTCTGTTGACACAAAACATTCAATGAAAAGAATCAGTACAAGATCCCCTGTTGAGTATCAACATAAATTTGTTCCCCCCTCTTCCACCGCTCCCTAATTTACAGGGGACAAGAAAAGAGATAGTGGAATGATAATGTTAATGGATGATAATAGAATGAGCTCTTTGTCCTCCTGGACGGGCAAAGCGGGGGGGGGGGGGGCATTTGAGACATAGACTTGAGAAATCCTTAATCTGGTTTTGTCATGGTGTCTATCTGGGGCAGGGAGTGAAATGACTGTCTGGATTTTAGGCCTGACATAAAGGATCAATGTGATGCCAAGGAATGACAGTGGTATTCATATACACATATAATAAAAATGAAATCTCTTTAAATGGCGCTTAATCCTGCACACTGAAAAAGCACAGTGAGAGTTTGAGCTCGGCTGGTTTATTTCTTATTGAGCTTTAACCAAAATAAAAAATATAGTTTTTAAACTTCTTGAGAATGAACCGAATCCACACTTCTATCATTTCAAGTCAGATCTCGTCTAGGGGTAAATACGTTACTGCTTCCTTAAATGGGACTCAGAGGCGTGAAAACTGCCTGAGGCGTGTGATAAAATGCCCCCACCCGTTGTCCTCACAGCTGTTCTCTTTAAACACCTCTGTAGTGTTTTCACGTCCAAAATAATGGGAAGGTCACTGGCATACCTTCATCAGTCATGCTGGGCTGTGTGTCATTCACACTTGCAAATGCTGTATATGCTGTACATATTTACAATAGCCTTGAACGTCCCATCACACAGCTATTGTAACTCTGGTTCACGTTTACACTTAAACATGTCGCAATTAATTGCTGTTAACTGACTGCAGGAAAGTTCAATTGTAAAAGAACACCTAGAGAAGCAAAAATAGCGTCAAGGCTTTACTCTGTCATGGCACATAGGTGGTAGAAAGAAACTTCCCCTGGCTGTACAAACAGCTGAGTCTGTGGATGTCCTCAAAAAAAAGACTAAACATTCATCCCTTTACTAAGTAGTTAAATTTTATTTTTATTCGTCTAGTGTTTTCATTGTGTTCATTATTCTTGACCTAATGACAAAATAATAAAGTTCTCCTGTCAAATCCCATAAAGCTGGACTGAATGTAAAACAATTTATGAGTGGATAATTTTGGCACTGTATAGATTGTGTAGAAATTCACAAAATCTCATAAGCAGAAACTCAACATCATTTCTCTCTGATGACGATTAAGCACAGAAAGTCAACCAGTTTGCATTTCAAAATCAATACAACTGTGGTGGGGAATAAAATTTTGCCTTGCAGTGTAAAAAACTGCTTACGCTGTTAGAGAAAATTAATCAACACCTTCTCAAAATAGAGAATGAACAATGTGGTGTTTTGTTTTCTTTTTGCTTTGTCTTCACTTGAACACAGAATAAAGTGAAATAAACTGTCCACATACAAATACATTATACTGAATGAACAGAGAAAGTTTTTCTTGACTGCCTGAAAGGTACACAGTGCATCTGGTTGACAGTAGAAAAGCAGATCGTGACTAGGATCCAAGATAAAAGTTGCAAGCTGCATTGCAATAAGTCTTACTTCCAGCTAGAATAAATGAACAAACAAACACAAAAAAACACCTCAACCTTCAAAAAGGTCTCTTCAACCTTATGTTCAGCATTTGAATTAACATAAACAGTAAAATAAGTACGTTTTGCTGTTTATATAAGTGTGCATTATTCAACATACTTACATATTATCTTGTTAAAAGTAAAGCACTGACTACACAGCTTGAGATTTCGAGGAGGAAACTTTAATACATGACAATCAACATTTATATGGCCAGTGTGTTGCTAACAAAAATGGAGCATGGAGGCATCTGTGGGTTTTTTTTGCAATTCCTAGCTCAGACATGGATTTAACACAAATACAGTTTGGCATCTGGAGCACTAAACAGATACAGACACAGATTGGAACATTTTTTATTCCTAGTTTGTATATTAATAACCTTAAAAAAACATTCAAGAACTTAAGTTTACAGGTCTGTGTGTAAGTATACACCTTCTACACCAAAGAAATGAGTCCTCATAGCAGTTTGTCAGCAACAATTTTCCCTCAGCATGCCTGGGAAATGACTACAGAGCCTGACCTAATGACAGATGGGTGCTTGCTTATAAAAAACCCTTGAAGGACAGACTTCTGCCGCCTTTCCTTTCTACCATTTTCCTCCGCTCTCAGCTCTTTCCTTGAAAATTATAGTTTGTACCTTGCAGCAACTTTCCAGGTGTTTCACCTTTGTAACAATCTGTTTGTTACATCTGTAATACACCGGAACCTGATGAAGGCTAATTGTAGCATTCCTTTGATGCCGAGGCAGATGACAGAGGAGGCGGTAAGGAGACAGTACAAAAGATAACAACAGGGAGAGCTCACTGAGGCTAAGTGCTGCCAGCCTCACACCGCTGCCTGTGTGTGAATCATCAGCTATCGCTTGGTTCCTGGACATTAGCCAGCGCTAGACCTAGAGCTGTAGACAGACAGGCCAAAGAACAAGGACATTATTTTCAGCTGAGAGCCATCCGGGAGGCACTGAGGCATTGTGCCATAGACTGACAGACACTGAGGGAAAAAAACTAGCCGCATGTGTAGGTCTGACATGAAACATTATTCTTGACCTAAAATCATGTTACAGTGGAAAAAAGTATATATTATTTTTATATTTAGGCTAAAAAAGCTTATCTTATTCCGGTAGCAGGGATCCTCTTGTCCAAAAATGCATTATAAGAGTGAAGCAACCTTGGTATAAGTCAAAAAAATATACTATCCCCTTATGGGATAAGATTTCTGGACATTTCATTAATGTTGCCAAAGAGTGTCAGAGTCACACACACAAAAATGTCGTGCATTCCATGTACCCTAGACAAAGTATATGTAATCTTTATTATAAGCACTTTATAAGCACTTATAAGGGTTTTGTTGTTGCATATGTTGATTAGTAATAGTAGTAGTACTCATAAAATGTATGTAGGCTATACCTGTACTGGGCCTAATCAATCTTTTTAGGCCTGCAAATCAGCATTTTTCTCTCTCCACTATTTTGTGACATCCCTACTTAAAATCTCAAATATTCTGTACTTATAAAAATATAATTTAAAATTTTGAACACTGACAGATTTATTTCCCCATTAACAAACTCAAGACATTCTACATTTTGTGAGACTGAGGGATAAGAGTGGGACTTCAATGTAGTAATATTTTGGAGTGTATTTCAGCGAGTTCAAATGTACAGATCATTCCAGATTAAATATGTCATTTGACTGCTTTTTGGTGTATTTTATTATCTACAATATAGATATATTACAGCTACACCTGTAATGTGTAATTTACCAACATTTTATATTTTTTTTTGTATAATCCAAATGTGACATTATAGTCTGGCTGTAAAGTTATTTTTCTGCAACTAGTCTTCTTTCAGACAGCCGACCAACAGAACTACAAGAAAGGTAACACAGCCAATGCAGGACACAGCTCTGGAGCTGAAGTTCACTATTTAGGTCAGACCTGGGCTGCTGAGATCAATGATTCATGTCTTGCTGCACCTATAATGCTTAAGGGCAATGTGTGGTTGCCACAAACGGAAGCTAGCTTTGCTGATTCGGGATTCTAAGAACTTAGGATAAAGCAAATGTATACGCGAAGACACAAAAGTTGTTGAGAATGGGGAAGGAGTAATTGTTTGCTATTATTACATCTAAGCACATCAACAAACTGAGATTACAGAAGACCCTAAAGCTTGGCTAAAATAATCCTTGCTGAGACTTTATCACAGTCAGTTCAAATAAGGATAAACTCAACTTCATTCCACAGTTTTGTTCAAAAGTAAGTTATGGATTAACAGCATAGAGGCAAATTTAAAAGTTATGTATAACCAAGCAAACAACATTTTAATATAATTTAGCAAATATATATATATATATATACAGTGAGGAAAATAAGTATTTGAACACCCTGCTATTTTGCAAGTTCTCCCACTTAGAAATCATGGAGGAATGATCCAGAAATCACAATATATGATTTTTAAACTATTTATTTGTATGATACAGCTGCAAATAAGTATTTGAACACCTGTCTATCAGCTAGAATTCTGACCCTCAAAGACCTGTTAGTCTGCCTTTAAAATGTCCACCTCCAATACATTTATTATCCTAAATTAGATGCACCTGTTTGAGGTCGTTAGCTGCATAAAGACACCTGTCCACCCCATACAATCAGTAAGAATCCAACTACTTACATGGCCAAGACCAAAGAGCTGTCCAAAGACACTAGAGACAAAATTGTACACCTCCACAAGGCTGGAAAGGGCTACAGGGAAATTGCCAAGCAGCTTGGTGAAAAAAGGTCCACTGTTGAAGCAATCATTAGAAAATGGAATAAGCTAAACATGACTGTCAATCTCTTTTGGACTGGGGCTCCATGCAAGATCTCACCTCTTGGGGTCTCAATGATCCTTAGAAAGGTGAGAAATCAGCCCAGAACTACACGGGAGGAGCTGGTCAATGACCTGAAAAGAGCTGGGACCACCGTTTCCAAGGTTTCTGTTGGTAATACACTAAGACGTCATGGTTTGAAATAATGCATGGCACGGAAGGTTCCCCTGTTAAAACCAGCACATGTCCAGGCACGTCTTAAGTTTGCCAATGACCATTTGGATGATCCAGAGAAGTCATGGGAGAAAGTCATATGGTCAGATGAGACCAAAATAGAACTTTTGGGTCATAATTCCACTAAACGTGTTTGAAGGAAGAAGACTGATGAGTACCATCCCAAGAACACCATCCCTACTGTGAAGCATGGGGGTGGTAGCATCATGCTTTGGGGGTGTTTTTCCGCACATGGGACAGGGCGACTGCACTGTATTAAGGAGAGGATGACCGGGGCCATGTATTGCGAGATTTTGGGGAACAACCTCCTTCCCTCAGTTAGAGCATTGAAGATGGGCCGAGGCTGGGTCTTCCAACATGACAATGACCCGAAGCACACAGCCAGGATAACCAAGGAGTGGCTCTGTAAGAAGCATATCTAGGTTCTGGTGTGGCCTAGCCAGTCTCCAGTCTTTGGAGGGAGCTCAAACTCCGTGTTTCTCAGCGACAGGCCAGAAACCTGACTGATCTAGAGAAGATCTGTGTGGAGGAGTGGGCCAAAATCCCCCCTGCAGTGTGTGCAAACCTGGTGAAAAACTACAGGGAACGTTTGACCTCTGTAATTGCAAACAAACAAATATTAACATTGACTTTCTCAGGTGTTCAAATACTTATTTGCAGCTGTATCATACAAATAAATAGTAAAAAAATCATACATTGTGATTTCTGGATTTTTTTTTTTAGATTATGTTTCTCACAGTGGACATGCACCTACGATGACAATTTCAGACCCCTCCATGATTTCTAAGTGGGAGAACTTGCAAAATAGCAGGGTGCTCAAATACTTATTTTCCGATGGGCTCACCACCTGCAGGAGGGACCGTAAGGGACGGTGCTGTGAGGATTGGGCAGCAGTCGAAGGCGGGGGCCTGCTTAGACTGCGTCCCCCGCGACCGAATTACGGATAAGCGGGAGAAAATGAATGAATGAATATATATATATATATATATATATATATATATATATATATATATATATATATATATATATATATATATATATATATATATTCAATGCTGGCTATATTACAACCACTAATAGGTGCCATGATAAAGAGATAATCAGTGTTATTCACTCACCGGCCATAATGTGATAGTCATTATGTTATGCGTGGTTGGTGTATAAATTAATAATATATCCTTTTTATGAGAGGAACATAATACGTTCCTGAAGGAACTCAGGGTTTAACTAAGTGGCAGAACGCAAGTTTGTTCTGGACTTTTAGCGAATTATTTTATTATTATTATTAAACTTGAAAACATACTCACTCCGTACCGGAAATAAGATTTGTTTTGCGCATGCATGAAAGTGATTAGTGAAAGTGATGAGTAGTGATTTGAATCTCTATCAATACATATATTATAATACTGGTTTATTAGAAAAAAGACTAAAATTAGCATCCATCCAAAAACTTTTTTGGTAGAAAATATAGTTAAAAAAAAGCAACAACATTTTTGTGCTAATTTAAGTACTTTAGAAAGAGGAAGGTCTTGAAGGTTTGAAGCCCGCTTGTGAGTCAGCTGTTTAGACAGCAAGTGGAAGTTTGTTCACCACCTGTGCCAGAACAGAAAAGAGTCTTGAAGCATGTCTTCCTTGTGCCCCGAGACACAGAAAGGCCAGTATCAGAGCGGAGTATGGTGCAGTATGAGATGAGATAAATGCTGAGCGATAGAGGGGTGCTGGTCTCTTGCCTTTGTAGACTAGCATCAGTGTTTTAAATCTGATGCAGGCAGCGACATAAAGCCAAATGAGGGTGTGGGAGAACTCAGGAAGGTTAAAAAAATTTATGCAACTGAATTCTGAATCACTCTGTTTGTGCTCCAAAGCCACACTTACTACATTCCAGTGCTAAAATTTGCATCAGATTTTTACATCAAGAGACAAAATGTACAAAAGTTTAAAATGATGCATTCAATGACTATGCCTGATCTGAAAAAGTTACTCACAGACACACACACACACACACACACACACACACACACACACACACACACACACACACACACACACACAAAAGCAGCGTGGGAGGTTCAATAATGGCATGGGGTCACTCACCTCCGGAATTCTCACTTAACCCTGCACTTCCATTGTGCTTTATTCACTCCCTAATGCCTTAAAGCAGCTCCATTCTCACTCCCTGTGACTGGTATCCTTGAAAGGGGAGGTTACACTTGTATCATGGTCAAATTTCACATAGTTTTCAAATAGTGCATTGTGATAAGGAAGTGTTGCATCAAATATTCCCCCAGCAAAGGAATTTCGTCCTGATTAGAGGACTTGAGAGGGACTACGATACACTCAGTAAAAAAGAAGCAAACGAGAAAACACTGTGGGGGTGCAGTGTTCTCTAAAGATTCCTAAAACACAAGCAAGTGCAATCTTTCTACGCATGCTGAAGAATTCATGGTATTTGTTTTAAATAGGAACCCTGCTTTACTTTCTGCCCAGATGAGACTAATACAATGAAGCAGCTGATTCCAATACAAATCACTGAAATGGGACTGTGGATGGCTCGTTTCGTTATGTTAAACTGGCTATGATGGCTTCGTTCACAGATTTACATCCTAACGTTCTGCCAGTGAATCTTCAGTGATAATGAAAAGGTAGATGAGTTGAGCCTTCTGTGTCTTAAGACAAGCTAGTTGTTTTAAAAAAACACGAGCTGAAACATGACTACAGGGCACAGACACGAGACAAAAGTAGGAATCACTCTGCACGTTGCTTTACTCCACTCTACAATATTAAAATGCTAAGAAAACACAGAAGATGAGGACACAATAAGCTTAAATTAGCATGTGAGCAGGCTTAGACAATCTTTCATTACCTTCACTAATACTTCAGTAAGACAACCCCAAAAAACCTCCTGTGGGGTATGCTTAGTATGCTTAACTAAGGTATGAAGTTATTGCTTCTCTTTCTCAAGTCAAGCCAAACAAGGATCATTCTGCTTTGTTTTACGAACAAGGAGGAACATGAATAAAGACCATAAATTAAGTTACAAAGGAAAGAAAAGACAGGCCTGGTCTGGATCTTGATCTTCCCGAAACTGCCACACGCCACTCTGACATCATCTATCTTTGTGGTATTCACAGAGGAAACCATATGCCAACTCAAAGTGATTAATGATGGCGAGCTACACTTAGGGAATCTCCAAAATGTGCCTAAGCAAAAAACAATAGTTGTTTTTTTTTCACCCAACCATCATACTATGTTCAGAACTATATATCTGAATATGTTTCCTGATTGATGAGGCTATCCATCATGTATGGTTCATAATGAAGCAGAAGGTAAGTTTGTGAATACTGCTGAATTTGGGGGAAAAAACCTCAGAACAATAAAAACATCCACCTGTATGATGGATCACTGAGTGGCATTTGAGTTAACTTTTGGCAGCAGATATTCTTTGCAGATGCTTCGGTTCTTCGTTTTCGTAGCTTGCTTCTCGTTTTACAAAAGGCATGACACGTGACAAGGAAGCTGAGAATCCGACATCCTATGAAATGGATTGAAGCACACAAGCTAAAAATTATGTTCAAGTGCTGCTTAAGGCAGTCTTCAGTGTTGGTCTCAGGAATTCTTGTTGAATACATCAGCATTGTTTGCTGTAATCCTCTCAAGGACATGCTACATCGGGTCTTTCACTTTGGCCCACATCCATCATTCTTTGTGATAATGTTACCAGAATTCATAAAAAGATACAAAGAATTGCAATTAAATTAAGTATTATATTCACAGTATATTATGTATTTATGTGTTTGGACATTGTATATATGAGTATCTCGCATATCCGAATGTGTAATCTATTCTATTTAGTGTTCAACCAAATACCAATGAATTTCATGCAATCAAGCTTAAAATGTTGACTTGTCTCCTAACAAAGCACAAACAGAATTGGAAATCTATTCATCCCAAAAGACAGAGTGTAAACATTTTTGGCTAAGGGCTGTGGGCTTAACACCGAGAATGGACTACAAGACAAAACCAGAGGGCCTCTGGGCAAACAGACAGAGAAAAGATGTCTGTCTGATTTGTTTGTAGTCTATTAGACAAAGTTGGTGCTTGCTAATGCTGAGCTACTGGGCTTGTAACTATATAAGTTGAAGCAGTTTTACGACTCTTTGGGATGTCAGAGTCGTGGGAAATTATCACAGGTTAAGTCAAACACCCCTTAATTCTCTCTACAGAAAGTATCCGTGCAATGGGTTGGATAGTCATCAGGTACATCAATGCTGTGAGGCATTCACTGCTGGGCCAGAATGGGATTTTAACAGCTGAACTGGATAAACCATGAAGTAATTTACAACAGGAAAAAGAGTTAAGTTAAACTGAGAATATAACTAAAAAGTACTACTACTACATTCAATACAGTTTTCCCAATTAAATGTACAAGTCAGACAGTTTTTAAGGTTAACTAAAATACCACTTTAAATTGTTTGGAATTAATAGGAATGTAAATGACCTGCTGAAGGTACCTTGATTTGATTATTGATAACTTTTGGAGAAAGTTTAATCTTAAGTTTGTTTTTTAGTTAAAAGCAGATCATGTCATTTGAAAACCCATGCGCCTGCCTGAAGCTACTGAACTGCAAACTATCCCTTTAATTTCCAGGAAGTCTGAGAAGAAACGTGAAATTCCTGACAGGTTGAAAAGGTTGCCCCAAATTACCACAAGCTTACCAATAAAAAAAGAAATACTCATGTGTCATTTCCAGAGGTCTCTGTTTAGACAGTTCTATTTACCAAGTGCCCTAGATTTTGATTTCTTCAAGGATGACTATTTGCAATGCCAGGAATTTGTGCCCCGAGGCACAAGTGTTATATTTGGTTGCGGTGTACTGTACTGCAGTGTACGTTGTATTACAGAAAGGGCAAGTACTGCTTCACTAGGAGATATTTATAGTCTTTCTCCATGTAGGAATACCTTTGCTATGGTGTACTAGGCCCAGTCAATACATGAAGTTAAGTTTCTTTAGCAAATACTTCTCTTAAACATGTCTGCTCATTATCAGTCTTTATCAGTGCTAATGTTCCAGAGACTACAATAATGACTTGATGGTGAACTGAAGGTCTTTGGTCTTCCCAGTGTCCTTATTTCTATAGATATAAACTGACTTCTTCCCCAGGTGTTTGAGCAGCCTTTCTCTTTGAACTGGAAAAGGGCCTCTTCCTGAATGAGTATGAGCATGTCTCCACCTGTCCAAATCTATCATCCTACCCCTCCGTGCCTCTTTCTTTCTCCACGAACCCTCCCCATTCTCAGGTCAGAGACACGCTGTAGCACACTATAGACGCATACCACTAGTTCTCAAAGCTATCGGTTAACAGAAAGCCAACACAGGAGTGAATCTGCTGCTGTATATTTACCTTCAATCTAATTGCTAGTATTTCAAAGCTTCATAGTCTGGGATTAGTCATGGCCCACCATTACAAGCTGTGGAAAATTGGGTAGTAACTCTGAGAATTTTAAAAAGCATGTCAGAATAACAGCAGTTGTTACCAGTAGTGTAAATTTCAGAGTCAAAAACAGGTGGTGAGTAAAATTTCAAGCAAAACACGGGTAAGGAAGGCAGCTCAAAAGCAATTCCTTTTTTGTTCTATACTGCTCAGAAAGCCACAAAAACAGTTGTCAGACAAACATATTACTTAGAAAGATGTTTAAATGTCTCAGACATTGTCTTTAATGGTTCCTCACGAGTTTGATCTTATTAAAGTTCTCCAACTTGAAAACCAAACGGTTTTACAGGGATTTCACCAGGCTCATGACTTCTCTAGAGGTACATATTTTGAACTACAGTATGATAAAAGGAATGTTTACTCAAAAGAAGAAATAAAATAAAAAAAAACATGGCATTTAAACTAAAGTTTTTTTTTTTAAATGCCTGGGACTTGACCACCATTTGTTAAAATTGAAGATTCCACTTAGTTATTAAATATATGCAAACTAATTCCACAATTCTGGATTAAGGATTACAAAAAAAGAAATCTCTAACTTTATATTGCCAAACCTAGGGTTAGAACCTTTTCTTCCAACAATAAATAATATTGTTGGAAGAAAGCCATGCATTTTTTATACATGGCTTTGGGATGAATGATAAAATCAAGATCGTAGCACAGACTCAGATCCAATTTTTGGATCTGAGTCTGTGCTACGATCTTGATTTTATCATTCATCCCAAAGCCATGTATAAAAAATGCACAGAAAGAAAAGGTGTTTAAGATCTTCGAAATCTTACAACCAGTCAGATTTCTTTGGTCTACAACATGATTAGATGAGACATCCATGTATTCTAAAGGGATTCCTCTAGGAAACCATGTTGTAGAGTTCTTACAAAGGTTAATATTTCAGGGATTTAAAAAGAAACTCTTTTTCCCCCAGAAGTGGCATCATACTTATGGTATAACCTTGACCACAGTTTGCCACTCAGCTATAAGCCATATTTAAAAAGCTGAGAATTATTTGAGCTCAGGCATCAGATGAGTTGTTATCTTGCTTCAAGATCCAACCAGACTTCTGGTCACAAACTTTTAATTACAAGAATTTAGAAATATCCTGCTCACAATGAGATGCCTCTCAATGAGACAGTGATCCATTTATCACGAAATAGAATCCCGCTTATTTCCCTGTCGCATTAACATTCATAAAGTCTGCTTGCATTCATTATTCACGAGGCACTTCTGTTCATCTGCACTGATATTCGGCCTCTTCTCGTTGATACATTATCAGCCCGCAGCTGTCAGAGGCGGTGCCCTGATAATGCACATCTCCTGAATTATTAACACAGCCAAGTTCAGATTGTGTAAATCGAGCACAATTACAGCTGGAAGTTCAGATAATTGCAAGAACATGCTTGAACCAGATACAGCAGTCTGATTCCGACAAAGACAATAACTAACACATACATACCGCAACCAGGACTCCTTGGTGGACGCATGCTCCTAAAGATGAGTAAGGACATGGGGTGTTGGGGTGGGGGGGGAAAGCAACATGTCAATTAGTGACATAATAAGCTTTATAGGCAACTTAGAAAACATGCTTTCCTAAATAAACACTAGGATTCGCCTCAAATAAATGGCGCATGGTTATAACAGGGTAATATTTTCCTCACTATGACAACTGATGATACAGAGCAATTTTACCAGCTACTTATAGACCAATTAATAGTTCAATTTCCCCTAAGGAAGACAATGTAAGCATCTCAACTACAGTAATCCCCCGCTTTACCGCGGTTCAATCGTGGAATTGCATTTCCCACATAACTAATTTGTTTCTCTGATTTTCCCGGCCTCTCTCAGATAGCACCATAGACAAATAAAAAACTTATAAGGAATTGTTTTTTATAGAGTTTTACGTTGAAATAATGACATTTATTAAAACAAATATAATTAATATTTATATAATGGAGTAAAATGTAATACAGTACAGTACTGTATACATAAAATAGCATTTTTTGGGTGGCGTCCGTTTAACCCTGGGATAAACGGGGGATTACTGCAATAACAAATAGTATATATTAACATATTAACAGATTGCATTTCACTTTCTTTATGACACTCTCCCCATTCTTCTTTACAATTATCGATTATCAAAGTAATAGTTATTTTCAAGCCATTTTTCTGTTCATTTTGCCGAATGTATGGAGTTGCTGTCTTGTTACAGGATGCCATGTTTATCTGAAAGGAATTTTTGTAAACTGATTATTTTGCATACAGATATGGGCAGCATGAACAAACCTATTAAAGCTTCTAAATGTTTTTTTTTTTATCAGGTTACTGAACAATGCAGTGTAGAAATATAATTAGACTGAATGTAGATGCTGAAGCACATTTCCAACCCATTCCATCCTTTTCTTGAGCAAATCTACACAGGTTGCCAGACAAAAAATCTAAATGTAAAGATTATTAGTGAAAGACAGAAAAGTAAGATTGCTCGGGTTAAAGGAACACTTCAGACTATTGTTGATGAAGATATACATGACAGTGAATCAGGAAATACATGCAGATCTTTCTGTGCAAACAAAGCAAATAATCAAAATTAGCATGCACCAAGCACAAGAGTTTTGGTTCTTTTTAAAGCTTGCGTGTAATATCATGGAGCAATATCATGGAGCATTATTTATAAATCTGATTAAAGACTGAAAGATCAAAGTTGGTACAGAAATCCCAAAAGTGTCTATACCATACAGTGCTCTTCTTCAGTGTGAATGCACACAGCTCTAGGGTAGAATGGAGTCATGAACTGATCCAATGTTGCATGTTATAAAGTAAAAAAGAAATCATGGGATTAAGTCGTTGTTCGATTTGCACTGGGTGCAAACGTGTGTTTTGCACGTGCTCTACTTTTCATTAGGGAAACAAAGCCACACACATAAAGCACACTTTCATTTTTTTCACACTTCGAATACGTGCATTTTATGTCAGAGCAATGCATTCGGGGTTTAAAAAAAAAAGGGGGGGGGGGGGTTGGAGGTTTGGTGTCACTAGAAAATGTTGCGGTAGTTCAAAAGACCCGGCTCAGGTATTCGTCACAGCGCGCGCACTCACCGCACACGTGCACAACCTCGAAATTTACAAACAACCCGATTTTGTTGTTGTTGATATCGACGTTGTAAAAGCGCTGCATGTAATACAGAAGAAGCTAAACGAACTTTGACACAAACCTTCGGTTCCTGCACTAAATGTAGTGCACGCGATCAGGACGATCCACACAAGGTCCATGGTTAGGACTTTCGGAAATGTTCAATCATTAAATATAAGAAGAAAAAAATAACAAAGATAAAAACAACCACAAAATAGTATCTAGCTGGAGGATGTATCCAAACTGTCGTGCAACATCGTAGTCTCCAGAGGTGTGCACCAGACGCACCAGGACTCGAGAAGGAAGCTCGCTTGCAAGAATCCTATAAGAAGAAGGTGAAAGTCGAGGCGCGCGCTCCGGTGCGAGCCACTTATCCACACAACTTCGGTTCCTACTTGGAAATGAAGTCCAGTCTGATTTAAGGTTGTGAAGCCAAAGTGAAAAGGCTCGCTAGTCTGGTTAATTATAGTGTGTGTGTGTGTGTGTGTGTGTGTGAGAGAGAGAGAGAGAGAGAGAGAGAGAGAGAGAGAGAGAGAGAGAGAGAGAGAGAGAAGGCTCGCGCTGAGGACTCAGACCCCTGAACACTGCCTAGGTGAAGTTGAGGATTGATGAAGGATTGGGACGCCCCCTTTCCCACTTCTCCCGGTGCACCAGTCAGTGCACTATCGCTTGCATCCAAGCTCATTCAAGTTTTTACTAAAGACCATGCGTGCGTGCGTGCAAAGTGTTTCCCATATATGCATTTCCAGTTTATTGCGTGCGCGCGCACTCGTGCACCCGTTCCTGTTGAACTCGCCTGCTCTATTAAAAAATTTCGCATCAATATAAATAATTAGAAATATTTTCACTATTGTGAAGATTCAGTCATACAGGCAGAGATTTGGTGATCATTCAGGATTTTCTACTCTTTTTCTTATCTAAAAACCTCCCAAGAGAAATGATCTGAGATCCTCGTGATAAATTCACCAAACCCTCAAATAGTTTCCTCAATACCCAGATTGAGGTTCCAGTGTTCAATCTAATATACATATCATATGACATAAATAAAGCAGCATTCCAGGATATTGTTCTTTCACCAAGATCTCATAGCATACCAGTGCATATGTGAAGAATATAACGTTGATGAGGGTGGGAGTACACAGGTACACAATGGGCAACAATAGATAATTAAACCTTTAATCTGCATTCTTTCAAATAAAAGTGCCAACACTGTAAAGATCAGGGGTGCCAGATCTTTTCCACAAAGGGGAAGTGGGTGCAGATTTTCATTCCAACCAACCAATAGACACACCTACTGAAAAAAAAAAAACCATTAGAATTTGGTGTGGACTTGCTTGGTTGGAAAGATACCCCTGGTATAGATGTTATGAATTGGTTGGGAAGTGTATTAATAGGTATAAACATTATATGAACAATTATTATTACAACGTTATATTACTTGTATCATAGGATATAAATTAATATACTACAAGTACCAGTCTGAGGCAAGTAGACCATAGTTTAATAAAGAACAATTGGCAGTAAACGTTAAAAAAATAAACAAAAAAAATGTCCAAATTGTCCATCAAACTGTATAAATATAGAAAGCCGTTTCACGTCCACCAGAAGAGCAAATACATATTTAATTTTTTACTATGTAAATAAATGTACAACAAATAACTCTAGTAGAATTGATAGCAATTCAAGCGTTATTGTAAGACTGCAAGGTGTACATTGAGTGAATAATTGTTAATGAATGTATCAATGATTTTTGTTCTTTAGTCATGAAGATTTTCTCGTGTCAGAAAAAAAATCTGTAAATTTCTCATAGCACTGTGACTGTAGTTTTAGAGCTGCAATTGTTGATCACCACAGCTTCTGAAAATCTCTTTATATGAAATTTCTAACATACACGTCCCTGTTTATGTATTTGCTATAGAATTATATTATTTTGCCTGCAATTTCAGTCAGAGCTGCTTTAAAATGAATCAACAGCTTCCCACCAATCAGATTAGAGAATTCTATGGAATTGGGGTATATTAATCTGAAGCACAAGTGTAGGAAAGTGCTGAAAATCCATGGACCTGGCAACATTGACAGGGAATCAGGCACTAGCTCTAATACAAATTAATACAAAGACTGTAGGAGTTTGACACGATCATAAATTTCACACTAAATAGTAGCATATGCTATTGATGTGCCTTAATATCTAGAGAGGAATATGAGAGTTTGTGACCATTTCTGCCACCTATGGATAGGAACATGCAGTATCATGGCTGTTGAAGCTCTTTTTTGTGTGTGTGTGTGTGTGTGTGTGTGTGTGTGTTGTATTCTATGCCTTATTTTATATAAACCTATCTAATGTAACAAACAGCACTAAAATGTACTGTATGCAAAGATCTATAACATTTTAAATGTTTACACAGACCCATTTGTATAAAAATTATAAGTAATTATTTAATTAATTAATTGTGATTATGAATAATAAGTGCTTTTGCTAGTCAGTTAGAGCAGTTAAATACTTGCAGGTTATGATGCAGCAAGTGACGTAAGAAAGCCACCTGGTGCTGACTGAAGGTACTACAATGTCATTAAATCGGAAAGTAATTTGGATGACAAAGATATAAATGTCCAACCCTGAGGAAATCCATTCAGACATGAGGAGAACATGCAGAAGAACTAAAGCTCAGGATCAAACCCTACATCTGATTGACAAAACCTACACACCAGACTGTTGCATATTCGGAGAATCTTTATTACATGTCATTACACAATGAAATATACACACACTGGGTGCTGTAATCACGCCTCCTTCACCTCTTGCTGTATAAACGGTTGATATTTGATGCGTAAAGCCTCGCTCGTCATGCTGTTTGTGAGGGCTCTCTCGATTATTGAGCCTAAAGAAACAGATAATCATAACATCAAAACCATTAACAGGAGCATCACCTCTGAACAAACACACAGAAGCTGTATACTTGTCACATGTACAGGTACTTAACAGCACAGTGAAAGTCTTTCTTTGGATATCCCACTGATGTTAGAAGCCAGGGGTCAGAGCACAGGGTCAGCAATGATACAGTGCCCCTGAAGCACTGAGGGTTAACCACTGAGCTCCCACTTCCCCGACACAGAGGATCATACGTTTCATCACAATACCACAACTCATAAGTCATAAACAGTATTCATACAGCACGTCCACTCATATGATTGGATAAGAGACGCTTCAGAAGTCAATCCCTCCGCTCGCCATGTAAAATTCCTCACAGAACGGTAACTATAGTTACAACGGTTACTATAGAAGAGTTAACCGCAGCATCAGAGAACTTTACAAACACATTTCAGAAGCAGCTCGCTGTCCTGCTTTAAAGCATTTCTTTTTCCGGATCCATTTCCATTAATGGAGAAAAAAAAAAAAACTGCATAGTGTCGGACGTGTCACCTATTTGATGTTCATTTCTTGCTCATAAAAGTGTTTAATTGTAGGAAAGTCCGTCAAAATGAACTCACCGAATTCTGCCGGCTTATGGGAAGCGACGTCCTGAATTATGACCCGCATATTTTCTAGGATGTGCTCCTTTGGCATGTCCAGCTGTTTGGAAAAAAAAATCCTTTCCATTCATTTCAGTGAAATAAAGTGGTATACATTTGAATTTATAATTAAGGTTCCTGCTTCGGTTCGAGTGTAACTATTACTACATGTTCAAATGCCTAAAAGCCTTTATATATTATTAATTATTAGATTACCTGAATTGATTATACTATAAAAATGTGAGTAGGGTTACGGGTTAGGGTTACATTGCTATGTTATAAAGTTTAGGTTTACCGTTCCGACTTGAGTGATGACGTAGGCGTCCCCCTCCACCATGTACTCGTATCCGCTCTTGAACAACTGCAGCATCTTAGGAATATTCACTCCGACTGACCCTGAACCGAAAAAAACAACAAAAAAAAACAGTCATTTACTCATTTGAAATGAGAATCTGATATCATTTTATTTACATTCAACAGAAAAGAGGATGAAACACACGGACCTCGTTTGCTCTTCGGGAATTTCTTCCTCAGTTTGTTTTTTAAAGGCAGGAGCTTCGGGACGATGTCAGGGACAGCCAGGTAAAAATCTGCGGTGATTTCGTCTTCTAAAATCTACCAAGAAACAAACCCAGACATCGGTTTGGCATCAACAGCTGTTTCTATTTCGCCGCTTCGGTTTGGTGTCTCCAATTCGTTTCGTTCATAATGTTATGCTTAAATATTTAATACTGCCCTTGAATGCCGTTCCACAGAAACGAGCTGCCTATACGATGCTTAGAACATGCATCAGAAGGAAATAGAGGATATGCTAAACTGTTACAGTAGCATTGGATAAAATGCTGCTTCTTGCTGGAATTAATATTCCAAAAGAAAACATTGCATCGGTACAAGACAAACGAGTGCGTGTAATTCATTGTGATTATGGAATTTCAAAACCACTTTCTGTGCACAATTACCTTGTCATTATATCAACTTAATAACACTGCAATCTCACATTCCTTCTCCTGGTAATTTATCAACACGTCTACGGTACATTTTGATGATTATAATGTTTCATTTAAACTCAATCAAATCAAATTTTATTCGTCACATACACATACATACAGAGTACCACATGCAGTGAAACGCTTTTTACGACTGTCCAGCATTTAAACATAAAAAGGAATAGAATTAAGGGTAAAAATAAACCAAAAAAAAAAAAAAAAAAAAGGTAGATAAATAAAAAGTATAAACTGTATAAAATATGAAACTATATGTATATACATGAATGAGTATGACAGATATTGAAAGTACAAATTGAAGTGATTTAGTGATTGTCCTTAAAGTGTCCATGTGCAGTGTGATGTGATATAATAACGAAACACTCCAGAGACAATATTCGTTTGAAAATCCATAAAAAAAAAAAAAAAAATCGCTTATTAAAGCATTTGTTTACCAGCGTATCCAAGTGAATGAGGACATTTTTGATGGCTTTGTCCCACACTACCTTATCTGTACACTGTCCATATAAAAGCTTACAAGCTCCCATTCAAAGCAAAGTTGAATTACGATATAATTTAGCACCACAGGCCGTTTTCCTATTTTATTTTTAAGATATTTAAAGCAAATGTTGACATTCCTGATAATTTCGTCTTATTTCCACAGTCAATATTCTATTAATTAAGGATAAAATTATGATGTTAAAGACGTAACCTCTATGTAGTAAAATGTCAGTGAGTGTACGTTTCTACAGTAGTAGCAGTACAGCTGCAGGCTGAAATATCACCTGAAACTCAGTAGACGTTTTTTTCTGCAGTTAATATTTGCATTCATTATTCCTCTGTATTATATCTGTCAAACACAAACACCACCACCGAATACAAATAAAGTTTAAACACACTGAAAACTGTTAATGAAGAGCTTCCTCAGTGCTATCCATCATTTAAAGGCTGCTTCTGTAGAAACTCGTTCTACAATGCAATCTACAAAACTTATTGATACAATTATTCTTTTTTTCTTGGAGTTGAGATAAACATTGTTTAAATTAAGGCAGTTTTAAAGGCAAATTTCTTTTTTTATGAGAACACCCAAGAAAAGAAGCTGCAGTTTATGTATACAGTATTGAGTTGGTGGTAATCAAATTACCTTTAAAATCTGATGGTTTTGATATAATGACTGACTGGTTGGTTTTCTGACCTGAATGACTGATTGGTTGGTGTATTAATTGATTGAAGGAATAAGTAAAAGATTATTTGAATCACTGATGAACTTTTTATAATTAATTGATCGTTTGACTGACATCAACTGAGGCCTTGGACTGGGAAAAAAAATTGGACTAAAACATGGACTGAAGTGTGGACTGACGGATTTACAGACCCTCCTGGAGCAGCTAATACATTCTTAAAAAGAAAATTGATTAACTTGTTTGAGGTTTTAATTTTAATGTTAGCATGTCACACCTTTTCAATAAGTTCAGCTCCTCCCACTGCATCTGCTCCATGCTCTATAGCCACTCTGGCTTCCTCTGGATCCTAAAACAACAAAACAAAAAAAACCTGACCATCAGATACACAACAGAACCCTGTTACAATCAGGACACTTACAATCCCATTTAAAATCACACTCAGCTGAACAGAGAGCACAGACACAAGCAGATACTTACCTCTGTGAAGACGACGACTTTGTTCGCGTCGGCTTTAAATGGATGAGGTAAATGAACCGTGCTAACGAAGGGGTCCACTTTTTTCTGAAAGAAAAGAAAAAAAGGGAGTTATTTTTGTAACTATCAGATTATGTATAATATGTTGGGAGAGTTTGTTTTGTGGTTGAATGCCACAGGGCTTCAGTGTGTCTCCATAAAGCTGCAAAACATCCATATTTTTGGTGTTCGAATGGGATATAAAACGTATTTTTAAAACATACAGAGTCTCTTTTTCTATTCTATTTCATATGCATAATCCAACAGTGACAAAAAGATTTCTGGAAAGGGAAAGAACAGTTTTTTTTAGAAAAAAAAATGCTACTGTACTGAGAGCCTGTTTGAGGATTAAAAAAAAACAAAAAAAAAAACATTTAAACTTTCCATTATGTCAAAAACCCTTTTTTCACTTGATCATGATTCCGGTCACATTCTAGCATTTCATCACATTACCACATCACCCAAGCACCTAATCACATTTAAATATTTCTAAACATTCTCCCTTCAGCATCCCCCAGTCTGGTAATGTGAGACATGTGTAAAGAATTGTGTTACTGTGTAAAGAACCAGTTCAAAGAACAAATTGTGTGTTGTGTACCTTTTTCTCTAGTTTCATATCCAGCTTCAGATTAATGAAAAGAGGCTGATCTTCCGGGGTAAAATCCAGCTTCGGAAAGCTCTTCAACATGTCCACAGCAACACCCGCATCATACACCTGTTTGGGATAATGTCTCGCTACGTACACGTCATCGATGGGCTCCCAGGCTGTCAGGCCGTACGGCTTATGACGACCCGTGTCGTCGATTTTCTGTTTCTCTTTCTTCTTCTCTTCTTGCTTTACTTCCTTCACCGCCCCCTTTTCGACTTTTCTCTCCCTCTTAGACGCCCTGCTAAAAAAAAAAAAAAAAGGTCCACAATTTGTTTCATGCATGCCAAAAATTGGTAAATAAAAAAAAAGTACAAGTTAGAAGCTTGTGACTGCGATTCTCATTGCTATCACCTAGTAACACGGCTCTTAATGGGCAGAATATTAAATCATCGAGCGTAGTGAAGTGAACATGGAAAAAAGTGAACGAGGAACGAGTCCAAATTTCCAAACAACAAAACAGTTATATTTTACAAAATATAAGAAAAAAAAATTATACACCAACCAGGTGTAACTTTATGATAACATTTACATTACAGCAAAGTGAAATTCTTCCTTCGCATATCCCAGCTTGCTTAAACGGGTCAGAGCGCGGAGTCAGAATGCAGGGTCAGCCATGATACGGCGCCCCTGGAGCACAGGGAGTAAAGAGAATTGCTCAAGGGTGGCAGCTTGGCACTACTGGGGCTTAAACGTGATGACCACCTGCTTAATATTGTGTTGGTCTCCCTTTTGCTGCAAAAACAGTCCTGATCCATCGAGCAATAACACCATTAACATTTACAGCAATTTGAGCTACAGAAGCTCATCTTTTGGATCAAACCACACGGACCAGTCTTTGCTTCCCACATGCATAAATGAGCCTCGGCTGCCCACGACCCTGTCGCCGATTTACCACTGTTCCTTTCTTGGACCACTTTTGATAGATGCTGACCACTGCAGACCAGAAACAGCCCACAATTGCAGTTTTGGATATGCTCTGACCCAGTCGTCTGGACATCAACATTTTTCTGTTGTTAAACTCGCTCACATACTTACTCTTGCCCATTTTTTCTGCCTCTAACACATCAACTTTGAGAACGAAATGTTCACTTGCTGCTTAATAATATCCCACACACTAACAGGTGTTTAACATGATGAAGAGATAACCAGTGTTATTCCCTTCACCAGCTATAATGTTATGCCAGGCTGGTGTATATTTAGTTCTTACAAACTGAAACATATAACTGCTCTGCTTTTCCCTCGAATCCCCTTTATTCTATTAAATGCACTGCTATAAAGAATGCTCACTTGGCTGCTGCAGCGTAGGTCCTCACAGAATGACTTCTTGCTGCATTCTGAGACGGACATAGAGAAGATGCAGCGTTGGAGATGAGGATCTGTCTCTGACACCCAGCCAACACTGTTGAAACCAAACATTCAATATTTATTATAAAATAAATTAAAAACACGTTGTAGGGATGCAGCATGTCAGACAGCTCGTGGTTCTGGATCATGTGCTTGTAATAAACCAAACAACATCTATATGAAAAAATGTGGAAATATATGATATGATGAACGGCGCATTTATTCTTAAATTAGACAAGAAATGTGCAAATACAAAGTGTTTACAATATCATTGACAACAGAAAGAAACGAAATCCATAAACCTGACCTCTCATTAAACTCCTCGCGGAGGCTGCCATGTTTACCGGTGCCGCTGTTTTAACGTTCCGTGTGTGCGCAAAATAAGCTGTTTAATAGTTCCGGTACAACAAAATATATAACAAACTTAGATATTTAACTTTGGATAAAGGTCACAAGAGATGTCTGTTATTAGCGTAAAAGACGAGAAAAAAGTATCGTATATGAAAGAAAAAACTATTTCCTTTATTTTTGGCAACAGTGTCATTCAAAAAGCAATTAATTCTATAATGTTGTATAATATTTTCAATATATTCAACTCGAAGATTTAAATAAATGGACTATCAACCATTTCCATGAACATTCTGCATAATATATTGTGTAGGATTTAATTTCTTCATTAAACACAGTGCTGCCTGTTTACTAACTTTTCCCAGTGGCTATTTCAGAACCTGGGAATGCAGCGAGTTATTTTTACACACCCGCATTCCGGAAAACCCCGCCATCCACGATGCGATTGGTTGAGAGCGCATCCTTGAGTGCTTTTTACCCAATGGGAAATGTCACTCCGTGTTTACACAAAGCATCAGCCAATCAGAGTGTGTAACGCGTGATGCGGTGGGGAAAAAAAGTGACGTGAGTCGAGCTGAAGCCATGATTGTTGTCCTTCCAGCTGTCTGGGTAGGAGCCTGAAGAGCGGAGAAGACGAGCTTCGGCTGCATGTCTGGAAAGATCTCAGCCCAGCTTCTGCGTTTCCATCTCCCCAATGCAGGTACACATATAGTGCTGAGCTCCAGGACGCTGTTTGTGTTTGCTGTGTGCTGTCCTGCAGCTGTCACTCTGCCTAACTGATCCCGAGGAGAGACTTAGCCGTGCTAGCTAACGGTACAAGTGTCCTGTAACCACCAGACAGCAGGAAGAGACCTGGGCAATGCTCTCGGGTTATTTAATATTAAAAAATAAATAGAAACATATAGTTTTGGGGGTTTATTCGCCTGTCCAACAGCCTGTCTGTGTATGAGTTCACGTGTCCCGCATCGGCTGGTGACCAAATAACCTCAAAAAACTTTTTGTCTTCACTTCCACTTTCCTTAAAGTATTTAACTTATAACTTATAAGCACATGCCCTTAAATTTCACATAGACTCTATATGCACAAAAGTCTTAAGACTCTGGTTGCATAGCATTATTAAATATTCCTTCACTGGAACTAGAAGCCTCAAACCTATGACAATGCTCCTGTGCACAAAGCCAGCTTCATGAACATATAGTTTACATGGGTTGAAAGATCTTGAATGACCTGCTATAGAGCTCTGAACTCCAATCCTATTAAACATCTTCGGGATAAACGTGAACGCTCACTGCACCCCAGACCTCCTCACTCTACATCAGTACATGACTTTATTAACACAATGAATGAGCACAAATCTCCACAACTACACTCCGAAATCTAGTGGAACATCTTCCCAGAAGAGTGGAGGTTCTTATAGGAGCAAATTGAGAACTCACATTGGAATGGTATATTCAGAAAGCACATACAAACCTTAATGGTCAGGGTTCCTCAAACGTTTATCCATGAATGTAATATACAGTGTATATATATATATATATATGAGAGAGACAGAGTGACAGAGAGAGAGAGAGAGAGAGAGAGAGAGAGAGAAATAGCCTTTACATTGTCTTTGTATGATTAATGTGTGTTCCAGTGCAACTTTTTATTTTTTGCTGAAAAATCCATCAGTTATAAGTTATCCTTTGCCAAAATATATACCAAGTGGGTCAAACTGTCCATGCTGAAACCCTTATATTATAACGACTCTCCCCCATTCTTTTTTGAAGCTCTGCCCCAGGATAGTAGGAAACTAAGCGTTTCCAAACAGACGTCAGTTTTCATTAACAATTATGCCATTCTAGCAGACATCCTTATCCATTGCTGTTTATAAATATCTCCTTCATGGCGAAACAGGAATTCTCTGCTACTTAATCCACTTTTCCTCAGGTCACACCTTGATTGATTGTGTTCGTAAATAATACTTTACTCATCAGGTAGGTTATTTGTTTCAAGTGAAGGGGATAAATCATGTGTTGCACCTTTTTTGTTGATAAGTCCATATTTGAGCCTTTATTACCGTCGTATAATATTTATTAACCATAACCTGTGTTCACAGCAGTAATACAAAACTGCTTTTAATTCTCCCAGCACTTTATCAGCTGGTCAACATAGTCCTACCAGCTTGGCATGCACTAAATAAATAACCAGATAAATCATACAAACACATATGAGCTACACTTTCCCAAAGACTATAAGCATATGGAATATGTTTTGACAAATAACAAAGAGAAATACGTGTGTTTGTTCCAGAGCCTTGCAGATCCACAATCACATCCCTGTTTTAGAAATTGAGGAACATTTACCACTGACAATGTGTTGGATCTTAAAGGTTTAGTAGCTGAATGTATTTAAAGCATATGTGCAATGGTAAAAGCTGACCATCTGTTTAAAACAGAACACAAAGCCATATATAGGATTCTAAGAGTAAGTGAAGGACTACTGATAGTAATATGTAGTTTATATGTTGATATTTTATATATAATCTATATATAACTCTTTACATGGGCTTGTTTTTAAGCCCCCTGACCTGTTGAAACTCCTGCGATCAGGTTTCAGCTGTCGTCCAGCATTAGTGCCCAGTGTGTGTATCCGGCCAATCAGGTTACAGTGTGTACAGATGAAACGAGTCTGTTGGGGAAACGTTTCACATGGCCTAAAGCTGAGCGTGGATTTTGCCTCCTGTAATTGCGTCTATTTTTTGTTCTGCTATGCAACGACTCCTGGAGAGCCGCATAGTAAATGAGCTCATATTGCTCAAACTGCTTTATGAGCTTCCCCTGTTTCCAAATGAGGCAATTACTTGCAGTGTTTAGAAGTGTTGTTTGTAGTTTCTTGCATATCGACCAGTTGGACAGTTGTAGTAGCAGCAGCCTGCTGCTTAACTAATCGAAAATACAGAAAGAGATACGACTGCAAGTTATTTGTCTGCTGTGCCTAGTAAATTTTTATTACACATGTAATACATTACTACATTTAAATGCATGCAAGTACCTTTTTTTTCTTTAAGGTTTTCAGATGTCAGACCTCAGTTTATAAGATAAAACCTGACTTGGGTGTGGAATTATGTGTATCTTGAGCCCGTTCTGATTTCCTAGCAAGATGTGGATTATTATCTTACAGCCAGCAAAATGTTTATGAAGTTTTTGGTTTCCGAAAGTGCATTAACTTATTCTCATTTTGCGTAATATTACATTCCACTTTTACACCATCTTCTCGGAAAATTCAGAATACCTGATTGTAAATTACCAAGAAGTTTGTTAGTTCATGCATGTAATGTGCAAGTACATAAACATAAACTTTCGAGATCGAATGAACAAAATCCCAGCTGTTGAAATGTTTACATAATGAACAGTGTAATGGAAAATGTATTTATTTGGATTGTATTGATAAGCCAAGTCAAGTTTATTTCTATAGCGCTTTTCACAACAGACATAGTCTCAAAGCAGCTTTAGAAAATGTAACAGTTAAGGTGAACGATGTGTATTTATCCCTGATGAGCAGCCATGGTGACTGTGGCAAGGAAAAACTCCCTTAGATATTATGAGGAAGAAACCTTGAGAGGAACCAGACTCAAAAGGGGAACCCATCCTTATTTGGGTGATATCAAGACTGTGATTATAAATCTAAAAACAATACAAAACACCAGAGAGTGAGAACTAACATGAGCACTTTAATGTAAGATTATGAGTAATTTTCTTTCTACAGTCTTATACAGTCATTTGAGATTATGGAACCAGGAGCTACTGAGCAACTCATAAAATAGCTCAACATTTGCGATCATCACAGATCCAACACCAGCTTCTCCATGCCAGAGCCTTTAAACACTCAAGGAGGTCCAGTGTCCAAACTCCACATGAAGTGGGATCTAATTGGCACTGGTACATCTCTAGATGGTTCGGGATGTTTGCGAGTTCGGCATCTACTTCTTTAAAGGACCACAATCTTCATAAGGTGGGACTTATGAAGATGCTGCTGTTCATAATATTAACAAGCACAAGTTAATAATGTGCATTTAATCACATTTACTGGAGCACAAGTTTATGATATGTGACGTATGTTATGTGTAGGCTTTGCTAAAAAGATACTTCTTTAATCTGCACTTAAACTGGGAGAGTGTGTCTGAGCCACGAACACTGTCAAGAAAACTACTCCAAAGTTTAGGAGCTAAATGTGAAACAGTGGAAGCTAATCCCATGCCTTCTAATAATATTTCCCAAGGGAAGAATGTATATTGTGAAAAGCAGGGGTCCTAGAACTGAACCTTGTGGCACCCCATAATTTACTTGCATTAACCTGGATAGCTCTCCATTTTTCCAACTCTTTTACTGTTGATCTAACCAGCACTTGAAGGCAGAATGTTCAATATGTAGTTCTATATTGTGAAATTATTCTATTGTAATGTCACCCTGCCACACCAGAATTTTGTTTAAACAAATGTTCAAAGTTTTGTATACACGTAAATGCCTAGAGTCAGTCATATAGCAGCGTTAGCCAGAGTAGCCAGAAAGGTGTGACAATCTGTGGCCTGGGTTTGAAGCATCCAAGGCTGGGACTAAACATTAATATGTATAATGAACTTTCTTAGAAACACATAGTTTGTCTTATCTATTGTCTGATTGCAGACTTAAGCAGAGAACTTGTATAGATTATGTGTGCACATGGCACAGGTTTTATGTTCTTTTCGTTGTTCAGATTAACAGGTATGCCAAAGGAGAAATATGAGCCTCCAGACCCACGCAGGCTGTACACTATCATGTCAGCAGAGGAGGCAGCCAGTGGGAAGAAGTCGTACTGGGCCGAGTTAGAGATTACCGGTTAGTACTTCTGCTGTTTTTTGTTTTCTATTCGAGTCCATTTGTTAGATATGTAAAATCTAACTTGTACTGAATTGATAAAACGACTTACATTTCTGTTATGTCAGAATATTCTTCATTTTTAATTCATAGCCTGTTAAAGTTCAATTCTTCCATCGATGATTTTGCACAGGGCGTGTGAGAAACCTGAGCAGCTCGCTATGGACACTCACCCATCTGACCGCGCTGCACATCAACAACAACAACCTCAGCCGACTTCCACCTGAAATTGCCAAGCTCCCTCACCTGGTCTATCTGAACCTGTCTTCTAACAAACTACGCAGCCTGCCAGCTGAACTTGGCAACATGGTGTCTCTCAGGTACAAGCAGATCGTTTAGTGTTCAGCATAATCAACATTCTATTATCATTTAGTTGATTTGGGATATATTATATCAATTATTTAGGACATGTGCTCACATCTCCTGAATGCTGGACCAGTAGGAAATTATGCTGAAATGAAATAATGAAAGGATATTAAATATTTTTTTAAAATACTTTTTATATTACACTAGCAAATATCATGTATATATTAAGGGGATGTTTAGGAGTGTATTTATGGACAGAAAGGACTTGTTCAGACAGAAAAATAGTCACAGTAAGTTTGCTGTTTAATCTGCCAGTAAACCAAATACAGTACAAACAGCTTAATCTCTAATGATTGATAGAGCGACTTATCACAGTATTTAGTCTGTCTCTTGTCGAGTACGTTCCAGAGACAGCTTCATATTAAAGGCCGTGCATGAACATGTTATGATTACTGTGTGCCATTTATATGTCATACAAGCATACCCGTTATAGTCACTGTGCTGCTTTGAAAAAACACCAAAAAAAAAACCCATCTAGAAAACAGCGGTTTAATTTAGTTATATTGATATATTCATAACAGTCAATGGGTTTGGGGAAAATTGTATGAATTAATGATACAGTCAAAAAGAACCATTGGATTCCTGATGAATGCTTTCTTGTGTATGTTATAAAGCTCTTTTCATGATTTCCACAGGGAATTACTTTTGAACAACAACTGTTTACGGGTTTTGCCTTACGAACTTGGGCGACTGTTTCGCTTACAAACTCTCGGCCTCAAAGGCAGGTCTTTTCCTATTTCACTTAGAAACTGTATACAGTGGAACCTCGGTGTATGAGTGCCATGTAGTATGAGAATATCGGTGTACGAGCCGTTTTACTAGTAAAAAATCTAGTATTAGTGTTACTAGTTACTAGTATTTCGGGAAGACGAGCATTTTTTTTTACGCCTTTGGTTCCAGTCACAGGTTCTGCACGTCGCTCGTCACCTCCGTCCCCACGCTTCATGCCCACTCGCTTCATAGACATCGTCTCGAGTGCGTTCTCGTCGTTCTCTTGTGTGAATATTATGCTTTTTGTCTTTTTATAGTGTTTTTTTTTTAATTCACTATAAATTTTGCATCATAGATTCCCAAAAAGTGTAGTTCATTTTTAAATTTTTTTTTTTAAGAAATAAATAGGGTTCAACAGTAAGTACTAAAATAAATAAAGAACAAAAAGTTATTTATTTCTCCGTTTATAATGTATTATTTTTCATGTTTATACTTTGTCGCAAGTATATTTGTGTGTTAAATTGAGCATAAACCATTTTTTAAAGGTCTGAAATTAGCGATCGCCTGAGGTCTGGGAACAGATTAATTGCTTTTACATTAATTCTTATAGGAAAATTAACATGCGAGTATGAGAATATGGGAAAACGAGCGTTTTTCAGGAACGAATTCATCTCGTACATCGGGGTTCTACTGTATATATTATTAAAGCTTATGTGCAGCTTTAATCATTTTACAAATTTTTTAATGTGGTGTTTAATAATCCCAGGTAACCCACTGTCCCAGGATATTCTCAACCTCTACCAGGAGCCTGATGGAACAAGAAAATTATTGAATTACATGCTAGACAATCTTGCAGGTGATGTCTCTGTTGATGAGTTTACATACTTAACAATAGGCAGATCTTTTCAGTGGTCATTTAGTTTTAATTATGCATGAATAATACTTACTTTTTGGGGTGTGTGTGTGTGTGTGTGTGTGTGTGTGTGTGTGTGTGTGTGTGTGTGTGTGTGTGTGTGTGTGTGTGTGGTTTTATTTCTTTTTAAATCAGTCCACCCAGAACAACTCCCTCAAAGACCTTGGATCACACTGAGGGAACGAGACCAAACAATGCCCACAGGTTCATTCTGCCAGCTCTTCCATATGTTCCTCAACAACAACTTTGCTGACTCCATTAAATTTGCATTTACATTTACATTTATGCCATTTTGTAGACGCCCTTATCCAGAGCGACGTATCAACACCGATCCACTAGATCGCAAACTTGGATTACTATCAGCCTAAAACTCTGTTGGGAGGACCTATAGCACACTTAACAAACAAACAAACAAACAAACAAACAAACAAACGGGAAATACACTCTCATTAATACTGAATTAAAACATTTCAGTATGTATTTTATTGAAACAATTATTTTGAGTAAAATCCATTAAAAATCCAAAAAGTTTAATGGATTAGTAAGTATTTAGATGTTTTTTTCTGCTATGTGAAATTGTTTTCCTTTACATAACAGCACCAGTTCAACAACAGAAGCATAAGAGTTAGCTTCTTAACTGTAGATAGTTAAATACATTACGCATTTGTTTCGTGAGCGTTTCATATTATTTAACCTGTAATAACCTGTAATTTTTTTATTTTCATAAAACTTCATTTTAAATTTGTTTTTATTTTCACTGCTTGTAAAAAGTTTGGAAACACCCAGTGTTTTATCACTGTAAGAGACGTAACTTAACAGTATGAAGCTTTACATTGACAAAACATATGCTATACTTTATACTTTTTCTCCTCTAGCATGATTAACAGCTTTATACACTCTTGGCATGCAGACAGTTTGTTTCTCCAAATATTCATTGAACATACTTTGCTATGCCTCTTGTAAAACTTACCAGTTTTCTTCACTAGTTTTTCGCGTTTTTCGCGATCCAGTTCATCCCAGAGCAGTTCAGTAGGATTTGGGAAGGCCATACCAGGACTGGGAAGGCCATACCATGATATATAACACACAAAATGACTGTTTGCTCTCTAAATAACACTTATAGAACTGGGATGTATGCTTCAGATCACTGTCTTGCTGTATGATGAAGTAACCACAGTCCAGTTGGTTCAGTATTTATTTTATGCAGGTATGTCTCCAACCTTCCCTGCTCCAAAACAACCCGAAAACATTAAACCTCTATCTTCATGTTTGACTGTAGGTGTAAGAGTCTTATCTCCTTATCTCTGTCTTATATAAGTTCATCTCTCAGAGGCAAAAATGTCCAATTTGCTCTCATCTGTCCAAAGAAATTTCATTCACTGTCCAGTTTTTGTGTGTTACCTTATTTGTTGTATATCAACAAAAGGAACATACTTCTTCTTCTTCTTCTTCTTCTTTTGGCTTCTCCCATTAGGGGTCGAACATCCGTCTCCAAACCCCTTGTCCTCCACATCTGCCTCCTTCAACCCAACGACCTGCATGTCTTCCCTCACCACATCCATAAACCTCCTCTTTGGTCTTTCTCTTTTCCTTCTTTCTGGTGGCTCCATCCTCAGCATTCTCCTACTGATATACCCCATGTCCCTCCTCTGCACATGTCCAAACCATCTCAATCTCGCCTCCCTCGCTTTGTTTTCATAACGTCCTACATGCTGTCCCCCTAATAAACTCATTTCTAATCCTGTCCATTGTCGTCACTCCCAACGAAAACCTCAACATCTTCAGCTCTGCTACCTCCAGCTCCACCTCCTGTCTTTTACTCAATGCCACTGTCTCTAATCCATACAACATCGCAGGTCTCACCACAGTCCTGTAAACTTTCCCTTTTACTCTTGCAGATACTTGTGTCTAAAAAAAAAAAACATTAGGTGTTTCCAAACTTTTAATAGCCACTGTAATTTAGTTATCAACCTAACCAAAGTACCCTAATGCTTTCGTCTTTGTACTTACGCTCATTGCTCTCTAATTTAATTCTCGCTTGTATGAAATTCTTTATTTGCAGTTTGTTTGTTTGTTTGCGCTCCTCCATCATAGTTGATTTCCAAATGAGTTCCTGTGCATGTACGTGTTTACTACATAGGGGTTTAACATCGTAGTGAAGAGCAATAAAACATGTAAATGTCATAAATATAAAATATTAAATAGCTCAAATTTTCAAAAGATTTCACCACATGTGGCTGATTTGGGTATAATAGTGTGAAGTAGATAAGCAATAGCACCATAGAGTAGATTGACAATATATAACATTATTTATAGTATTTATTGCATTCTGTTATCTTAATAAGCATATTATGATAAGATCTTTATGTTGCTTATGATCATCCAATTACGGTTTAACTGGACTTCAGTAAATGCTGATGTCTAATTTTTAATCTATAATAACAGGGGCATGTCTACATCACTGTTTTTCTTCCTTGTGTCTTGTATTATCGTGCTTTATTTCTTGTGATTACTTTATTTACATGTTTTTTAAATGATAAAGGACAAAAAATCATATTCTGAACTTTTCTTCTCCAGCTGTTTTCACTGTAATGTGCTACAACGTGCTTTGTGATAAATATGCAACAAGGCAGCTGTACGGCTACTGTCCTTCCTGGGCTCTTAACTGGGAGTATAGGAAGAAAGGCATCATGGAGGAGATCACCAGCTGTGATGCTGACATCATCAGTTTGCAGGTATGTGAGCCAAAATAAAAACAGCTGTATATATCCCATAATTAATAATTACAATTATTAAAGCAGCCAGTTTAAGGTCCCCTGGTGGTCTAGTGGTTAGGATGTGGCACTCTCACCGCTGCGGCCCGGGTTCGATCCCCGGTCAGGGAACCGACCCCAGCCACTCTCAGTGCTGGTCCCAAGCCCGGATAAATGGGGAGGGTTGCATTAGGAAGGGCATCCAGAGTAAAAACATGTGCCAAAACAAACATACGGATGATCCGCTGTGGCGACCCCTAATGGGAGAAGCCGAAAGAAAGTTTATTTTAAAGTTTATAGGCATGAGCTTCGGTGGATATAAAGCCCATGAAAAATTGTAAATAATTAGCTGTAAAGTAAATCTTTTAATATACATGATATGGACAAAAAGGATTGGGACACCTGACAGTTCCAGCCGTATGTGGTTCGTCCCCAAACTGTTACCAAAAGTTGGACACAATTGTTCAGGACGTGTTTGGATGTGCATTTGAATTTTTCCTACACTTGAACTAGGAGACCCAAACGTGTTTCAGCATGACATTGACCCTGTGCACAAAGCGAGTTCTATGAAAACATGCTTTACATGAGTTGACGTGGAAGATCCCGAGTGTCCTGCTATAAATATCTGACCTCTCAACCCTATTAAACACCATTGGGATGAATTGGAACGCTGACTGCACCCCAGACCTTCTCACATTACATCAGTACCTGCCTTTACTAAAACCCTTGTGGTTAAATTAGCACAAATCTCCACAATCACACTCCAAACATATTTTGGAACATCTCCCTGGAGAAATCGAGGTCATTATAACAATAGAAATTGTAAATGTCGAAATCTTCTGGTCAGGTGTCCACAAACTTTTGTCCAAATATAGTAGATATGCCTTATTCTCGAAGCATCTGAGCTTTTGCCCATAATCGTTTGGTCTTGTGCAGGAGGTGGAAACAGAGCAGTACTACACATTTTTTTTGGAAACTCTAAAGGAGCGTGGATATGACGGGTATTTTTGTCCGAAGTCTCGTGCCAAACTCGTGTCCGAGCAGGAAAGGAAGCATGTGGACGGCTGTGCTGTGTTCTTCAAAACAGAAAAGTGAGTCCATGTTTTTGCTGTTATTATATTGTTATTATTATGGGGGAAATGTCAGTGCTTTTATTGATGTTTTCTCTTTAAATTGGTCATTTTTAGATTTGCACTGGTTCAGAAACACACAGTAGAGTTTAATCAAGTGGCCATGGCCAACTCGGAAGGCTCAGAGGTCATGCTGAATCGGGTGATGACCAAAGACAACATCGGAGTAGCCGTGGTGTTGGAGGTGAAGAAAGAGCTGTTTGGAGGTACGCATATAACTCGTGGAACGATTTTAATCAAGACCTACAAAAGGGTCATGCAGTTTAAACCAGGCAGGAATAGAGTAAGAAATTCACCCAGAACGTTATTAGGAGTTTAGTTATGTTATTAGTTATTATGCAGTGTATAAAATCAAGCTTTGGATAATGTTCACATCAGTGTCATGACTGTTGGTGACTGACTGGCTGTGTGAATTTATGGATGGTTACTTTCCATTTTTTTTGTTCTGTGACATCTGCTAATATTGTAATTGTTTTATTTCCCAGTAGATGGCAGTAAATAACATCTCCAGCATTTCTTATTAAAACTTTCATTAGTAGGTAACATCAGCATGCCTCAGACCTCTGTGTCGTTGACCTTAGTTAGGGGTGGTCACTGTCTTTTTGATTATATGATGAATAGGATAATGTTTGCTAAATCTAACCACATACACTATATAGCAAAAGTATGTGGACACCTGACCAGTCACACTAATGGGTGCTTGTTGAACATCCCATTATAGATTAGTCTTTGCTTGGTTATTATAACTGCATTTTGTCACTAGATGATTGGGGATCTGTGCTCATTTAGCTACAGGAGCATTACTGAGGTCAGGCACTGGTGTCAGGTGCGGAGTAGGGTCACAAAGGGGTAAGAACTTCAGCTGGTGAATTTTGGAAATATTGAATAGTTGAAAACTTACCAGGAATTAATGGGAAATTACAGGAATTTTAGGTGAATTAGTTAGAAATTTGGGGACATATATATATATATATATATATATATATATATATATATATATATATATATATATATATATATATATATATATATATGACAACTGTACATTTTTAAGCAGGTTTCACACATACTTGATCAGCATCAGATGAAGAGGTGTGAACCTGCTCCGTTTGTCTCAGGCATTACTGAGTCATTTAACACTTTGTGTAACTTCTGGTAATCATCCTGCTTTAGAACCACAGAGGAACCACTTATAGCACCTCCTCTGCTAATCAGTGTTGACATTCACATCAGATTCATCAGATCGCTATAATAATGTGACCACACAGGAAATAACTGTTGTCTGTAGACCAGCATTACGGTTGACAGCTTGGTTTATTAGTGGAACTTTTGGTTTCAGGGAAGAATCAAGTTCTTTGGTGAAATCATCTGCCTCAATCTAGTATCAATGTGGTACTTCAGTTTGATCAGAAATGTGGTAAAGGTAGTTCTTTATGTATGCTTTTTTTTTTTTTTACTCTTTTATGGGCTTTCAGCAGTTCCCATTATGATAATTACTCATGATCAGTTCTGATATGGAAGAATGTGTCACTCTCACAAATGAGACTATGGTGCTTTCATCTGCACCATCATCATCATCATGATGAATAATATCAAAAAAATGTTTTCACAAATAAAAAAAATAAATGAATAAAACATTTACATTTGCGGCATTTAGCAGACGTCCTTGTCCAAAAGTGCTTTAAGTCTCTAGCAATGAATAAATCCACACTGGTACACTAGATTACAAACTTAATATAAATCAGACTATAACTCTTGATTTTCAGTAAGCAAACTTGGAAAGTGCTAATTTAAGTGTTTCAGGAAGAGGTAGGTCTTCAACCTTCGCGTAAAGATAGCCAGGGACTCTGCTGTACGGACATCTAGGGGAAGTTCATTCCACCACCGGTTCATTCCAGAACAGAGAAGAATAATGTAATTGATGTGAAAATGAGAAGAATTATAAAGACAAGGTGTTTAGTTTCTTATGGACATAGTTAAAACATTTTAATGTTAAGTAAATGCTTTCCAATTACTGATAATAAGTACAAAAAGCAATTTGGACATTTTCAAAAGGACAGACAGACAGACAGAATCCATAGCAGTGCAGAGATGTGAGGACATTGTTGAGAAGTACAAGTAGAAGGTTCTAAGGTTATGGCATAAAAAATGTGCAAGCTGAATAAACAAGTCCACCATATATATATTATATAATTCATTAATGTAAAATATTAGGCCGAATGTACAGTAAGGTATATACAGTGGTGTAGCCTGATTTCTTATTTTTTGCATGTTTGTCACACTTTAAAAGAGAGGAGGAAGACGTCTACAGAGACGGCAGGAAAAGGAGAAATGTAGGAGACTGGAGGTTCGGGGTGGTACTTTAAATGTTGGTACTATGACTGGTAAAGGGAGAGAGGTAGCTGATATGATGGAGAGGCGAAAGGTAGAGATGATGTGTGTTTAGGAGACCAAGTGGAAAGGGAGTAAGGCCAGAAACATTGGAGGTGGATTTAAGCTGTTCTTTTATGGTGTGGATGTAAAGAGAAATGGTGTAGGGGTCATCCTGAAGGAAGAGTACAGTAAGAGTGTAGTGGAGGTGAAGAGAGTTTCTGATGAACTTGAAGCTGGAAGTTGAAGGGGTGATGATAAATGTCATCAGTGCCTCTGCTCCACAAGTGGATTGTGAGATGGAGAAAAAGGAAGAATTCTGGAGTGAATTAGATGAAGTGGTAGATGTTATACCTAAGAATGAACGATTGGTGATTGGGGCAGATTTCAATGGGCATGTAGGTGAAGGGAACAGAGATGATGGGTAGGTACGGCTTTAAGGTGGTAGATTTTGCTAAAAGGTTGGAAATTACAGTGATGAACACGTATTTTAAGAAGAAGGAGGAGCATAGGGTGACGTATAAGAGTGGAGGTAGGTGCACACAGGGGGACAATGTTCTATGTACGAGATGCAACCTGAAGGAGATTGAAGACTGTAAGGTGTTGATGGTGGACAGTGTAGCTAGACAGCATCGGATGGTGGTTTATAGGATGGTTTTCGAGGTGAAGAAGAAGAGGGGGAGAGTGAATACTAAAAAAAAGAATAAGATGCTGGAAACTGAAGGAGGAAGACTGTAGTGTGAGATTCAGGGAAGAGGTCAGACAGGGGCTCGGTGGTGGTGAAGAGGTGCTGGATGATTGGGCAACTACTGTAGAAGTGATAAGGGAGGCAGCTAGAAAGGTCCTTAGTGTGACATCTGGAAATAGAAAGGAAGACAAAGAGACATGGTGGTGAAATGAGAGCATAAGGAGAAAGAGGTTGTCAAAACATAATTGGGATTGAGAGAGTGATGTGAAAAGTAGGCAGAAGTACATGGAGATGCGGCAGCAGGTAAAGAGGGATGTTGTCGAAAGCCAAGGAAAAGGCATATGAGCAGCTGTATGAGAAGTTGGACACTAAGGGAGGAGAAAAGTATTTATACAGATTGGCCAGGCAGAGGGACCGAGCTGGGAAGGATGTGCTGCAAGTTAGAGCAATAAAGGATGGAGATGGAAATGTGTTGACTAGTGAGGAGAGTGTGTTGAGAAGATGGAAGGAGTTTTTTGAGCAGCTGATGAATGAGGGAAATAAAGAGAGAGAGAGAGAGAGAGAGAGAGAGAGAGAGAGAGAGAGAGAGAGAGAGAGAGAGAGAGAAGGTTGGAGGATGTGGAGTTGGTGAAGCAGGAAGTGGATAGGATTAGTATGGAGGAAGTGAGAGCAGTGATTAAGAGGATGAAGAGTGGAAAGTCAGTTGGACCAGATGACATACCGGTAGAAGCGTGGAGATGTTTAGGAGAGATGGCAGTAGAGTTTTTAACCAGATTGTTTAACAGGATTTTCGAAGGTGAGAGGATGCCTGAGGAATGGAGGAGAGTGTGCTGGTACCGATCTTTAAGCATAAGGGAGATGTGCAGACCTGCAGTAACTACAGGGGAATTAAGTTGATCAGTCACATCATGAAGTTATGGGAAAGAGAAATGAAAGCCAGGCTGAGAGAAGAGATGACCATCTGTGAGCAGTAGTATGGTTTCATGCCGAGGAAGAGCACCACAGATGCAATATTTGCTTTGAGAATGTTGATGGAAAAGAATAGAGAAGGACAGAAGGAGTTGCATTGTGTGTTTGTGGATTTAGAGGAGGCGTATGACAGGGTGCCGAGAGAGGAGTTGTGGTATTGTATGAGGAAGTCAGGTGTGTCAGAGAAGTATGTGAGGGTGTTGCAGGACATGTATGAGGACAGTGTGACAGCTGTGAAGTGTGCAGTAGAAACGACAGACTGGTTCAAGGTGAAGGTTGGACTGCATCAAGGATTGGCTCTGAGCCCTTTCTTGTTTGCAGTGGTGATGGACAGGTTGACGGACGAGGTCAGACAGGAGTCTCCCTGGACTGTGATGTTTGCGGATTATATTGTGTTTTGTGTTGAGAGTAGGAAGCAGATTAAGAAGAGCCTGGAGAGATGGAGATATGCGCTGGAGAGAAGGGGAATGAAAGTCAGTAGGAGTAAGACAGAGTACATGTGTGTGAATGAGAGGGAGGGGAGTGGAGTGGTGCCGTTGCAGGGAGAAGTGGTGGAGAAGGAGAAGGAGTTCAGGTACCTAGGGGATCAACAATGCAAAGTAATGGAGAGTGTATTAGATAAGTGAAGAAAAGAGTGCAGGCAGGGTGGAGTGGGTGGAGAAGAGTGATAGCAGGAGTGATTTGTGATAGAAGAGAATGCAAGAGTGAAAGGGAAAGTTTACAGGACTGTGGTAAGACCTGAGCATTGTGTATAAAGCAGAAGTACGTAAAGCACAATATGTGTAGAGAAAGAGGAGTATAAAAGAAATACAGTATGTAATATGTACATTGAATGTTTAATTGTACAGAAGTTATATTCAGTGTTTATACAGTGATCTAATGGTGTAGTGTAGAGTTCAGTAGGGTGATGGTGGATGGAAAAAAGCTGTCCCTTAACCTGCTGGTTCTGGTGCGTATGTTCCTGTATCTCCTTCTTGATAGAACGAGGAGGAAATGTGATTGTTCTGGAATCTCCTGATGTAAAGAGTATTGTAGTCAATGAGGAGTTTCCTTTAACAGATTTCGAACACTTCATGTTGTCCATGTGCTTTTTAAGGATATTGTACTAATTTTATACTGCAGGTTCGAAAGCACCCGCAGACAAGCAGCTTCTATTGGTGGCTAACGCTCATATGCACTGGGACCCCGAGTACTCGGACGTCAAACTCATCCAGACAGTCATGTTCCTGTCAGAGCTGAAGAGCATCGTAGAGAGTGCATTAAGCTCCACTGGGTCTACCTCAGGCAGCTCCGACTCCAGCTCCATTCCTATTGTCCTGTGTGCTGACCTTAACTCACTCCCAGACTCTGGTATGATCAAAATAGATGTAAGATGATCTTATATGGGCAAGGAAAGGCCACCTCCTGCACCACAAAACACAAAGTTTTTTTATTTGAGTAGCTATTGCAAGGCAGCATGTTTCAGTAAATGACAAAAGTACATTGGACTATAAATCTTCCTTTTGCCATATTTATAGCAATTTGTGGTGTTTAGTATTACATAAGGGCATGTGTTACTGGATATTGGGACATTTCCAAGCCTTATTTAGACCCCACTTGACTAAACCAAACCACAATAAAAACCACTAGTGTAACTAACTGCTCTAAATTGTGGTGCTTCTCTATTTCATGTTCCTTTTGTAATGAAACTAGAACTGGATTTAATTTTTTTAAATATTTTTTGTCTAAAAATTGCCTTTTGTTGCTTAACTGGATTCTAGCTTTGGATTGCGCTGTAATGCGTTACTTGTCATGCTTTTTAAGGTGTGGTGGAATACCTGAGCAACGGCGGGGTCGCCGAGAATCACAAAGACTTCAAAGAGCTACGCTACAGCGAATGCCTGAACAACTTCAGCTGCAACGGCAAGAACGGCAAACCGGACGGCAGCATCACTCACAGTTTCCAGCTGAAAAGCGCTTATGAGAGCAATCTGATGCCTTACACTAATTACACCTATGACTTTAAGGTGAAGGGCCGCGTTATATATCAGGGCTTCCCAATTCTGGTTTCCACCTTCATACATACAGTATCTGCTGAAGTTTGAAACCTGAGCTAGACTCTGGGTCTCCAGAACTGAAATCTCAAAGCCGTGTCCTCCATACTGTCTTGAGTATTAAATCTGTTATTATAGTACAAGTACATGGTACTCATCAATACTGATTTTCATACCAAAGTGAGTAACCTACTTAGTATTTATCAGTCAGGGATATCATTTAGTTCTGTTTATATCCGCTCAATTTAATAATGCCATGTAAAGCATACACGTCTTCATACACAAGTCTATTAAGTTAGATTGGCTATGTTTTTAACGCCTTGCATCAGAATCCCTTGCTGTTAAGGACCAATAGTAGCCATTCATCAAGAACATTAAACTGGGTAAAAGGGCATGTTACGAAGTGACCAATGTGGTTCAGGTTAAATTAATCACTGTGGTACATCTGATCAAAATGCAACAATGTGTGCATCTGAAAATTAGCTTTTGATCATATTTACCTTAACATGATGTTTAGGGGTTATAACCGTAATTACGATTCGGGAAGTTGTATAGTAATATGGCTTATGTGGGCCAACCAAATCTATTATCTGGTGGCATGATTATAATTGTTTATTTGTCCTCTTTATTTTAAGCGTGTCATGAAGTGTCATTGTTTTCATTATGTACGTTCATAAATTGTTTGTGCCTTTTGACAACATTGACTACGCTAGGAAATGTTTAGTTTTTTGTGCTATGCGTGAACTATTCGTTATGACGTCGTTAGCGTACTGGCCCCGAGTTCGATTCCCGGCTTTACCAAAGTTAAATAGCTTATAAATAAGGTGTTGAAAGTGAAGAATGTAACTTCTGAAAATAGTTGCTGTCTTTCTAACTATTGATATTGTTAATTTGCTACTGTTTATTGTTTTGTTATGCTTATGATTATTAAGTACTGATATATACTGTTTCTACTTGTTTCTAAAATCGCGCACACACACACACACACACACACACACACACACACACACACACACACACACACACACACACACACACACAAACCTGCTCCCCACACACAACTACTGGCAAACCTCAAATGCTTTGTTGCGTTTTGATCAGATGTACCACAGAGATTAATTCAACCTTAACCACATTGGTAGTTCTGATGTGTTGATTTTGCTTGCCTTGCAAACATTTTCTCCAGCACTGATTGTTGATGTGTGCTATAGCAACTTCTCGTTTTTACGCTGCATGTTGGTAGGAACGAACGATAGGAAGAATCTGTGATAGCTCCTCATGATATTTTCAAAGAAATCCTTGTAAAATCCTTCCAGAATGCTGATATGCTATTAATCCATATCGCGTAAAAAAGGGTTAAAAGAGTTTTAGCCTGTTTGCCAGAATTTTTGTCCAATTAGCTCAATTTGGTGATGTCTAATTTTTTTATCCCGTCACCATTGTTTATTTATTTATTTATTTGCATCTGTATCACTGTATTGTAGAGTTCTTCTTTTTCACACACCATCAGTACTTGAGTAGTATAATGAAAGCGGTATTCACAAATAATTCAATAAATGAATAAATAATATAAAAATAAAAATACATTAACCGATTCTTTAACAGCCATCACTTCTTTCGTTCCAGGGTGTGATCGATTATATTTTCTTTTCCAAGACCCACATGAATGTGCTGGGCCTGCTTGGTCCTCTGGACACCCAATGGTTGGTGGATAATTGCATTATCGGATGCCCCCATCCGCACATCCCCTCCGATCACTTCTCCCTCTTGGCTCAGCTGGAGTACCACCCTCCCTTATCGTCTCTCAACGGATTGCACCTACCCATCCACAGGTAGTGATGGAAGAAGAACACCCTCCGCTAACGGACATATCCCAAAATTTCTACAGACGTCACTTAGGAGTGAAAATTCCCCCAATCACTCCTTTTTTAACCCTTGCACAGAATTGTACTGGTACATTTTCCAGCATTATAGAAGAAGAAAAAAGCTTGATACTAAAATTAGGGTTGGGGTTCTACATTTGATACCAACGACTGAATCCAAAAGCAGCTCTCATGTCCATGTCGATGACTTGAATGTCTGTTCTGAGATCAAATATGCTACACTGATACAGTGTTCGTGTTTGTCACATATATATTTAAAGATGGAAATGTCTTTTACGTAGCAAAACATCCCACTAAAAGAGTGTGCAACGTGTTTTCTATTTTTGTCAGGAATCATGTTTTATATGTCCTCTTGTGTTTTATCCATTGGAATAGAAGAAATGCCGTTTGTAAAATAATTTATGCAAAACAATCAAAAAAACAAAAATGGCATTATTGTATGTTCTGTTTGGTGTAGCATCCGGTACTTTACAAAAATCCCCCATCTATCTCTGTCTTTGATTATGGTAGATACGTGCCTGAAACGGGACAAAGCAAGATGAGAGATTCCTATATTTGCAATGTCAGAAATTATGCAAAATCTTTTGTGATGTCCTATATGGACACCATTAAAAAGGAACTCAGCCCTACTGATTTTAACCTAGCTGCTCTATGTCTTTCTGTGTGTGTTTTTGTGTTTCCCATAAACTGTGCCTGTGCATTTCTAAGAACGTCTATAGATTTAATTATAGGAAGTAACTGAAAATATATTTTTTTAAGTTTCTGTTTGACCAATAATTGTTTTTTTCCTTTATACAGTCTGGCCATGGGCCAAATCTTTTTTAGGATCTACACCTAGGCTCTGAGCACTGAGTTTGTTTCCAATCAAAGATAAAGGCAAAAAAAAAAGCGATTCTAATTATCTCTTGTTAAAGCTCATCTACCTCAAGCTTTGATGACTTGAGATGCTTGAGCTCTGAGATGCTTTTCTAGTCACCACAATTGTAAAGAGTTACTGTAGCATTTCTGTCAGCTCAAACTGAAACCTCCCACCAACAGGCTCTTCTGCTCACTGGATGTTTTTTGTTTTTCACGTTATTCTCTGAAAACTTTATACAGCTGTGTGTCAAACTGCCAGGAAACCTGCAGATTCTGAAATAGTAAAAAACAGCTGTCTGTCACCAAACCTATACTGTGGTCATGTTAGTTTATGATTATAGTGTGGAGAGGATGTAGTCTTTTTTTTTTTTTTTTAGGTAAGCCTGATATAGTTTGTCAACTCCATTATACACTAGATAGACAAGTGTAAGTATATTCCTGACATTTCCAGCTATATGTGGTTCTTCACCAAACTCTTACCACAAAGTTGGAGGCACACCATTTTACAGGATGCCTCTGGATACAGTAGCATTGAACTAGGAGACCCAAACCTGTTCCAGCATGACAATGTTTCAGTGCACAAATTGAGCTCCCTGAAGATATTTTTAATTATATCTTTTTAACAATGAACATTGTCTCAAAGCAGCTTTACACAGATAATGTGGTGATAAAAATGTTATATGTTCTTTATAAGTAAGTTTGTCCCTGATCAGTGAGCCGGGGGCGACTGTGGCAAGGAAAAACTCCCCGAGATGGCATAAGGAAGAAACCTTGAGAGGAACCAGACTCAAGAGGGAACACATCCTCATCTGGGTTGCACTGAATGTCCATTTATTGCATATATACGATGTTGCGGAGTACAGTGATGGTGATCAGAAGCAAACTGTAGTCCTGAGTCAGTGTAGGAGACTGTTGACATTAACTACAGTCCAAATCCATAATCAAAGCACCCGTTCTTCGGAATTTCATGGAACCACCCAAGGTGTTGATGAGAAACCGTGTCCAGCTGCACAGAGTGGCCTCCAAATGTAGAGGACACTATCCAGAGGCAGGCCTGGACGAAGTGGGAAGATCCACGGAGGGAAGAGGGGCTGGAACAGTGGTCACTGGAACCTCAGGAGCATGTTTAACTCGACCGAGAGAGAGAGAAAAGAGGGTGACAGGAAGAGAAGGATATAGATTATAGAGACGACCCACCACACCACCATTCAATATATGCTTTACATGGATTGGATTGTAAGTTCTTGAGTTGCCTGCTAAATAAATCTGACATTAACTCTATTGTTCACTTTTGGGATCTAATGGAATGCTGACTGCACCTCAGGCCTCATCCTACATCAATACCTTACTTTAGTAATGCCCTTGCTTCTAAATGAACACAAATCTACAATCCAAAATCTAGTGGAACATCTTCCACAAAATTGCAGGTTATTATCACAGTAAATGTGGAATGAAGTGTTCAAAATGCACATACAAATCTTATTGGTCAGGTGTCCACAAACCTTTATCGCTAAATTCCCAGTAGCAAGTACCAGTGGAAAGTGGTCATCATTTTTAATATAACAAAATCTTTTGGGTCTGATAATCGAGATACACTCTATGGAAAAAAGTATTGGGACACCTAACTTTCCCATTCATATGTGGTTCTTTTCCAAAAATGTTATCGCAAAGCTGAAGGCACACAAATGTCTTTGGATACAGTAGGGTGACATTTTCCCTTCACTTGAACTCGAAAACCCAAACCTGTTCCAACATTACAATACCTGTGTGCACAAAGTAACTCAATGAAGATATGATTTACATGGGTTGTAGTGGAAGATCTCCTGATGTAGAGAATAGATCTCAACTCTATTGAACATATTCGGGATGATTTGAAATGCTGACAGCACCCCAGACCTCCTCACCAAACCCTCTTCAGTACCTGACTTTACTAAAACTGTTTAAGCACAATGGGTCCAAATCTCCACAAGCAGACTTCAAAACCTAGTGGAACATCTTCTCAGAAAAGTGGAGGTAATATAAGAGCAAATTGGGACTAAATGTGGAATGCGATGCTCAGAAAACTTATATTAATGACCAGGTGTCCGCAAACTTTCACCAATAGTGTGTATTTTATATATGAGATGAGATCATCAGCCAATCTTTACAACTTGGGCCATATGAAATAGCACCAGAATGCCCAGACGGTAAAATAAACAAACAGCAGCAAATGAGCACAAAGTGATATTGTACCACTGAGAGAAAAAATTGGGAAATAGTGTAGTGTTTGCTTAATGAATTTTTAATGTGGTATTATGTGCGGTTTTAAAGGCACTTTACAAAGCAATGAGATGCAAAAGAACAAAGTTCCTGTAGCTCTCATTAATAAAAGAACCAAAGTCGATGAACAGTTCACTGCATATACACTGTGCTGAATCTTTAATGTGCATGATGTATTTTATACTTTGGTAGCTTCACATCTTATTTATATCACTGTTGTTCACTTGCACCTATTTTTTCATCTTTTTTTGTGATAAAATACTAATACACAAGACTTTATATATATATCTCAAATTTGAAGTTATTTATCTTATATAAAGAGATTGTACTATAAAAGGATGTCTATCCATGTTTGCATTTTCTCTAAAATTCTTTACTCAGTTATAGATTGAAGATAAGTGCATACTTCTTTTTTTTTTTTTTTTTTTCAATGTGCTTGTGATTTACATGGAAGCTATAATGATGTATAGTTTAATACTTTTTCTCATAAACAGAGACCCAATATGTTTGCATCTGTCTTAAAACATATTCAGTAGTCACTCAAATTTTTTTCAATTGTTTTTTATTAATTGCATCAAATCAAAACCATTTTCAGCAGTGTAGCTGTATTTTAAAACGCAAAAGCAGGTTTCATCAGTTTCAACTTAATCATACTTAATCAAATTCTCAGCTTGCTTTCATTTTGAGTAAAGAGAAATTGTACAATTCACTTTCATCTACAGGCTGCGCAGGCGGCGTCTCTCATTTCTTCACACCTTTGCTGTTGCGTAAAAAAGAAACTCACATTAGCTACTGAACAACAAGGGAAAAAGTCACTTATACATTGGTCCCTGGTTACACCACTGAATGTCTATCACATGAAACCTACAGTCTGACATGACAGCAGCAGTGCATCCTATAATTTTTATACCTCTTATACCACAGCAAGTTGCCATAGCTAGCATTTATTATTTTATTAAATAATGTCATTGTATACTGTTTGCTATATAAAGTTTAAAATGTTGTAATGTCCATGAAACAAGTTGGTTCCTTGTATCACCTATGCTCTAACAGCAGTAAAAAGTATATTTTCTTTAATATTTAAGTTAATAAAACAAAATAAATGTCATGTTATTGAGGAACCAAAAATTTGCCCCATCCTGAAGACTTTAATGTGAAGAACTTCATCCTTGAGACTCCTGCCATAATTTGCAATTAATCAACCAATCAATCAATCAATCAATCAATCAATCAATCAATCAATCAATCAATGTTTTTGCTTAAAATAGTAAGAAACATGATTGATTGCCTTTACTTTGAACTGAATGGGAGCCGAAGCTTGTATGATGTTTGCTAAGTATCTGAACAATACTGGCAAACCTGTTGACAGAATTATTTCCAGTATCAAATATTTACCCTTTATATAATTTATTGATGATGTTTTGGACCCACTGAGTCTCTGGGACCACACACACCGTTTTTTTGTCCTTCAGCGTGATTCTGGAAATAGATAAAAAAAAAGTTTTAAAAAGCTATGAATGCTAACATTCAATGGATTTAGATAAACACAAATAAACGTCCAACACACTTGTTTTGAAATAGACTGGTTTTGTTTAAGTTTTAAGTTGTTTAAGTTTTGCTTAAGTTTTGCTTAAGTCATCAATTATACCTAGCATTGATTGTAATTCTCAAGCTAGCTACTCTAATGCTAGTTAAGCTAGCTCGAATAGTACACCACTAGATTGGCATGTACTATATAGTAAAAGGTATACAAAAAAAAAAACCCATTGTACCACAACAGTTGACTAAAATTGACTATGTTCAAAATCGTATTCTGTAATATTAAATATATCAGTCCACTGATGTGCAACATTGGAAGTATTGTAAACAGTGTTTCCAAAGTATGCCCTATAAAATTACTCTTGACTCACATAATTTCAGTGTTGCGGCAGTGCGGCCCGGCAGGCACGATCTCCATTTTCTGGAGCCATCGAGGGTTAATTCGGATGTCTGTGGTGGTTATACAGCGGCACTGGTGCCCACTGGTCATTCCCATTGGTATAGCTACAAAAAGAAGTAAGACAATAAAAAGGCACAGTTGCAGAAGTCTTCCAAATGTCAAAAAGTAGCATTTCATTGCAATCATCAATTACTTAATGTAATAACAAATGACTATAAATCTGTCAGAATTACATTATTAATGTTGCAGATGAATTATAAAACCATTGCTCATAATTGTTTTCAAGCAATCGTTAATACACTAAACAAATGAGAATAAATAAATGCATAATAGTCTCTTACCATATATGCTGGCAAAGCAGAAGAGGGCAGTTACAGCCAGCAGAAGGTGGGCACTGAGTGGCATGATGTCTCAGGTGTCAGAAGACTGGATCTGGGACGAACAAGCTGCTTTGCTCGGTTTATAAAATGCTCAAAAAAGGAAGTAAGGCAAATTACTGTTAATTATAGAGGAAAGACCAAATAGGGAGCCTCTGACTGGAAAAGGGGGCAGGCACAGACAGGGGCAGGTATATACTGTATATCTGGGTTTTTTTTGGTTTGGAAAAGATTTTGCTGACTAGGCTTAACACAGTCCTTAATGTCCCATTCAGCATTTTGGAACATTTATTTCTTTTGCCAGATGATTGACATGACTTGCAATGCACTTTACCTCAAAGGATATTTACTCATAGACTGTTGTGTTTTTTAAATTTGCAATCCTATAAATTGTTCCCCCGCAATGGTTAGACCACGTCTTTTCACCGTGCGGTACATTCCGCCCACACTTTCCCATCTCAATACACTCCTTTCCATAAATGCAAGTATTTCTAATTACATGCAAGTATTTCTAATAACTGAATGATAAGTTTTATGTTGTTTATCACATATGCAATGCAGTAGCTTTTAGGAATAATGTCTTTATCATCAAATTTTTTTTTATAAATCAATATTTCTGTATACGTCTACAATTTTCAAATTGTTAACAAGGTGTTAAAAATATTCACCACAAATTTGTGGTCAGGGTTCAGATATGAGCATTCATAGGACACCCATTTGGTTTTTTTTCATGTTTTGTGTCTAGGCTGGCTTCCTGTTGCAGTGTTTGCACTTTTTCTTCTTTTACATAGAAGCATGTAATGAAAGAAAAAGCTTAAAAAATTGTGCACAGAGAAATTCAAGATTATTTTCAAATAATGTTTCAACATGTTACAAAGGTGGGGCTCTTGTAAGAAGTCCCTTTTCCTATATTGTCTTTAGAATAAGGAAGATAAAGATGCCAACTATGCTGATCCGTCTATTTTATTACGATGAGGCAAAAAAAAGAAAAAGCAATCACTAAAAGTGCTGAACTTTAGCCTTGAAGTATAAAGTTGTGAAACAACAAAGCTTTTATTAATCTTCAACCAAATAATGTGTTCAATTTAACATTATATAATTATTATCATAGCATTACTTGTGAAAACAAAAGGATTATAGAAGTGAATTTCCCTGTTTCTAATTTTCCAGACTTGCAACATATTTAATATAATACAAAAAAAAATAGGACACTGAACAAATTGTAAATAAAACCAGAATGCAATGATGTGGAAGTTTCAAATTTCAATATTTTATTCCGAATACAACATAGATGACATATCAAATGTTTAAACTGAGAAAATTGATAATTTTAAGAAAAAAAATAAGTTGATTTTAAAATTCATAGCATCAACACGTCTCAAAAAAGTTGGGACAAGGCCATGTTTACCACTGTGTGGCATCCCCTCTTCTTTTTATAACAGTCTGCAAACGTCTGGCGACTGAGGAGACAAGTTGCTCAAGTTTAGGAATAGGAATGTTGTCCCATTCTTGTCTAATACAGGCTTCTATTTGCTCAACTGTCTTAGGTCTTATTTGTCGCATCTTCCTCTTTATGATGCGCTAAATGTTTTCTATGGGTAAAAGATCTGGACTGCAGACTGGCCATTTCAGTACCCGGATCCTTCTTCTACACAGCCATGATGTTGTAACTGATGCAGTATGTGGTCTGGCATTGTCATGTTGGAAAATGCCAGGTCTTCCCTGAAAGAGACGACGTCTGGATGGGAGCACATGTTGTTCTAGAACTTGGATATACCATTCAGCATTGATGGTGCTTTTCCAGATGTGTAAGCTGCCCATGCCACATGCACTCATGCAACCCCATACCATCAGAGAACTTGGGTTGTCCTTATCCTCTTTAGTCCGGATAACATGGCATCCCAGTTTTCCAAAAAGAACTTCAAATTTAGATTCGTCTGACCACAGAACAGTTTTCCACTTTGCCACAGTCCATTTTAAATGAGCCTTGGCCCAGAGAAAACACCTGCGCTTCTGGATCATGTTTGGATATGGCTTCATTTTTGACCTATAGAGTTTTAGCCGGCAACGGCGAATGGCACGGTGGATTGTGTTCACCAACAATGATTCCTGAAAGTATTCCTAAACCCATGTGGTAATTCCCATTACAGTAGCATTCCTGTATGTGATGCAGTGCCATCTAAGGGCCCGAAGATCACGGGCATCCAGTATGGTTTTCCGGCCTTGACCATTACGCACAGAGATTTTTCCAGATTCTTTGAATCTTTGGATGATGTTATGCACTGTAGATGATGATAACTTCAAACTCTTTGCAATTTTTCTCTGAGAAACTTCTTTCTGATATTGCGCCACTATTTTTCGCCACAACATTAGGGGAATTTGTTATCCTCTGCCCATCTTGACTTCTGAGAGACACCACCACTTTGAGATGATCTTTTTATAAGGTAAGATAAGATATACCTTTATTCGTCCCACAGTGGGGAAATTTCTCTGTTACAGCAGCAAAGAAAAAATAAATGCAAATATATAAAAGAATAGAGATATACTATATTATACAGTATATACACAACACAATGTATAAATACAAATAAGGAAAAAAAAGAGACCACTAGTAATTGGTTACGCACGTATTGCAGGTAATATTGCACACAGAATCATTATACCCAGTCATATTGCCAATTGACCCAATAAGTTGCAAATTGGTCCTCCAGCTATTCCTTATATGTACATTTAACTTTTTCCGGCCTTTTATTGCTACCTGTCCCAACTTTTTTGGAATGTGTAACTCTCATGAAATCCAAAACGAGCCAATATTTGGCATGACGTTTCAAAATGTCTCACTTTCAGCATTTGATATATTATCTATATTCTATTGTGAATAAAATATAAGTTTATGAGATTTGTAAATTATTTGTAAACTTTTTATTCAAAATTTGTACAGTGTCACAACTTTTTTGGAATCGGGTGTGTATATTACAATAATCTCAGAAGCGTGCATTGGACACTTCAGAGAACTGCAATGAGTGAAAGTCCAGAAAATTACAACACAGATGCAACAAAACTGATATTTAAACACATTTGTAAATAAGTTTGAACTGACTTAATTCTCTCTCTCTCTCTTTCTCTCTTCATATATATATATATGGACATACCATAAAATGTATACTTAGATATATTTTAGAGTAGTCAATATGCAGCTTGAACAACAGTAGAGATTTACTGTCTTCTGAAAATACCAATATACAGCAATGATTAAATTATTCTCAAAATAACTGGCAACAAAGGTTAGTACCCCCTGTGATAACAGGTGTAGGTCATATAATGAAAAGCCACATGTCCTATTCATCCTATTCATCATGTTCATGTTTTTGTCTGCTTGACAGGACCATACAAATTTGTATATCTTGTATATCAGCAGTTAAAATCTGGTGCTTTGGGTACAATCTCTCATACTGACCACTAAATGTTCAAAATGACTTTCAGAGGGTTTGAGAATAAAATTGCCTTTTCTGTATCTGGATCACAAGAAAGCATACTAACAGTTTTCTGAAGACAACCATGTCCTGTGGTCTGATAAGACTAAGCTAAACTTGTTTGGCTCGGATGGTGTCCAGCATGTCTGGTGAGGAGAACTAAGAAAATTGTGTCTTGCCTATTGTCAAGCATAGTGGTGGTATCATCATGGTCTGGGGCTAAATGGTAAATGAGTGCTGCTTGTACAGGGGAGCTGAAGTTCATTGAGGGAAACATGGATTGTAACATGTACTGTAACATTCTGAAGCAGAACATGATGATGCAATCCCTTTAGAAACTGGGCCGAATAGGAGTTTTCCAACATAATAATAACCCCAAACACAAGGCCAAATGACAACTGCCTTGCTAAGGAGGTGAAAGTGAAGGTAATGGAATGGCCAAGTATGTTTTCAGACCTGAACCCTATTGAGCACCTGTGGAACATCCTCAAGCAGGAAGATGAGGAAGCACCATGTATCTAACATCCAGTGTGAGAGTGGAAGAGGATCCCAGCAACAACCTGTGCAGCTCTGGTGAATTCCATGCCCAGGAGGAATAAGGCAGTGCTGGATAACAATGGTGCTCACACACAATATTCACACTTTGGACACAGTTTTGACATGTTCACTAAGGTAAACTCAATTTTGTTGTCAACTATTTTAACAATAATGGCTGTATGTTATGTAATTGTCACCCTTGTGGCAAAGAAAGGTCTAGTGAAGTGCACATATTTTTCTAGCAGTGCTTTACTTAATATACTAAAATTTAAAGCTTGGCACATGAGCTAAGGCAAACATGCTGTAAATGCACATTTAGAGCTTTCTGCTTACTTGCATTTGTCAGCCGATTTGCAACACATAAAATTACACAAAAATGTGGAAAGAGGAAATCGCCTTTTTTCTTTACTTAGAAATGAACAAAGAGATTTGTGTATGTTTGGGCTTACTGTTATCTCTATAAATATAAAACAGTGTAAAATAGAAAATGTCACTTCACAGCATTCAGGGCTGATCATGAACTGATTGCATGGAGTTTCTCAAAACTTATTTCCTGTGTCTCTGTAGGTTCCCTTTGGGTTCTACAGTTTCCAATATCTCTTAAAAATTGGCTGTGCTTAATTTCCCCGAGTTTATGTGTGCAAGGTGCATGAATTAATTCAAAATTCATTGAAATTTTTTTCAAAATTCATTAGTATATATATATATATATATATATATATATATATATATATATATATATATATATATATATATATATATATATATATATATATAAATTAGATTTTTTAATTAGATTACATTTTTCTTTTTTTTTTCCTCTAATACATTTGTAATAATCCATTATTTAAAGTAAAAAATGAAGTGACGTTGATTTAAAAAATGCAATGAAAGCATGTTATTGGAAGAATTTCTATGGAAAGGAGTGTATTGAGATGGGAAAGTGTGGGTGGAAGGTACTGCACGATGAAAAGACGTGGTCTAACCATTGCGGGGGAACAATTTATAGGATTGCAAATGTAAAAAAACACAACAGTCTATGAGTAAATATCCTTTGATGTAAAGTGCATTGTGACATTTACTGTCTTAAGTCACATGCTGCGAATAGTATAGTTTTGTTAAAAAAATGTTTTTGTGTTACATTTTGTAGGAACATTCCATGTTTTAGAAAAACAACGAGCCTCATATATCAAGCTGAATACAGATGAGTTTATTTAAATTTTCTCTTTATTTCAGCATTTACACGAAGTGTGGTATTCATGAATGTCATTTTTTAGAAACAAATAATTGGGCACCTACTCTGCATAAAAATTTGAATAATACAGTGGTGGACAGTAACGAAGTAAATGCAATTAAGTAATTTTTTCACATATTTGTACTTTACTCAAGTGCTTTCGTTTGGGTTTTTTTCACTTTTTTTTTTACTTTTACTTTCACTTCTCTACATTTCAAAGTGAAATATTGTACTTTTTACTCCACTACATTTCGCAAAATCAGCGTTCCTTTTTATTTATGAGCGGATAAAACTTAAAAGGTCAATTACACAGCAAGTCACCAATCAGGTTAGAGCGTGCGCTCTGTTTTTCAATTGTTTTGATTGCTGCTTGGCAGTGGCACGGGGCGTTCAAAAAGAAAATGATAGTAATTTCTATTTATTTATTTACTGCTTATTTGCATGGTTGCTTCAATGATTATATCATGTCACGGTGAACTAACCTGGTCGGCACCCACCGAGAGAAGTTCCCTCGCTCATCCACTCAGAAAAGCGTTGGGTGACGTCACGTCAGTGAGGAGATCTGAATCCAAATAAAAATTATGGATGAAAAAAAGGTGTAAACTCTATCACTTACCCCGTTATGAGAATAGTAAAGTCTAATGCATTTAATAAAATAAGCTTATAACTGTAAATCTCTTATTATGTAGTTGCCTGCTACGCTTTTATGCATAGAGCAACACTATTTCTTTTAGCTGCATACCATTATAATTGATAGGATGTAATTTATCATATCAAGTGTGTAGCATGGATTGTAGTTGACCTACAACTTTTTTATTTGGTTACCTTTAATTTAGGTGGTCATACAGGGTTTCTGTGATTGTACTGAATAAGTCCTGAACCCAGTTCAGTAAGGGGAATCTCCAGTGCAGCTTAAAAGGCTAATTCAAAAGAACTGTATTATAAGGATATAGATGTTGTATGTATCTTATGGCTACAATTAGCCAAGGAGTTTTATGGTTTTTGGATCTGAGAGTTCGATAAATTGTGCAAAATGGCATGTGAATTTAATTGTGGAAGAAATGCATTTAGGGTAATATTTATTCATGAATGGGAGCTCAGAAATTAATCCAACTTAGTTTCAAAGCTATTCTAATATTATTAGTGTTACTTTGGACATGCATACCTAATTCTTTATTGTTTTTGTTGATACATATGCATGTTTTTTTTTTTTTTTTTTTGCAAGAAACTAAGAAAGAAATGGACAGTGAATTTCTGGAGAAAGTTTTGTAGACAGATGAGTCCGAATTGGACATTTTTGGCTGATGTTAGCAGACTGCCTCACACCTACAGTCAAACATGGAGGTGGAAGCTTTATGGTTTGGGGTTGTTTTTTAATAAAAGAGACGGTATAGCAGGTAAAAGGAATACTGACTCAACATGGCTACCATTTCATACTTCAGCACCATGCAATTTCATCTGAACTGCTGCTAATGATGACCAACTTCACCAAACTGCAAGAGAATGATCCAAATTATCCAAGCTCTGTAAATCTTAGAGAGCAAACAGTTGTCTGGAGTGTTATCTATCATGGAATAGCCTGCCCAGTGACTGCACCTAAATCCTATTGATCTGCTCTGGGATGAACTGGATCAAGAGGTTTGACAAGAGGCATGGCCAAGTATTTTAGCTAAATATTTGGAGAAACTCTAAGCCACGGTGCCAAGAGTGTGTTTAGCTGTTTCATGCTAAGGGAGGGATTTTCAATAAAAATAAATGTTAACATTTGTACATTTATGCACTCAAAAGGCCATGAAGTCTTGTTGCAGATTTCTTCTACCTGCCTGTGGCAATGATAGACGTACTTTTGTCTTGTCAGAAGGGGGAAGTTACTAAGCATCAAAACTGAAAACATGATTATTGAAAAAAAAACAAAAAAAAAAACAGTTATAAATCACACTGATTTTCCTGAGCTGCAGTGAGTCAATCCTATAATTATAATTTGCAGCAGGGTTTTACATTTGATTAGACATTACACACCAGCTCAGATGCACCAAAAATCATTGCACCCCTATGTTTTTTGTTTTGTCATTTCATAAGAATGAGCAACTAAAGGCAGTTTCTCAGCATTTTTTATCAAGCAAGAGTGAATGGTTTGAACGCTACGAGAACGCTAAGAGAACACACCCACGTGCGAAAATGCCAGACAGTACAGGGTGAACCGACAGCAGGAAAAGTGTGTGTCCCGAGTCATCCAAGCCATTAGAACATTTGATATAAATCCCAACTCATGGAAACTAAGAAAACTGTACCCGGAAGTTATGTAAAGCAGAGCATAGTGATGGATTCAATTAAAACCGCGTGAACAAACACTACATCTAAAAGCAGCAAATAACAGCAGCAGTTATCGATCACATTTTTGGTCACTGTTGTAGTTTCGACTGAATGCTTATGCATTTGTACACCAATGCATTTCTTCCCCTTTTTTTATCAAGCCTGGTAGCTTGCTGCGTTTCTCCGTTCCATTCTCTTTTGATAGCATTTTTTCTACTACAACAGTAACTTCTGTATGTAAAAACCTGATTTACTGCGGCTTTACTACCTTCACATGCTTCTTTTTAATGTGTGTATATTTAATTTATGCATATATCATTTAATTATTATACATAATCAAATGAATAATTTATTCTTAATGCTTATATATTCACAAATGGACAAAATATTTGTGTATTTATTGAACAAAAACTGTTAAAACAATGTTGTATTATATTTTAATATAGATTTTTAAGCCTGGTTGTCAACTTGCTATCTGCGAAATACAATACAAATTCTGATTTACACAAATTGCTTCACCTTGCATACTCAAGTGCTGTTTTATTTATTTATTTATTTATTTATTTATTTATTTATTTATTTATTTATTTATTTATTTATTTATTTATTTTTACAGAAAAGAGAAACTCAGCATTAATGAATTTGTTCTGTGAAATTTGTGAGAAATCCCCCATGCACTCTGATTAATCGAAGAAGAAGAAGAAGAAGAAGAAGAAGAAGAAGAAGAAGAAGAAGAAGAAGAAATAAAAAATTGACATCTGACTAATCAATTATCAAAATAAGTTTTGTTATCCTCTGGGATGCCCTTTAGATAATGGGCTTTATCTACTATATGCACAGATGTTATGGATAAGATTTGTATGTGCTTTTTGAACATCCCATTCCACAATTATTCCCTATTTGTTTTTAATAAGCTCCACTCTTCTGGAATGATGTTCCAGTAGATTTTGGAGTGTGGTTGTGTAGAGATTTGTGCTCATTTAGCCATAAGGGTGTTGTAAAGTCAGGTGATGTGGTATGGTGAGTCCTGAGGTGCAGTCCTCTTGCCAATTCATACCAAAATCTGTTCATACAGGGAATTGTCATACAGCGTCACATATGGCTGGAAAAGTCAGGTGTCCCAATATTTGATCCATATAGTACATGTTAAACATTAACTGATTTGTGGCAGTTTTTTGACAAGAACAAATTGTTAACATTTAAAGAACACATTGGATAATACCATGAAAAATCATGCTTCAGTTACTTGTTAATTGTGAAGATTAGTCAGATAAAAACCTTAAACGTGTGACCTGAAAAAAAGAAACAGTCGATTAAATTACAGGTCCACCTGTAGCCCACCTTAAACCTAATACATTTTTGTGACACACTTTTATTGCAGTAAACAATGCAAATAAAAATTTCACCCTCACAGTTAATTAGCTTTCTATTTTTGTTTGTGTGGGGGTGAGATTAGACAATAATGCGGCTTAAAAATTCACTACTAAGACGTTGCTTTAACAAAAACTCAGCCACATAGGACCCTCAGACGTTACTCTGGTGACTATAACGTGTTTGCGGGTGTTATACAGTTACAGCTCTGCAGCATTATTGCACTACTTTATCCATTTATAGAGATGCATTTGCATTTGGTTTGTGGACTGTTTACAGCCCTGAGGTTCTATTCTTCACATTTACAATTTGGTTATAAAGTGTTTTAAAATCTTAAAAAGTGCAACAATTCTAGTGTTAATGCAGAATTGGGAACTGTGCACCATTCAGATAAGTTTTGGGCAAAAAGTCATCAACTCATTGAACTCAGCCAGTTCCCCTTTCCACTTCTTTTACTTTCATAAGAAAACTATTTGTGTAGTTAAACAGCACCATCTTCTGTTCAAGTAGCACAGTCCCGTGGACTAAAATACTGAAATTCTTTTGTCCTCAGAAACAGTCTGTAATCTACAAATTTACAAATATATGTACACATTCAGAATAGGCCATTGTGCATTTATAAACAGTTATAAACCTGGATGTGATTTCTTTTTAAATCAATATTGTAGTTATTATGCTTGAAATAGCGTAGTATCTTTTTAGTTTAAAGTTTCATTGATTTTTTAGCCTAGACTTAAAGCTCCATTCGGTGGCCTGTAATTTTATCATTATTATTATTATTATTATTATTATTATTATTATTATTATTATTATTATTATTATTATTTTTATTATTATTGTTATTATTATTATTATTATTATTATTATTATTATTATTATTATTATTATTAGTTTGATCATGAAAGTGAGGCATCTGATCATGATGGCAAAGTTCACTTATTCAAAACCACCCATTCAAAAGGTCCAAAATTATTTAGACAAAGATTTACTACAGATATTCCAAATAAAATACAAGATGAAAGACAGGTTCACAACTTTAATTCACAATATTGCCCACAAAACCCAAAGAATATGTTTGCAGCATGACTACAGTCTAACCTTATTGCAACATTTTATAACACTGCTGATCCATTAAATAAATGAGCTGAAGGGATGAGAAGCCAAGCACTTAGGTGTTGTAAGAATTACAGTCTTCCTCAACTCAGATTCCACCCCATGCTATATCAAATATAGCTCACCTGCAAAACGGCTTAAATTTGATCAAATGTAGTTAAGTAGTTTGATAAAGAATTTCAGTTGTATCAATCTTAATCATGGTCTTAATTTAATAAGTCTGGGAAAGGCAGCAAGCCATCAAGTCTGAGACCATCATTATCATTTAAACAATAACCTATCCTGACCTTCTGGGGGACTGGCACCAGCAAAGGTGAAAACAACAGTTACCTCCGGCTCGATCGCCCAGCCATGTGTTCCTTTACTCATTTCCTACACTTTATTTACATTTAAAAGCTAAACCATATCTACACTTCAAATGAAAGAACAATATACAATATCTGGGCAGAGTTTGCTCTGGGTTCTTTCTGACCCCAAAGTGCTTCATGTATTTTGTCACTGCTACGCTGTTATAAACTTCCTTCTTCATTACGATCTTCGTTGTCCGCATCATTTTTTCTTACAGTGTGTTCTGGTTTCCAGATTAATAAGCTCTAGAACAAGTGTCCTGTGTTGTGCGTGTTTTAAACCTTTATAACCTTGTTATAATTTCTAATAAATACTCTAATAAATACTCTAATAACATTAATACCATCACTAAATAAAATTTTATTCTTTTTGTATTGTACTCTTTTATTGTGGAACAATACGTGCATACTTTATATGTTGGTACATTTCTAGGCCTCATTAAAAATGGTTTTCCGCAGCACTGATAGCTGAGAACAGCTCAGTTTCTGTTACTGAAAAACAACAGCTCCCTTATTCTCTTGTGGAAGCAAATCAAAGCTAAGGTCAGGCACAAAACCCACTGATTCATAGCATTCGTTGGAGCAGGGTAGCTGGGATTTCCCTTACTGTACTTTACAATGCCACTGTAAACTCTGAACTCTGCACCTTTTGTAACAGTCTACTCATAGTCACATGCTTTACTATCAGACCCACGTCTAATGAAATGCAGCTTTTTTGTTTGAATAATATTCGAGATGAGTAGTAAAATCAATTCAGACTGCTCATATTTCTAAATGATGCTCATGATGACAAGTTTTCTTAGTTTTTTTTATTTTATTAACACAACACATATAACACTTAAATATACATATGTTGTATATGTAATTATACATATAGAAAAACCCTGGTATGCATTTAGACAAAGGAAAATGTTGTGTTTAAATGTTGTCCACAATTATGTAATTATATACTGATTATTTCAGACACAACAGCTGTGTGATGAGATCTGCATAGTTATGTAACTTATCTGGGCTGTTTGTGGCTCTGGGTGGTTTCCATGCTTTCATGTTTTGTGAATATTTTGACTGTGTAGCTGCCACGAACAAGCACATTGCATTCAACCATACATATAAACATAAACACATAGCAGTATTATAAGGGCAAATTCTTATACAGTGAGGAAAATAAGTATTTGAACACCCTGCTATTTTGCAAGTTCTCCGACTTAGAAATCATGGAGGGGTCTGAAATTGTCATCGTAGGTGCATGTCCACTGTGAGAGACATAATCTAAAAAAAAAAATCTAGAAATCACAATATATGATTTTTAAACTATTTATTTGTATGATACAGCTGCAAATAAGTATTTGAACATCTGTCTATCAGCTAGAATTCTGACCCTCAAAGACCTGTTAGTCTGCCTTTAAAATGTCCACCTCCACTACATTTATTATCCTAAATTAGATGCACCTGTTTGAGGTCGTTAGCTGCATAAAGACATCTGTCCACCCCATACAATCAGTAAGAATCCAACTACTAACATGGCCAAGACCAAAGAGCTGTCCAAAGACACTAGAGACAAAATTGTACACCTCCACAAGGCTGGAAAGGGCTACGGGGAAATTGCCAAGCAGCTTGGTGAAAAAAGGTCCACTGTTGGAGCAATCATTAGAAAATGGAAGAAGCTAAACATGACTGTCAATCTCCCTCGGACTGGGGCTCCATGCAAGATCTCACCTCGTGGGCTCTCAATGATCCTAAGGAAGGTGAGAAATCAGCCCAGAACTACACGGGAGGAGCTGGTCAATGACCTAAAAAGAGCTGGGACCACCGTTTCCAAGATTACTGTTGGTAATACACTAAGACGTCATGGTTTGAAATCATGCATGGCATGGAAGGTTCCCTGCTTAAACCAGCACATGTCCAGGCACGTCTTAAATTTGCCAATGACCATTTGGATGATCCAGAGGAGTCATGGGAGAAAGTCATGTGGTCAGATGAGACCAAAATAGAACTTTTGGGTCATAATTCCTCTAAACGTGTTTGGAGGAAGAAGAATGATGAGTACCATCCCAAGAACACCATCCCTACTGTGAAGCATGGGGGTGATAGCATCATGCTTTGGGGGTGTTTTTCTGCACATGGGACAGGGCGACTGCACTGTATTAAGGAGAGGATGACTGGGGCCATGTATTGTGAGATTTTGGGGAATAACCTCCTTCCCTCAGTTAGAGCATTGAAGATGGGTCGAGGCTGGGTCTTCCAACATGACAATGACCCGAAGCACACAGCCAGGATAACCAAGGAGTGGCTCTGTAAGAAGCATATCAAGGTTCTGGCGTGGCCTAGCCAGTCTCCAGACCTAAACCCAGTAGAGAATCTTTGGAGGGAGCTCAAACTCCGTGTTTCTCAGTGACAGGCCAGAAACCTAACTGATCTAGAGAAGATCTGTGTGGAGGAGTGGGTCAAAATCCCTCCTGCAGTTTGTGCAAACCTGGTGAAAAACTACAGGAAACATTTGACCTCTGTAATTGCAAACAAAGGCTACTGTACCAAATATTAACACTGACTTTCTTAGGTGTTCAAATACTTATTTGCAGCTGTATCATACAAATAAATAGTTAAAAAATCATATATTGTGATTTCTGGATTTTTTTTTTTTTAGATTATGTCTCTCACAGTGGACATGCAACTACGATGAAAATTTCAGACCCCTTCATGATTTCTAAGTGGGAGAACTTGCAAAATAGCAGGGTGTTCAAATACTTATTTTCCTCACTGTATATATATATATATATATATATATATATATATATATATATATATATATATATATATATAAATCAAATTCAGCAGTGTTGACTATTTTCTGAATGTTGGGCTTAGACATTGACACCCAGAGTCTGGCTTTTAGGCGTTATATTGCTCCACACTCTCCTTTCATTATGACCTTCCATAATTTCGAGTCTGGATGGAGACACATTTTCCGACCAGCGTTTGTCGTCACCCTGTAGAAGGACAAAATAGGCATAAATCAGACTTTCAGGTTCTTCTACACTTGTAGTAAAATGACAGATCAGGTCTTGGACCAACTTACACAATCTCATAAGCTTTGCATGAAGCACTAGGAGAATACAGTTTCCATTCAAAGACTTTTTTCTGGTGGATCCTGTAGATTTTCTTACAGAAACAGCGCTCTGACCTCTCCATTCGGAACGCTGAAGCACAGAGAAAGAACTTCTTGTTAGTACAGTACATTTTTTTTTTTTTTTATTTAATTTTGCAGAGGAAAAAATAGCCATCCCAGATACATTTTATTAATTTACTTTCTGTGTTCTAATGCTATTTGTAGCTCAGAAATTCATACAAATTGGCACACACTCGGGTTGGAATTAATTTACCAATATGTTTCAGTTTACATCTTCAAAGTTATATCAATCAAAAAAATTAATAACACAAATAAATAAATAAATAAATAAATAAATAAATAAATAAATAAATAAATAAATAAATAAATATAAGTAAGATGCCTGACGTACCCATGCACAATGAAGCACACATCCAACACACAAGCATAAGCAACAAAATGAATCGGCTCATGGTTAAAACTTTCACTCTCTGGTCTCAGCTGCAAACAGTAGACGTGACTGACTGGCCTGGGAACAATGAAAGTAAGAAACATTTATAGTGTGCTGTTTCAGTGTAGAGCACATAGGGACATCCCACTGGCATACTGGCTAATGGAAAAATGATTTCCGATCCACGTTGCAAGAAAGGAAGATTATGGTCAAGCTACTTCCAGATTCAGTGACACCCACAATAACATTTAAACACATTTTAAAATATGTTTTGACCTTCCCTGATTTGTATAATGGTTGTTATTGTCATATCTTGCACCATAAAAATACTTTTTGCCTAAGAAGAACAAATAATATAAAACTTTTTTTTTTATCTTTTTGCCACATTGTACAAACAAAGGAAAATTTCTTTTTTCCAACATGCATTCCATTTCCATTAAAGTGTGAAAATTCTGAAATAGCCTGTGTGTGTGTTTGGGGGGGTGCCTATATTGTGTCATTCCGACTGTAAGTTTCTCATTTTTTCAAATGTAATTTATTAGCATCCACGTTTCTGAGCTGCTCAGCGATCTTAGGTGTTAAAGCTGTGGTTTGTGAGGGAGAACTGGCATCTACAAACAAAAATCCACACACAATATGAGTGATAGACCTGCCTTTGTCATGCTTCCAAATTTGTCAATGCGTCCTTTTTTTAGTGTAGTCGTAGATAAAAGAATATAGACACTGAAGATCACATAAAACCAACATTACAATGATAGTTTAAAACAATAAAGCACAATAATTTTGCTGTAATTCAATCGGATTCATAAATATTTCTACTGCTTCCATGCTTTCTTATCAATTCCAATATTTCAAATCAAACTATTCACTTTCTTTTCATTACATTTCCAGACACTTCAAGGTGTCTTAGAGGTGACTGTTTTTTTTAAGCATTAGACAACCTCAAGTGGGCCAAGCCAAACTAAAAAAATATTAAGATTTAATGGACTTGTAATGTTTGATGTAAAATTCATCCCATGTATGAGTACACATTGGTTTTCAACTACTCATTGAATAGAACAACATTGACATTATTCTCTATTAAATAACTTTATCTATTTGTTACATTCTTGACTGATTGTTTGTTGTTAAGACCATTAAAGCCTTCACATTTTGCCATTTTGGTTTTGGCCTATTTTTTCCCCTTAGGAGTGTAAAACTGTATTCAACAAGCTAATTTGTTTAATGACAGCTAATAACGGATGTATTACAATAGTAGCTAATATTTAAATATCTTATATCACTGACTGTTATTCAGTCTTAGCTATTAGATTTTTTTTTTTGTTTTTTGAGGAAAGGTGACTTTAACTTATCATTAGCAACTGGATTTAATGTGTGACTTTTGGCAGATGTATTACAGCGGTGGAAGAAATCCTGAATTTTTTTATTTTTGTGCATGTTTGTCACACTTTAATGTTTCAGATCATCATACTCATTGAAATATAAGTAAAAGTGAACACAATATGCAGTTTTTAAATAAAGGTTTTTATTATTGAGGGAAAACAAAATCCAAAACTACATGGCCCTGTGTGAAAAAATTGTTTGCCCCCCCTATTAAAACTGTGGTTTATCACACCTGAGTTAAATTTCTCCAGCCACACCCAGGCCTAATTACTGCCACACCTGTTCGCAATCAAGAAAGCTAGACATCATGCCGAGATTCGAAGAAATTTTGAAAAAAATTAAAAAGAAAGTAATTAAGATCAATAAGTTTGGAAAATGTTATAAAGCCATTTCTAAAGTTTTGGTACTCCAGCAAACCACAGTGAGAGCCATTATTTACAAATGGCAAAAACATGGAATAGTGGAGAACTTTCCCAGGAGGGGCCGGCCGAACAAAATCACCCCAAGAGCACAGCAACTACTCATCCAAGAGGTCACAAAAGACTTCACAACAACATCCATCTTAAAAAAGGCGGTTCATGCTCGAAAAAACCCTCTAATGTGGTTGAATTACAACAATTCTGTATAGATGAGTGGAGCAAAACTCCTCCACAGCGCTGTAACAGACTCATTGCAAGTTATCGCAAACGCTTGATTGCAGTTGTTGCTGCTGAGGGTGGCCCAATCAGTTATTAGGTTTAGGGGGCAAACACTTTTTCACACAATCCATGTAGTTTTGGTTTTTGTTTTCCCTCAATAATAAAAACCTTCATTTAAAAACTGCATGGAGGGTTTACTTGTTATCTTTAACTAATATTTAAATTAGTTTGATGATCTGAAACATTAAAGTGTGACAAACATGCAAAAAAATAAGAAGTCAGGAAGGGGGCCAACACTTTTTTCACACCACTGTATGTATTTTTATTAAGTAAATGAAAAATGCTCAGATTTTCTGTGTAAACATGACAGCAGAAATGTGAAACCAAAGCTTGTCCTCAATGATAGAATTTATTTCTAATAAACAAAGAGTAACTGCACATATAACACTTAAATATACATATGTAGTATACGTAATTATACATATAGAAAAACCCTGGTATGCATTTAGACAAAGGAAAATGTTGTGTTTAAATGTTGTCCACAATTATGTAATTATATACTGATTATTCCAGACACAACAGCTGTGTGATGAGATCTGCATAGTTATGTAACTTATTTGGGCTGTTTGTGGCTCTGGGTGGTTTCCATGCTTTCATGTTTTGTGAATATTTTGACTGTGTAGCTGCCACGAACAAGCACATTGCATTCAACCATACATATAAACATAAACACATAGCAGTATTATAAGGGCACCACATATAACAAGTACTTATATACTGTATAATCAAATTCAGCAGTGTTGACTATTTTCTGAATGTTGGGCTTAGACATTGACACCCAGAGTCTGGCTTTTAGGCGTTATATTGCTCCACGCTCTCCTTTCATTATGACTTTCCATAATTTCGAGTCTGGATGGAGACACATTTTCCGACCAGCGTTTGTCGTCACCCTGTAGAAGGACAAAATAGGCATAAATCAGACTTTCAGGTTCTTCTACACTTGTAGTAAAATGACAGATCAGGTCTTGGACCAACTTACACAATCTCATAAGCTTTGCATGAAGCACTAGGAGAATACAGTTTCCATTCAAAGACTTTTTTCGGGTGGATCCTGTAGATTTTCTTACAGAAACAGCGCTCTGACCTCTCCATTCGGAACGCTGAAGCACAGAAAAATAACTTCTTGTTAGTACAGTAAATTTTCTTATTTTTATTCTAATTTTGCAGAGGAAAAAATAGCCATCCCAGATACATTTTATTAATTTACTTTCTGTGTTCTAATGCTATTTGTAGCTCAGAAATTCATACAAATTGGCACACACTCGGGTTGGAATTAATTTACCAATATGTTTTAGTATACATCTTCAAAGTTATATCAATCAAAAAAATTCATAACACAAATAAATAAATAAATAAATATAAGTAAGATGCCTGACGTACCCATGCACAATGAAGCACACATCCAACACACAAGCATAAGCAACAAAATGAATCGGCTCATGGTTAAAACTTTCACTCTCTGGTCTCAGCTGCAAACAGTAGACGTGACTGACTGGCCTGGGAACAATGAAAGTAAGAAACATTTATAGTGTGCTGTTTCAGTGTAGAGCACATAGGGACATCCCACTGGCATACTGGCTAATGGAAAAATGCTGATTTTTTTTTGTGGATGTTTGTCACACTTTAATATTTAAGATCATCAAACAAATGTAAATATTAGTAAAAGATAACAAGTTAACACAACATGCAGTTTTTAAATGAAGGTTTTTATTATTGAGGGAAAACAAAATCCAAAACTACATGCCCCTGTGAGAAAAAGTGTTTGCCCCCTTAACCTAATAACTAGGTCTGAAAGCCTGATGAGCAAACTGTGGTGACTGTGGCAAGGAAAAACTCCTTTAGATGTAATGAGGAAGAAACCTTAAGAGGAACCAGTCTCAAAAGGGGAACCCATCCTCGTTTGGGTGACATCAAGAGTGTGATCATAAATCTTTCAACAATACAGAACACTGGAGACTGAGAACTAACATGAGCACTGGAGTGTGTGATTATAAGTAATGTTGTTGCTGCTGAGGGTGGCCCAACCAGTTATTAGGTTTAGGGGCAAACACTTTTTCACACCACTGTATGTATTTGTTTTAAGTAAATGGAAAAATGCCCAGATTTTCTGCGTAAACATGTCGGAAAAAAATATGAAGCTAAAGCTTGTCCTCAATGATAAAATGTATTTCTAATAAACAAAGAGTAACTGCACGTTTGCTTGTGTAAAGAATTGAGTGTGCTTTTATTAGCTTGGATCGCACCTCTTCTTTACTCTAGGCCAAATACAGAAACACCTACATCTTAAGAGACTTTATATAATCCTTTCAGTGTTTTCTGATAATTCTACAGATTTTACGAGGACATTTGTTTCATGAATAAAGCATTCATGTCCTTGATGGATTTTCACCCACCCTTTTCCTGATTAAAGTCAGGGCAGAGATGCTGGTAATTCTGAATGCACACTTTTGTAAAAAAAAGGGGGGTCTGTTCAATTCTGTAAATGTATGTCATCACTGTCAGTGTGGGAAATTCCTAATGTGTTCCTCAGCCTCATAAAATTAGACTGAATATATTTCCTGTTTTATCCCAAGAGTATTCAGGAATATAAGCATGGGAAACACAATTAAACATGAACATTTTTATCACATAATATTTTTTTGTAGATTTCAGCTGTTTAATTTTGAAAACATTGGGCCAATACGACTAAGCAGACAGTTACTGTGTGTAACTGTAACCTGATAATCACTGGATTTTCTTACTGGTTTTTCACTGGTTTATTTCCATTCTTTATTTCTTCAATTTCTGAGTTAACTTCATACATGGATGTACAGTGAGGAAAATAAGTATTTGAACACCCTGCTATTTTGCAAGTTCTCCCACTTAGAAATCATGGAGGGGTCTGAAATTGTCATCGTAGGTGCATGTCCACTGTGAGAGACATAATCTAAAAAAAAAAATCCAATATGATTTTTTAACTATTTATTTGTATGATACAGCTGCAAATAAGTATTTGAACACCTGAGAAAGTCAATGTTAATATTTGGTACAGTAGTCTGTGTTTGCAATTACAGAGGTCAAACGTTTCCTGTATTTTTTTCACCAGGTTTGCACACACTGCAGGAGGGATTTTGGCCCACTCCTCCACACAGATCTTCTCTAGATCAGTCAGGTTTCTGGCCTGTCGCTGAGAAACACGAAGTTTAAGCTCCCTCCAAAGATTTTCTATTGGGTTTAGGTCTGGAGACTGGCTAGGCCAAGCCAGAACCTTGATATGCTTCTTACAGAGCCACTCCTTGGTTATTCTGGCTGTGTGCTTCGGGTCATTGTCATGTTGGAAGACCCAGCCTCGACCCATCTTCAATGCTGTAACTGAGGGAAGGAGGTTGTTACCCAAAATCTCGCAATACATGGCCCCGGTCATCCTCTCCTTAATACAGTGCAGTCGCCCTGTCCCATTTACAGAAAAACACCCCCAAAGCATGATGCTACCACCCCTATGCTTCACAGTAGGGATGGTGTTTTTGGGATGGTACTCATTAATCTTCTTCCTCCAAACACGTTTAGTGGAATTATGACCTAAAAGTTTTATTTTTGGTCTCATCTGACCACATGACTTTCTCCCATGACTCCTCTGGATCATCCAAATGGTCATTGGCAAACTTAAGACGTGCCTGGACATGTGCTGATTTAAGCAGGGGAACCTTCCGTGCCATGCATGATTTCAAACCATGACGCCTTAGTGTATTACTAACAGTAACCTTGGAAACGGTGGTCCCAGCTCTTTTCAGGTCATTGACCAGCTCCTCCTGTGTAGTTCTGGGCTGATTTCTCACCTTCCTTAGGATCATTGAGACCCCACGAGGTGAGATCTTGCATGGAGCCCCAGTCCGAGGGAGATTGACAGTCATGTTTAGCTTCTTCCATTTTCTAATGATTGCTCCAACAGTGGACCCTTTTTTCACCAAGCTGCTTGGCAATTTCCCCGTAGCCCTTTCCAGCCTTGTGAAGGTGTACAATTTTGTCTCTAGTGTCTTTGGACAGCTCTTTGGTCTTGGCCATGTTAGTAGTTGGATTCTTACTGATTGTATGGGGTGGACAGGTGTCTTTATGCAGCTAACGACCTCAAACAGGTGCATCTAATTTAGGATAATAAATGTAGTGGAGGTGGACATTTTAAAGGCAGACTAACAGGTCTTTGAGGGTCAGAATTCTAGTTGATAGACAGGTGTTCAAATACTTATTTGCAGCTGTATCATACAAATAAATAGTTTAAAAATCATATATTGTGATTTCTGGATTTTTTTTTAGATTATGTTTCTCACAGTGGACATGCACCTACGATGACAATTTCAGACCCCTCCATGATTTCCAAGTGGGAGAATTTGCAAAATAGCAGGGTGTTCAAATACTTATTTTTCTCACCGTATGTCTATGTATGTATACATACATTTAATCTAATATAAACTTATTATACTTTGATTTAATAAGCATAGGCATTTTATATCTTGATCTAAATTAAAATTTATATTGAAAATAGTAGTAAATATGAATAATATCAATCAGATATTAAAATGTATTTAGAAATGATACTGAGAATGCTAATGTTCTTTTCAGGCATTTGTATTGTTCAACCAAGTACATTAATGTAGTAGTATTATTATTATTATTATTATTATTATTATTATTATTATTATTATAAATAAATACAGTTAACATGCAAGCTCATTAAAAAAATACAATATTTTTACATTCAATATCCAGTGTGACAGCTCAAATTAAATTCATGAAATCATTCATTCTGTGTTTGATACAACATACAAATTTAATACAGAATAAATATAAAACCAATTAAATATGAGAGTCATAATTGGAATTTGACAATTTGGTAGGAAATAAATGGCATAATAAATGTGTTATTAAAAGGCTGGTCTTACATGCAGTGGTCGGAGGTAATGAAGTACAAATACTTCTTTAATGTAATTAAGTAGATTTTTCTGGTATCAGTATTTTAATTTCATAATTGATTTTTCAGACAACTTTTTACTTTCACTCATTACATTTTTACACAAATATCTGTCATTTCTACTTCTTACATTTTTAAAACAGGCTCTTTACTTTAGTTTTAAACTATCCACTGGTGAATCATTTCCTGGCTCTCGCACCCAGACGCTGCATCGCAAAGCTTTGTGAACAATTCCGCACTAAGGACCGGCACTAAGGCTTGTGCAACCCTAATGGCTGGGGTTGGTTCCCTGACCGGGGCTCGAACCCGGGCCGCAGCGTTGAGAGCGCTGCAGCCTAACCACTAGACCACCAGGGAATTACTTTAATACATTTACAAGAATATTTTCTTTTCATGCTTCATGTGGAGTTTGGTCTCACTAATAAAAAACATAAATTTGCATAAAGCATCCATATTTCTCCATGCCCATGTTCCTTAGAGTATTGAAAACGCGAAAAGTATAATTTTAAGGTACATTTAGAACAGATAAATATGTGCGATTAATCGTGAGTCGACTCATGCAATCATGTGACTATTAGCGATGAAATATTTTAATCAATTGACAGCCTTAATATTAAATTGACGTGAGGTCCAGTTAACAGCATGACACTAAAACAGCTTGTAGTAATGGCTACTTTTTGCTTACATGTCAGAGCCCAAACATGTTTACATTAACTAGTAAACAATTAGTCAGCACTTCCCTCCAAACACACACACACACACACACACACACACACACACACACACACACACACACACACACACACACACACACACACACACACATGCACAGTGTCCATTACATTGACATATGATATTAAAAGAATATTATTTAGGTTTTAGTTCTCTTTTCTTTCATAGCAGTGGGTTGCTATTGTGACATATACCGTAGAGAATTACATATGATTTGACGTAATGTCCAGGCAAAAAGATATGCTGTCTATGGTTAATTTTAATATGGGGAGTTTTTTGGAAATGCCCTGGCTAGATGAGACGTTGAGAATAAAGACTAGAAGGAAACGTGGTGCACAGCAGGGTTTGATAATTGGCTAGGAGTGGGTCTGTATTGCATTTTGTAAATTTAGTTTTGGATTTAGTTGTTTCAATCTGATGTGGACAGATGCAGGAAGCCAGTGGTTGGGAACACAAATAGTTTGAGGTGAAGAGCATTGGGAATAGTCTTGTTAAAAGGTCACTCTTTGCTGAAACTTGTGGAGGAGGCAGAGTAAAGATTGGCAAAGGACCAGGCAGTGTTTTTCCTTCCTTTAATTTTTAAGGAGAATTGCATGAATGAGCATTTAAGTGTGAGAAGAAATGTCTGCTGATCTTATTTGTTTTTTGTTTCTGGTATTGTCTACTAGTGTCCTAGTTTTAAAAGGCCGTGCTGTCTACAGAGTCTTTGTTCTCACAAAGATCGTAGAAGTTATTCAACTGGCAGTGGAACATTTCCAAACAAGTGCCTGTGTTTGAAAATGAGGACGTGAGCAGCTTACGTCTTTGTGATGTTCTCAGGAAGTCTAAAAAGAGAGATCAGTATCAACAATGGATAGTACTAGTGTAAGAAAACTTGGTGAATTCATTAATTTTAGATAAAATATCTCAAGAAAATTTCATAGGATATGAATAAGATAAGCTAAGATAAAACTTTGTTATTGTTTTTACTGCACAGTTAAACCGTAATAAAGTATGTATTTTGGTGACTGCTTCACTGGGAGCAGCTCTGATTGTAAAGTCTAATAGCAGCAGGGAGGAAAAACCATCTGTATATATTAGGATGTAACAGTCTGTCACTGAAGGAACTGCTCAGAGATGTAACTGTTTTATACAGTGGGTGAGAGTAGTTCTGCAGTAGTGATGATGGTTTTGCTACCATCCTCCTCTCTCCCAACTGTAAAGTGTCCAGGGGAATCCCCAGGACCGAGCGGGCCTTCCTGATCAGCTTGTCCAGTCTCTTCCTGTCTGCACCAGCAGACCACTTCATAGAAGATGGCTGAGTCAAAAAAGGTCTTCAGTAGCTCTCCCTGCACTCCAAAAGAATTAAGTCTCCTCAGCAGAGTCTGCTCTGTCCTTTCTTCTAAATTGCCTCAGTATTATCTGTCCAGTCCAGTTTGCTGTTCAGATGCCCAGGTATTGGTAAGAATCCACTCTCACAATGTCCTTTCCCCGAATGTTCACTGGTGATAATGAAGCTTGTTTGTGCCACGTAAATCCACCACCAGAATAGATTTCACATAAATATGCTTAAATCTTTTGTTTTTTAGATTCTGAACTATTGTCGACTCTGGGGGTCAATAATTTCTGCTCTACTGCCCCTACTTCAGAGTGACACTTTCCATGGAAAACAAATGCGTGTATTGCTACAAGGTGAACATTTTTCATTCTAATATTCGCAGTACTTAAATGACCTCATTTTTTCTACAAGAAGCGGTTCAGTGTCAAAGTGAAACTTTTTTAAAGAATTTGCCCAGTTGGTACTTTTCAGTTTATCTTATTACAGTGGTGATGGAAAGAAATGGTTTCAGGTGTGTGTTATTTACATTTGATCATGTACATGTGATCAGTAATCTCCAAATCCCTTCATGAGGTTGCATCAGAGTTTCTGTTTATAGTTTTTGTTCCTTTTTCTTTTTTTTTTCTTTTGTTTTCCTGAATGTTTTTTTTTTATCCTGCCTTGGGCCATAATAAATAAGCAAAAGCTTGTTAAAATACATGCATTTTATATTTTTAGCATTATATATATGTTGAGTTTTTACAAGCCTATTACTTACCTGCATTTTACTTATTTTATTTGTCACTGTTATCCCACATGATGTACAATTATTTAATTTATACAAGTGAGGCTTTACTCGAGTACGAAAGATTCTAACAGAAACTATTTAAAATATTCTTAAGTAAAATCCTAGTATAGTTTAAATGCATATCTGACACAAAAAAACTCTCTAAAAGTAAAATCAAAGTATTAATAACAGAACCCCTGCCATGTTTATGACATGGTTTATTACTTAGATTTACTTTGTATTTGTCTACTTGTCAGTATCGCTAATCTAATCTAATCTAATGTAATCTAATGTAATCTAATCTAATCTAATGTCTTTACCATTACACTTTTGTTCTGTAATTGTAACAATCTATGGCAATATTCAGATTGCTGAGGAATAAGGGTCTATTTTGAAAAACTACAAAATTGACGCAAAAATTTTTGTCAACACAACCTTTTCAGTATTCCACATATTTCCACATTTACTGAGGTGAACCACTGTGATATACTGTATATAACCACAAATCTTTAAATACCACATAACACCCTCACATTTGTAATAATTATTGATATATAAGATTTTAGCTATTTAATTTAAAAAACATTGGGCCAATCTTAGTGGACAGTTACTGTGTATTATAGGGCATCCAGTATGGTTTTCCGGCATTGACCCTTACGCACAGAGATTGTTCCAGATTCCCTGCATTTTTAGATGACATAATGCACTGTAGATGATGATAACTTCAAACTCTTAGCAATTTTTCTCTGAGAAACTCTTTTCTGATATTGCCCCACTATTTTTCGCCACAGCATTGGGGGAATTGGTGATCCTCTGCCCATCTTGACTTCTGAGAGACACTGCCACTCTGAGAGGCTCTTTTTATACCCAATCATGTTGCCAATTGACCTAATAAGTTGCAAATTGGTCCTCCAGCTGTTCCTTATATGTACATTTAACTTTTCCGGCCTTTTAGTGCTACCTGTCCCAACTTTTTTAGAATGTGTAGCTCTCATGAAATCCAAAATGAGCCAATATTTGGCATATATATATATATATATATATATATATATATATATATATATATATATATATATATATATATATATATATATATATATATATATAACCCAGCCATTAGGGGGGCACAAGCCAGTGCACTCTTAGTGCCGGTCCCAAGCCCGGGTAAATGGGGAGGGTTGCGTTAGGAAGGGCATCCAGCGTAAAACATGTGCCGAATCAAATATGCGGATCACAAATGAGAATTTCATACCGGATCGGTCGAGGCCCGGGTTAACAACGACCGCCACAGGTATCGTTAGCCGACAGGGTACCGGTGGAAATTGGGCTACTGTTGGCCGAAGGAGGAGAAGGAGAGGAGGAAGACGTCTACAGAGACGGCAGGAAAAGGAGCAGTGTAGGAGAGTAGAGGTTCGGGTTGGTACTTTAAATGTTGGTACTATGACTGGTAAAGGAAGAGAGGTAGCTGATATGATGGAGAGGAGAAAGGTAGATATGCTGTGTGTTCAGGAGACCAAGTGGAAAGGGAGTAAGGCCAGGAACATTGGAGGTGGGTTTAAACTGTTTTATCATGGTGTGGATGGAAAGAGAAATGGTTTAGGGGTGATTCTGAAGGAAGAGTACAGTAAGAGTGTAGTGGAGGTGAAGAGAGTTTCTGATAGGGTGATGATCGTGAAGGTGGAGGTTGAAGGGATGATGATAAATGTCATCAGTGCCTATGCTCCACAAGTTGGCTGTGAGATGGAGGAGAAGGAAAGATTCTGGAGTGAATTAGATGAAGTGGTAGATGGTGTACCTAGGAAAGAACGATTGGTGATTGGGGCAGACTTTAATGGGCATGTAGGTGAAGGGAACAGAGGTGATGAGGAGGTGATGGGTAGGTATGGTTTTAAGGAGAGGAATGTGGAAGGGCAGATGGTGGTAGATTTTGCTAAAAGGATGGAAATGGCAGTGGTGAACACGTATTTTAAGAAGAAGGAGGATCATAGGGTGACGTATAAGAGTGGAGGAAGGTGCACACAGGTGGATTATGTTCTGTGTAGGAGATGCAACCTGAAGGAGATTGGAGACTGTAAGGTGTTGGCGGGGGACAGTGTAGCTAGACAGCATCGGATGGTGATCTGTAGGATGGTTTTGGAGGCGAAGAAGAAGAGGAGGAAAGTAAGGATTGAAAGAAGAATAAGATGGTGGAAACTGAAGGAGGAAGAGTGTAGTGTGAGGTTCAGGGAGGAGGTCAGACAGGGGCTTGGTGGTGGTGAAGAGGTGCCGGATGATTGGGCAACTACTGCAGGAGTGATGAGGGAGGCAGCTAGAAAAGTACTTGGTGTGACATCTGGAAATAGAAAACAAGACAAGGAGACGTGGTGGTGGAATGAGGAAGTGCAGGAGAGCAGTAGGGGAAAGAGATTGGCAAAACAGACGTGGGATCGACAGAGTGATAAGAAAAGTAGGCAGGAGTACAAGGAGATGCGGCAGCAGGTAAAAAGGGATGTGGCGAAAGCCAAGGAAAGGGCATATGAGGAGCTGTATAAGGAACAGCTAAGGAAGGGGAAAAGGATTTATACCGATTGGCCAGGCAGAGGGACCAAGCTGGGAAGGATGTACTGCAAGTTAGAGCAATAAAGGATGGAGAGGGAAATGTGTTGACTAATGAGGAGAGTGTGTTGAGAAGATGGAGGGAGTATTTTGAGCAGCTGATGAATGAGGAAAATCAGAGAGAGAGAAGGTTGGAGGATGTGGAGTTGGAGTTGGTGAAGCAGGATGTAGAGGATTGGTAAGGAGGAAGTGAGAGCAGCGATTAGGAGGATGAAGAATGGAAAGTCGGTTGGACCAGATGACATACCGGTAGAAGCGTGGAGATGTTTAGGAGAGATGGCAGTGGAGTTTTTAACCAGATTGTTTAACAGGATTCTGGAAGGGGAGAGGATGCCTGAGGAATGGAGAAGGAGTGTGCTGGTACCGATCTTTAAGCATAAGGGAGATGTGCAGACCTGCAGTAACTACAGGGGAATTAATTTGATCAGTCACACCATGAAGTTATGGGAAAGAGTAGTGGAAGCCAGGCTGAGAGAAGAGGTGACCATCTGTGAGCAACAGTATGGTTTCATGCCGAGGAAGAGCACCACAGATGCCTTATTTGCTTTGAGGATGTTGATGGAGAAGTATAGAGAAGGACAGAAGGAGCTGCATTGTGTATTTGTGGATTTAGAGAAAGCGTACGACAGGGTGCAGAGAGGGGAGTTGTGGTATTGTATGAGGAAGTCAGGTGTGTCAGAGAAGTATGTGAGGGTGGTGCAGGACTTGTATGAGGACAGTGTGACGGCAGTGAAGTGTGCAGTAGGTACGACAGACTGGTTCAGGGTGAAGGTTGGACTGCATCAAGGATCGGCCCTGAGCCCTTTCCTGTTTGCAGTGGTGATGGACAGGTTGACGGACGAGGTCAGACACGTCCCTATGATGTTTGCAGATGATATTGTGATTTGTGGTGAGAGTAGAGAGCAGGTTGAGAAGAGCCTGGAGAGGTGGAGATATGCGCTTGAGAGAAGGGGAATGAAAGTCAGTAGGAGTAAGACAGAGTACATGTGTGTGAATGAGAGGGAGGGCAGTGGAGTGATGCGGTTGCAGGGAGAAGAGGTGGAGAAGGTGGAGGAGTTCAGGTACCTGGGGTCAACAGTGCAAAGTAATGGAGAGTGTGTTAGAGAAGTAAAGAAAAGAGTGCAGGCAGGGTGGAGTGGGTGGAGAAGAGTGACAGGAGTGATTTGTGATAGTAGGGTATCTGCAAGAATGAAAGGGAAAGTTTATAGGACTGTGGTGAGACCTGCGATGTTGTATGGATTAGAGACAGTGGCATTGAGTAAAAGACAGGAGGTGGAGCTGGAGGTAGCAGAGCTGAAGATGTTAAGGTTTTCGTTGGGAGTGACGAGGATGGACAAGATTAGAAATGAGTTTATTAGAGGGACAGCACATGTAGGATGTTTTGGTGACAAGGTGAGGGAGGCGAGATTGAGATGGTTTGGACATGTGCAGAGAAGGGACATGAATTATATTGGTAGAAAAATGCTGAAGATGGAGCCGCCAGGTAGGAGGAAAAGAGGAAGGCCAAGGAGGAGGTTCATGGATGTGGTGAGGGAAGACATGCAGGTAGTTGGTGTGAAAGAGGCAGATGTAGAGGACAGGGTGGTATGGAGACGGATGATCCGCTGTGGCGACCCCTAATGGGAGCAGTCGAAAGAAGAAGAAGATATATATATATATATATATATATATATATATATATATATATATATATATATATATATATATATATATATATATATATATATATATATATATATATATACACAACTAAGATAAATCTAATCTAATATAAACGTTCATCTTTATATTGAAAATAATAGTAAATATTAATAATATCAGATCAAAATGTAGTTAAAAATGATACTGAGAATGCTGATGTTTTTTTTCAGGCGTTTATTTTCACAAGTAACAAGTACACAAAATAGCACATTATACAGTTAACATGCAAGCTTATAAAAAAAAAAAAAATAATAAAAAAAAAATATATATATATATATTTTTTATATATATATATATATATATATATATATATATATATATATATATATATATATATATATATATATATATATATATAATATCGAGTGGGACAGCTAATAAATTACACATTCATCAAATCAATCATACAAAATGCATACAACATACCAAATAAATACAGAATAAATATACAAAATAAATAAAACACACTGGCTTTTGGGAAATTAAAAAAATATATATTCATGTCTTTTTTCCTTCAATATCTGAGCAGTGCTGCTTTACTGTTGCTTTGAGCCCTAAGAAAAGATAAGAAGAATGAGTTATGTCTCTCCTATTATAGTCAATATAATCAGATCAAAGTCAAAACAATAAGAAATGAATTTTGATGACACTGATGAAGTGCTTACCTGTTTTGTCTGGCCATCCTGATGTAATTCTTGACAAAAGTAGACTCTGGATTCAAACATTTTTTACCATCACCATTCTTCAGAACAACTCTACAACAACAACAATATAAATACTTTAGATATCAAAGCAAATGAAGCTGTACTACTGTATATTGTTGAACATATGGATTAGCTGCTATTGAACTTACATGATTTCCAGACTTTCACAAGATGCACTTGGAGAATAAATTTCCATCCGTTCAATACGTTGGATTCGGACGCTGTTCATACCACGACCCTGGCACAAACATCTCCTAACACTGGTCCTGGCCTGTCCTGGGAACAGAAGGAAATAAAAATGAATACTTTTAAAATCGGATATCAGAATCAGATACAAATCCGATTCATTGTGCATTTAAAAAACCTTTACTAAGATCTCATTGAATTAAGAACCTTACCTTGTACATAAACAAAAAGCAGGCAGGCTAACACAACAAAAACTGCAGCAGACTTCATTTTCCTCTTGCTTTTGAACACACTTCTGGATGAGGAGCTGAAGAGTCAATCTGATGAGTGAATCTGATCGACTAACTGAATGAGTGTGCTGAGATTCTTTTATATGCTTCAAGGTCGGTGTTTTCCATTTTACAACGTTGTGATTACGTCACTTTCCTGTTTCACTTTTTACTTTCACTTCCCTTTTACTTTTTTTTTTTATTTCTTGGAAATTCTAATGCTTTACCCTCACCAGTGACTAAAACACATATGAATGCACATATCTAGAATTAGATGTACTCCCTGCAAAAAAAAAACAAAAAAACATTTTAAACTATCAGCTTGAGCAAAATAAATAATAAAAAAAATAGAAATTTACTCAATGTAAAGGGACGATTGCGTAAGCAAAAAGAGTTTCTGTGATACAATAAAATTAAGTATTTAAATGCACTTTAAGTAAGTACTGCAGTATGGAATGTACTAGAAATGGTCTGGTATGCTCTTAATATTATTTAAGAGGGTGCTTTAGAGATTACCACTGAATGAATTTACACATAAAGCTTTTCCTGCCCATCCCCCATCCCAACCCCACCCCCCACCCACCCCACTAAGTGGTCTTGTTTGGCAGAAAGACAATTTCAATTTCAGTTCCCATTAAATGTGTAGGACTTTATGGATTTTGATGATAATCATTCATTCATTGTCAGTTGTTTTTAGGGTTTATTGTGGTGCATGTTGGCGTTTAGGATGTGGGTAAGTGGGCTTTAAGAACCATCTGCAGCTTGTTTACAACTGCTGATCCTGTTTACAATGCTCAACCTTAAATGACAACATTGTAAAAACATAACAAGTTACATGCTACAGCATGAAAGAGAGTTTCATCTACCCACAAACTAAACAACATAATGCACATGTTGATGTCACTTCCCCGTGATAGAGTTTAGTTGTAATGAAAGTCTACACATGATGTGCTTCCTTAAAACAAAAAAAGCTAATGTTAACAAACAAGATTCAAGAAACAATATACTATATTTTACAAATTTCCTATCTACAAAAAGTAACAAAGAGCTAGCGAGTGGGCAAAAGTTTTGTGGACACTTGACAATCACAAACACAAGTTGCTTAGTGAATATGTGGTGCAAGTCCTTCCATTCTATCTTTGAGCACGCCATGTATTCATGGATCTTATTTTGTACACAGGCGTGTTACAGTGTCACGCTGAAAAAGATTTTGGCTTTCGTTCCACCAAAAAGAAATTGTAATTAAAAAGAAATTGTATAAATATATTGTATTTCAGAAAAGGTTACAAATAAAAAAATGGAATTTATTGTTTAATATTTTTTATATTGATAAACTAAACACATGGAAGTAACACAAGTTCAAAGAAATCAAATATAAACCTGCTACATTTGGATACTTATATACTGTCTGTATTTAAATCTATTTACTTATGCCTTTGTTAGATAAATCATTAGCAATATCCAAGAGCTATTTCCCATTGTGCAATAAATGGAAAGTGTAGAAAAGCTTCTGTTTGTGAGTCATGTGATTTATTATGGATTGGTAAATTCAGGTACTTCCAAGTAAATCTGGATCAGAAGATATAATGAAATTTGGAAAAAAACAAAAATCGACATGTGATGGATATACTGTACATAAAAAATAAGTCATGTCAGTTTGCACACAGCTGAACATAAGATCCGTGTTCTTTTGTGCATTTTACAATATGTTAGAGTTTATTGTTACAGCATTCATAGCCATCAAATACAATTACTACATTATACTAATATGTACCATGATGTGCTGGCCTAACTAACTCGTTAATTATAATAAGTGAATATCTATTTTGGATGTTGGCTATAACACATTTTATTATATCTTATTATATTTCTGGGTAACAAAAACATAACACTATGTAATACATGTATTATAGACATAAAAAAAAAAAACAGGTTGTATTAGCTAAAACCAAGAAACACACAACCTCAGTTATTCTCTCTCTTTAAACAAGCGAATTGTCAATTGTACACTGTTATATTTTCAAAATTAAAATGGTTACTGCATCTTGTACTTTTTTTTGTTAAAATCATATCAAACTAAATCACTAAAAAAACTTCTTTGGTGATTAGATGTGCATTTTAGACTTGCTGCTTGTTCTTCTTCTGCTTCGTGCCTTTTTGTCTTGGATTTGTCTTTCCCTTGGATTGTTTCTTTTGATTTTTTCCACTAAAAGCATACAGAAAAGGGCAATGAGCACTTCATGCAATTATATTCTTTTGAGCGCTGGCTTGTACAGTATGGTGAACCAGGCATCATGTGACTTACAAGCAGTAGCAGCTTCTCACCTCAAAATCCTTCTGCCTTGTCTTCCTATTAGATCCAGACAGAACTTTCTTCCATTTTTCAAAGTGATTCTGTACAACATAATCAGAAATATTAAACATTGTCTAGACTAAATGTATAAATACACTGTTCATACTCTGCATTTGTACAGTGAAACAACAGGTACATAGAGTCAGTATGAGAGTGATTGTATGTATTTTGCCTAATTGTATGAAAGCAGTGGTGGACAGTAACTAAGTAAATGTAATTTGTTGCTATACTTAAGTAGCTTTCTCGTGTATCTGTACTTTATTAAAGTATTTCTATTTGGGGAGAATTTTTATTTAACTTTACTACATTTCAAAGTCACCAATCAGGGTAGAGCGTGCGCTCTGTTTTGATTGGTGCTTGGTGGTATCTACTTAGCACAGACATACAGTTCAGCATCAGTTCAACAGCAAACAAAACATTTAGAGATGAATAAATGATGGAAGAAACTCCTGACTCAAAATTGACACAACACCTATAGGAAATTAAAGAGATAATAAATCATACATTGGATACTTAAGTACATTTAAAGGCAAATACTTTTGTACTTTTACTCAAGTGAAAGTTTCACTTGGGTAATATTTTACCGAGTGTATCTCTACTTTTACTTTCACTCAACTACATGATTTTTGTACTTCGTCCACCACTGTATGAAAGTGACTGATGCACAAATTACTTACATCATTTCAGTGTTTGAACAGGAGGCACTTGGATTGAAGACCTGGACCGTCTCCACAAGTTGAAGCTTTACTCTTTTTTGTAGATTTGTTTTTTGGCATAAACATCGTTCTGATATTCCTCCAATCCGTCCTGAGGAAAAAGATTTGATTTAAAAAACAAACAAACACTGTGGCTTTCTTTTTAGCTTCTCACTTGAAGTATAATAGTAAGCTATATAAATGTATATAAATGGTGTAAACATACATGTTTGATTAAAATCTATACTATTCTATGTAAGTGACTAACTTACCATCACAAAACATTACAGTTGCTCCAAAGATGATCAGGAACACCAGTGGAAAAATTGCAGCATTCATTGTGACGGTTAGTTGTTTATGAGGGAAAAAAAATGATGGACCTGGAGTTCAATAGGAGAAAACAGGGAGGAGGGCGTTTCTGTTCTTTCACTTTTTTCCCTTTAAGAGCTGATAGCGTAGATTTAAATATGACATTCCTTCCTCGTGGAGAAAAAACAGATTTATTGACACTGAGTAAAGAACAAAATGACAGGCTGTGGTTGCATAGACAAAAAGTGAAGATAATACTTATAAGTAGTGTTTGTATTAGACAAACTGCATATGAGTTGCAAAAAAAAAAAAAAGAAAAAAAGAAAAAAAAAAATTAATAAAGAATGAATTGCAGAAGGTTCAGGGGAATAATTAATGTTTGTGCTGCACATTAATATTGCATGATAAATAATATAATACAATATAAAATAATAATATTATTGAGCATATACACATGTTTATTTGCATGTATATATTATAAAATACACATTAATTTAGCATTTGTTACATATTTTATTTAGCACAACAGTTTATGTTTTTTTTAGTTAATAATTTGTACAGGTCTCTCTATTTCAGTGATGCAGAGTGACCAGAACTCAAACAAATGACAGGAAATGCAACACACACAAGCAAATAAATAAATATATGCCATGAAAAGAGATGCCATCTGGTGGAACTTCTGAGATACTTTACTCTAAGCTATATCTCCATTAGTAACATATGCCTGCTTAAGGTGTCTATACGGCCTGTAGTCTATATCTCTTGGTTATTAGGACATGTAATGGTTATGAAAGATTTATTTCTGCAGTTCGGAGTGTCTTCTCACTACCTCTTTTCCACATTCTTGTCATGTTTATTCAAGTGGACCCTGTAAAAATTTGACTCCAGAATATGTTGAGATATACTTAGGGTTCATGAAAACAAATCCATACTTCATCAGTGAATAATAATTAATCATATTTTTAAATGTATTATAATTGAGATAATAAAAAAAAAAGGGTGGTAAAGTTTACCTTCTGTAAATATTAATTTTCCTTGTTCAAGTGTGGAAAATGTTCTGCTGTCACATAGCAGAGTTTTTCCCAGCCTCATGATTTCTGCATGATGACACTGCAAATGTAACTTTCTGTCCTTGCTCCACTCGCTCTGTAATACTGACGCCTGTGTCTCGTGACGCCCTCATTAAAAACTTTTTTAACCTAACTTTGATCAGCAAGAAAATCAATCTGCAATGTAAATTCACATAGGATTTGTTGACTCTAGTAGAGGTGAGTTCTTTGTAAAGAAAAGAAAAAAGTCCTTTATAGTCTATACAAAGATTGTAATAGTATTCCTGCCTCATGTCATGACTTTTGTGTATATCATTCATGACCCATGTAGTTTTCTCATTGATACGAATAATATTGCATTTTAAAAAAATCCCTATTACCCAATTCCCACCCATTCACCAGCTATCCCAAATTGCACAACAGCTATCAGCTGAGAGACGACATGGGTAATACACAGTTCCTCTAAGACAAAGAGCAAAGTGTTAACTCCTATTTTCAAAATACAGATATCCATGCCACTTAGGATCCCCTAAAATAACCCTAATTTTTTTAGTTGCTCTTTCACAGGTCATGCTCTTGAAACTGATAGATCACCTTGTCTGACATTCAAAATAAAGGCTCTCCTGGTCACCAGCTACTAAAGAACCATGTATCTTAAGCATAATGAACGTAAAAGTAATGTTCTTTAACATTTTATTATCACTACTGAGTGTATGGTGTGATTATGTAATTCTGAGTAAAATCAAATTCTGAACTGAGGCACTTTTTTTAGGCACTTTGTAAACTCTCTCTACTGGGCCTCAACACACCTCTCTGCAATTGGATTCTAGACTTACTGACAGAAAGACCACAGTCAGTGCATATCATCAGCAGAACATCAGGCACCATCACATTGAGCACAGGTGCCCCCCAAGGCTGTGTGCTCAGCCCAGTGCTGTCCGACCCCTTACAGAGATGAGGTTTAACAAATGTTGAGCTGGGGTCACAACAATAACCTGTCTTCAAATGTAGACAAAGCAAAGACACCACTCGGAAAGGATCAACTGACCACTTTCCCTTGCTCATCAGTGGCTCAGTAGTTGAGAGAGTCAGTAGTAACCAAGCTTCGGGGTCTACACATTTCTGACGATCTCACCTAAACTAGCAACACCAACTCCACTGTGAGGAAGGATCAACAATGTTTTCACTTCCTGAGGAGACTAAGGAGCCATCCCCACACTACCAATGCTTACCACCTTTTAAAGAGGAACTATGGAGGGCATCCTAGCCAGCTGCATCACAGTCTCTACAAGCCCCTGCCTGATTCTGAAGCATCAGGACCCGCACTACAAGGTTCTGCAACAGAGCCCTGAACACTCTGGTGCCACCCATCACCTTACTTACTAACTGCTTAACTAAGAACTGTGGACATTGATGGTCATTCAATGAACATTAACATGCCCCCACTCAGCCACTTTTACTGTGCACTTAAAATCCACATTGGACATTTAGCAACACCTGCAGACATCTACAATCTGGGACTTTAAATGTTTTCTATATACATTCGCTCGATTTTGTTAAAATATGCACATTGGACATTGAATACGTTTACACACGGTTACCTCTGACCGCATACTCGCACTTTACTCTTTACTCTTACATAACCTACATAACTTCATATTTATCACACCACAGCTCTGTTATGTTTAATGTTTACTCTCGCGTTTCACTATTTATGCACCTTGGTCATAAGGTGAACCACCACTTTAAAGGGAAGAGGTTTTCTAGGTTTTGTAGTGTGGTTGTTTAGATTTGTGCGCCCTCAGCTACAACAAGTGCGTTCGTAAAGTCAGCCACTGATATAAGGTGAGGAGGCCTGGGGTGCAGTCAGTGCACCACTTCATTCCAAAGATGTTCAATAAGGTTGGGGTCAGAGTTCTATTGCAAGCCACTCAAGATTTTCCACTCCAACCCATATAAAGCATATCTTCAAGAAGCTCGCTTTGTGCACAGCAGTAATGTCATGCTGGAACAGGCTTGGCTCTCCTAGCTCAAGTGAAGGGAAAATGTAATGCTCCTGCATCCAAAAACATCCTGTAAAATTGTGTGTCTCCAACATTGTGGTAACAGTTTAAGAAAGAATCACATATGGCTGGAAATGTCAGAGGTCCCAACACTTTAGTTGCTAGGAAAAATGAACAATAAAAGAACTTCTACATGAGGCATTTTGTTCTAGAAAGATGTATGAAGTACAGTTTGTGTTTTATATAAACTGGTTTTATATACACTATTTATTTAGCACAGAGTAAAATAAGCTAAATATGTTTCATATCTTATATCCACAAAAAAAAAAAATTCTAGTGGTACTTTATAAGACTAATTTATAAATGATTTATTTCCAAAACATAAAAGATGTTTATTTTTTATTTACAATCTTATTGCTAATTGAACAGAACTAGCAAGAAATTCAAAAAAGATAAGAAACCACTGTGTTTATTTGTATTTTTTTATTTAATTCACACATGTATCTTAGTTCACAATAGAAGATACAAAAGAATAAATTATAATTATAAAACAAAACAATTATGTGCAAGAAATATTTAAAAGATATTTTACAGTACAATGTGCAATGGACAAATGTACAGGTGTGACTTATAAAGTGAACAGCAGATATAGAAATGTACAATTTGTACAATCTTCATAGACAATCAACAATCGTAATAAATGAAGATTTATCAGGTCAGGAATTGAAAATATCAACACACACACAGAGTCGTTTCACATCAGTTCAGTTGAGTCGCAGCACATGCTTTATTCGGCATTCCTGCAAAATTAACAAGAGATTGTTAATAAAATAATTTACTGTACATTTCCTGTATTTAAAATAGAATGTAATTTTTTTCTCATAAAAGTATGCTGTAGCAGTATCTAATAGCAGAAAATGGTCTTACCTTTTTTTAACAGCTTTCTTGATGTAGTTCATAAAGTCAGATTCGGGGTTCAGACATCTTTGTCCTGCACCATTCTTCAGAGTGACACTAAACAAATACAATAGCAAGTTAGATAGCTGTATGAAATGTATATATGTTGTAAGACATGTTGTTATAGATATTATTTGATTACTGAACCTACATGACTTCCACATTCTGACAAGTTGCACTTGCAGGATAAAATTCAATCTTGTCGATCCGTTGTGGACGAACTGCGTTGACTACAGGACCCTGACACAAACACCTCTTGGAATTGGTCCTTGCTTGACCTGCAGAGAAATGCCAATTTGTTGAATGCCGGTATATTATTATGAACAAAACAGTTGCAGGCGAAATGACTGTGATCTGAAGCATGAAATGATAAGTCTTACCTTGTACATAAGTACATAAGAGTAGACAAGCAACTGCAATAATAACACCAGCAGTCTTCATTTTCCTCTCGATCTTGCTCAGACAGACTGATTCTCTCGGAGATGTTCGTCCAGAAGCCTGGAGTATGAAGCAGTGAACAAATGAGCGTGTTTGCTCCTCATTTTATATGCGCTCGGGTCAGCGTTTCACAATCTCCTGGCCTTTTTTTTCCAGCCCACATTCACTTTCAGCTTCTTGTTTCTTTGAAAAGGCTTAAATTTACATACAGAAGTGACTACTGCTAACTTTCACTTGATATGCATTGTGTGGAGCAGCTTCATAAAACAGAATACTGCACAAGAAATGTTTACAATATAACATACATATATTATTTATATACAAAAAATATTTTAATGTAATAAGAATTTATATTACTTATAATGATTGGGATAAAAATTAAAAAATTTGATTACAGATGCATTTAGGAGGGAAAAAATCTGTCAAATTTCAAAAGATGGAGCTGAATAGGCAATGACAAAACATGCCATGAACATGTCATCTTTTTTGTAATGAAGTTTTCAAGCTTCCAATCTCTTTTATATTACCACAGAACTTAGCATAGAACTTTTTTTTCATTGATGAGAAACTGCAAAAAACAATTCAAGTGAAGTTCAAGTAAAAGGAAAATACTGTATAATGCCAAAGACGTCCTATACAATTGTGTAACTGACTTTCAAAGGGGATTAATATTTATATGGGATTTCTTAACAAATAGTATGATTACTAAGAAACAAGAACTACTTTGGTGGGTTCTCCAGGATGGAAGTGAGTAATTTAATGGTTCTCCTAAAAACTACTAAGGAAACTGAAACAGTGTGATTCCTCCTTTCACTGTACACAATCTATTTCTGGCTATCAGGCAAATATGTGTAGCATATACATGTAAAAGGAATAAATCTGAGAACTGATGATTTTTTTTTTTTTACTTTAATGACTAAATTACAGTTTAGTCCTTATTTTGATTTAATATTAATTTATTATTAAAAGTTACAATTATTAAATTATGATTTAGATTTTGTAATTCTTTTTGGAAGATCTTCATTATTTACAAATCATTGGTTGTTGTTTATTAAATTGGTTATTAAATTGTTTACAGTGTTTTTGAATGTGTATTACATTATGATGAAATATTACAATATAAAATAAACACTATTTTGTTTACCTTTTATAGTTTGTTTTTCCTGGAAAGTATTTTAATTGTGATTTTTTTTTAGCTATATGGACTGGATTGATGTGGAAGTTACATCACATATCACATTTGTAATGAATCATAATGGGCATTGGTCACATTGGTTGTCACTTCACCATCACCACAAGTGTACTGGTGGTGAACATCTTCAGTGCTGTTATTCATTAAACCATGGAGTGTACATCTTGTACTTTTTTGACTGTGAAGGACATGAACAGGAGCAACTGAAAATTAATCCATTATTCTGTTGTTGTTGTTTTTTTAATTTTTTATATTTTTTTGGGCTCATAATTGAGCACCATTGGCCATTGGCATGGCTCCTGTTTTATCGGGAAACTCTGCTCTTTTCAGCTTTTTAGTAACTCACAAATCAGATAATCCCAGCTCTATTTCCCAGCCACTGCATCTGTGCACATGGCAGGATTCCTCTTTTGAGATTTTGAAGTTAAGACAGTGATGTTTTATGTTTAAGTTTGTTTAAATTATTGATATATTGACAGTCACTGGTTTAAATTTTTTTAAATAAACCCATTCATCAATCAATCTATCCATACATCCCTTTATCCCTCCTGCCCTCCGTTATTTGAGAAATTCTCTCAATTCTTCAAATAAATATTATCCCACAAGATGACTATTTACAAATTTTACACCAGTAGGTGGCTTTGATTTGTGCTTCACCAGAGCCGTTCAGTTTAATTTTTTTCCCATAAAATGTGCTGGTTTATAGTCAGTGGTTTTTAAGTTCAAATTACATCACACTGTTTGGGTTATGGTTGTGTGGAGGTGTGGGTGCCATCACACGCTTGTGTACACAACATTGCCTTGAGTGACAACAGCTGTGAGATGAAAGAAAGAAAAATCCTTCTATGCCTTTCCGTTATTTTAGTGATTATAATCTCTAACTTTACAATGTTTTTGTCTTTATAAAAAACAATTTTTTTGCCACTTTGACCCACTTCCCTCATATTATGTGACAACATTATCGGAACACAAAAACATAGATAGATAGATAGATAGATGGATAGATGGATAGATAGATAGATAGATAGATAGATAGATAGATAGATAGATAGATAGATAGATAGATAGATAGATAGATAGATAGATAGATAGATAGATAGATAGATAGATAGATAAAGCACAGTTCATTTCAGTATTACAACTGCATAACTATAGGGTTTTATTTCATTATTTTACTAACAAACCAAACAAACAACTAATCAAACAATCAATCGATCAATCAATCAATCAATTAATCAATCAAGCAAACAAACAAGCAATCAATAATTCATTTACTGTTAAAATGTTCATTGTGTAATATCACTGTGTGTAACATATTTATGCATACCGTAACTAAGTGCATGCTATCAATTAATACACTGTCATTTCTTTTGATTAGTAGAGATTATAATGATTGAATAATCACATAAGTGGGAGTATTGTAAAATCAGCTGTAAATTTCTTCTTCTCCTTCTTGCCTTATAATCCCTTGGCGTTTTTCTTTAGCTTCGATCCACTGAAAGCAATAGAAAAAGATGATGAGTATGCCTTTGTGTTTAGCATTTTATATTAAGAATATTTGGGTCTCATTAGTCATTTACAGTACAGTATGTCTTGATAGGGGCTTTGGGAAAATCCCAGCACCAATCTGCCTTCATTATTACTTGAAAAAGCCATCAAATGTTCATTTGTAGCTTTTTTCTTTGGATAAAAGCATCAGCCTAATAAGTAACACAATACATTTGTTTTTGTTCAGTTTGTAATAATGGTATTATTTCTGCTCACAATAAGATTTTCTGTCCTTGGTTTCCTTTTGGGTCCAGGCAGACCTTCATTCCTTGCTTCAGAGTCAAACTGATGAGCACAGAAGTGATAACAGACTATAATTCATCAGCCCATTATTATTTGTTGCGTATTAGGCAACACGGCCGAATAAAGTGTAAACAGCATTAGAATGAGTAAGGGTGAATAGTTAAACAGTGACTGAAGAATACTTACAGTATCTCAGTATTTGAACAGGAGGCACTTGGGTAGAATATCTTAAAAGTCTCCACAAGTTTAGGATTTACCCTCTCCTTTCCTTTCATTTGGCACAAACAACGTTCTGCTTTTCCGCCCATCCTTCCTGCAGTAGCAAAATTCCCACATCTTATCAATGCAATGTACACAATAGAAATAGTAGATAAATATATTTATTAAGAATACTGATAAAGACTATCTTACCTTCACAAAGCATTGTAGTCAATGCAAACATGATCAAGGGCAGCATTGTGAGAGTTGCACTGTTCATTTTGAGGCTGGACAAATAATGTGAGTGAAAATGTCAAGTAATGGGAGTTAAGCAAAAGGAGTGGGCAGTGTGAAGGATGATAATATTTGTGTCACTTTTACAAGAGAACGATATTTTCACATGCTCTTTTTCTTCCTCATGGGAAAAAACCCATTAAAAAGAAAGCAACACATCTGGAACAACCAAAAAATTAATTTTGTTACACTGTATAGCTAGGGATTCTACATGGTAGAAATTAACTAAAATATATTAACTGTATATTAACAGGGAAATAAAACAGGTCTTTTTTCCCAAAAAAATCTTTAACTGTCCAGCTGAGGTGAACCTGTGACCACTATTGTGTCTTCTGGTTTGTAAATCATCCACTTCAATTTTCGGTGTTCTTTCCGAGATGCTGTTCAGCTCACCACAGTTTTAAAGAGTACTCATTTGAGTTACAATACTTTTTCAGTCAACTGAACCTACCTACTGCAGAACTTACACTCATCATAAAATATACATCATAAAAAATTAATTTCCTGAAGGAATTATGCAATATTGTACACACCTCTAATGCTCTGCAGATTACCCTCAAACAGAACAAGAAAATGTATTAATTACAGGTTTAATAGGACATCCGGCCTAGTGTTTATTGTTGTCCAGCAAAAACACTTTCATTAAAGATTTTCTCCCTTTTTTTGGTGCAAACATATCACACTTTTGTTTGCATTTCTATAGTAATCCAGACATTCTGCAACATTTTAAATGCTGTATAGTCAAGATGATGCACATTTCCTTTATTGGTGTCGAATTTGCTCATTTCCAGCAAAAGAAAATGTAATTGATCAGTTTGCATTCACTTAAAATCCTTTTTAATATGAGCAAAAGCATAAAGATAAAAATTGTAATGAATCAATCAGTTTCAATCTTAATACACTAATCCCCAACTTTACCATTGAAAAAAATTGCATTTGCCAAAATTTCTAATTTGTTTGATTTTCCCGGTCTCTCGTGGATAGCAAGATAGAGCAAAATACTTATAGGGAATTGTTTTTATGGAGGTTTATGTTAAAATTATGAAATATTTAAATAAAAATTTAAATAATAATTATAAAATGAAGTAAAATGTTAATACAGTACAGCACTGTATGTGTGTTAACTGAGGGATTACTGTATACTTAAATATATTAGGAATATATTTAAGTAAAAAAAATTCATATATCTATATATATTCTGAATATTAAAACTATTGGGCCTACTTCATTTTTACACTGTTATATAATTATAGACTAGTTTTACCACTGAACTTTAGTGAATCTTTCCGTGCATTGGTCTTGAAAATGTCATTAGTTGACATTCATTTAATACTTTATATCATTAAAGGAGCTACATTATATTGAAGTAACTTGTAAAAGATCAAATGAAAACAACATTGTTATTTAAAAGCAAAAAAAGCACTGAAACACACTTTATTTTCTCATTGTTTTTATTATGGCTCAGGCTACTTTGAACAGGAACTGCATAAGAATGTTTACTCCAAAAATACCCTCATAACTGTACATTCCATTTTATCTGATTGAAGGAAGTCGGTTTTAATGCAGTTCTGTGTTCTTAATCTGACCAGATTTCTTGGAAATGTTCTGTCTTATTTTCAGAGGCGTGCAAGATGGAATTTTAATGTATTTTTTTAAATGTAATTGTATTTTTTGATTCAACACAAACAAATGATTGCACTGTCTAATGCGAAAGAACAGGACAAAAAAAGACTAGGATATAAGTGTTGCTTCTACCCTGCCTACTTTTATTTACTTGTCATTTTAAATGGGATTTATGCACAAATGTTCCATTACTACACTGAGATCTCAAAACTCTGGGCTTCTAGTAGTTCCTAGAATAGCAAAGTCCACTAAAGGCGGTAGAGCATTTTCACATTTAGCTCCTAAACTCTGGAATAGTCTTCCTGACAGTGTTCGGGTTTCAGATACACTCTCCCAGTTTAAGTGCAGATTAAAAACATATCTTTTTAGCAAAGCCTACACATAACACACATCACACACATGCACATTATTAACTTGTGCTGTTAATATCATGAACAGCAGCTACGCTAATTCCTCTCCACTGCTTCTCTTTCTCTCCCCATCCCGAGGCATCCTGAGGTTTGGCCAGCTCCAGTCACGTCCCACCTCGTGAAGATTATGGACCTATGGATGATCATGGAGAAGTAGATGCCGAGTGTTTAAAGGCCCTGGCATGGAGAAGCTGATGCTGGATCTATGATGATCACAAATTGTTCTGTATTGTTGAAAGATTTATGATCAAACTCTTGATGTCACCCATATGAGGATGGGTTCCCCTTTGAGTCTGGTTCCTCTCAAGGTTTCTTCCTCATATCATCTAAGGGAGTTTTTCCTTGCCACTGTAGCCACGGCTTGCTCATCAGGGACAAACGCACACCATTCACCTTCACTGTTGTTTTCTGTAAAGCTGCTTTAAGACAATGTCTGTTGTGAAAAGCGCTATACAAATAAACTTGACTTGACTTGACTTGACTACATGACTAGTACTGATCATTAAACAAAAAAATAATTTGGGGTTGTAGTTGATAATCTTTTTAGGTTCCCTGGTGGTCTAGTGGTTTGGATGCGGCGCTCTCATCGCTCCTTACACCAAATTTTGTTTTCTTGGAAATGGTGTGTTTGATAATCAGTCATGACCAAAGAAATGTTCATCAGTTTGTTTGGGTTTTCATTTAATGTCGTCTGATGCAAGACAAAACTTCATATCTAGAGTATTTTGTTAGATTTACTCACTTCAAAGTAGAAATGTAAAAAATTATTAATAATTACTTACAGTATGTAAGAAAAAGTCTACACAGCAATTATATATATCATATATACACAGCGATCAGATATATCATATATACACAGCGATCAGATATATCATATATACACAGCGATCAGATATATCATATATACACAGTGATCAGATATATCATATATACACAGCGATCAGATATATCATATATACACAGTGATCAGATATATCATATATACACAGTGATTAGATATATCATATATACACAGTGATCAGATATATCATATATACACAGCGATCAGATATATCATATATACACAGTGATCAGATATATCATATATACACAGCGATCAGATATATCATATATACACAGCGAGCTGCCTCTCTCCTTTCTTCCTTCACTTCTGTTCAGTAATGACACACTGCATGCTTTACTCTGCATTCCTGCAAAAACACACAGAGATTCACAAACTTTTATTTTGTCCATTTTGGGTTTTCATTCATCAAAAGTTAAACTTATATAATAATATAAGAATGTTATTATATTTGAATCAAATGTACCCACTTTTTCTTTAATGCTGTCATGATGTATTTCTGAGTAAATTCAGATTCTGGATTCAAGCATCTTTTTCCTGCACCGTTCTTCATAATGACACTACAGAGATAAAGAATAAGTTTAATAACTCAGTAAAACTAAATGATGTTGTATTGTACATTATTATAGATATCAGAATTACTGAACTTACATGATTTCCACATTTTCACAAGATGCACTGGCGGGATGAAACTCAATCTTGTCAATATTTTTAATGCGAACTACGTTAGCTGTAGGACCCTGACACAAACACCTGGTTACACCGGTCTTTGCCTGTCCTGTAAACAGAAGAAAATATTTCATGAGGGATTACAAATGTCTTGTATATCAATAAAATAGGTGTAAATGAGGATCACAACTCTTACCTTGTACATGAAGAATAAGTAGGCAGGCAAACACAACAAAAACTGCAGCAGGCTTCATTTTCCTTTTGCTCTCGATGCTCTGAAGTTTCTTAGACTGATTTTCTTCTTGATGCTTGTTGATGATGTGAATGACTGAGTGTGTTTACTCCTCTTTTATACACTCAGTTTGGTGTTTCCCCCTGTTTCCCTGTGGTTTGAATTCACTTTCATTCGCACTTCCTCACACCAAATTTTGTTTTCTTGGAAATGGTGTGTTTGATAATCAGTCATGACCGAACAAAGTTTCATCAGTTTGTTTGGGTTTTCATTTAATGTCGTCTGATGCAAGACAAACCTTCATATCTAGAGTATTTTGTTAGATTTCATCAGTGTACAACAAATAAAATATTAACCACAATTAAAGCACAATTACTTACAGAAAATATCTTAAAAAAGCAATTCAATTAATTTACTCACTTAAAAGTAGAAATGTAAAAAATTATCAATCATTACTTACAGTATGTAAGAAAAAGTCTTAAAAATATTCATAATATAAAAAGATGTCTGCCTCAATCCCCACATGGATTTTAGTTCCTGATAGACAATTAGTACTTTTTTTTAATCCAAGAAATCAGTTTGTGAACATTTTAACAAAATATAGTTAATTCTCATGATAATAAATGTGATGGTTTAAAAAATAGCTCCATTCTCATGCTGTCATATCTGTAAAAAATTACATTTATTTTGATACCTTATGATTTAGTTTACTTTATGATTTACATACAGTGTTCCCAATGTGACTTCAGTCACATAAAGCGTTTACTGAAGATTTAAGAAATTATTCAAATAATTATGCAGATTTTTTCTACTTTACTTGAAATGACTTCATTAGCATTCAAAATGAAATAGTTCAACACAATATACAGCCATGTATACATTTATAATCTACTAATGTAAATCATACATTCACACATTCATACTGTTTATGAAATGTAATCTGCAGTTACTTCTTTGTTGATTTCTCTGTGGAAATTGTTTGTTTGAATGTTTTGTCAAATAGTAGATTTACAGAGAAAGAAAAACAGTTATTGCTGACTAAGCATTGCAAATAAAGTGGATGAGGGTAATTGCATAAGCTTCCTGAAAGCGGCAAATGAAACTGAATCATCGTTATTTCTCTCTTCGGTGGAAATGAACTTCATTCAATGGACAGATTCATTTCCTCTATACAAAGTGTTCAAAATGTAATAGAAATCTTACAGCAACAGAAGTTAAAATATGCACATATTTAAATATTGAATAGAACTAAGTAAAATGTCACAAATTTAAACTGACTGTTTGTCATAAATTTTAGTCAGCGGTAATTAATGATTTAATTATTTGGACTTTATGATTTTTTTTCTGTGTTTTATCGTGTTTGCATATCCCATTGCTCAACCTGATGGACTGCAGTTTATTAAAATTCTTTTACTGAAAAAGAGACGATCAATTTATGGATAAAATTCCTGTGCACTGAATTTTTTGAAACAGGAAATTGTTTAAATATATTTCATGATCAGATATTTAGAAATGTCTGAATGCACATATGTGAGAAAGGAAAATCAGAAAACTCCATAATAATATTGTAATGTAATTAAAAGTCAATACAAAAATTAATAAAGAAGTTTTTCTCACTGATCATCTTTTTCCTATGATGAATCATTTCTGTCCAGATGTTAGTACTTTCTTCCAGGACGACTCTACCTCTATTTACAATACATGAAAAATCACCATTGTATATATGAGTGGACAGCATGGTGTTATTTACTCTCACTGTGCACTTTCAAAGTTTTTTGGGGTTAAAATGAGCTAATTTAGGAAAACTGGAGTCATATACAGTAGATGCAGCTGGAGGAAGAGGGGGTCCACTTCTTTTTTCCCCGTCATAATTCATGAACACGCCCCTTCTATCTGCAGGTAGTGTAGACCCTGTAGTGTAGACCCCAATCACTGATTATGACAGAAATGCAACAAGCATTTGATGCTTTTAATATTCTTTATGAAGTTGCACTGGCGTGTTACTGCTGAATCTCTCCTGTACTGTAGGTGTGTGTTTGTGTGGATTTGGTTACAGTATCTCTCCTCAGTTTTCATCTCAGTCGACAAAACATTACTGATCAGAAATCTGATTTTGGGCAATTATTATTTAAAGTGTTTGATACCTTACTAATAAGACATATTTACAGATTGTATTGCATTCTGAAGTTTATTATAATTTATGTTTGCATCTATACAAAATCAATATATTAAGTTTTTCAAAAACAATAAACATTCAGCTATTTACAGAACTAAATCTAATAAATTAAACATTAGATATATCATATATACACAGCAATTATATATATCATATATACACAGCAATTATATATATCATATATACACAGCAATTATATATATCATATATACACAGCGATCAGATATATCATATATACACAGCGATCAGATATATCATATATACACAGCAATTATATATATCATATATACACAGCAATTATATATATCATATATACACAGCGATCAGATATATCATATATACACAGCAATTATATATATCATATATACACAGCGATCAGATATATCATATATACACAGCAATTATATATATCATATATACACAGCGATCAGATATATCATATATACACAGCGATCAGATATATCATATATACACAGCGATCAGATATATCATATATACACAGCGATCAGATATATCATATATACACAGCAATTATATATATCATATATACACAGCGATCAGATATATCATATATACACAGCAATTATATATATCATATATACACAGCGATCAGATATATCATATATACACAGCGATCAGATATATCATATATACACAGCGATCAGATATATCATATATACACAGCGATCAGATATATCATATATACACAGCGATCAGATATATCATATATACACAGCGATCAGATATATCATATATACACAGCGATCAGATATATCATATATACACAGCGATCAGATATATCATATATACACAGCGATCAGATATATCATATATACACAGCAATTATATATATCATATATACACAGCAATTATATATATCATATATACACAGCAATTATATATATCATATATACACAGCGATCAGATATATCATATATACACAGCGATCAGATATATCATATATACACAGCAATTATATATATCATATATACACAGCAATTATATATATCATATATACACAGCGATCAGATATATCATATATACACAGCAATTATATATATCATATATACACAGCGATCAGATATATCATATATACACAGCAATTATATATATCATATATACACAGCGATCAGATATATCATATATACACAGCGATCAGATATATCATATATACACAGCGATCAGATATATCATATATACACAGCGATCAGATATATCATATATACACAGCAATTATATATATCATATATACACAGCGATCAGATATATCATATATACACAGCAATTATATATATCATATATACACAGCGATCAGATATATCATATATACACAGCGATCAGATATATCATATATACACAGCGATCAGATATATCATATATACACAGCGATCAGATATATCATATATACACAGCGATCAGATATATCATATATACACAGCGATCAGATATATCATATATACACAGCGATCAGATATATCATATATACACAGCGATCAGATATATCATATATACACAGCGATCAGATATATCATATATACACAGCGATCAGATATATCATATATACACAGCGATCAGATATATCATATATACACAGCAATTATATATATCATATATACACAGCGATCAGATATATCATATATACACAGCGATCAGATATATCATATATACACAGCGATCAGATATATCATATATACACAGCGATCAGATATATCATATATACACAGCGATCAGATATATCATATATACACAGCGATCAGATATATCATATATACACAGCGATCAGATATATCATATATACACAGCGATCAGATATATCATATATACACAGCGATCAGATATATCATATATACACAGCAATTATATATATCATATATACACAGCAATTATATATATCATATATACACAGCAATTATATATATCATATATACACAGCGATCAGATATATCATATATACACAGCGATCAGATATATCATATATACACAGCGATCAGATATATCATATATACACAGTGATCAGATATATCATATATACACAGCGATCAGATATATCATATATACACAGTGATCAGATATATCATATATACACAGTGATCAGATATATCATATATACACAGCGATCAGATATATCATATATACACAGCGATCAGATATATCATATATACACAGCGATCAGATATATCATATATACACAGCGATCAGATATATCATATATACACAGCGATCAGATATATCATATATACACAGCAATTATATATATCATATATACACAGCGATCAGATATATCATATATACACAGCGATCAGATATATCATATATACACAGCGATCAGATATATCATATATACACAGCGATCAGATATATCATATATACACAGCAATTATATATATCATATATACACAGCGATCAGATATATCATATATACACAGCGATCAGATATATCATATATACACAGCGATCAGATATATCATATATACACAGCGATCAGATATATCATATATACACAGCGATCAGATATATCATATATACACAGCGATCAGATATATCATATATACACAGCGATCAGATATATCATATATACACAGCGATCAGATATATCATATATACACAGCAATTATATATATCATATATACACAGCAATTATATATATCATATATACACAGCAATTATATATATCATATATACACAGCGATCAGATATATCATATATACACAGCGATCAGATATATCATATATACACAGTGATCAGATATATCATATATACACAGTGATCAGATATATCATATATACACAGCGATCAGATATATCATATATACACAGCGATCAGATATATCATATATACACAGTGATCAGATATATCATATATACACAGCGATCAGATATATCATATATACACAGCGATCAGATATATCATATATACACAGCGATCAGATATATCATATATACACAGCGATCAGATATATCATATATACACAGCAATTATATATATCATATATACACAGCGATCAGATATATCATATATACACAGCGATCAGATATATCATATATACACAGCGATCAGATATATCATATATACACAGCGATCAGATATATCATATATACACAGCGATCAGATATATCATATATACACAGCGATCAGATATATCATATATACACAGCGATCAGATATATCATATATACACAGCGATCAGATATATCATATATACACAGCGATCAGATATATCATATATACACAGCAATTATATATATCATATATACACAGCGATCAGATATATCATATATACACAGCGATCAGATATATCATATATACACAGCGATCAGATATATCATATATACACAGGGATCAGATATATCATATATACACAGCGATCAGATATATCATATATACACAGTGATCAGATATATCATATATACACAGCAATTATATATATCATATATACACAGTGATCAGATATATCATATATACACAGCGATCAGATATATCATATATACACAGCGATCAGATATATCATATATACACAGCGATCAGATATATCATATATACACAGCGATCAGATATATCATATATACACAGTGATCAGATATATCATATATACACAGCGATCAGATATATCATATATACACAGCAATTATATATATCATATATACACAGTGATCAGATATATCATATATACACAGCGATCAGATATATCATATATACACAGCGATCAGATATATCATATATACACACAGCGATCAGATATATCATATATACACAGCGAGCTGCCTCTCTCCTTTCTTCCTTCACTTCTGTTCAGTAATGACACACTGCATGCTTTACTCTGCATTCCTGCAAAAACACACAGAGATTCACAAACTTTTATTTTGTCCATTTTGGGTTTTCATGAATCAAAAGTTAAACTTATATAATATTATAAGAATGTTATTATATTTGAATCAAATGTACCCACTTTTTCTTTAATGCTGTCATGATGTATTTCTGAGTAAATTCAGATTCTGGATTCAAGCATCTTTTTCCTGCACCGTTCTTCATAATGACACTACAGAGATAAAGAATAAGTTTAATAACTCAGTAAAACTAAATGATGTTGTATTGTACATTATTATAGATATCAGAATTACTGAACTTACATGATTTCCACATTTTCACAAGATGCACTGGCGGGATGAAACTCAATCTTGTCAATATTTTTAATGCGAACTACGTTAGCTGTAGGACCCTGACACAAACACCTGGTTACACCGGTCTTTGCCTGTCCTGTAAACAGAAGAAAATATTTCATGAGGGATTACAAATGTCTTGTATATCAATAAAATAGGTGTAAATGAGGATCACAACTCTTACCTTGTACATGAAGAATAAGTAGGCAGGCAAACACAACAAAAACTGCAGCAGGCTTCATTTTCCTTTTGCTCTCGATGCTCTGAAGTTTCTTAGACTGATTTTCTTCTTGATGCTTGTTGATGATGTGAATGACTGAGTGTGTTTACTCCTCTTTTATACACTCAGTTTGGTGTTTCCCCCTGTTTCCCTGTGGTTTGAATTCACTTTCATTCGCACTTCCTCACACCAAATTTTGTTTTCTTGGAAATGGTGTGTTTGATAATCAGTCATGACCGAACAAAGTTTCATCAGTTTGTTTGGGTTTTCATTTAATGTCGTCTGATGCAAGACAAACCTTCATATCTAGAGTATTTTGTTAGATTTCATCAGTGTACAACAAATAAAATATTAACCACAATTAAAGCACAATTACTTACAGAAAATATCTTAAAAAAGCAATTCAATTAATTTACTCACTTAAAAGTAGAAATGTAAAAAATTATCAATAATTACTTACAGTATGTAAGAAAAAGTCTTAAAAATATTCATAATATAAAAAGATGTCTGCCTCAATCCCCACATGGATTTTAGTTCCTGATAGACAATTAGTACTTTTTTTTAATCCAAAAAATCAGTTTGTGAACATTTTAACTAAAAATAGTTAATTCTCATTAAAATATCTGTAATGGTTTAAAAAATAGCTCCGTTCTCATGCTGTCATATCTGTAAAAGATTACATTTATTATGATACTTTATGATTTAGTTTACTTTATGATTTACATACAGTGTTCCCAATGTGACTTCAGTCACATAAAGCGTTTACTGAAGATTTAAGAAATTAATCAAATAATTATGCAGATTTTTTCTACTTTACTTGAAATGACTTCATTAGCATTCAAAATGAAATAGTTCAACACAATATACAGCCATGTATACATTTATAATCTACTAATGTAAATCATACATTCACACATTCATACTGTTTATGAAATGTAATCTGCAGTTACTTCTTTGTTGATTTCTCTGTGGAAATTGTTTGTTTGAATGTTTTGTCAAATAGTAGATTTACAGAGAAAGAAAAACAGTTATTGCTGACTAAGCATTGCAAATAAAGTGGATGAGGGTAATTGCATAAGCTTCCTGAAAGCGGCAAATGAAACTGAATCATCGTTATTTCTCTCTTCGGTGGAAATGAACTTCATTCAATGGACAGATTCATTTCCTCTATACAAAGTGTTCAAAATGTAATAGAAATCTTACAGCAACAGAAGTTAAAATATGCACATATTTAAATATTGAATAGAACTAAGTAAAATGTCACAAATTTAAACTGACTGTTTGTCATAAATTTTAGTCAGCGGTAATTAATGATTTAATTATTTGGACTTTATGATTTTTTTTCTGTGTTTTATCGTGTTTGCATATCCCATTGTTCAACCTGATGGACTGCAGTTTATTAAAATTCTTTTACTGAAAAAGAGACGATCAATTTATGGATAAAATTCCTGTGCACTGAATTTTTTGAAACAGGAAATTGTTTAAATATATTTCATGATCAGATATTTAGAAATGTCTGAATGCACATATGTGAGAAAGGAAAATCAGAAAACTCCATAATAATATTGTAATGTAATTAAAAGTCAATACAAAAATTAATAAAGAAGTTTTTCTCACTGATCATCTTTTTCCTATGATGAATCATTTCTGTCCAGATGTTAGTACTTTCTTCCAGGACGACTCTACCTCTATTTACAATACATGAAAAATCACCATTGTATATATGAGTGGACAGCATGGTGTTATTTACTCTCACTGTGCACTTTCAAAGTTTTTTGGGGTTAAAATGAGCTAATTTGGGAAAACTGGAGTCATATACAGTAGATGCAGCTGGAGGAAGAGGGGGTCCACTTCTTTTTTCCCCGTCATAATTCATGAACACGCCCCTTCTATCTGCAGGTAGTGTAGACCCTGTAGTGTAGACCCCAATCACTGATTATGACAGAAATGCAACAAGCATTTGATGCTTTTAATATTCTTTATGAAGTTGCACTGGCGTGTTACTGCTGAATCTCTCCTGTACTGTAGGTGTGTGTTTGTGTGGATTTGGTTACAGTATCTCTCCTCAGTTTTCATCTCAGTCGACAAAACATTACTGATCAGAAATCTGATTTTGGGCAATTATTATTTAAAGTGTTTGATACCTTACTAATAAGACATATTTACAGATTGTATTGCATTCTGAAGTTTATTATAATTTATGTTTGCATCTATACAAAATCAATATATTAAGTTTTTCAAAAACAATAAACATTCAGCTATTTACAGAACTAAATCTAATAAATTAAACATTAGATATATCATATATACACAGCAATTATATATATCATATATACACAGCAATTATATATATCATATATACACAGCAATTATATATATCATATATACACAGCGATCAGATATATCATATATACACAGCAATTATATATATCATATATACACAGCAATTATATATATCATATATACACAGCAATTATATATATCATATATACACAGCGATCAGATATATCATATATACACAGCAATTATATATATCATATATACACAGCGATCAGATATATCATATATACACAGCAATTATATATATCATATATACACAGCGATCAGATATATCATATATACACAGCGATCAGATATATCATATATACACAGCGATCAGATATATCATATATACACAGCGATCAGATATATCATATATACACAGCAATTATATATATCATATATACACAGCAATTATATATATCATATATACACAGCAATTATATATATCATATATACACAGCGATCAGATATATCATATATACACAGCGATCAGATATATCATATATACACAGCGATCAGATATATCATATATACACAGCGATCAGATATATCATATATACACAGCGATCAGATATATCATATATACACAGCGATCAGATATATCATATATACACAGCGATCAGATATATCATATATACACAGCGATCAGATATATCATATATACACAGCGATCAGATATATCATATATACACAGCGATCAGATATATCATATATACACAGCGATCAGATATATCATATATACACAGCGATCAGATATATCATATATACACAGCGATCAGATATATCATATATACACAGCGATCAGATATATCATATATACACAGCGATCAGATATATCATATATACACAGCGATCAGATATATCATATATACACAGCGATCAGATATATCATATATACACAGCGATCAGATATATCATATATACACAGCGATCAGATATATCATATATACACAGCGATCAGATATATCATATATACACAGCGATCAGATATATCATATATACACAGCGATCAGATATATCATATATACACAGCGATCAGATATATCATATATACACAGCGATCAGATATATCATATATACACAGCGATCAGATATATCATATATACACAGCGATCAGATATATCATATATACACAGCGATCAGATATATCATATATACACAGCGATCAGATATATCATATATACACAGCGATCAGATATATCATATATACACAGCGAGCTGCCTCTCTCCTTTCTTCCTTCACTTCTGTTCAGTAATGACACACTGCATGCTTTACTCTGCATTCCTGCAAAAACACACAGAGATTCACAAACTTTTATTTTGTCCATTTTGGGTTTTCATGAATCAAAAGTTAAACTTATATAATATTATAAGAATGTTATTATATTTGAATCAAATGTACCCACTTTTTCTTTAATGCTGTCATGATGTATTTCTGAGTAAATTCAGATTCTGGATTCAAGCATCTTTTTCCTGCACCGTTCTTCATAATGACACTACAGAGATAAAGAATAAGTTTAATAACTCAGTAAAACTAAATGATGTTGTATTGTACATTATTATAGATATCAGAATTACTGAACTTACATGATTTCCACATTTTCACAAGATGCACTGGCGGGATGAAACTCAATCTTGTCAATATTTTTAATGCGAACTACGTTAGCTGTAGGACCCTGACACAAACACCTGGTTACACCGGTCTTTGCCTGTCCTGTAAACAGAAGAAAATATTTCATGAGGGGTTACAAATCTGTGTAATCCTGTATATCAATAAAAGAGAAGTAGGATTAAGACTTTACCTTGTACATGTAGAATAAGTAGGCAGGCAAAGACAACAAAAACTGCAGCAGTCTTCATCTTCTTCTTGCTCTTGAACACTCTCGATGTTCTAAAAACTTTTTGATTGATTTTCTTCTTGATGCTTGTTGATGATGTGAATGACTGAGTGTGTTTACTCCTCTTTTATACACTCAGTTTGGTGTTTCCCTGTGGCTTGAATTCACTTTCATTCGCACTTCCTCAAACTAAATTTTGTTTTCTTGGAACTGGTGTGTTTGATAATCAGTCATGACCAAACAAAGGTTCATCAGTTTGTTTGGGTTTTCATTTAATGTCGTCTGCACCTTTATTAGCTAAACTGATGCAAGACAAAACTTCATATCTAGAGTATTTTGTTAGACTTCATCAGTGTAAAACAAATAAAAATTAAGAACAAAAAAAAGCACAATTACTTACAGAAAATGCCTTAAAAAAGCAATTCAATTTATTTACTCACTTTAAAGTAGAAATGTAAAAAATGATTAATAATTACTTACAGTATGTAAGAAAAAGTCTTAAAAATATTCATAAATTATCCCCACATGGATTTTAGTTCCTAATAGTTCCTGCAAATAATTATGCAGATTTTTTAATTTTGCTTGAAATGACTTCATTAGCATTCGAAATAGTTCAACACAATATACAGCCATGTATACATTTATAATCTACTTATGTAAATCATACATTCACACATTCAAACTGTTTATGAAATGTAATCTGCAGTTACTTCTTTTTTGATTTCTCTGTGGAAATTGTTTGTTTCAATGTTTAATCGAATAGTAGATTTACAGAGAAAGAAAAACAGTTATTGCTGACTAAGCATTGCAAATAAAGTGGATGAGGGTAATTGCATAAGCTTCCTGAAAGCGGCAAATGAAACTGAATTATCGTTATTTCTCTCTTCGGTGGAAATGAACTTGTCATTCAATAGGCAGATTCATTTCCTCTATACAAAGTGTTAAAATATACACATGTTTAAATATTAAATCAAACTAAGTAAAAAATTAAACTGACTTTAATATTTGTTTGTCTTCAATTGAAGTCAGTGGTAACTTATGATTGAATTATTTTCACTTTTTCCATATTTTTTTTTTTTTTTGGGAAAATCCCTGTATTTCCTTTAGTGTTGCTGTTGGCCTCTTGAGAGCCTCAATGATTTTCTCCTCATCCTCTCAACTTTAGAGGGTCACCCTGATTTTTGTAGTGTCTATGTGGTTCCACATTTCCTCCACTTATTGATGGTGTTTCATGTTACATTCAGTGCACTTGATATTCTTTCATATCCCTCTTCTGGTACCTTTTAACAATTAAGTCTTGCAGTTTCTTTGGCAACTCTTAGTGGAATGCAACCCCAAACATCCAAGCAACAGCTGACTTTTATCTCGTTTTTAACAGAATCACTTTAATTAATGGCAGATTAATGCCATTTACCTACAGATCTAATTTGGAATGTGACTGGTCATTGACACTCAAGGACATTGAGGCACACATTATTAAAGGGTGTGCAGATTTATGCAATCTGGTTGTTGTAGGTTTTTTTATTTTAGGTTTATTTTTTTATTGTAGGTTTGTTTTTTTCTTTAGTATCATATTAGGATTACAAAGAAAGGGGAACAGTTTTTGCCGGCTCACTGCTGTGATTTACGTGGAAGAGAAATGGAAATATGTGGAAATTTTATGTGTCTCTTGAAAGTGGCAAATGAAACTGAAACGTTGTTGTTTCTATCTTCAGTGGAAATTAACTGGGTCATTCAATATGCACATTCGTTTTAACCATAATTGTAGTCACAGATTTGAACTAAACATTTTTTTTTAAATCGTTTGCTCTAGTCCAGGGGTCCCCAGCTTTTTCAATGCCATGGACCAGTAGAGATAAAATCGTATTTTTGATATGAGTTCAAATATTTTCTTGCTCATTATCACATCACTTGTTTTTTTCTTACCTCCTTTAAAAAACTTTCAAGGGATATTTGTTTAACACTCATGTTAATAATCAGATGAACCTGTGTGTAATTATATTTTCTGAAATCACACAGTATGTACATGTAGATAGTGTGTTTTGAAGGACAAAATGCACAATACATAATGGTGTCATATCCATAGACATTTTAACCAGAACATTCTTCAACATGGTATCAGCTCTTAGGGATGTATAGCTCAGTGGGGAAGATGCTGGCCTTCTTTCATTGCATTCTTTTTTTATCTTGTTGGGAAGCTGGAGTCAGAGTTCAGGGTCAGGCATGATACAGTGCCTCTGGAGCACAGAGGGTTTAGGGCTTTGCTAAAGGACGTATAGTGGCAGCATGGAAGTGCTGTGACTTAAAACCCAACCTTCTAATTAATAACCCAGAGCCTTAACCACTGAGCTATAAACTTTGTATGTTTGCAGCTTTATTAGAGCTCAAATGTGGCAAAAGGTTATATTTAAATTCTTTGCACTATGAATGTGGATGTAAGTGAACAGCAAGTTTATAATTTTAAAACTTTTGGTGAAATGGGTAAAGCAGTAAAACACACACATGTACAATATGCATTTAAAAATGTAGGCATGGAATTTTCAATATACAACCCCATTTCCAAAAAAGTTAAAATATTCCGTAAAATTTAAATAAAAACAGAATGCAATGATTTGCAAATCTCATAAACCCATATTTCAATCCCAATAGAACAGAGAAACATAAATTGTTTGAATTGAGGAAACATACCATTTTAAATAAAAAAAAATAATTATTTTTAAATTTGATGGCTGCAACATGTTATAAAATATTTGAAATGGGGCAGAAAAAGATTACCCCAATTTTCCATTAAATAGCATATATTCTTTGTTTAAACTTTTTTTTTTTTAATAGAATGGGTTTATGAGATTTACAAACCATTGTATTCTTTTTAATTTACAATTTACAGTGCCCCAACTTTTTTTTTAATGGTGATGTATATATATATATATATATATATATATATATATATATATATATATATATATATATATATATATATACAACAACGCATTCATACTTTCCCATTGCGTAATCAATTTCCATGTGAACTTCCTGTTTTCTTTCTTTAGTGGAAATGAACTGGGTTACCAAAAACTGCACATTTGTGTCCTTTACAGTTCAACATTTTATATCATATACCAGATCATATTTTGGGATCACATACCAGTATAATTCAGGATTTATTACTGTTAATAGAAAATAATAATTAAGATTGTAGAATTCTAAAAGCTTTGAATTAAATGGAAGTATATTTGAAATGTAAAATATAAGTGGAGGAATATGATTTGGAAAGGCACACACCTGTCTATATTATGTAAGGTCTTACAGCTGAAAATGCATAACAGCAAAAAAGAAGCCTACAGAGAAGCCTACAGCCTACAAATGAAAATGCCTACAGAGCTCAGAGACAGGGTTTTGTAAAATCATTAGACATCTGGCCAAACTTAGCAATGGGAGCAGGGTCTTGATTAACAAAGCAGGTGTCTGTGAGTCTGCAAACATTCTGCTAATCTGAGCTTTCTTTCAGAATGACTCTGCCTCTGTCTACAATACACGAGGAGTCACCAGTGTCTGCATATATGAGTGGACAGCATGGTGTTATTCACTCTCACTGTGCAGTATCAAATATTTATCTTGGGATTAAATTTGACTATTTTAAGAAAATTGGACCCAGAGCATGTACTGTAGATGCAACTGGAGTAAGAGTCAGAATTCATGAAGACATCCCTACTACTTGCAGGCAGTGCAGACCCTGAGAAATACATCTGCAATACAGCTTTAAAGCTTTTGGGATGTGTCAAATATTGAAAATTAATTGAACAATTCTACAGACAGCCACTAAAGGGCTTTAGAGAAATTTTATCTTCTGTTTCAAATTCCTGCTATGATGCTCCCCCACATGTACAGTCACTGAGACTCACTGAAACGGATATGATGATGAAAATGATGTCAGTCATAGGACATGACCTTCACAGAAATCAAATCTCAATGTAGTTTAATACATATTGCAGAATTTCAAGCTGTGAGACAGTAAGAATTCTCATCACCAACATAACACCCAGTATCGTGTTAACACCCATAACTGTGTTACATTTTAATATCCTTTTTAAAGTTGCATTGGCATGTTTCGCTTACTGCTGAATCTCTCCTGTACTGTAGGTGTGTGTTTGTGTGGATTTGGTTACAGTATCTCTCCTCAGTTTTAATCTCAGTCTACAAAAGTATTACTGATCAGAAATCTGATTTCGGGCAAATATTATTAAAAGTGTTTGATATCTTGCTAATAAGACATATTGACACATTGTAGTGTATTATAAAGTTTATTATAATTTAGTATGTTTGTATGTATACAAAAACAATATATAATGTTTTTCAAAACAATATACATCCAGCTATTTACAGAACTAAATCTAATAAATTAGATATATCATATATACACAGCGATCAGATATATCATATATACACAGCGATCAGATATATCATATATACACAGCGATCAGATATATCATATATACACAGCGATCAGATATATCATATATACACAGCGATCAGATATATCATATATACACAGCGATCAGATATATCATATATACACAGCGATCAGATATATCATATATACACAGCGAGCTGCCTCTCTCCTTTCTTCCTTCACTTCTGTTCAGTAATGACACACTGCATGCTTTACTCTGCATTCCTGCAAAAACACACAGAGATTCACAAACTGTTATTTTGTCCATTTTGGGTTTTCATGAATCAAAAACTTAGCTAATATAATAATATAAGAATGTTATTATATTTGAATCAAATGTACCCACTTTTTCTTTAATGCTGTCATGATGTATTTCTGAGTAAATTTAGAGTTTGGATTCAAGCATCTTTTTCCTGCACCGTTCTTCATAATGACACTACAGAGATAAAGAATAAGTTTAATAACTCAGTAAAACTAAATGATGTTGTATTGTACATTATTATAGATATCAGAATTACTGAACTTACATGATTTCCACATTTTCACAAGATGCACTGGCGGGATGAAACTCAATCTTTTCTATATTTTTAATGCGAACTACGTTAGCTGCAGGACCCTGACACAAACACCTCCTTACGCTAGTCTTGGCCTGTCCTGTAAACAGAAGAAAATGATATGATTCATGAGGGGTTACAAATCTGTGTAATCCTGTATATCATTAAAAGAGAAGTAGGATTAAGACTTTTACCTTGTACATGTAGAATAAGTAGGCAGGCAAAGACAACAAAAACTGCAGCAGTCTTCATCTTCTTCTTGCTCTTGAACACTCTAGTCTCTGAAGTTCTTTGAATGATTTTCTTCTTGATGCTTGCTGTTGATGTGAATGACTAAGTGTGCTTAACTCCTCTTTTATACGCTTAGTTCGGTGTTTCCCCTGCTTCCCCTGATGCACTTTCAGTCACACTTACTCGTCATTTTCGGTTTCTTGTAACTGGTGTGTTTCTTAGTCTTTGATTTACTGAGGCAAAAGTTTTCACTTTGTTTGTATTTAATGGAGTCTGCACATTTTCTACACTGATCATTAAAAACCTAGACTACTAATATTCAGGTAAGAGACCCACTGTACCCCATGCCAAGCATGCTGCTCCCTGCTTTTTGCCCAAAGTTAACTGTTTTCACATCTGGGTTCGGGGTTCCAAAAACATCAAAACAGATGCACTCTATCAAATGCACTACGTGAACCAAGTAAAAGGAGAAACCGAACAAATTTTTTTTTCCAGCATGTGGTACTGAAACCATAGAGTGGAAAGTAGACCAGAAAATAACAGAAAAAAAGCATGCCCCACTGGAATGCTATACCTGCCAGATTGATAACAGACTGAGTCTTTACTTCCCTGCACCTGCTCCCATTTTCTAGTCTCCATCGGCACTGCAGAACTCCAAACATGTATTCTGGTATTTGGCCAACTCAGACAAAATTGTGAAGAACCAAGGCCCACAGTTTACCTCTAGAATATGAACTAGCTTCATGGAGAAATTGGGGCAACAGTTAATCTTACATTTGGGTATGATCCTTAAGACAACAGCCAAATGGAAGGAAGTGGGAAGAACAAATTGGAGGACTGCTTTAAGTTCATGCTATATTCTGGGCTGAATACACCCATAATTCTCTCTCATTACAATAGTCTAGTAGATATAACAAAAACATGAAGTACTTTTTCTGCATACTGTAATGACATCATATTTCTTATCCTAGCAATATTTTTAAGGTGAAAAAAGGCGATCCTGGTAATGTTATTTATATGAGCCTCAAAGGAAAGGCTAGAGTCAATTATTTCACCAACGTCTTTGACTGCTGTACACACTGAGACAGAAAGACTATCCAGAGGTACTACGTAATCTGAAAGTTTACTTCTAATTGTATGTGGTCCTAGTAAAAGAATTTCCGCTTTATCAGAGTTAAGCAGAAAGAAGTTAACTTACCATCCACTGTCTAATATTCTTTACATGCTCCTCTACATTGTTAAGCTGATGTCTCTCACTCACATCTGGCTTTCTGAAACGTACAACTGGGTATCGTCAGCATAGCAATAGAAGCTAATACCATATTGATGTATAATTTCACTGAGAGGCAGCAAAAATAAAGAAAGAAAGCAGTGTGCCTAAGATAGATCCTTGCAGAACACCAAACTTTTTTTTTTTTTATAGAGAGCTCACCATTTACATCAACAAACTGATGATAATCAGTCAAATAAGACCTGAGTCAGGAGAGAGCTATTCTCTTAATTCCAACAACATTTTCTAGTCTAGCAAGGAGGATCCATCCATGACTCAGGTCCTAGCAGTTCATTGCAGGTCACCAGTTCTTTCTGTTTTATGATGGGGCCTAAATCCCCAGTGAAATATTTCAAAAATGTTATTCCCAAGTAGGTGTGGGCATAACTGCTGCTTTTTTTTATACCAGGTTTAATGATTTTGGTGCAGAAATAAATCTAATTGATTCATTCTCTTGAATAGGAGAAAAACTTTGTCATTTAATATGTTATAATTATAGTGCTATCTACATATCTACAAATAAATATAGTATAATAAACATGTTTTTATCTTTTCATATATTTTTTCATATCTCTTTTCATAGCTCTGGAATTTATCTGCATTTATTACTCTACTGATTTCACAGTGGAAATTGTTTGCTTGGGGTTTTTAAGAAATAATAGGATTACAGAGAAAGTGGAACAGTTATTGCTCGCTCACTGGTGTAATTTAAGTGAAGGGAAAGTTTTTGTCTTATGAAAGCAAGAAATGAAACTAGAACTGACTTCCCAGGTCATTTGCTTTTGCTATAGTAAAAGGTCAGAATTTAAATAAATGATACAACAACAAAAGCTAAAATTAAATTGAATTTAGTTTTCCCACTAATGTGCAAATATTCTGGAAATGTTTGGAAAAATAAATTATGGAAAAAAAGTGATTTTAATAGTGAAATTATGTAGGCTGTCACGGACCACATGCAATGCCCACCGGTTGAAAACCCCTGCTGTAAACAGAAGAAAATTTTATATTTTGCAAAGGATTACAACTCCTTTATTCCTGTATATCATTAAAAATGGTGTAGGTGAGGATTAAGACATCTTCCTCTTGCTCTTGAACACACTTGATTCTCTGAAGATTCTTTGAATAAGTTGAATGTGTGATTGTGTTTACTCCTCTTATACACTTTCATATCAGTGTTGATTTATCTTTAGTTAAATTTACTTTTTCAGTCGCACTTCCTCTCGAAGTTATTCATTGGTTTTCTGTTTGACTGTCAGAAGTGACTTAATAACCTCATCTATTATGATTTGCAATTACACATTATTTCTAAGAATGATGCTATTTTGTACAATCACTTTTAGATTAGATTAGATTAGATTAAACCAATGAAATGCAGTCCAAATGACTAATTCAGCAGATCAATTACCGACTGTAATGTGGATTGTAATGCAATTACCTGTTAATGCAACAACTTTTGGGAAATGTAATTTCCAATTTCCAAATAGCAGGCACACAGATTGTCAGTGATACTGATCCCAGATCTGCTCCACCACATGAGGGTGAAGCCGCCATTCCCTGGGTCTCAAGCCCTGTCTCGACTGGGGGTCTGCTGCTTCGTTTAGATGGCCCAGGATATACGCTTGTTATGTTTCCACCTTGGCTAGGCCTAGGGGAGTGTGGGAACAATACCCATTTAGTTGTTGCAGGTTGTTTGGACAAAATAGTAGGACCAGAGTTTAGACCAGTTATTGCTTTAATGGTCAAGTGCAGTAAGGAAACAAACAGATTTCAGAAGTATTCAACAGAGTCAAGAAGACTAGACTCACACCATCAATAGAACAAAGACAGTGCCAAAGAAATTAACATAAGAAAAAGGTCTACTCTAGGCTGTATTTTGGAAGCTTAACCTAACTAACAAACAGCAACTGACTAACTGACTACACTAGGCTACGCTACCAGAAAAATACAATCAGTGGCACCTTCCCTCTACCTAGGGTGTCTAAACAATGGTAAAACCTATGTGGTGGAATGTATGTGCGTGCACATTCTTACCTGTTCTCAAACCAGGTGAGCTAGTATAACAGAGACAACTAGCAACCAGCACAACTAGCAACCAGCACAACTAGCAACCAGCACAACTAGCAACTAACAACCACAATACAATATTTAAATGCGTGACAGTGCATCAGCAACAACATTTTCTAAACCCCTTTTGTGTTTTGATCACCACTAACGTAGTAATTCTACTGGGGGAATAACTTAATTTGGCTTCCCAGTACACTGATAAACATGACAAGACCGACAAAACTGCACAACATCTTTCCTGAGTGCAGGCCAAAAAAAAATGTTTGAGAACACGTGAATAAGTTTTTTGTGATGCCTAAGTGTCCTGACCAAGGATGATCATTGGCTACCTAAAGTACACCCTGCCTATAATCTGAAGGTACCACAAGCTTAAAGACACTGTCAAAAGGTGAATCAATGCAAGACCATTTCCGCAATGAGATTGTTCTCTACAAAATAAGCTACTTGTCACTTTGCCAACTCTTCCTGACTACACACAGTTGAAAAATGCTTTTTCAGGCTAGGATCAGCCATTTAAGTCTCAACAAGTTGTAAACCCACTGGGAGGAGACCCCGGGGAAGACCTAGGACACGCTGGAGAGACTATGTCTCCCGGCTGGCCTGGGAACGCCTTGGTGTCCCCCCGGAAGAGCTGGAAGAAGTGTCTAGGGAGAGGGAAGTCTGGGCATCTTTGCTTAGACTGCTGCCCCCGCGACCCGGCATCGGATAAGCGGGAGAAGATGGATGGATGGATGGAAGTTGTAAACGACTAATAGGTAACTCACCAAGTTGAGCATCTGTGCTCTGAATTTTCATTGAAGTCACTGGGTCTAAAGAACAAGCAGTGGGAGGAGTCAACACAGCAGACTCCACACACACACCACAGCTTTTAAAAAACAAGCTTTAGCACTAGTCACAGTACTTACAGGTAACACTGTGGGGTGATCACACTACAGACCATCTGGTCAGAGACTGCCAGCAGGACTCTCCAGAACTTCTAAGATTGTAAGTACTTTACCTCCAGCTATGTCATTCCCCAATATGAAAGTAACACCTTCCACAGGTAAAGACTGACATACCGCTACTTTATATATCCCTGTAGCTAGACTTGAGCTCAAGTGCACATAGTAAATAGGAACTTTAATGTACTGCATGGTAATCCCCTTACAAAATGCATGTGTTACACAGAAGGACTTGTCTGAAAAAGATAAAACATCAGCTAATATAAATGATTGAGTAGCGCCAGTATCACGAAGAATTTTAACAGGTATGGGAGTTTGATCTTTCCCAACTAAAGAACATATACCCTCTGTTTCAAAGGACTAAGGGTTTTCACCAGTGCAATTTGTTGGGTATGACTAGGAGCAACCAGTAGAGCTAGGAGAGGAATTTGACCGACTAGGCCGAGTAGTCTTTAACTGCTGATCAGTGGTTACTGAAGGTTCTACCTTAGTCTGCTTAAATATATTCTTATGATTCAACACAAACTCATCTGCGAAGACAGCAGCTTCCGAAACAGAGTAAACCTTCCTCTCATTTAGGTAGACCACAACACGATCAGGTTGACAATTCTTAAATTCCTCAAGCAACATAAGCTCCCTCAAGGAGTCTGGCTTCGCCCAGGACCTGGACACCTTAGTGTGCAGGTCCGGAAAGAACGGCAGACCGCAACATGGAGGTTGTGATGCGAGTTGCAGGAAGCGTTCATCAAGCTTGCTGGACGGAGACGCTCTCTTCTCATCGGCCGGCCAAGTCAGATCCAGCTTGGCAATGGCTCAAGTCACAACCTTCATGAGCTCCCCTACTTGAGCTCCTCAGAGGAAGAGAGGCGGAGCTGTATGCTCTCATCGCATGAGAAAGAAACTGCCAAAAGGCGTGCTTCCAAAGCATGCAAACGAGTGTTGGACCTGACAGGAGAGGCAGGAGAAAGAGTCAAGAACCAAAGCCCTCTGCGAGGTCCATTTGCAAGCCCCAGGAACTAGCACACCGCTCCATCTCACCGAGCGCGTGGCCCAAACCATCGGAAGGTGTGTTTGATTTTTTTGATCGCCTGTGTGTTATTTTTTTTGGACACAGAATTCACATAGAAAACACACAGAGCGCTCTATGAACAAACAGAAGCTAGTGTTGGCTTCACTCCATGCGCTTTTTATAGCTTCCTGGTCGTGACGTGCGCTTGCCATTGGACGGATAACACCCATGATTCAGAACGTGGACAACACGGAAGCGTTCCCAAAGCGTTGTTGATGCAGCTCGAGTTCCTGAAAAGAAAGGATAGGAGTCCTTGTTAAAATGAATAAAGCAGTAAAACACACTCAGGCATGTAGAGTATGCATTTAAAAAGTAGGCATGGAATGTGCAATGTATATATTTAACCATTCATACTTTCCCATTGTGTAATCACTGTTTTTTGGTTTCCCATGTGAGTTATTGCATTTTTTTTATTATTATGTAATTATAGGTATAGTGTAATAGCAGGAATAGAGAGAATGGAGAACCTTTTTTGTTGCCTCATTTGTATATTAAAAATAGAGGTCGATAACTACATGTGTCTTGTTGTGAAAGAACAAATGAAACTGAAACTTTCTGATTTCTTTATTCAGTGGAAATGAACTGGGTTACTAAAAACTAAATGTTTGTTTCTTATTAAGTTCAGAATTTTATGTAATATACCAGAAAATTTTATTTTGGATTATAGACCAGTATAATCTAGGATTCAGTACTGTGATCAAATATAATAATTGAAATTGCAGAATTAAAAATCTTTTTGAAATAAATGAAATTATATTCCAAATGTAAAATTTAAGTGGATAAATGAATATACCAAATTGTGTCCTTATTAAATGTATCCTTGTTAAGTGCATATTAAATTTATGAGGAACATACAATTCAGTTAGAAAGCATTTAGACCACCTTATTTATTTATTTACATTTTGCTGGTTGCAGCCTTATTAAAAAATGATTAACTTTGATATGAAATTTCAAACCTTTTTGCTCAGAAACTTGAAATGTAGCTCACTAATTAGAATTTCTGTTTACAACTTGTAAGCAGCTTTGTATGTCTCCATGGTGTCACTTTGGGAAATTTCTTATTGGCCTTATACTTTCCCTAGATGATGCAATAAATATACTTCCACAACAAATCTGAAATTCATTTTCAGTTTTACTACTGATTTCCCTTGTAAACGCTTTCTTCTCTGAAATAATTCTGTTAATATGAAATTACTTTTAAGAAAAATAAATGAACATTATTTATATATTTTGGAAAATATTAATAATCTCAACATTTATATTAAATACACAATATAGATTTAAAAGTGTTAGTGTTATTAAAATAAACAATTAGAGAAACATTTTGTGACTTCAGTAAGATGATTGTGTATAAATAGTGTATCTTAAAATGGCAGAGTTTCTCAGAAGTATAGATAGGCAGAGCTTCAAGGACAAAAGTGAAATCAGGCAGCACTGCATTTAAAACAGTCTGATTCTGTAATGGAAATCACTACAGGGTCTCATTAACACCTCCACAAATCTTTGTCTGTGAGTACAGTCTGCCATGTTACATGTGTAGCGCTCCCCTCAGTATTCATATTAACTAAGGCAAGGCTTTTGGGTTCTGTTAATGTATTAATTAAATGTGTTAACCCTTATTAACTCAATTTTAAATATTATCTTGGATTTCTCTTTTAAAATACACACATGAAATGTTTTACTTACCTAACTATGAATTCACCTTTCTTCAGTTATAGTATTAATAAAGATTTTAACCGTGTGCCTAGGTAGGTCTCTCCCCAAATAAAATAATAACCTCTTTCCAGGTAAATAAGAAAATAACACAACACAAAGTATTAGAAAATCTCTTAGTTATTTACTTAAAAAGTTAGTATCTTAAAGGAAATAAACAAATTTAAATAAAAATATAATTGTTCTTTTTAAACCTTCAACATAAAATGTTCTTTTCTTTTTTATGAAAATACTGTAATTGAAATGTCTCTCTCCTTAACACAACAATGTAAACAATATCAATACTGTACCGTATAAATGCACAGAATTCAAGTTAAACTCTATTAACCCTCAAATGGATTAATTCCGAAAACCTCAATATACACCTATCACTTAAACCAGACTTTTTTGTGGGCCCACAACACACCTTAATGCAATCTAAAGCCGGCAACCAAATTTATTATAAAACTAAAATACCGTAGCAGGCCTGATGCGTTGCTTGTGTTCGTAGTGGCCCAAAAGTTAATGGCCGCTTCACTCGTCAGCGAGCAAACAAAATCAAAGATACCTTGAGATAAAGTTTCTGTCCCAGCCTTTCACCAACAGTCACGGGCGCAGTCTCATCATCCGATCAGCATAAGAACACGAACTCAATCTTCTTTTTAACACCACGTTTTTGGTAAAACTCACGAGTGAAATTCTGGTTGTTTCAAGCTCTGTATGAGTCCTTTCTCTGTCTTCAGATCGAAAACAGTAGATAAACTCCTCAAACTGTTCAACTGAGAGTCAAACTTTAACTAGAAAATGTCATTCACTTGTAATGAACTGACTCCAGCATATACTTCACAGGTAACTCAGCGTTAGCATTAGCAATAGCACAAAAGTAAACAGTCTTTGAACTTCGTGTAGAAGTTCTTCCCGTTTCTCAATATGCACCTTGTCACTCTTCTCATCTGGTTGTCGTGCAAACAATCATCAGAAACAAGTTACATCTTGATTTGTGCACTAATAATTCTACATTTTAACTCAGAAAATCTCTGTATCACCTCACTCTGCTGCTCCACTCTCCTCCCCTTTTTTCTCTCTACATCTTGCAAACCCCACACCTGACTCTACTGCCGAAAGTTATTAACTCCATCAATGCTGGTTTAGACAGTTTTCAGAAATACTTTATCTTTTACTTAAAACAATAAACATACAATCATTTTTAAACTGCTTTTAACATTTTTAAACATAACTTATTAAATTACTTTAAACCCTTTTTTAATTAACACTATTCATATACTCTGATAAAATTATACTACAAGCATCACTTATTGCTTCATGTTTTTAACTGGGTTACACATGTCTATCATTGCAAAGAAGAAGTTATGCAGGAACATGATGCAGAAATGCCACCATGCTCTTTGGGCCAAAACTCAATTAAAATGTACTGATTCAAAGTGACAAATGTTCTGTGGTCAGACGAATAAAAAAATTCAAATATACAGTTAAAAGAGAAAAGTTACACTCTGTAACATTTTCAGACTTTATTGTAGATGTTTTGATAAAACATCACAATTACACATAGCTGATAATTCACTTTTCACATTATTATATTTACTGTACCTGTTCCATTTACAGTAAAACCCTTTTTTATTTGCTATTATGTCCTGAAATATCTTAATAACCTCATCTTTTATGCTTTGCAATTACACATTATTTCTAAGAACGAGGATATTTTGTACAAGCAATTTTTGATAAGATTAGATTAAATTAAACCAATAAAATGCAGTCCGAGAAGACTGAGAGCAAATCATTACCATCACAATTACAAGAACAGACTAGCAAATTACTAATTCAGCGGAGCAATGACTAACTGTAATGTGGATTATAATGCATCTACCTTTTACTGAAACAAGTTACAGAACCTGTAGTTTCCACTCTCCAAATAGTAGGCACACAGATTGCCAGTGATCGGACATGGACACGAGGTGGATTAGCAGCATCAGTGGATCGTTATTGGATCTGTAACAGGACGCTTTGTGCTGGGGGGTGTTGGTGAGAGGGGCACCTCAGTCAATGAGAGCAGAGGAGCAGTGGCTCTTGCCACCAGGTCACCCTCTGTGCATGGCCCTGATAAAAACACTATGCCAAGTATAATTTACTAAGCAATGTGCTTAGGGTACCCTAACCCTATGTAAGCATGACAAACAATACAAATGATATATAGATACAAAGCCTCAATGTATCAAGTACTGGTTTACATAACAAATACTGTACACAGAAGGCACATTTAACTCACCTACAAATATCTTGAAAAATGGAAAGAAAAAAAAAATCCTAGCATTTGATGCAACATGAAACACCAAATGCATTGTTGTCATGTGACATCATTTGCCAAATTCCAGACAATGCTGAAGACACAAGCAACTGAACAACATACTTTTGAAAATAGTTGAGTTAAGCAAATAGACATTAATACACATGAAGAGATCAAAGAATTACTATAATAAATTATATACCAACATGTAACATTACACCAAGTTTGAATCGTTAAAAGAGCCAGATAGAGTCAAATGTTTGTGAGTTGTGATCAGGCTGGTTGCATTGAATGTGTTTGATTCACTAAAGCAAAGCAGTTCATAAGAGTCATTTGTTCGGATTATGCTTTATTAGAAATGCGAGATTTCTTGTCATTATTTCCATGTTTTTTTGTCATCTCGTTGAAACACTGTGCTGTGAATCGATTTATATTTTTATATATAAAATTTCTATTTTATAAATTGGGATATCAGTGCTGGGATGGCAGATGGGGTGGCAATGCTTTTTCTTAGGGTGGCAGTTGCTACCCTGTGCCAACATGGTAGATCTGCACAGTTTTTAAAATATAATTTAACAGCCATGCAAGTTAATAATCATGAGTCCTTGTTTAAATGAGTGAAGCAGTAAAACACTCAGGCATGCAGAGTATGCATTTAAAAAGTAGGCATGGAATGTGCAATGTATATATTTGACCATTCATACTTTCCCATTGTGTAATTACTGTTTTTTTGGTTTTCCATGTGAGTTGTTGCATTGTTGAAATGATTATGTAATTATAGGTATAGTGTAATAGCAGGAATAGAGAGAATGGAGAACCTTTTTTGTTGCCTCATTTGTATATTAAAAATAGAGGTCGATAACTTCATGTGTCTTGTTGTGAAAGAACAAATGAAACTGAAACTTTCTGATTTCTTTATTCAGTGGAAATGAACTGGGTTACTAAAAACTAAATGTTTGTTTCTTATTAAGTTCAGAATTGTATATAATATATCAGATCATATTTTTGGATCATAGACCAGTATAATCTAGGATTCGTTACTGTTAATGGAAAATAATTGAGAGTGTAGACTTCAGAAATCTTTGAATTAAATGAAATTATAGTCCAAATGTAAAATATAAGTGGAGATATGAATATACCAAATTGTGTCGTTATTAAATGTATCCTTGCTAAATACATTTTAAATTAATCAGGGACATACAATGCAGTTGGAAAACATTTAGACCACCTTATTTATTTATTTTATTTTATTTTACCTTTTGCTGGTTGCAGCCTTATTCAAATATCATTAACTTTGATATGAAATTTCAAACCTCTTTGCTTAGAAACTTGAAATGTAGCTCACTAATTAGAATTTCTGTTTTCAACTTGTAAGCAGCTTTGTGTGTCTCTTCCATAGTGTCACTTTGGGAAATTTTTATTGGCCTTATACTTTCCCCTAAAGATGCAATAAATATACTTCCACAACAAATCTGAAATCCATTTTCAGTTTCACTACTGATTTCCCTTGTAAACGCTTTCTTCTCTGAAATAATTAGGTTGATATGAAATTACTTTTAAGCATAATAAATTACCATAATTTATATATTTTGGAAAATATTAATAATCTCAACATTTATATTAAATACACAATATGAACAACTTCATTTCCAAAAATGTCAGGATACTGTGTAAAATGTGAATAAGACAAAATGCAATGATTTACAAATCTCATCCCACATTTCCTATATTTTATTTAAAATAAAACATAAAAAACATATTAAATCTTTAAACTAAAGAAATAAACCATTTCAAGGAAAAAATAAGGTAATTTTTAATTTGATAGCTGCAACCTGTCTCAAAACATTTTTACACAAAAAGTGTTATTTAAATGATGTGATGCTGCACAGTAGTAAACATGGCCCTGTCCCAACTCTGTGACCATCAAATTCAAAATGACATTTTTCTTTCCTTAAAATGGAAGATATTCTCAGTTTAAACATTTTAGATTCGTTTTTGTTTTATTTTGAATAGAATATAGATTTATGAGATTTGCAAATCATTGCATTCTATTTTTTATTTACATTTTGCACAGTGTCCAACTTTATTTTTTGATAAATTGGGGTTGTATAAATGTGTTGAATCAGTTCATATTCAGACTGAGTTCAGATTGAGTTGGGGTTGAAATAAGAAAAGATTTTAAATTTTCAGGATTCTTATGTTAATAAATAACAATTATGATGAATATGCAGACCTGAGACACGTTTAACACTAACTTTGCTGCTGCTGATTTGCCACACAGTGTGTTATATATCCTTTGAAAGGTTTTACAGGTGTGTTTTTTTACTGCTGAATTGATTGCATCAGTGATGTGTCTGTAGTTTGCTGAAAAGCTGAACCTAACTGGAAATCTAATATTAGTCAAATATTATAAAAATGTATTTCATATTTTGCTAAAAGAATACAACAGTTCATTATAATTTGGTTTTTAAGCACTATTATGTGCTGACTTTATTATAATTTTAGTATGTCAGTGTACAGGAACAATACATTTGCATAAATCCTTAAAAAACTTAATACACTCTGTCATATAAAAATGTAACACTCATAAATTAAACAGTTAAAATATAATACATACAGTTTTACATCACAATAAAATATTTAAAATAGCAAAGCAAGCCGTCTCTGCATTCGTCCTCTATTTCTGTTGACACACTGCATGCTTTACTCTGCACTCCTGCAAAAAACAAACAGATTTTATTACTCATATCTAATATAAATAATAAAACATTATTATGATATAATGCATAATATGCAATAAAAATTTACCCACTTTTTCTTTAATGCTGCCATGATGTAATTCTGAGTAAATTCTGATTTTGGATTCAAACATTTCTTTCCTGCACCATTTTTCATAGTGACACTACAGAGATGAAGAATAAGTTAGATATAAATAAATATAAATAAATCATGTTGTACATTATTATGGATATTATTTTTACTGAACTTACATGATTTCCACATTTTCACAAGATGCACTAGCGGGATGAAACTCAATCTTGTCAATATTTTTAATGCGAACTACATTAGCTGCAGGACCCTGACACAAACACCTGGTTACACCGGTCTTGGCCTGTCCTGTAAACAGAAGAAAATTATATATTTCATATATATATATATATATATATATATATATATATATATATATATATATATATATATATATATATATATATATATATATATATATATATATATATATATTAAAAAAAATATATATATATATATATATATATATATATATATATATATATATATATATATATATATATATATATATATATATAAAATATATAAATACATACATTATATTTCACTGATAGTGGTGTAGATGAGGCTCAAGACTCTTACCTTGTACATGAACAATAAGTAGGCAGGCAAACACAACAAAAACTGCAGCAGTCTTCATCTTCTTCTTGCTCTTGAACACACTTGATACTCTGAAGATACTTTGAATGATTTTCTTCTTGATGCTTGTTGATGATGTGAATGAGTGAGTGTGTTTACTCCTCTTTTATACGCTCAGTTCGGTGTTTTCACATTTAATTTCTATTCCTTTAGTTATATTCACTTTCGGTTGCACTTCCTCTTTCAAGGTTTTTTTGTCATTTTTTTGCACATTGGGACTGAGGCAAAAGTTCATTTTGAGTTTTCAGTCTTCAAACTTTAATAGAACTAACTCATGGCAAAGCTTAGGATCGATATTCTGTGTAAAATATGGCTTTTGAGCATTATTTTGTTCAGAAATGTAGAAAAGCATACTATATGTAGAAATGTAGAAAAGTATACTTATAGCATGAATTTACTTGTACAGAATAAAGAACTATTAAAAACAACATCTGCCTCAAATCACACCCTGGTTATAGTTACAAATGGAAGTTCAACAAGGAATTAAGAAACATGAAGAAATATTAGATACTGGATTAGAGCTGGTTTACTAACAACACCTTTATTATTAAGCTCTCGAGTGTTATCTTGATGAAAAAAAATTAGATAACACAATGTACCATGATAAAATTTTTTTTAATGCAACTACAGATAGATTATAATGACAAAATCTAGGTGTATTATTTGTGACACATTTGTAAAAGTTTAGATATTTTTAGTAATTCTGATCAGTTACTTAAAACTATTTGATCCCCAAGAATGACAACAAATATAATGTAGTGATACAGTGTTTGAAAATGTAGATTAGGCGTACGACAGTAAGATTTCCTTTTGAAATATAATTAAACAGCCATGCAAGTTTATCATCTTGAGCCCTTATTTAAAAATAATTACATTTTATATTACATTTATGACCTTTTTGCAATGAAGCTTCAACTGTAGCCCAGGTGCATCTAATTTTTACTGGATCATTGTTGCAATGCTTCTGCACTTTGATTGGAAGCAACCTGTGACAAATTCAGTTGCTTAGGCATAATTTGGAGAGGCACACACCAGTCTATATACAGTACAGACCAAAAGTTTGGACACACTTTCTCATGCAAAGAGTTTTCTTTATTTTCATGACTATGAAAATTGTAGAGTCACACTGAAGGCATCAAGGGCTATTTGACCAAGAAGGAGAGTGATGGGGTGCTGCGCCAGATGACCTGGCCTCCACAGTCACCGGACCTGAACCCAATCGAGATGTTTTAGGGGTGAGCTGGACCGCAGAGTGAAGGCAAAAGGGCCAACAAGTGCCAAGCATCTCTCGGGGGAACTCCTTCAAGACTGTTGGAAGACCATTTCAGGTGACTACCTCTTGAAGCTCATCAAGAGAATGCCAAGAGTGTACAAAGCAGTAATCAAAGCAAAAGGTGGCTACTTTGAAGAACCTAGAATATTACATTTTTCAGTTGTTTCACACTTTTTTTGTTATGTATATAATTCCATATATAATTCCACATGTGTTAATTCATAGTTTTGATGGTGTGAATCTACAATTTTCATAGTCATGAAAATAAAGAAAACTCTTTGAATGAGAAGGTGTGTCCAAACTTTTGGTCTGTACTGTACGGTCAACAGAGTTCAGAGTTCAGAGACAGGATATTCCTGAAGCGCTGAATGTTTGGCAAAATGTACTAAATGTGGGGGCAGGCCAGAGTGGCCAGACAGAACTTTTACTTCAAGAAACATGAAACTATTTAGAATTTTTTTTACAGCTTTCAAGTAGCACAGAGTTTTACTTCCCTCTGGGAAATCTTTACTGGACTTATACTTTACACTGATGATGCAATAAAATTGTTGTACTGCCACAACTTAACATATTAGATAACATATTACTGGGACCAGGTGGAGTAGAATCCATGTATTTATTGAACAGTTTAAGAACATGATCCAGGATGCAGAGTCGAACAGGCAGAAAGTTTAATACACAATACAATCAGTCAGTAAACAAATCCATAAAACAGAACTGAAAGCGTAGTCAGAAAAGGATGAGCAAAAGTCAAAACACAATAATACAGACAATTGTCATGAAATGGCTTAACCCAGCCATTATGGATGCACAAGCCAGTGCACTCTTAGTGCCGGTCCCACGCCCGGGTAAATGGGGAGGGTTGCGTTAGGAAGGGCATCCAGCGTAAAACATGTGCCAAATCAAATATGCGGATCACAAATGAGAATTTCATACCGGATCGGTCGAGGCCCGGGTTAACAACGACCGCCACAGGTATCGTTAGCCGACAGGGTACCGGTGGAAATTGGCTACTGTTGGCCGAAGGAGGGAAGGAGAGGAGGAAGACGTCTACAGAGACGGCAGGGAAAGGAGCAGTGTAGGAGAGTGGAGGTTCGTGTTGGTACTTTAAATGTTGGTACTATGACGGGTAAAGGGAGAGAGGTAGCTGATATGATGGAGAGGAGAAAGGTAGATATGCTGTGTGTTCAGGAGACCAAGTGGAAAGGGAGTAAGGCCAGGAACATTGAAGGTGGATTTAAACTGTTTTATCATGGTGTGGATGGAAAGAGAAATGGTGTAGGGGTGATTTTGAAGGAAGAGTACAGTAAGAGTGTAGTGGAGGTGAAGAGAGTTTCTGATAGGGTGATGATCGTGAAGGTGGAAGTTGAAGGGATGATGATAAATGTCATCAGTGCCTATGCTCCACAAGTTGGCTGTGAGATGGAGGAGAAGGAAAGATTCTGGAGTGAAATAGATGAAGTGGTAGATGTTGTACCTAGGAAAGAACGATTGGTGATTGGGGCAGACTTTAATGGGCATGTAGGTGAAGGGAACAGAGGTGATGAGGAGGTGATGGGTAGGTATGGTTTTAAGGAGAGGAATGTGGAAGAGCAGATGGTGGTGGATTTTGCTAAAAGGATGGAAATGGCAGTGGTGAACACTTATTTTAAGAAGAAGGAGGATCATAGGGTGACGTATAAGAGTGGAGGAAGATGCAGACAGGTGGACTATGTGCTATGCAGGAGATGCAACCTAAAGGAGATTGAAGACTGTAAGGTTTTGGCAGGGGACAGTGTAGCTAGACAGCATCGGATGGTGGTCTGTAGGATGGTTTTGGAGGCGAAGAAGAAGAGGAGGAGAGTGAGGACTGAAAGAAGAATAAGATGGTGGAAACTGAAGGAGGAAGAGTGTAGTGTGAGGTTCAGGGAAGAGGTCAGACAGAGGCTCAGTGATGTTAAGGAGGTGTTGGATGATTGGGCAACTACTGCAGGAGTGATGAGGGAGGCAGCTAGAAAAGTACTTGGTGTAACATCTGGCAATAGAAAGCAAGACAAGGAGACGTGGTGGTGGAATGAGGAAGTGCAGGAGAGCATAAGGAGAAAGAGGTTGGCAAAACAGAAGTGGGATAGACAGAGTGATGAGAAAAGAAGGCAGGAGTACAAGGAGATGCGGAAGCAGGTAAAGAGGGATGTGGCGAAAGCCAAGAAAAAGGCATGTGAGGAGCTGTATGAGAGGTTGGACACTAAGGAAGGAGAAAAGGATTTGTACCTATTGGCCAGGCAGAGGGACCAAGCTGGGAAGGATGTACTGCAAGTTAGAGCAGTAAAGGATGGAGAGGGAAATGTGTTGACTAGTGAGGAGAGTGTGTTGAGAAGGTGGAGGGAGTATTTTGAGCATGCAGGTAGTTGGTGTAAAAGAGGCAGATGTAGAGGACAGGGTGGTATGGAGACAGATGATCCGCTGTGGCGACCCCTAATGGGAGCAGCCGAAAGAAGAAGAAGAAGTCATGAAATGGCTTGGTATGCACACAGAAACACAATAATTTGCAAGACAGTGAGGTACAAGAAGGCTACAAACAGGAAGTGACCTTTTGACCTGGAGGTGTACAGAATTTGGCCGAAGGTTCCCTCTGGTGGAGCAAAGGGGGAACTGCAGTGGGAGTTGTTTCAAAATCCCCCCTCATAGGAAAAGCTCTAGGTATTCTTTTATGAGGCCCCCCGGGTTCAGGAAGCGGGTTGGGTCAGGATGGTTACTGTGGATGTTCTCGGTCAGTGACAGGTTCACAGTTCGATAGGTGACCGGGTTAATCTGACGCACAATCTTGAACAGACCAATAAATCTCGGACTTAGTTTTCTGCATAGTTGTTTTGGCTTGATATTTTGGGTCGATAGCCATACCATCTGGCCAGGTTAATAGAGGGGCCTCTTTTCTTGCGAGCAGCTCATGATTCCCAACATTGTAGGTACTAGATAGTTTCTGTGAGAAGAATGCATACAGGTAAAGTTTGCCTGGATTACCATTGTGCTGTTAGAGTACACCTCCAATTCCACAGCTGGAGGTATTCATCTCTACTACAAAGTGTGTACTGGGATTTGAGTTGTGTAGAATTGTAGTCAAGGTCAACCATTGTTTTAAAGGTACAAACGCACTCTGAGCCTCATTGTAGTTTCAGTAGCAGTGTAGTGAGTGGTACGGCCATGGTACTGTAGTTACGAATAAAGAGGTAAAAATGTACAAAGCCCAGAAAGCATTGCAACTTTTTATGGTGGTCAATGGTGTCTAAACTGTCACTTCTTCAACCATGTTATGATTGATCTTCACCCGCTGGCAATTGATGACATACCCTAGGACGTGCTAACAAAATGCACATGAAATGAACTAATCTGACCATCAGAAACCTGCAACAGGGAACGAAAACAATATTTATATGCCTAAAGATTTTACATGCCATCTAGTGGACAAGTGTGTAATGGTAAGGCCAAAATCCTGGCCTAAAATAGTCCTTATTAGAAGACAAAAAAAATATCTTATTCTATACTGCTTGTGTAGTGTCTTTATAAATAAGGGAATGACATGTTCAGCTTACCAAGGTGCTTGATTCGGTTAACATTTTAATGGTCAAGTCAAGTTTATTTCTATAGTGCTTTTCACAACAGACATTGTCTCAAAGCATTTAAGAATTTTAAGAGTTGAGGTGAATGGTGTGCATTTATCCCTGATGAGCAGCCATGGTGACCCCAACAGGGAAAAACTCCCTTAGATGTTATGAGGAAGAAACCTTGAGAGGAACCAGACTCAAAAGGGGAACCCATCCTCATTTGGGTGACATTAATGTGATTTTAAATCTTAACACAATGCAGAACACTGAAGAAAGAGAACTAACATGAGCACTAAAATGTAAGATTATGAGTAATGATCTTTCTACAGTCTTTTTACAGTCATTTGTGGATGTAAAACTAGAAGCTACTGAGCAACTCATAAAATAGCTCAACATTTGCGATCATCACAGATCCAACACCAGCTTCTCCATGCCAGAGCCTTTAAACACTCAAAGAGGTCCAGTGTCCAAACACTGGTACCTCTCTAGATGGTTCGGGATGTTTGCGGGGTATAAAAGTATAAAGTATAAAAACTATATAAAATAAAATATAAGAATATAAGATATAAAGGATATATAAAGATATGTATGTGAACAAAGAGAAAAATGTATATACAAAGAAAAAAAAAATTTATGGCAGTAGACAGTGAAACAATAAACAATGTGTAACAAAGTGTAAACAATAGACAATTTTAGTGGTGGGTTGTCCATAAAGTGTCCGTGTGGAGTATGGTGTGGTGTAAGGGTCCGTAAGTGTCTGTGTGCGGTATGGTGTGGTGTAGAGTGTCCATAAAGTGTCCGTGTGCGGTATGGTGTGGTGTAAGGGTCCGTAAGTGTCCGTGTGCGGTATGGTGTGGTGTAGAGTGTCCATAAAGTGTCCCTGTGCGGTATGGTGTGGTGTAGAGTGTCCATAAAGTGTCCGTGTGCGGTATGGTGTGGTGTAAAGTGTCCGTGTGTGGTATGGTGTGGTGTAAAGTGTCGTGTGCAGAATGGCGTGGTATAAAATAAATAAATATAAAGTGCACTTTGCTGTGCAAGTCCAGAGTTTAAAGTGTCGTGGTGCGAAAGGTGAGATCTATCTATCTATCTATCTATCTATCTATCTATCTATCTATCTATCTATCTATCTATCTATCTATCTATCTATCTATCTATCTATCTATCTATCTATCTATCTATCTATCTACGTATTTATCTATCTATATGAACGGAAAAGGCTGAGGTACGCTGAACTTGCAGCCGATGCACAACAAGAAGTCTGGAATGTAAAGGTACTCCCAGTGGAAGAAGGTTGCAGAGGGTTCGTAACCACCACAACATCCAGGCTACTCAGGGAGATGGGAGTACGAGGAGAGGCCCACCGGCATGCAGTCAAAGAACTCTCTGCCGCTGCGGAAAAGGGAAGCCAGTGGCTGTGGGTAAAGAGAAAAGACTCCGCTTGGGTCTTTAAGTGAGTTGATGGCATCTAGGGAGTAACCCTGGGACGCTGAGATTCACTGCTGAACCCTCTGGAGGTGTCGTGGGCCTATCAGCGAAACACCCAGGAAGGAGGGCGCCCACTTGACAACCCAAAGGGTGCCATCACCACACCATCCCACAGAGTCTCAACGGTGCCTCAGTGTACTGAGTTACGAGAAAGGAGCAACCTCAGGAGAAGGAAGGACTGAGGAGTAGTGTGGCAGAGGGTGCCATCACTCAATTGACCATCCCAGAGAGTCTCATCGGTGCCTCAAGTATGCATTAGGGATATCAACATCATGTCCTATACAACAGATCTATCTATCTATCTATCTATCTATCTATCTATCTATCTATCTATCTATCTATCTATCTATCTATCTATCTATCTATCTATCTATCTATCTATCTATCTATCCATCCATCTAATAACTTTCAGTTTCTTTTCCATCCATCCATCCATCCATCCATCCATCCATCTAATAACTTTCAGTTTCTTTTCCATCCATCTATCCATTCATCAATCCATCCATCCATCCATCAATCCATCCATCCATCCATCCATCCATCCATCCATCCATCTAATAACTTTCAGTTTCTTTTCCATCCATCTATCCATTCATCAATCCATCCATCCATCCATCAATCCATCCATCCATCCATCCATCCATCCATCCATCCATCTAATAACTTTCAGTTTCTTTTCCATCCATCTATCCATTCATCAATCCATCCATCCATCCATCAATCCATCCATCCATCAATCCATCCATCCATCCATCCATCCATCCATCCATCCATCCATCCATCCATCCATCCATCCATCTAATTACTTTCAGTTTCTTTTCCAAAACAATTTTGGGAATCCACTTGGTTTGCATTCACGATTCCCACAAATCTGTTATATTAAACACATCTTGTCCATATACCTTAAATATTTATAGGCCGGATGACAGAACTTTGATCTTAAAGGTTTTTTTTTATACAGTTTGAATGAAAGGTTTACAATTTTTCTGCTCATTGTGTTTGATCTTTTGTGGAAACATATCATGAACAGCACAATCTTTAAATAATTGGAAATAAGATATGACAAATGACGATTCAATAGAATCAATAGATATTCAATAGATAAGATAGATAGATAGATAGATAGATAGATAGATAGATAGATAGATAGATAGATAGATAGATAGATAGATAGATAGATAGATAGATAGATAGATAGATAGTCTTACAGCTATCTATGTAAACCCATTCGAGAACAGGAATAGAGATAAGCAGATCAATTCTAAAGTATCGATGCTGGTGTTGTTTCAGGAGGATCGAATCACACATTTAAATTATTATCCATCCTGGAAAGTGCCTTAGTATCGAATCGATCCTTCCTGCAATGCACCTTTAGTCACGAGGCGGCGTGATTACGTCATGACTACGTGACTCCAATCCACGGCTCAAAGTTTATTTGTGTTTATGAAGGGAAGAGCACGTCAAAGGGAACAACACATGAGTGACAGAGGGGTTTTTTAAAAATGCACTGATGACAGACTGAGAGAAGTGAAATAAAATGTACAACAATTCTTTTACCAGGAACTGAGCAGAAAAAGGAGCAGTGTACATTTCTAAGCGGAACATGGCGGCAGAGCAGGACACCAACCCTGATCATCAAAACCCAGACGTGGCTGAAAGTTTTATATCTTCCGCGGAATTAGATCGACCTTCTTTTCAGGACAATAATGGGCATTTTCCCAAGACTCCGGAAGAGGACACGTTTACTCCCACCTCCGTTATTTACTTTAAAGAAGCTCTAGATTCTGCCAACGTCCAGTTTGCCAAAAAAATCTCGAATCCTCCTGGCACGGTGAAGTATGAGTTTCACATCGAGACGACCAAGAAAAACAAAAGTAAGTTGTTAAACAGCGCGTTATTTATAATCAATAAAATATCATACATATAATTGCATGAATGCGCGTTCATGTGTGTGTTGCGTTCGAGCGCGCGCACGAGCACGAGCACCGTTGGCTAAGTCGCCCTAGCTAGCTCTGTGTTTACTTCTCTAAGCTTCAAATGTCAAGTCTGTGAACGTCTTTATTTGTGTAAAAAAATTAAACAAATTTTGTATGAAAAATACTGTAAATGCAGGTCGATTTCTTTAAAAGAAAGAAGATGTACGAATAAAATGTCATGAGTCAGCATTTAAAAAGGTGCCACGCCATTAAAGTTTAAATAATACAAACCCAAACCCTGTTTTTTGCTAATTTTATAACTTTTCACACCATTAAATATGAACTTGGTCAATTCTCCATTTACTATATATCAGCTTTCATGTCAGTCATTTATAAATGTCTATTCATTTAATGTTTTCTAATGTATGATTCTGAGGAGTGTCCTTCAAAAAAAACTATAACAGATAAAGATTTCCTTCACAAAACTAGTACATATGATGTCTAGTGAAAAACTTCTAATTAACATCTATCTGAAAACAATGAGAAGGTTTTTCAGTTTAGTTTTTGGTTGTAATTTATTTTTTCAGAGGTTAAAACAACAGTCAAGACAATTCAGCTTTACAGAAATGTGTAAAGGAAAACCTGAAATAACGTATGGAGGTAACGTCTTCAAGGAAAACTTTTACCTGAATCACATTATATATCTGAATATTAAATATTCTGAAGTTATTATATGTGTTTGTCGTGCCTGATTGTTGCTCCGTGCTGTTTTAATTTTCGCAAGATGATCTTCTGTTATAATAATCACCACTCTTCTGGGAAGATCATTCACTAGATTTTGGAGTGTGCTTGTGGAAATTTGTGTAGGGCTGAAACGATTCCTCGAGTAATTCGTATACAGAAAATTATCGAGGCAGATTATTATTGAGGCTTCGTTTAGTGTGTTTAACTACACATGGAGCATTGTGTTTCCCCACGGGCCATTATTACTGACACACCACCCACTAAACTCTGCAGCGCTCTGAACAACCAGTTTCCACCACATTAAAAAAAATGTTTGCCAGAGTCGCTCCCTCTGTAGTGCCAGAAGGTTTTACACAATAAAAATGAAAATAGTCTACAATCAATAGAATCGCATGGTATCACACTAAGCCTCAAGAAAGCCTAAGCCTAAGAAAACTCAGTCTAACAATCAGCTCTGGAAGAGACGAAACAGAGGAGGAGCCTCGTTCCTACACCAAACTTCAGACCCACAACATGTTACCGGTGGATGCAACAGAACTGTTCGATGTTTGCGAGAAATAAAATCGGAATTGCGAGGGAAAGTCAGAATTAAAAGGATTCAGGCCAAATAAGAAGACCAAAAGTTTCCAAAGTTTGTGATTACTTCAAACTAAAACATAAAGAACACAACATACAGTGCAGTTGTTTTATTTATTATTATTATTATTTGATGTTTTTTTTGTAGTAATCTGAAAAAAAAAATTTTTATGATTTATTTATTCATATATTTGTATTTGCATTTTGACACAACATAATTATAATGCACTAAATGGGTTTAGTTTTCACCGATGTTCTTGTATGGATTTCAGCAATAATAAAAAATTTTCTAAAAAGGAAACAAATCACCCTAACCCTAACCCTCTTCAATAAAGAAAAAGTACTTCTTATCTGATTGTTCAATTAATGATGATTATGGAATAATCAGTAGAATACTTGATTTGCTAAAATAATCGATAGCTACAGCCCTGGATGTACGCTCATGCAGCTACAGATGTGTTAGTAAAGTCAAGTACTGTTATCAGGTGAGGAGGCCTGGGGTGCAGTCAGCATTCCAATTTATCCCAAAGTTGTTTAGTTGAGAGCTCTAAAGCTGGCCACTTAAGATCTTCCACACCATCTCATGTAAACCATGGCTTCATGGAGCTGGCTTGGTGCACAGGGACATTTTCATGTGGAACAGTTTTAGGGCTCCAAGTTTAAATGAAGGGAAAGTTTAATTCTGGTGCATTCGAATGTAACCTATACAATTGTGTCCCTTCAACTTTGTGGCAAAAGTTTAGGGAGGAAACGCATAATGTAGGAAATTGTGAAAACTGTCAGTGACGTTTCAACACAAAGAAAATCCTAATTGAATCATAAAATAAACCTTTTGCACAATTAACGATCACATGTTAAATTTAAGAATATAAATATTTATGTGTCATTCAGGAAGGGTTTTTCCTTTAAGTGTGTGAGGAAGAAACTGAGAACTAAAAAAGGGGAACCCACCCACCTCAGTGTATCCCCGGGGATTCTCTTTACCGTATGTCGTGTAAAGGAACCGAATACAGTGTAATACGCTTGAGGTCAACTGGGGAATGATCTGTGACACGAGAATACGGCTGAAATGGAGGTTGAGTAGGTAGTGTTACTTCCTCATTCTGAGATGCTTCTGTTCTTACCACAGTTGTATAGAACGGCTATTTGAATTTCATTTGCCTTCGGCCTCTCTCTCTCAAGAACCAAGTGTTAGCACCCACAGAACTGACTCTCACTTGCCTGTTTTAAAGACTCCACGTACACTGTACAGGAGTCCCCGGATATTGACGACGGTTGTGCTGCTGTAACATGATTGGCTGATCAGAATAATTGCACAAATAATCAGGTTTACAGAAGCTCCTGTTGGTCAGCAAGTGTACACCGAACCAAATAAACAGTATAGAAATAAGATTGTGCGCAGAAATACACGCAAGCTGATGTGGAGCTAATTACAAATCAAACATGGCTTGAATTTGATGAAGGAAGTGATGATTCAGTGTAGTCTTTCCAGGCAGCATTAGAAGGTTGAAATACACATGCATTTGACTCATAGAGGTTTAGTGAGAAGGCAGGATTTAACATGAGAGCACATACAGCATAACCAAAGGCACAACTGGTGATTAATGCTGTTTGGAGCACACAGTTTTCCATTTGACACGTGGTGTTTATGATAATAATAGTGCAAGCTGAGATTCCAGCACTGCAGAAAGTAGCATGCTCACTCTGACAACAAACACAAGACCATCTTTATCCTAATACTTTCAGTGAACGCTGGGATCTGCACCTCTAATCTAAAACTGGCCTAACTCTCTATCTCTCTCTCTCTCTCTCTCTCTCTCTCTCTCTCTCTCTCTCTCTCTCTCTCTCTCTCTCTCTCTCTCTCTCTCTCTCGATAGATAGATAGATAGATAGATAGATAGATAGATAGATAGATAGATAGATAGATAGATAGATAGATAGATAGATAGATAGATAGATAGATAGAAAATTAATATTATTTTTTTACTTTTCATATATGCTGATTAGGAGCCCAGATCTTGTGCAGTGTGTTTGGGGCTGGAACAAAGCCATTCAGGAATTTAGGTCACTATTAAGTCAAACATATTTGCAGTCACTGTAAAATCGTTGTTAGAAGCTGATGTTGTCTTGACAAATAGAACTAGTGTGATGAAACTCGGGTCATTAAACCAGGGACTGGCTGGCACAATTCCACATTCATCATCATTAAAATATTTTCAGTTTTCATTTCTGTTTCACATTTCTTTCCAAAAACCCCAACGCACCAGTCCTGTTATGAAAGAGGAAATATTTAAAGAGAAAAGCTACACAGGTAAATTGCAATCCACTGGTGAGGTTCTTAATAAAGGTAACAGATAAAACTATAAAATGTGCATATCATTGGAATATTATTATTGAAGTTATAGGTTTGCTTGCTCATTACTAGGCAGGTGTTAACATTAAGGCATTAAGGCACTAACCCTGTAATCACTGTGCATTTTTAGCTTCGTGTCTTATAGCCTAAATGTCCAGATGATTCAGATATGCAGGGGTGGACAAAGCAGTAAACCAGGCCACACTGCAAGCAGATTCTCAAGTCGTATTGTTCATTTAACAAACTCTAGACTGGGAGATCTCTTCTGTCAAGGACACAAGCATGATGTGCATTTGAAGCCGTGTTTAGCCATTATAGCTAATCACTAGTTCACCTTATTTGACTAATTACTAGTCAGTTTCCAATGCAAACCAAAATGTGGTAAGGAGCAGCACACTGAAGCATTGCTTGCTAGTCCCAGGGGCGTCCCAGGTGTGTTTTTATGCATCGCATGGCACTTGTTTTAACTGCAGTTGCACTGTGTGCATTTGTAGATTTCTGAAAACCTTCTTACATGTTGAACATTTGTGTTGTAACCTAGATAAGTTTTTTTTTTTTCGTCTTGTCTTCACGGCTCACGGGTTTCTTACCGAGTCAAACTAACAGTTCAGTTCATGTACAGAATCTACCATACTCGACTGCAATTCTGTAATTATGTTTATTATAATTCTATATTATTTTATTATTGTAAGAAATGGGACTAGTAGCAGTGAAGTACATGTAACTCACAGTGTTGATTAGACTGATGTATAAACAAAAATCAGCTTTCCTACATCTGACTGCTTATGCAGGTTATGAAATATGGCATATACTCATGTTATAACTTGTAATAATCAAAAGCAGTTTATAACCGAGCTGCAGTTATGGTGTGAACACTAGCTAGTCCACATATGAACCTACCTTTCACACACTGCTTTATTTGCTAGCAGTAAAATAACCATTTTGCAAGCAATCTTCATGAATATTTGATGCTCGTAAATGGAGAGAAAGAACTCAGGATTTGTGTCTGAACCATCATCTGACAGAAATGTCCACTCATTCTTTAAATCAATATTATTATTGATTAAAAGAAGGAGCTTGACCAACTAAGCTCTGTATATATTAATGTAAGTGTGTGTGTTTTTGCTGAGTAAATAGATTATCATATTTTCTGGCTTGTGGTTCTTAGTCGAAAACCAAACCTTATTGGCGGTAGGTGTGTATGGTACTGAGGGCTTTTAGAGTTTTCTTTTCCACATATGGCTTAGCTTGCTTGCTCTGTCCTTAGAAGACACCGATTTGTCAACTTGTATTGATTGTCTAACATCTGGTGTTATTTCCTGACTCGCGTGTATTTGAGTATTGCCGATTTGCATCATCATTTAAAAAATTTTTTTTATTTATTTTGTAATACAGTAATCATCAGGTCGGATTTAAATGTAATCGATGTATTTAGGTGCAGTATATAAATCACCCAGCAGCAAACGCATTCTGTTCATTTGGCTCGATTACTAAAGCCTCGGTGCCTTTCACCGAGGCATCCTCATTGAGCCAAGAGTAACGGATCACGCATGAGCACACTCCTGCATCATCCCGATCCCCCCAGGAATTCATCTCTCTCCGCTTGCACCATCTGCTCACGTGACTCAGACAATGCTGCTCAGCATCACAGCAGCCATCTTGGTCAACACCCACTCGGTTGCAGCGAACACAACCAATCCAGTTAGCGTGAGTGGGGGCTGTGCGGAGTGAGACGAGGAGAAAGAGAGGCAGTTGTGATTGTTGCTCCACCACTGAGCCGTTTGCAGCATCTCAATCCTCCTCGTTCTGCTGAGCGAGACCAGAAAGCAGACACTGTTTCATGCGACGGATTTTCTCATGATTCCGATTCCAGCTTGGAATTTGTAATTTTTTCTTTTTTTTTTTTTTGAAAGAAGAAACCAGACAAAAAGAAAAGCCTCTTGTTTAATTACTGCCCTGGCTGTTTTTTCTTCCTTTCATTGGCCTTCATTGTTTCTTCTTCATCTCCTGTTGGCAGGAGCTCGTTTTCATTCCTGATTAATCTGTATTCTTCTCCGGCTCTCGGGCAACGGAGGCCATCGTTGTTGTTATTGTCGTAGTCACTGGGCCTCACAGCTGAGTCACCATGTCGGATCTGACGCCACAGAGCGAGGCGCCCACCCCCACCACAGACAAGATCACGCAGGCTGCCCGCGAGACCATCTACCTGTGCAACTTCCGCGTGTCTGTGGATGGCGAGTGGCTGTGTCTACGTGAACTCAATGACATCTCGCTCACTCCCGAGCCTGAGCCAGCACATGAAGGTAGGGGCTCGGGCCACCATGTTGCTCAATGAGCTTGCTGGGATATGTAGGCGCTTTTTCTTTTTTTTTTTTTTTTTTTCTTCAGTTCTTGCCAACAAACCATCCATGGTCTTTTTGACTTAAATGCAATAAAAAAAAAAATGGAGGTCATGTTTTAAAATCTAAGCATCGACACTCTCATTGAAAGGAAACCCTTGGGCTCTGGCAACGTTGCCTTTTGTCTTGCTAATGCGTTGGATAATCATTATTGAATTATATGCAGGATTAGTTCCTCATTGCAGGAGGCCTACAGTGCACGCAGAGCTACCGATAGCTTTTCAGGTGGACACATGATCTTTTTGAGGAATTTAGGGAATTTTTAGGTGATTTAGGCAGAATTGTAGGTCGAGATAAACTGACAAAGGTTCTGCTGCTCAAGCTTTTAGGTCAACCCTGAAACACGAAAGCATAGAGACCAAAGTTCCTCTAAAGCATAGATCCTTAATGAAGGTTTTCACTTATATAAAATGTTACAATTCCTGCATAAACACATCAGATTTTGGCTAAATGCATGTGCCTGCTGGCTGATCTTGAGCACATGCATCAGTATTTAGATTTCTTTGTAAAATCACGATGCAGCTCTAATCATTGTATTGTAACCTGCCTATTAATGTTCTATGAACAATATCTTTGTAGCTGTTTCAACTGGCATGACCGCAGTTCTTTCCCAATGCAATAATGATTCCTATGGCGCTGGTCTGTGCAGTTAGAAAAGCAAAGGAAACCCGATTAACAGTGCACATGTGCTGAATAACCCAATTCCAGGCCAATATAAGATGATGTATGCTTTCTTTGTGACAGTTTTAGTGATGTGCTGGGATCAGATAGCACTCGTATCATTAGCGCGCTTCTAAACACGCTCAATACATCTGTGTGTGGAGTCGTGATCAAAGGGCGGAGATGCTCTCGGTAGCTCTGAGCTAAATTACAGATCTGTAATCTGTCCTTCTAGTTAGTGCAATGATTACAGTTTCAAAGCTTTTTTTTTGTATTATGAATTAACAAAATTTTTTAAGAAAATAAATTGTTTTAAATCAATCATTTCTGTAGGACATTTTAGAAAAGTATTGATTTATACCAATCTGCAGTGTTTTTTTTTGTTTTTGTTTTTTTTGTTTTGTTTTTTTAAATTAACATCCATCAAGTGATATTTCTTACAGTTTAATCTGCAGAGACATGCAATGCCATGACAAGAGTCAGCTCATATTTGTGTTTTGTGCTAAGACTGTAACAGCATTTTATATCTATTGACTGCTTTTGCAACTGTTATTAACACCCTTTCTTAAGAATTTGACTTGGCGAGAACCTTTTAATGGTTGGATGTTGCATATAATCACTTCAGCCGGAAATGCTGTCAGAGCTCTTCACTAAGAACAGATGGTTTATAGTCCCATAGTCGTTCACTGATATCTGAAGTCTATACTGAAGTTATTTATATGACGTCTACCTGGGACAAAGGTTGGATTTTATGAAAGCAGATGCAGAAATGTATGAGTTCTATTCTGACACCTTTTTAAGGGGATAGGTTTTTTACAGAAGGTGCGAATGTGACCCCTTGCAAAATCACACAGATGCCTTTGTTTCCTCTGTGGCTTTGTAACATTTTAATTACGAACCAATTTAAATAATTATTGAGCGAATTTCAGTCCATATTGTTCAATAATGAAAACGATTTCTTCTTATATGATATTGATAAACGCTTCTATTTGATTGTAGTCAGATTACAAATTTTCCAGACATCCTCATCAGCAAAGGTCTCTTTTTGTAAAAAAAAAAAAAAAAAGTCCTTGTGCTGTCTTTGAGGCGCAGTCAGTTTTCAGGCATTTTTTTTACGGCTCTCTTTGTGCCGCTAAACCCATAAACCTGCCAAGAAACGAGATTTTAAAGGCAGAACAATTCATTTTTTTTATTTTGTCACTGTACTGGTTGGAAAAAGTGTTTCAAAATATAGGTTTTGAATGCTTTTGCTTGTGGCTCATTTCAAATATAAGAGCTGGAGTGTAGTAAAATGTGATATAATGAATGATCCTGGAATGGTTTTAGCTTTTAAAGAAAGCTCAGTCTCCTATAACAGCACAGCCCAATTATGACCCAGAGATGTATTCCTGCCTGCTTATCAACTGTTTACCAACACAACCCATTTTTATTCTTTGAAGAATGACTTTGTATCCATTTCTAGTTATGATTGATGTGGAATAATAGCACTTAGCTAGTTTTCTCTCAGGAATTTAACGAGACAGAATATACAGGCAAATATCCTCTGCCTTTTCCACAGTGCTGACCCTGGAGACTCCTCCCAAACATGCTAAACATCTCCTCACCATACACACGATTACACACTGTGTGCAAGTTCTGATGTTACAAATAGTAAAGTATTACATGACGCGCATTAGTAAACCCAGGCAGCCGGAAATGCTGTCAGAGCTCTTTTAAGAATAAATGAATCAACAATCAGTTTGACCAATCAGAACAGATCATTCATAAACATGGCTAATGACTATTACTTTTGATAGGGTGAAATGTTTGATGCGTTTATCGTTGATTTAGTCTACACCCGTGAAATGCATGAAACGCAAACAATTTCCTTTTTTTTTTTGTTTCTTTATTCTTTTCCCATTGTCCTTTGCAAAGACTCATGGGAAGATTTCACAGAATTGGTGGAACAAATGCAAATGCTTGATGAGTTCAAAGGTGCGTATCGCGGCATCACTTCCTCCTTTCACTCCCACCTCTATAGGCATCGTTCGAAAACCATACCGGCTGTATGACGAGACCTTATCAGTCATTAGCTACATTTTCTCTGAACACCTCCAGCCTGCCATCAAGCCTGCGTTCTCATCGGCCGTCTCTGCCATGCTTGTTCACTGTCTCTCATTCTGTCTTTTTTTTATTTGTTATTCTTAACTGTCTAGATCGCGCTTGTTTTTTCCTTTGTGTTTTTTTTCTCAGATTCTGCTACTCTCACCATTCTCTCTGGCTGATCTTTCCTGGCACTTGCATGGTGTTGTAGGCATTTCACACTTACACTAATTCCTTAGGGCAATGCACTACTAATTAGTTCCTGCAGGCCTGAGATGTTGGAGTTGTTTTTTTTTTTTTTTTTGTTTGTCATGATATCCTGCAACCTCATCTGACCTTTAGTACCGCAGCAGTCCCTGTCTGCTGATTCAGAGTAGCATTGATTTTTTATTTATTTATTTTTTTTTTTATCGGTCTACCCACAGATTATCAATTTTCAATAAATGAGAACTGAAAGCATTTCTTTAACATCAAACAAGTTGGGGATCAAATTCACTTTCACATTTCACAAAAACCTGTTTGTGTAATATAAGGTGAAGAGCACGTGACTCCAGCATACTGGAACGGCTATTAACGTTCAGTTTATGTTAGGAATAATAATAATATTATTATTATTATTATTATTATTATTATTATTATTAATAATAATAATGAAAACAACTTTGTTATACTCTGGTATATTGTTTTCAACTAGAGTCACGATCATATCTCTGTTACCGTTTCTGGTAATACTTTCACTGGTGTTTCTATTTAATTATCATGAAAAGCCTAGTTTTCTTCAGACACTGAATTAAAATAAAAAAATAAATAAAATCTTGCGGAAAGAAACTTACAATGCTTTACTATACCCTTTGCATAAGTGCCCTGTGATGGTAATTACTTTTTGAATTTTTTTTTTTTATCAGTGCAGGTTTTTTTATACTAGTAAAAAAAAAATCCATTAATTAAATTCATGCTTTCATCTTGTCATTTGTCTTTTTCTTTCAACAAAATGCTAATGGATTTCTTTCTTTCTTTCTTTATTTTAAGCAATAAAGTGGGTTCTTCATTAGCTTTAAATAAGTCTTGAAAAATGAACCTTCTTGGTTAGAGCTCAAATTGAGAAACTGGATTGCTGACTAAATGGCTTCAAGTTAAAGAACTATATTTGGATCTTCAGATTATGTACAGTAGGTAATATGTTTAGCAGAACGGTTGTGTTTAAGCTGGTCACTGTGTTATACATGTTAATTATGTGTTGTAGGTTAACGTAACTGGTGAATAAAAAACGAGAAGGAAAAAAGATATCTACACTGTTAAACTTTGTACCATTATAGTGTGCGGACATTCCTGTACTATTTATTGTGAGTTTTTCTTCAAGCTGAAAAGCTTGTGATCCTTTTATTTGACAGCAGTGCTTTATAATATGCCATTTGGTGTTTTTTTTTATTATTTTTTTTTTATGTGCCCTCAGATCCCAAGGACCCCATCGCTATCGAGAGGCTTAACCTGATGAACATGGCCAAGCTGAGCATTAAAGGCCTGATCGAGTCAGCGCTAAACCTGGGCCGCACACTAGACTCAGACTACGCCCCGCTGCAGCAATTCTTTGTCGTGATGGAGCACTGTCTGAAACACGGACTCAAAAGTATGCAGCGGAATTTGGTGCACAAATCAATTCAGCTGTCTTTTGTTGATTTCTATTGTCCTTATACATTTTTTTTTGTCCAAACTTTATTAAATTGAAGGCAAGAAGACGTTCCTCGGTCAGAACAAGTCGTTCTGGGGTCCTCTGGAGTTAGTGGAGAAGTTGACTCCAGAAGCTGGTGAAATCACCGCTAGTGTCAAAGATCTTCCTGGCCTTAAGTAAGCCAAGTCTGCTTATTTTCTCCCACTTTCTTTCTACTTTTTCCTCTCACAGCTCCTGGCACTGATTTAGTTATGTTTTCTTAGAACTCCTTTGGGAAGAGGCAGAGCGTGGCTGAGACTGGCCCTCATGCAGAAGAAGCTCTCGGACTACATGAAGACCATAATTAACAGAAAGGATCTTCTAAGGTGTGCAGACTTACATGTTTTTATAAGACCATTTTAACGTCAGCCTGCTTCTAATGTGTATATATTTATATATTTAAGTGAGTTCTATGAGCCCAATGCTCTGATGATGGAGGAAGAGGGAGCAGTAATTGCTGGACTGTTGGTGGGACTCAATGTCATTGATGCAAATCTGTGTATGAAGGGAGAAGACTTGGACTCTCAGGTACTTTATAATTTTACAAATGACTATTTATTTTTTACTTACTAAGGTTTTTTTTAGACATGTATGGTTTTTATCCAGAGCAAGACACTTTGACTTGGTTTCATAATAGTTAAGGATTTTGATGTTCATTCATTTTTATCAGGTGATTTTATTTTGTTTTTGATCCAGTTAGTCATGTGTTACCTTGGCAGGTTGGCGTTATAGATTTTTCTATGTATCTAAAAGATGGAGGTCACAGCAGCAAGAGCACAGAGGGGTAAGTTCTCACACACACACACACACACACACACACACACATACATATATTACACATTGTATGGATTACACAAACTCGGATCGTTCGACCGTTGCTCATTCCCTCCTGCACATTTTAAATTGTTCTATTCTAGTGACGGACAAATCACAGCAATCCTTGACCAGAAGAATTATGTCGAGGAGCTCAACAGACATTTAAGGTATAGTTACTGCTACAGTTATTACTTTGGTTTACGGTTTGTTTGGCCTTGTCTGGCTTACATTGTCTGGCCTTGTTATATCTGTATCTCCCTGGCAGTGCTTCTGTGAACAACCTTCAAGCCAAAGTGGATGCCCTTGAAAAGTCCAACACAAAACTTACAGAGGAGGTGTGTATTAATGTTTTGAAATCCAACATTGTAATCGGAATAAATATAAAATGGCTCCAGTCTGGTTTTTTGTTGTTTTTTTCCCTGGGAAGCCTGAGCGCTTTTTTTCTTAATTTTTTTTTCTCCTCTTATCTCCCATTTTCTTTCTCCCAATTTATTTATTTATTTATTTTTTGTTTAATAAAATTGTAAGTTGTGTGAATGGTAGCAGACAAGGACGCTCCAGTCTTTTCTCCCAACAATCTCTTGTCTGATTCTTACAGCTTGCAGTTGCAAACAATAGAATCATCACTTTGCAAGAGGAGGTAGAGAGGATGAAGGAGGAAAGCTCTTACCTCGTGGAATCCAATCGCAAGGTACTGATACACCACACGTCAGAGATTAAAATATCATCAGATGCCTTAAACAGAACTAAAATACAGGTATATGTGCGTTGCAGGCTTTGAGGCCAGATGGAGCTGCCGATGGCCAAGTACTTGGAGAAACCCGAAAGCAGCTTAAAGAGGAAACTCAGCTCAGACTGGTCAGTTAGATCTTAAGTGTGTGACACTCTGTCTAGAATAGGCATATCTTTATTGTAGTAATTATACCCAGTGATTAGCCCATCAGTCAGCGTTGAAATATAAACAATTACAAACATTTTGTGTAGGATGTGGAGAAAGAGCTGGAGGTGCAGATTGGGATGAGGCAGGAGATGGAGCTGTCCATGAAGATGCTGGAGAAGGACATTTGTGAGAAACACGATGCGCTGGTGGAGCTCAGACATCAGCTAGATGATTTACGCAGAATCAACCATGAGCTCTGCCACAAGTCCCAGGTACAGTATAATGACCACCAATGTGTTTAAAATGTTTTCACAGCGCCGGTGAATTGATACATTTTTTTTTTAAAAATGCATAATATAAATTATAATACAATTTCTGTCAAAAATGTGGACATTTTTGGAAAATGTGGACCTCGTCTTTTACTGTTTTTGAGTATGGAATGGCAGCTATGTTGGTTCAGTATTCCTTCCACCTGGAATAACTTTTAAGTCTTCCCTGCTCCAAAACAACCACAAATATTTAAGATTCCACCTCCAAGTTTGTGAGGCAGTCTGCTAACATCTCATAAGTTCTTCTGTAAGAGCCAGAAATGTCAGATTAAGACTCTTCTGTCCATGGAAATTTCTTCCAGTCATTCACTGTCCAATTCTTATGTGTTTTTCCTTTTACATAGTTTGTCACATATAAGTAGAATGGACATGCATGCGTTTCGTTTGTCACACACTGTAGATCTGTCTTCAGTGCGCATGTTCACATACATGATCATTTCTAAAGTAACATTTAATCGATGTTTAATGATAAATATGGAATTTTTCCTCTTTTAATAATTTAGTTACTGTTTTTGGATTATCCAGTGTTAGTTAGTTAAAAGTCAAGATAAACTTTGAGTCTTTGGAATGGAGGATTTTGTGGAATCTTTGCAACATGACCAGCTCTCTTGCAGTTGTTTCCCGACATTCGATGTACCTTCAAATTGACAAAGTATCAGTGTATTATTTTGATATAATTTTTTTAAATATAAATATATATACGTAAAAATGTACAGCCTTTTTTATACAGAACATAAAAATAGGTTTTACACACATGTTGAGGTGTGAGGTGTGTGTTTGGCTGCGTTGCAGAGCTCGGAGACCAGTTTGAAACAGAAGAATGAGATCATCAGTCGCTTTGATGAGAAAACAAACCAGATGGCAGCCACTATTAAACAGCTGGAGCACAGGTAAGAGTTCACATGCTTGAAACCCTGAAATCATAATGGAATCTGTGCCTTTTTTGTTTTTGTATCCACTAATGCACTAGGCTCAAAATACATATTATTGGATTGCTTATCTGCCCTGTTTCAAGTTCTGCACTCACCTTTTCTTGAAATAACTCCTCTCTGCTTTATGTCTCCTGTTGTTTTTGCTTCTTTTTTTTTTCCCCTTCTTTTTTTTTTTTTTGCATCCCTTCCACGACATCCTCTTATTTGTGTTCTCTTTTCAGCGAGAAAGACGTGGTCAAGCAAGCGCGAAACTTGAATTTGACTGCAGGAAAACTGCTGCAAAAGCAACAATAGATCGTTTGCAAAAACGCCTAATAATAGTTCCATCAACACATATCCTAAATTTGACTTTGCATATCATTGGAACAACTAGGGTTTTTATTTTATTGGGTTCGAGGTCTATTACGGTTGCTTTCTCTTTCCCTTATGGACGACCATGTTTCTGCTTCTACTGTGAATATCACACTCCGAGTGAGCCGGCATGGTTTTAATCTTTCCAGTCCTTTTTTTTTTTTTTTTTTTTTTTTTTTTTGTGGTTTACCAGATAATGATAGTGACCGGATAGTTTGAGAAAGCCTAAAGATTTGCTAAATACCCGACAGCTTTTTATAGTTTTTTTTTTGTTGTTGTTTTTGTTAGTTTATATGTAGGAAATGGTAACAAAATAACTCGTTTCTCGTATCTCTACAGTGTATCTCTTCGCTCTTTGAATAACCGTACTTAAGGATGTTAGAACGGAAGGCTTTGGCTATCAAAAGCTTTAACATAGTAGCAGGATCTGGTTAAACATGTACCATTAGCTCTTTGCATAACTATGTAGGTCACCTTTTTTTTTTTTCTTCTCCTGGCCAGTTTTTAACTGACACGGCGAAAGTAAAACGGACCCGGATCAGCACCTGCGTGAAGTCGAGTGTACTGAATTATGCTCCCAAGTGTAAAAATTATTATGCAATTGACTGAAGTGAATGCGTATTCCCAGGCGGAACTAGTTGCAGGTTTCACTTTGGACAGATCACGAGCCTAAATAGCATTCATGTGTAATAACTGGCTCCATCGTGGAGGTTAATGGCGAATCCGAAAGCTTTGTGGTCCTGTATTAAGTCCCAAAATAAATTCGAAAGGTTTCTGTCGATGAGGTTATTCTGTCAACTGCAATTAAATGATCAAAGTGTATGTAGACTTTAACCATCTATGTAAAATGTAGTACAGTAGCATAATAAAGATCAAATCCAACACTTTGAGATTTCTTCACTTTCTTTGCATTTCCATCCAGCCTTTTACTTTTAGATTTTTTATTTTTTGTTTTATGCTCGTTTCTGTCTCCTTTTTTATGATTGTTCATTTCAGTTGGACGTTATTGAGGTTCTCCTCCCTGTCATAGCATTTTAGTTCTCATTTTTTTTTTTACCTCATTAAGTTCATCTGGCTCAAATACAGATCTAAACAGGCAGAGAAGCAGAGGGATCTGGCTGAGGAGGCGAACAGGCTTTTCAAACAGGAGTTTGGTGACAAAATTGCAAGTCTGCAGCAGGAAGTGGAGCATTTACAAAAGCAGAGGTATGCAACATTCCTGCAGGTTGATATTATTCAAGTATTAATTGCTCCTGATTAATATACACTCTGTGGCATGACCTTTTTTTTTTGAAGGCACACGGTTCTTGGACTTCAACTAGAAATGATTGTGGCCTTAACCACACTTTTTTTTAAACCATATGAGTATGCCCATGGAGATTCTTTTTCAGCATTTTCTATTACATTTTTGCCATTTGGCACATGCCCTTATTCAAAGCGACTTACATATATCTCACACAACTGAGCAGCTATGGGGTTAAGGGCCTTGCTCAGGGACCCAGGCGCGGCAGCTTTGTATGGCAGGGATTTGAACCCACGACCTTCAGATCCGCAGTCCAATACCTTATCCACTAAGCTACCACCTCCCAGATTTATGGTTCTATCTCCTATAAAGTAAACAAACTGTAGCAAAATTTAATCCACTACAACCCTGACCAAGCAGTAACCACAAAGTGCCACACATTCTTGTTTCTTTGTAGTTCTTTTTTTTTTTGTTTGTTTGGTTTGTTTATTTGACTTTATTTTATTGCGTGTCTTCATCAACCAAAATAATCTGCTGCACACCCTTTATATCGCCCAGATACCCCATCAATCTTTTTGATTAGATTTAATCTTTTATTCACATCTGCATCTATAAGAACACCTTGTTTGTTCAATCTGAATTATATACTGTATTTGGTTAAATCCCTGTGTGTTTTTCTGGATCTGCATTATTTCCTTATACAGGGTATAAAGAGTAATTTCTCAGGTTGTCCATTAGGGGGCAACATCTAGTTGCCAAGGTCAGGTACATGGTCAATGTCAAGTCAAGAGGCTTTTCAGTTCAACACATTGTCACTCACTGTGTAAAGGGGGTGAAGTAAATGTTTGTAATATTATCTAAATGGTGCAGGACCACGATTATTTCAAGTTCATTTCCATTAGTATCAACTATTTTCTCTTCTAAAATCTTGCTACATTTTTAAGCTTAATAAAAATTCGTTTTGATGAATGCAGATTTTTTTTAAGCCACATATTTAAAGGTATTTGTGTTTTTGGGGTGCAGGAGCGGTTTGGAGCAGGAGCTGAGGAAGGAGCGAGGAAGACGAGGGAGTCAGCATTCAGACACCGTGCTGGTGAAAACTCCTCCGCACAGAGACATGCAGCAACAAGTGGAGGACATAAGAAAGGTAACTCTTGATTTCAAAGCGAGTCGGCATTTTGCAACAGCAGCATTATTTCTGTATGTAAGAAACTGTTGTTCTGGATTTATTTATTTAGGAACTGGAAACGGTCAGAAAGGAGAACGACACACTTCGAAACGTGTTGGAAGAGAAAACGAGTCTCAGTTCGAACTTGTGAGCCTTTGTTTATTTAAACAATACTAGTGATCCAAAAGTAATAAATAAATACTTATCACTCCTTGTTTTGCATTGTCTAGGTCGCTGTCACACGAAGACGAACAGGTCAGAGTTACAGTTTAATCATCCTTTGTGTCAAAACGTAACAGCATGCTACGTTAAGATTTGTTTGTGAGATTGTACACACATCTCCTGTTTGCTCATTTAGATTTTCTTTCCTTTTCAGAACCAGTCATTCAAACAAGAGCCATTTGTTTGTACAAAGTGCAACAGTTCGGAAGCACTAAGCAGTTCTAAGGTATCACTGATCATCTCTTAATGAAGATCATTAAGACTAGAATAGAGAGGAGTAAAAGTTCAATATGAATATTTAAGAAATAAACACAACAGTGGCCACATTGAGTAAAACACCAGTATAAATTCATACAGCTGTGGTCACATTTGCATTCTTGTGTACTGTATGTAACGTGCCTTATATACAACAGTGATGCCAGTTTGGATCTTCCACCAAGCAACACTGAATTAGCAGTCATTCTAGAAATGATAGTGTTTAAACAAATACATTTATCTAAACCTATAACCAGCTGGAACTACTTCCAGGGCTGCTGGTCAAAACATTCAACACATTTCAACTAATTCAATTCAAGAATCTGCCAGTGTTAATTTAGCATACGAGTAGAACAAGGAAAATGCAAATGCCCCCTTTTTTCAGGAAACTTTACATTTTTAGTTTTATATCAAATAAAAACAAACCGTATAATTAATACAAATGCAATGTTTTAAGATATGACACATCTTGAATAATTAAGATAAAGTGTGGATGATGCCACTCACAGCTTTTGTTACCCATTAGTCTTTGTGATGAATTTTCAAATATTAATTTCTACATTTTTAAATCTTGCTCTTTTTATTTACTGTACGCCCCGAGTTCTCACAGTGCTGCTATTTTTACTCTGCCATTTTAGCAGGAGTGCAAGAACTGCCGAGAAGTTTACTGCAAGAACTGCATGCTCAACGAAATCCCCCTGCCGTCCTCCATCACGCCCGAGCGCGTGTGCGACGTGTGCTACTCCGAGCTGCTGCAGCAGTACGCCTCCACCCCATCCTGAGTCGCTTCCACACTAATTTCAGTAAAACTTATTTAAAACTGGAACATGTTCGATTTAATCGAGGTTGACGTTGTAAACACCAGCAGACGTGCAGTGAGGTTTTTTTTGGTTGTTTGTTTTAAAGGGAATGTTTGTGCTACTTAATTCTTACATTTATTTGCATCAAATTCAGCATCGTGTTGTAGACGAGTGATGTCCACCAAGTGGACTTGTGCAGTACTACTATTGTTTCTGAAATCAATCATAAAGTTTTACAAATTATTTTCTTTAGTGGTTATGTATCACACAGCAAGATATCCAAAATGGTTTCTGGGGTGAGAAGGTATGCAAATGATTTTAATGATTTTAGAAATAATTTTAGTGATTATTTTTTGTACATAAGATTTTACCAGACTGGGTGCCAAAACTTTTTTTTTTTCTCAAAGCAAAATTCTGCACTTAAGCATGCAGTATCATCTCGACATATTTATCAAGGTATGAACTGTTCAAAATGAAGCTGCGTTTACACTTACAGAATGTAACGAAAACAGTTTGATACTTTGTGATATTCTCGCCTCTAAAGGCTCATTAAAGATTTATGTCAAAATTGTTTGATTGCAAAACTGCTCGAAGTACGTTTGAGTTGAGTTGTGCTTATATGTGCTGTTTAAGTGAAGAGATTATATAATAATCACGTCCTCTGCTTTACACTGTAACATGCAATGAGACTCGATCGAATTCTTTGTGATGAGTATTTACTACTTTGAAAAACAACACAGTACAATGCACTCCATAACTGAGCAGGTTTATTACAGTTCTGTCTCATATTTATCCCAAATAAATATTGCCAAAATGCTTTTTACAGATGACATCCATTCACCTAGAGAGAGAGAGAGAGAAAGCATGAGAGAGAAATATGTTATTAAGCAAGTAAGTAGTAATTAATACTTGTTGAGGCCAAAAACAAAAAGGTTAACATACCTTTTCAGTCTCCTTAATTCTTTTAGGTTTTATTTAGGTACAGCTCAATATATCTGTCCTCTGCATTGACAAGAAAAATCAATCAGTTTACACTTTTTTAAAAACAAGTTTTAAAAACAATCATCATCATCTTCCGGCTTCTGCCATTAAGGGTCGCCACAGCGAAACATCCATCTACATTCCCCTCAGTCCTCTTTCAAACCAACTACCTGCATGTCTTCCCTCACCACATCTATAAACCTCCTCCTTGGTCTTCCTCTTTGCCTCCTTACTGGTGGCTCCATCCTCAGCATTCTCCTACTGATATACCCCATGTCTCTCCTCTGCACATGTCCAAACCATCTCAATCTCACCTCTCTCACCTTGTCCCCAAAATGTCTTACATGCACGGCCCCTCTAATAAACTCAAATTTTAAACACAATACGAGTGTGTATTACAACACTGGATGTCAAAAATGCCACCTTTATATTTTTGCACAAAAGATGATGTAAAGGCCCTGCCCATGCTGCACCACACAAACGATGTAAAACGTGTGTATTTATGTCTCTCCCTGACACTGAAGCTGAAGGATCTTTTAAATGATCTGAGAGAAAATCCATAATATCCCGTGTGACTCTTACGTATATACTGCTTGTCCTTGGTCATCGCTTCCACTGCGTCCTGCCGCGTCGTGAAGTGAGCCTCTGCCTCGCCGCTAGGCCTTCCGTCGGGCCCGTACTCCAGCCGAACCTTCGCCACCCTGATAGGGTGAAAAAACTGAAGACAAAACACATGGAAAAGTGAACAGCACAACCACAGTGTTTTCAAAGGTCATTTATCAGCTGTGGAATAAGCGCATCTGGGACTGTACGCTGAGTTGCATGTTTATTGTGTGCACGTAGTGCATTTGGGAGCATGCTGGAGAATGTGCATTTCACTCTGGCATAGATGAACGATACACACCAAATGTGTGACACAGTTCCATTGGCTTCCTATAAAACGTCATTTTAAAAATTCTATATAAAATCCTTCACGCATTATAAAAGACTGAATGGTGAAAATGGCTTTCAATGCTAAACCAATTTAATACTTAAAAAGTGCAAGTTTTGTTCAAGTTGGTTCTTCATGCCATCACAATTAACTAAAACCATTGATCCTGAACAGATATCAATCTTTTTTTTACTTAATTTATGGCCTATAAAAGACTCCGATATCTCTTCGTTTTCATAACCTCCCTTTAGAGTTAATGCAACAGACTTATTTCATTTTGTTTAAATGCCTAATAAATATTTTTGGAAGGCAGGTTCACTTCAAACATGCAACTCAGTGTTCAGTTGATTTCAGAACATAGTGTCCCACTGAGAAGTTTGGAAATTTGTTTACATTTATTACGTCTCCAGCCGTGGCTTGGTACGGTAGACCCCTCATGTGTATATAATGTGCGGGAAGAGACACACTGCTGGCTGGAAAAAAAAATACAAATAAATAAAAGACAAGCCCTTCTGAATGCTCCTAAAATGTTTAAAATTGTATATTCTGTAGATTCTACACATCATCCACACACATACTGATTTGACTGAATATAAGCCGGTGTATTCTAAAACTCCCAAACATGGATTATTAAACAGGGATAAGTATGTAAATGATAAGTGAATTGAATAGATACACTGTACATCTGCTCATTTACACAATTCTTCTAAATCAGCCAATGGTGTGGCAACAGCAATGCAAATGATGCAATAACGCAAATACAAATCACACGCTTCAGCTGATCCTCACATCAGATATCAGAATATGGGGAAAGTGTGACATCAGTGGCTTTGACCATGGCATGGCTGTTTGTGTTAGACCCGCTGGACTGGGTCAAAAAATAAATAAATGCTCATCCTTCTGAGATTTTTGTGTTTATAGATTGGTGTGAAAACCAAAAGACATCCAGAGAGCCGCGTTTCTGCACGCTGGCACCTTGACATGTAAATGGATAATGGGCTTGTTTAAGATGCCAAGAAGGAAATAGTAACTCAAGCAACTACTCAATTACAACCCTAGTAAGTAGAAATAAGCATGTCGGAATCACACAACACTGTGAACCTGGAGGCAGATGAGCTAGAGTAGAACATTACACCTGACTCCAGCAATCATTTTAATACAGTCATGTCAACTTGGACCCAGAATCTCAATGAAACACCTTGGGGAATTAAGTACCATACAGAACTGAGGCTGTTCTAAGAGCAAAGCAGAACCTTCCCAGTATTAGCATGTTGACGGTTGAGTGTATATGATTATATGGTTCTATGAGCCACCCATGTTCTATTTAACAACAGAATATTAAGTATGCAAACAGTTGAAAAACAAACTTACGGTTTTGTGAGCGTAATGAAGCGACTGTAGTGTCTGCTTTCCCTCTGCCATACTGCATCTGAATCTCAGTCTTTTTGCTCGGATACACCTCGATGTACCTGTTCAGGAAAACAACGTCAAAGGATACAGTCGTGCAATAAACATCCACTAATTTATACATTTACAATTATTTTCAACTACTTCATTTTATAGTTGGATTTGTGCACAAGCGAAAGTGACACTTTATCAGGGGAATTTTGGCAATATTCCAAGTTGGAAACTTACCAGGAATTTATGGGGATTAAATAGAAATTTGGGAGAATTTATATCAACTGTATATTTGCGTGTTTGTATGTTTGTATATAGTAAACATTTTGTTTGGTCATAAGCTGACGCATGCAAGCTGATTTTAAAAAATGACATTTTTGACGATTTAATTGTTAGTATAATTTTGTTGCACAAAAGCTTACACTCAGCACAAGGGAGTTTTAAACATACATTTTTGTAATATTTATGAAATTTATGTGAATACTTAAAAAAAAAAAAAAGTGTCCTTGTTGTGTGCAGAATGTTAAGAGATTATCTGCTTTGTGTTCTAGAGGAATGCACAGAACATGTAAGGGGGCGTGGCCTCAGGAGTCCTGTAGTAAGTGTGCTGTGTTTATTCCCATCAATTTCTAAGGAAAGGTTCCAGTCCAATTTTGCACCCCTATACACTCCTAACAAATGCAGGTGTGCAACATAAAAGTGTAATAAAAGTACCATTCAATCCCAGAATCATAATTATACAGTTATTATTAAAAGGAAGTGACTGTAGTGTTTCACTGACATGCATTTTTCATTTCATCTGGTCACTTTGTAGCCCATTTAACTCTCTAGAACATTTCTGGATCCATCAATCAAGATGTACCACTACAATACCAACACTGCCCAGATGTTTGACTGGTGGATGATTCTCAGCACAGCAGTGTCACTAACATGGTATAAGTGTGGTATGAGCCAGACCTTTTCTCGCTTCAGAAACTGGAATGTATAATCCAAAGCATTGTAAAAAATTGCAGTTGTTCAGTTTCATGTAATGGCCTGACCTGCTTCCAATAACCTCTCTGTCTTTCTTAAGTGCTTCATCCGCCATCTCCTGTGTAGCGAACTGCACGAAGGCGTCACCCGAACTCCGTCCCCAGCGGTCCATCACCAGCGTGATCCCGTCTTTCACAATGTTCAGTCCTGAAACGGTCAATTGTGCAAAGTAAATCAGGTTACAAAGAAACAAATGGGACGTGTTGGAATGGTGGGATTTTGGTGAGATTCTAAACCTGAAAAAAACTGGATAATGTCCTGCTCTGTGCAGCTGAAGGGCAGACCTCGGATGCGGACCACTCCGTCTTGGCTTTCACCTGTTCCCTTCAGTATGGACTCTGCGTCTCTGTTGGTCACTTCATACACTGTAATAAAGAACATTCCATGTTATCTGCTGGACACAGAGGTGGTTAGGAGTGCTCTGGATAACTAGACTCGGTCATTATTATTAATCTTTTAAGTTTTTTTTATTCTATTCCAAATACATTATGGATTTGCTGCACCTGCCTTCCACATAGCGGGGTCCGAGGTACTGCCGGTGCATCTCCAAGGCTTTGCCGACATCTTCCTCGTCCTCCAGCTCAATAAAGGCTTGTCCTGTCGGCTTTCCGTTTTTGTGATACATAAGATGGATTCCGCTCACTCCATTGCGAATTCGACATTCTGTACCGACAAATATGTTGCTCTCATTAAAAAAAAAAAAAAAAAAACGAAGGTGTTGGTATTTGTGATTCGTTACTGAAAAACAGCAGGACGTACCGGAGAAAAATTTCAGCAGGTCTTCGGAACCGCAAGACCACGGCAGACCCTTAACGCGGACGATGAACACGTCCTTCTGTTCACCCTCTGGAGAAGGAGAGTACTCTGGAAGAGGGGGATACTCGTCTTCTTGGTGCGGCGTCTAAGAGAAACAAGGAGATGTTAATGCACCGTTTGAGTTGAGCAGAGAAAGAAATGAGCTGATGGCTGAACAAACAGAGCAACAATTCGGTGTTTCTGAGACACATTACATACTGCGTGCAATCATAGTCAGCACAGGCCACGTTCCCCGAAATATATCATCAATGAAGAGCAAAAAGATTAGGTTTATGAGCAGAGTGACAGCAAAACCTCTTTTGCCAGACGAATTCATTCCATTTTGTTGGGCAGATTGGGTTTGGATTCACAGCTTATCCCTGGAATCAGGGTGGGAATACATCCTGGATGGAGCATCAGTTCTTAACAAGGTACCTATTGAGTCATTCTGAGCCACTGATTGAGCATCATGTGCTTTGAAGGTGGGACAAAGAAAACTCCAGAAAGTCAATTTTAGAACCAAACAGCACAAAGCTATTTACTGTATTCGGATCATATTTATTAGGAAAATTCTTTTAAATTGAGTCCTGTTTTTTTCTTAACGTTTTTACACGTCCAGGAAGAAAGAGGTATGAAAATGGCTTGTACCATCCAATCAGCTACTTCAACTACTCCTTTTTTCGATCGTTTCCTGGCTCTCGCACACCACAGACGTAGTTTATGAAGCTCACAACGAAAGCAAAGCGGAAGGCAACAAGAAGTCTGTCTAATGTGGATGAGACAGAGGGAGTCAGTGATGTAAACATAGTCAGACACATTCCTGATCATCTTTCCTCTGCTGGTCTTCTATATGATGGAGGTTCAGCCTGGATCCATTCATTAGGTAACAACATTTGACTTTTTTTTATAATCAATATATTATTATGATGTGAGGTCCAGTTACAAGCGAGACAATAAAACAGGTAGTAGGTATGACTACTTTTGACTTAAGTTATGTCAGAACCCAAACTTCTTTACCTGAGTGAAGAAGTGACGTCAGTACTTTTACTTTAACCAGAGTCTTTTAAACCATCTGTATCTTTACTTCCTTCAGTAAATCAGTGATGGCAAAAGTACACATTTCTATTATTAGCTTTCATTAATGACGTTATGATTCTTAGAGCATCATAATGATGCAGAGTGGACGTTAAAGAGGGGAGCAGGACACTCAGTGGACATGATGTCTAGTAGGACACTGTGTTGAACCCGTGTGCACGCGCTTACCTGTGCAGAACACAGGGCTCTGTGCGACGCGCTCCAGCTGAACGTAGACTTCGCAAGATTCACAGCCCGGGCGTGTTGTGAATAAGAACCAGCTGAAAGGCTTCGGTTTGTCTCGAGCAACTTCGCAACACAGGACAAGCTTCTTCTACTTCTTCCTCCACCCAAAGTGCGCACGAGCGCGGAAACCAACACTGTCCTTCCGTACGCAGCCATTCCAGTTAGCTGATAAAGCAAACACACCCTCTGATTATAGCAAATAATAATTATAATATAATAAAACACTACCACTGACTAACACATGCTGCTCTGAGACAGTCACGTTGACCTGCCCCGGCAGAGGACACGCTGATGCGTGATGCGTGACGTCAAACACAGGAAATGATGGTCGGGTCGTCACGTGTTCAAAATAAAAGTCCGTTTGGGCAGATTGGGCAGATTGGTAAAAGTCCTACAGCTTTATTCATTTATGATCTACGTTAATTCATTTATGATCAATCTGCCCAATCTGCCCAAACCCAATCTGCCCAACAAGTTCAGATGTAACTTCGAGGCAATATAAATGTAGCTAAATGTAACTAAATGTAATGTAAAAATATATGCAACTACTCCTTAATGTTAAATAACTCTGGATTTATATTATTCAAATTACAAATATTACATATATATTTGCATTAATGTAAAAAGAAATGTTTGCTTGTTGCTCTGTTGTAACATAAATCCTGCCGACGTAGATTGTACACTCATACATTTTTGTCTTCCTGGACATTTTGGGATCATTGTTTGTATTTCTCAATTCGAAAAATGACAGCTGTGGAAACACTGCAATCTAGTGGTGGGATGCCGTCACTTAACGGGTAGCATGCTCGGCATGAATTATGGGAAATGTAGTTTCCCATAATGCACCCTTTCGACTTATTTATTATAAGATAATCAGACCTTTTCAGCCCTCACGGGCCACATAAAATAACGTGGCGGGCCACATTTAGGCCTTGAGTTTGACACATATAATCTACGACATCCTGTTTGACCTGCTGCACAACGTTTCATAGTCATAATGCAAAAATAATTCAGGAATAACACGACTTGATTGTGCAGTTTGACATAAATAAGGGTGGAGTGTGTGTGATGCGACAGGACGAGCGCCCCTCAAGCTGTGTACGTGTACGCATGCCTGACTATTCATTTTTAATTAAAACCTGGGGACTACTGGTGAAAAGTGACAAAGACAGCAGCTGTAGCTGCATGTGGGCGTGTCCAGTGATGCCACAACATTGTAAAAACGTCACATGTTATGCAAATATGGAGCCATTTGGTGCCGTGACCTCCAGTGAGATTGAAAATTGAGTGCACATGATCTGGCTTCTGATTTGTTCAATGCTATTGGCATTATAATCAAAGTAGGAATACTTTCTGGAGACCGCGTGTATCCCTGCATTTGTAAATGTAACATAACGTCTTATAAGATCATAGATGGCCCAAACTAGGGCTCGAGGGTTAAAGTTGACCTGTGGTGACCTTTGATTTGGTCTGCCATGCTACTATTTGGTAGATTTGGTGCATTTGTAGTAAGGTATCTGCACATTGCGGTGTATCTGTACTATGTCAGGATTATGAATATATGTTCTAATCTTTTTTTTTTATTCTATTATTTATTTATTTTTTTTAATGAATATGTATTTAATTATACCCAGTAGTCTATTAATTCGTATTTCATAACTATTATTTTGGTTATGAGATTCCTGGAGTGTATGTTTAGGTTTAGGGTTTAGGTATCGAGATCCTATTCAATTATATTTCAGCCATTACATCACATGTTGTCAGGCTCAAAGAAATTTGCCATCGTCATACTTGTCTCCAAATGTTTTTTTCTTTTCGCACTACAACACTTTAACCTCGTGACCGTCACTTTAACTGTGGATTTGCACAGCACAGTGCACTTTATACCACACCACACCGCACACGGTCACTTTAGACCACAATTCACAGAAAAAAATGCATGGAAAATCTGGGGCCATTTTATGACTAATATTGATGCTTCTTCTAGAGAAGATGTAAGCGGGCAGTGCAGTTGTTGCTACGGTAAAAGGAGACTGTTAAATTGTGGGGTTTTTTTTGTTATAACATTCATTCTCACTGCATGGGATGCCTCTCTGTAATGCATCACGCCGGTATACTGCTTTTCTGTATAATATTGATCATTTCTATAGCTGTGATGTCATGATGGTCATGATGGCAATGATGCAGGCACCTCACTGAAGGCCTAGGTGTGAAATTCGTGGCCCTCCATGCATTGAAAATCAAGTTGTTCAGTTGATGTGGTCATCTGCTCCAGTAGCCCATCTGCCTAGTTATATAGACTAGTAATATATTATGCATTCTAACTTAATTTTGATCAGCTTCCCAGGCTTATTTCTAACCATCATTATTTTATGTTTTCACACATGGTTGCAATTTCACTTTCATTATACAGAAAAGTTTTTATTTACTATGGTGTCTGGTTCTAAAATTGAGATAAGGAAAAAATATTTTTTTAGAAATATATGGATAAGAGTCACATTTCTATTCTTAGTTTGTTAATATTATAGGTAGTTTCTATATACACAAATGTAAATGGTCAGAAAGGATGCCCAATATCTCTCAATTAAAGGCTGAATTAAATTTGTATTTTTAATCTTTACAAGGACTTTTAAGCCAGAAAGCTATCAGAACTTTGGGAATACTCAAAGATCTAAATTCCCCCTTTTAGTTGAAACCTCCATTTTATCCTTTTTTAATTAAAAATGTCAGTATTATAATCAGGATATTTCATAATGATATGAATGTAAATTCGTTTTTTTTTGTTTTGTTTTGTTTTGGGAGAAAAACAATCTCTGGATCACGTCGCACGTGTTCTCGCGGGAACCCGGCGCTCGACGACAATTTGAGTACTCTCGGAATCACGTCGCACGTGTTCTCGCGAGAACCCGCCGCTCGACGAGACTTTGAGGAGCGAGGAGAAGTTTTGTTGTACAGAAACAGCGAAGTGTCGGCCGAGTAGTGTCCTCGTCTGTGTCCCTGTCCGTTTCCCTGAGCCTTAGCGCGTTATTCATCCGCACACGATTGTTTCAGCAATTGAATAAGTGGATAAACTCTCCAATAGAGATGAGCTTTCTATTGTAAGTATAAAATATTAAATTCCCTCGGTGTAGTAATGATGATGTAGCTGGGAAGCTAAGCTGGCTAGCGACATTAGTTTAGCTTTGGATGTGCTCAACTACAATATTATCATACCCTGTAATAAACTACAATATTATTGTTTACATACTGTTAATTACAGCTGTATCATAAACTATTCGGTTATAATACCTGTTCGGTGAAGTTTGCTAAAGCTAGTCACCGGGCTAGTAGCTAGTTAGGTTGTGCAAATAGGTTCTTATTTTCCATGTATGTAAATTTGCATAACCTTAAAAATAAGTATAACGCGTTGCCTTTTGAATGATAAACATTGCAGCTTTAAGCATGGAAACTAATACTGTTTATTCTGTAAATATTTTCTAATCAGTTTATTTTTGTGCGTTAATCATACTTTCATTTTGGCCGAATCCCAAATGTGTGTCCACTCCCTTGACATGCACCCTCTTCACACGGCCTGTCAGCACGAGTCCTACACCCTCAGAAGTGCACTACGTGTCACAACAAAGCTATTTGACATTCGTTAGGTGTCTGGAGATGTTGGATTTATTGCGTGTATTCTGGTTTAAGTAGTAAAAGTAGAGATGTGTTTATTCTCAGCTTGTATGTTTTTGGTAAATGAAAGAGAGAGACTTCACTGCTGCATGAAATAGGATTAGGATTTAAATATATTTTAAAGGGAATATTAAAAGGCTGAGGAAAGCTGAGGGAGTCTCATGTGCTTGTCTGAGTGAATCTGCCTGTTAGAGGATGGAACAGGGGTCAGATGATGTCTGTTGGCTGATTTCTTAAAATAACTTGTTTGGAACTAATAATTGGGTGTTTAGGGTAAAGCGAAGGGTAAAGCTTCGAACACTGATAAGAATAGACTCTGAATTAGAAATTTGACTTCTTACAATTAGATTTATTTCTATTAAGACCGGCCCCACTGGCATGTGGTTGACGTAAAAGTGCTGATAGTGTCAGAATTGAGTTTCAAGAACTTTCGTGTAAAGGGCATTCGTCTGAAGGTGTTACTGTGTACAACAGTTAAGCAGAGCAGATGTTTGATTGCGAGTTGAGATTGGTGGTTTTGGAATGTATAGTGTGACGCACTCGCCAGCGACTGCTTTAGTGTCACTGCGACCAAAGATTAACAAGAGCGTTTCAGAAGTGTCTGAATATTTTACTTAAAACCATTAAAAAATATGCATCAACTGATCGGTGGAAGGGTAATGTACAACACGTTGGACAGCTATAGGTTACTATGATATTTCTTCCCCTTTGAGAAACTAGTTTTATTCTGTTGATACTTTTGAAAAGGTTTTGAATCAAATATTTGAATTTAGTTTCTAAGGTTTTTAGAAATTTTTTTAATCTTAAACATATTTAATTTAATATTTGTATAACTTAACCTGGCTTTCATCATAAATACAGAAGCTATAGAAGCTGGCATGGCGTTAAGAATAAATAAATAAACACGTTAGTGATGACAGCAAAACATCAAAAGAATCATGAGTTTTATCACAGTTATATCATGTACAAAATTTTGAAGGAAAGATATTATGTAGACAAAAGCTTGTAAACACCTGACTAGGATTTTTTGTGCTTTTTGAACGTCCTATTTCACATTAATTCCTGATCTGCTTTTATAATAATCTCCATTGTTCAGGGAAGATGTTCCACTAGATTTTGGAGTGTGCTTAAGGAGATTTGTCCTGGGGTGCAGTCAGGGTTCCAGGTCATTCCGTCTTCAGTAGGGTTGAGGTCAGAGCGCTGTAGCTGGCCACTCAAGATCTTCCACAACAACCCATATAAACCATATGTTCATGAATCTGGCTTTGTGCACAGTGGCATTGTCATGCTGGAACTGGTTTGGTTCTCTTAGTTCAATGCTTTTGCATCTACAGACCTCAAACAATTGTGTGCCTTCAACTTTGTGGTAACAGCTCGAGGAAGAACCATGAGTGGTTAGTCAATTGTCGCAATACTTTTTTTTTCCATACAGATGATTAAAAAATAATAATAATAAAATTCTCACTTTTGAGAATATTGCTGTTGCTGGTTTTCTGTACAAGCCCAGATCGCTGTGATTGATGCTCTAAGCAGAATGTGATGCTTTACTACATGCTGTAACAAGTAATAATCCTGAACGGGTGTAAAACCAGATTAACAGGCAGTCTGTCATCTAAAATTGTTCAGAGAAGAACATGTAACTCTATTACTATTATTGTAATGATGATAGCTTTTAAAAGTTCTCCATTTAAAATCAAACATCGTCAGCTTTTTTTTTTTTTTTAAACAATAAATCGGGACTAAAAGGTGCACATTTTGTTATGCGTTGTGACCTTGAGTGTGTGAGAGGCAGCATATGTATGGTTGTTCTTGTTAAAGGTCAGCAGTTTCCACCGTCTCTGTATTAGCCTTATTTTTCCATCAGACAGCTTTGGTTTCATAGAAGCTGCAGTTCCTCTATCCTCCCTTGCACATTGTGCTGCAGCACGAATTACTACAGCTAAATCAGTTAGGATTATCTCAGCATAAGCTTTCGTATACAGGCATGCAATTTGTTCATCGTAGACAGCAGTCACTTGACCTGAGGAAATGTGGTACGCATGAGGCTTTTAATTAAAGAACAGTGAACCACTATCAGTTCAAATTCCCATGGAATCAGACTTGATCCGTTGTCCAGCAAGCAGCCAAACACCATCACCATCTACTATTATTCATAGACACCAGACATGTGTTCTGACTGGCTGAGGAACCACTGTACTGTCAATACTGTGACACTACCTGGACAGAAAAACAGACTTAGTCTTAAGACTCTAAAATATATATATCTATCTAATATATATATATATATATATATATATATATATATATATATATATATATATATATATATATATATATATATATATAATATTTTTTTTATTATTAATTTTTTTTTTTATATGATTGATCCAAAGAAGTGCTACAATTTTTGTCAGTAAGTTGTTTTAATATTTGATAAATATTTGTATTAGCCATTAAGTAGCGAAATACTAAATTGATGTCAAAGTGAACTTTATTGTCATTCAGACAGGGAGCAATGTGCAAAGCAGAACGAAATCGCTCCATGTGCAGATTAACATACAGTCAGTAGGCAAGATGGGTAACAAATGGACAGCATGACAGACAGTAGACAATACACATAGATAACACAATAGACACAAAAGAAAAAAAAGGGTTTAAGTATTGAACAGTCCGTACAGGCATCGAGGCTTATTTTGAATTAATTAATTTACTTAATTTAAATTATAATAGGTATGGCAATAAAACCAAAATCAAAGACCATTATTTATAGCTTCCTGTACTGAAACGTACCTCCAATTAAAAAAATGGTGAACCAGCCAGACAGATTGTGTACATCTGAGCAGCTGTATATAACGTTCTTATGTGCATCGTAGGGCATAACCAGTGTTCTGTAGCTGAACGATTCTCATAGTGAGTCTGTGAAACATAGCCAATGGTTTGGTCAAACTGTTTAAAGTTATTAAAAATTTTTATTTCCTCTGTTAAATTGAACGGATTAAATCCAAATCTCAATCACTCAAAAACAATCTGGTGTGTAAATCGTCACTTTGTCAGTTTAGATCAGTGTAAAGTTCGGGAATTAAACACTTCATTGCTCCAGTTAGTAGGCTTGTTTCTTGTTTCTGAGTTTGTTGCTTATGACAATATGGCACAATGTGCAGAAATGTAGCGATCCACAGCACAGTGTACTCGGTATAATAAATAGTGGGAGTCATTGACGCGTTTCAGTACTTTTTTTTTCTCACCCCCACTGATTTCACCTCACCACTCAGGGGGAAATTCCTCTCACAGTTTTTGGAAAGATTATTTCAAAGCGTTATTAGCTCAAATTCAGAAAGATAATTTGCAGTCTTTTTTTTCCCTCCTGCCTCTCCCACCTTTTCTTTCATCTCTCTTGTGTACATTGGTGAATGGTATAAATTTAGTTTGTGACTTATGGTGAATTGTTTTATGTTGAAATCAGGTAATTTATTAATACAAATATAATGATTAATTCTAAAATTAAGTAAAAATATACCTCAAATACTGTACAGTGTGTGGTATATTTACCCGAGACAAAGAGCACGCCGTGTTGTTTACGAAAGCGCAAAAACTGCTGCAAATCTTCATAGTGAATTGTTTGTTATTGGGTTTAATGCTGAATGAAGGTTATTTACTGATTTAAAATATAATTATTAATAATAAAATGAATGTGCTATTTCTACGAATTTACACAAAATTCATCATGCTATATTCCTTCTTTGTTTTCTTTGTGTGTGTTTAGAGTGTGAGAGGATGATTTATGACAAACAATTAACAAAAAAAAAAAGCATTTTTAGGGGTGGCGTCCAAAACACGTAATATATGGCACGTAACTACCGCGACTGTATTAACGATATTTTAGAGTTTGCGTCGAATATTTTGCACTCTGTCTTCTGTTTTGTAACATTCGGTTGGCCGTATACTGAAACCGATGTGTGTCAACAAAGTGGCCAGTCTGTGTAGGTGCAAAATATATGCCATTCGAGGCAGAGAATGTGCAGGACATTATGTTATTGACAATGCATTAATAGAAAGACACCTGATAAGAAAAGGTCAACAGAGGATCATGTGCTCATGCTGATCGATTGAGACAGAGAAGTACCCGGTTCCAAACTAGGGAAACATTTTGACTATTGTTCAGCAGATTTCAACATGCGCTTTAGCATGTGATGAACAACTTCAGCACTTCTTACTTTAGTCTCTTTTTTTTTTTATTTTGTGTATGTTGTTGCCGCCTGTAACGTTCACTTTACGCACCTACGCACTGGCAGACACAGAAATGTAAACCAGGTCTAACGTCTATCAAAATAACAATGAGTCACTTGACGTTGCCACTGAAAGGTGTTGTCTTTAGAAGCCAGGCCCAGGGGAAGGAGCAGTGCGTAACATCAGCAGTGTTCAGGACTGGACCGAATGACAAGTGGAAGTCGCTCAATTTACATTTACGTCATTTACATTGACGTTTAACATTTGCCCTTATCCCGAGCAACGCGCAGAAGTACTTTGTAGTCTATTTAAACACGTTCTCGTAATAGGCTCCATGATAAAGCTTTGTATTGAGAAGGTTAGTACAGCATGGAGGGAAAACACAAGATTTTTATGGCTGACATACTGGAAGATGTTTTTCTTTATGCTGCTTGTAATGGTTTATTCTGTTTTTAGTTAGAAGTTAGTGAGAGTTAGAAAGTCGCATGCTGTTCTGTAAATCTATACTTGGACGGAATAACAGACGTCGGTATTTCAGGCTTTAAAGACGGATTTGTTTTGGCTCTCTCGCCGATTTTTTTTTCTTCTTGATATTTATATTTGATGAGTCATTGTTCAAGCACGTCCTTCCCCATCTTCCTTCCTGTTGTTTGCTTCTCATTATTTTAAAATTAGATGCGACACCTGACTTTTCCAGCTTTATCTGGTTCTTCCTGTCATGAACTCCATGAAGATGTTTATGTGGGTTGGAGCAGAGGATCTTGAGTGGACTGCTATAGAGCCCTTTTGAGCACCTTTGGGATGAATTGGAACGCTGACTGCACCCTGATGCCCTTGTGGCTGTATGAGCACAAATTTCCAAAACTACACTTGAGTGTAGTGGAACGTCTTGTCCGAAGAGGATATTACATCAACAAATGCGGACGAAACGTGGACGTTCAAAAAGCATCTTATGATAAAAATCTTAAGGTCAGGTGTCCACAAACCTTTGCCCATATGTTTGTGTACTGACTTTTCTCCACCCTTCTGAACATCTAGCAGTTTTCTTGTTAATTGGGTTCCCCTCTTCACTCTTATTGCAGATGTAATTTACATTTGTTGCTTTTGCCAATGTGGCTTTGAAATATTTTACATGATAGTCTTCATTTGTAACAGTTGAAATTCTTCTTCTTCTTCTTTTTTTTTTTTTAAGCATTTGTTAGGTTCTGTGTTCTGAAGTGCTGTTTAATTATTTTTTACAGTTTCAGTATGGGAGATTAAATTAAGAGCTGCACTTGGGGCAATTCGATTTTGCATCCTCATATAAACGTTTTGCTTTTGAGGAACTTGTCGAAGGTTTTCTCTATTCAGAAGCTCGCCCACAATCTAATTTGTTTATTGGCCAACATTGTAGCTTTGTATGTGAAATGGAACTTGCGTGTGACAAATGTTCTTTAAACATATTTCCTACATTTTTTTTTGCATGTTCCTCCACAGCGGGAGTCGTTCGTCAAAGACTTTTAAGCCGAAAAAGAACATTCCCGAGGGCTCGCACCAGTATGAGCTGCTGAAACATGCCGAGGCGACGCTGGGTAGCGGCAACCTGCGCATGGCTGTTATGCTCCCAGATGGTGAAGACCTCAATGAATGGGTGGCAGTAAACAGTAAGCTTTAAGATTGCATTATGATCTTGTGTGTGTATGTATTAAATAAACACCGAGTTTTTGTTAAAGAGAAATGTATTTCTGGTGTATCTGAAGTCTTTGGCATCAGCACTTCTGTAACAGTAGGTTTTTCACTTTGGGAGCGTCTGAAGTTGTAGTTCAGTGGTTTAGACATTGGACTTCTAAATGAAGGGTCATGAACCCTATTGAAAAGCAACAATTTAATTGTATGAAGGAGATAATCGTCAGTCTGAAGAAGGGCATCTGCAAAATGGCATAATGTGATAACCGTTGAAAGCATTAAAATTACAGGCCGAACGATCGGGCAGCCAAATTATCGGGCAGATTTTTGTTGCATTTTTTTAATTAATTGGTATCGGCCGATTGTGCTGCATATTAGGCCGATTATTAGGCAGGCGCTTCTCACACAGCAAAACCACGCGCACACGTTCTGCGCTTGCGTGAGAGACAATACTTTTCTATACCAGCAGGTGGCAGTAGTCTGTATTTAGTTTTCAAACAGAAACCTGGAGAACTGTAAATATATAAAGCAGGCAGCGTTTCCACCTGCCGCGATCATTACTAATGGATTTGTGTACACTAATTTTCAAAGACAAGAGCAAGAATGACAGCAAGCCAATTCCCTTTTTTTTGTTTTTCTCGTGTGCTAATTCGCTAAGAGAAATAGCTAATCTGAGTTCTTTTCCTCGACTATTAACTCCGCCGCTGCTCGACATGCAGAATCGCCAAAAAACAGCTGATACCATCCGACTCGAGCAAACGGTGTGGAAAAAAACTAAAGCCAACCGACACTCAAAAAGCACTTAGCATTCCCCAATGGCCGACCGTCATTCATTCTTAATCAAACCATATATAGTTTATTGGTTGAATATAATGCTGCTTTTGGAGAGAGAATGAGAATAACCAGTCAGTATTTGGTGTGGCCACTATTTGCCTCACGCAGTGCAACACATCATTTTTGCATAGAAATGATCAGGTTGTTAATTGTGGCCTGTGGAATGTTGGTCCACTCCTCTTCAACGACTGACGGAAGTTGCTGGATATTGGCAGGAACTGGAACACGCTGTCGTATACGCCGATGAGGACGACGAGCATGCAGATGAGCTTCCCTGAGAAGTTTCCTGACAGTTTGAGCAGAAATTCCTTGGTTATGCAAACGCATTGTTGCAGCAGCAGTCCGGGTGGCTGGTCTCAGACAATCTTGGAGGTGAAGATGCTGGATGTGGGGGTCCTGGGCTGGTGTGGTAACACGTGGTCTGCGGTTGTGAGGCTGATTGGATGTACTGCCAAATTCTCTGAAACGTCTTTGGAGATGATTTTATTATAATTTTGTTCAGTATATTAACTATTAGAATTAATGAGATGGAGGGCGGGAAAAAGAAAATCGGACAAAAGAAATCGCCATCATATATATCAGCCATCGGCTGCCGTGATTTCAAAATATCGGTCAACCTTTAATTAAAATGGTAATAAATGCCAAATTGATGTGGTATAAGAGCAATTACACAGTGTAATAATCAACCATTTGAAGCAGGTATAGTCACCTCAAAGTGAAACTTGTTAGCCATGTGTCTGTTCTTTCTTGTATACAAAGTGTAGAGATGGATAAAGTAAGATAAGATATACCTTTATTCGTCCCACAGTGGGGAAATTTCTTTTGTTACAGCAGCAAAAAAAAGAAATAAAAATAAATGCAAATATATATAAAGAATATACACATACTATAATATACAGTATATACACAGTACAATGTATAAATACAATAAGAGAAGAAAAAAGTACGCATTGCAGGTAGTATTTCACACAGGTGGTATTGCACGTATTGCAGGAAATTATTGCACATATTGCAGATAATATTGCACATATTGTATATTTTTGCACAGGTAATTATTGCACATATTGCAGGTAATATTTCATGTTGCGTGTATTATTGCACACAGGTAATGCTATTGCACAGCTAAAAAGTAATAAGTGTGTTGTATTTTGGTGACTGGTTTTACTGGGAGCAGCTTTGATTGTAAAGTCTAATAGCAGCAGGAAGAAAAGACCTTCTATAGCGCTCCTTCAGACACTTAGGGTGTTACAGTCTGTCACTGAAGGAGCTGCTCAACGATGTAATAGTTACATACAGGGGGTGAGAGGTGTTCTCCAGCAATGATGATAGTTTTGCTACCATCCTCCTTTCTCCCACCTCCTGTACAGTGTCCAGGGGAATCCCCAGGACTGAGCTGGCCTTCCTGATCACTTTATCCAGTCTCTTCCTGTCTGCAGTAGAGATGCTGCTGCCCCAGCAGACCACACCTTAAAAAATGGCTAAGCCACCACAGAGTCAAAAAAGGTCTTCAGTAGCTCTCCTTGCACTCCAAAAGACCTTAGTCTCCTCAGCAGAAAGAGTCTGCTCTGCCTCTTTCTTGTAAATTGCCTCAGTGTTGTCTGTCCAGTCCAGTTTGTTGTTTAGGTGAACACCCAGGTATTTGTAAGAGTCAGTGGATTAGTGGATCAGTAAGCATGCATATTGTCATTCAATTCAATTAATTTTTAATTGTATAGCGCTTTTAACAATAAACATTGTTTTAAAGCAGCTTTACACAGATAATTGAGTGATAAAAAATGAATATGTTCTTTATAAGTAAGTTTGTCCCTGATGAGCGAGCCTGAGCCTGTGGCGACTGTGGCAAGAAAAAACTCCCCGAGATGGCAAAGGAAGAAGCCTTGAGAGAAACCAGACAATGACCAGACAGGTCATTGCATCTTGAAATACTAAAAGTTATTATAGAATCTAATTTTCCCCACGCTACAGCTGTGGTCCCCTAATAGTAGTACAGTGTTTAACACATGTAATATTAATATGCTGGATTAAGTCTTTACTCTTCTATTCATGCCACTGAAAGGATTCCCTAATAAGGTTCTTGGTGAGACTAAGAAATGTATCCCAGACTTTGTATTGCACTATAAACTCTGATCGGTTTAGGAATTGTAGCTCTACACCCTTAATTTGTTTCCAGTGCACTGCACATTTGATATAACGATTAGACCCAACGCCTGGCCCCTAGTGCTGCTGCATCTTACTGCAGCTTTTTAATAGCAGAGACACGGCAGTGTTAAGTGAACGACTGTAAGTGATAGCCTGAGGGAAGGGTGGGTTTGTGGTTGCAGGTGCTAACTTGAGATGATTGAAGTGTTTGATTTCATCTAATTACAGAAGAACAAGAAAGCATGGGTGTGGCCTTTACTCCTAAGCCTAGCTAGAGAAAATGAGACGTGCAGGTAGTCGGTGATTGTCCATCTCATTGCTGTAAGGGATACCTTTACTATAGCTTTGTGTTGAAATGCAGACAGGTTTGTTTCCATAGGCCCAATAACGTGTCTTGACGAGTGTATTGAAGTATTTCAAATTAAACAAGTTGCATTTAAGTTTGCTCTTAACCCTGATTGGTTAGACTGTTGAATTTTCTTTTTTTTCCACAAGAATGATATTCACATAAATCCGAGACGAATAATAAGAGGAATAAATATGATATTTTACAAATAAAAACAATCATGGTAGTCTTATTATTGATAATTTTCTTCTAACAGCACATCGTGTTTTAGGCCTGAATCATTTTGCATACAAATTTGTATCTTCAACAGAATTTCAGATCGAAGGTCAAAAGCCTTGTCGACTTTTTTATTTTTCTTCAGTTATTGCACTGTTATATTAATTCTGATGTATGCATGTAATTGTAAATGATGGACTTGTTTGTGTTGAAGTTTTTAATACTTGACTGTGTTTGCCTCTAGCTGTGGACTTCTTTAATCAAATCAACATGCTGTATGGGACCATCACTGATTTCTGCACTGAAGAAAGCTGCCCTCTCATGTCTGCTGGCCCAAAGTAAGACCTAGTTGTTGTTTGTTTTTTTATTTCTGTGGGAGACAAATTGTGTAGTAAGTGATACTTTTCTTTTTTTTCTTTTGTAAAAAAAACTTTATCATCATCTCTTCAGGTATGAATACCACTGGGCTGATGGGACCAACATTAAAAAGCCAATCAAATGCTCTGCTCCAAAGTACATTGATTACCTGATGACATGGGTTCAGGACCAGCTTGATGATGAAACACTTTTCCCTTCAAAAATAGGTGAGGTTTCTTATTTCATTTTAAAATGATTCACTAGACAGTGACTGCTGAGCCTGAATTGAATGTAATGTAATGTTTCATGAAATAAGAATATTATTTTTTTTATGTGTGTTTTACTGTGGAATGATATTGAAAGCTTTCTTCTACAGCAGACCGAAAACAAGGTATACACTGAATTTATTGAGTCAGTCACTTGCATTGCAAAAGAGCAATTCATCCAATACATTTCAGCGGTTCAAAAGCTCTCTAGAGAAATGGGAGACAATGAGGGGCTGGGCTTATTTCCATAACAGCCAGTTGCATTTACTAAACAGCAAATTTGCCTTGTCAAAGTGAATGAATGCTCCGTCTCCCTTTCTTAAAAGCAAGACATGGTAAGGAAAGGGAATAAAGTGTGGGAAGAATAGCAGCCACAACCACAGACATCTCATGTTTTTCTCTTGCTGCCAATGTAGATTGAGAACAGCAGGATTTAGGTTTGTTGGGTAGAGATTTAAGCGAGATGATGGGTGTTGAATCATATACACACTTCATATCCGTGTGCAATGAGACCTCAGTATTCATTAAATATTCTCCAGCAGCTTTGTTTTTAAGCATTAGGGGTGTTAACGGTACACAAAATTCACAATTCGGTTCAATTTCGGTGCGGTTAGGGGGAAGAAATACAAAACGACAAGCAATTTCAACGCTTGTGAACATAAGCGGTTTACATTTTGAAAACATTTTGAAATAAAAATGCCTGCTTGGTTAAATAATATCTAAAAAAAAATATATATAAAATGGGTTACATGTAATGAATGCATTACACTTTTTTATTATATAAAATTATTATACTGAATAAATTGGCACAAATGAAATTAATTTAATAAAACTTAATCAATAAAAAACAGTAATTAAATACTTCACATTTGCTAGACCCCATTGGGGGGGGGGGGTGTTTTTTTTACATTTAATATTTAATTTTCTAAAGATATGTTTACTTAACTGTGCTACTTATTTCAGCAGACTTTAACAAACGTATTCATTCACTCCCTCGATATGTGAAATTGTCTGGATTATTTATATATATATATATATATATATATATGTGTGTGTGTGTGTGTGTATGTGTATGTGTATGTGTGTGTGTGTGTGTGTGTGTGTGTGTGTGTGTGTGTGTGTGTGTGTGTGTGTGTGTGTGTTTTTGTGTGTTTTTATTTTCATTTATTTTATTTATTTTTTATACCCCTGGCGTTGTTGTGTGTCTTTAGAGAATATTTAATAATAAATTTTTTTTAAAAGTTTAAAGTGCGAGACAGAGACCAAAACAAACTTGCGGTCCACCACTTAATACGTTCCTGAGGAAACAAATTTGGATGTTCTGCACATAAAAAGGACTGCATTCGGTACATGCGTACGGAACCAAAAGCCCTGTACCCAAAAATTTCAGCACGAATACGTATACTGCTTGCTCCCCTATTAAGCATATCCTGTTAATCTCATGTACCACAGCGCTGTAGAATATACTCACACTGTGCTGTTTTCTGCATCTTAATTCAAAAGGAGGGACTGGTGAGGGAATGACTCTTGGAATAAGTATATGGACAAAAGTATTGGGAGAACAATTTGGTCCCGCAAGCTTGGAGACGCACAATTGTATAGGATGTTTTCGGATGCTGCGGTAGCATTAACTTTTCCCTTCCCTTCAACTAGAAGACCCAAACCTGTTTTAGCATGACAACGCCCCTGTGCACAAAGTGAGCATGCAGATACGGTGTACATGGTTTGGAGTGAAAGATCTTGAGTGGCCTGCTATAGAGCTCTGACCTCATCCATATTAAAACATTTTGGGATGAATTGGAATGCTGACGGCACCCCAGTCCTCCTCTTCACCCTACAGCAGTACCTGACTTTACTAACACCCTTGTGTGTAAATGATCACGGAGCTCTACAAACGCACTCCAAAATCTAGTGGTACTTCTTCCCAGAAGAGTGGAGATTATTATAAAGGCTAAATGTGGAATGGGATGTTTCAAAAACAAATATAATAGTCAGATGTCCATAAAGTGCAGCTGTTGTAAGTGATAACAGATAACTAACTTTGAAGTTTGAAACATGAGAGAGTAAATGGTGGCTGTAGGACGAATCATTAATTTCCTGGTTGTGGATGAATGGCATCTTGAGTGGAAGTTTGGACTTTGCATGCAAAAAAACCTGGATGTGGTTACAAGCACGAGCCATGCAGCATATATAAATAAAGAAATAAATTAAAGAAACGATTCATTGTTGTTTTTATAAATAAATAACACATCAGGTAACTCACTGTGGTGTTATAGGACCAAAACATTCTAATCTGTGATTCAATTTATCCTATAACTATTTATTCAATTTTATTATAGCAGACGTGTTGTGTGGTTTTTTTTATTATTTTTTATATGACCAGTTCTGAGATGGTTGAATGATGATAATATAAAAAATGTTTGTGTTTTGATCCCAGGCGTCCCTTTCCCTAAGAACTTCATGTCCGTGGCAAAGACTATCCTGAAGCGACTGTTTCGTGTCTATGCTCACATTTACCACCAGCACTTCGACTCGGTCATCCAGCTGCAAGAGGAGGCCCATCTCAACACCTCCTTCAAACACTTCATCTTCTTTGTTCAGGTGTGTCTGTGTGTTTGTTTATTTTTTATACACCATTGAAAGCGAATGAAAGTGAAAGCATTTCACCATTTTTTTTGTGAGGTCTCCATTTTCCCATGCTGTCCTCTTACAGTTTAGTTGTTATATTTATTAACAATTACCAATACTTATTGATTTCATATCTGTCACTATTTACTATATTATATTTACTATCTCAGAATTATTGTTTTATTCATATTCATATTATGTATTTTTTTTTTTTTTTTTTTTTTCCTTTTTTTTTTTTTTTAGGAGTTTAACTTGATTGACAGGAAAGAGCTGGTACCTCTTCAGGAGCTGATTGAGAAGCTGACCTCTAAAGACAGATAGACTAAGCTGGTTTGTTCTTTTTACCCGTCTCCCCTTACTTACTGTGCACAGCAGCCTGGTTTTGTTTTCTCTGTCGTTTTACAGATTTGTGGGACTCGCCCCTGGATTTGACTTTTATCGTCCACACTTTTAACTTCGGCAGTCGAATGCTCCTCGTGTTTCTAATGTCCATGCGACTTTTTCTCGAAAGGAAAAAAAGAACAAAAAGTCGATCGTATCTACGTAAGTGCCTGGCGTATGTCCACCTACAAATCGTAAATGTTCTTAAAAAAAAAAAAAAAAAAAAAAAAAAAAGCGGGAAAAAAAAAACAACCACTTGTCTCCATAATGCTAACTATGCCCACAATGTGGTTTTGGGGGGGTTTTCTTTGGAACTTATTGAACAACGCATGCAGACACTTTGGTAAGAGACAAAGCCAGTAATCTAAACCTCATTTCCGTAGATTTTATCACATCTGGAGTTTTGTTTTGTTCTTTTTCTTAGTTTTTTTATACTTGAGTTACATACATTATATCTCTTAGCCACAATCTTTTTGCACTGAGTCTGCAGTCACCTGACATGACTTTTGTACTAATAAAATAATTGAATAGTTAAATGAATAGTAAAATAGATAGCTTTAATTCGATTTAAACTATAGGTTCTTCTAATGGTGGGTTTTGCAGTTTATGGTGGGAATGGGAATAGGGTAATGATTACTATGCAATGTCAATATTTCGTTTTTTTGTTTAGTTTTTTCTTTTTTTCCCCCCACATTTGTTTTTTTTTTCCTCCCAGAGGCAAGGCTTGTAAACCCCAGAGCTAGTGCCAATACCTAACCCACTACAGTCACCTTGTGTAGGTAAAAAAAAAAATGCAACAGCGGAAATCCGTCAAAGTTTTTCCTCGTCGTGTTTCTGTTCCTTTGTCTATAAAAATGTAAAACAGTGCGAAACAAGGATGAAGCTTCTAAACAGTCTAAATGTGTAATAATCGGGCAAATAAATGACAGGGTTGTGGTATCTAATGTGTAATCATAGGAAGACATTTAATCTAATATCGGTTGCTGTTTTGTTTGCACTTTGAATCACCAACATAATGAGAGGTTTTATTTTTACTACTACAGCTGCCTCTTCCCAAATTAGTGATTACTGAGACATGCTGCGAACATGCTGCAAAATGATCGTTGTTCCCCAACTGCTAGAAAATAAGTCGAGTTGATAAATGTTTTCAGGTTATTGTAATAGATAGAACTGCTCAACTTTCTTTTTTCCAGACTTTATTTCTAGATATTAGCATTTGTCTTCAGCCATGATCGAATACACTGTATGTTTTTGTTTGTTTGTTTGTTTGTTTGTTTGTTTCCTGAGAAACTTGTAAATAATGTACACAGAAGGTATGCATTTAAAATAAGATACAGATGTTTAAACTTGCAAGACTTTTGTGGTACAATATTGAATGCTGTTTATAGTGTAATAAAAATGTTTGAAAATTTTCCTGTTTTGTTTTTTGTTTTTGTTTTTCTCATGTGTTACAGTTGCATTAATAAGACAACGTAAGCGGGCACTGAGTATATGGATGTGGTGAGGGAAGACCTGTAGATAGTTGGTTTGAAAGAGGCAGATGTAGAAGACAAAGTGGTATCGAGATGGATGATCCGCTGTAGCGACCCATAACGGTAGCAGCTGGAAGAAGAAGAAGAAGAAGAAGAGAAGAAAAGCACACACTAAGTGCACAAAAAAATCTAAAGCGTTAGCCTTAGTGTGGAGTTTCACATGTTCTTGTAGGAACGTTTGGGCTTCCTTTTGTTTTCTAGTCATCTCTAACTCTAAGGTTCCTTGGAATTGGAATGAGTAATTGGGAAGCATAAAGGTAGCAAAGTTTGGTGCAAAATTAAATTATCTAATTTACATGTGCTATTTCCAACAGTAGTTTTAATATTCTTAAAAAATCATACTGTGATTTTGTGATTGTGATTATTTGGATTTTTTTTTCTCATTTTGTCTCATAGTTGAAGTGTACCTATGATGAAAATGACAGGCCTTTCATCTTTTTAAGTGGGAGACCTTGCACAGTTGGTGGCTGACTAAATACTTTTTTGCCCCACTGTATGTATGTGTGTATGTGTGTATGTGTGTGTATATATATATACGGGGTGAAAAGCGGTCATGAGTGGCCACTCCGCCCAAGGTTGTGGAATGAGCTACATATTTCATGGCACATTAACTGCCTGGAGATGATTGCTGTGTTTTTGTCTCTAAAGCACTTCCTCCGAGACCTAAGAGCTCGCCATGTGCTGGTCCGTACAGACAACACGTCGGTGGTCTCGTACATCAACCACCAGGGGGGTCTCTACGATCTTGCCGCCTGTACAGGCTGGCATAGCAGATCCTCCTGTGGTCCCAGGAAAATCTCCTGTCATTCAGAGCAGTTTATATCCCGGGTCATCCAAATTGAAGAGCAGACACTCTTTCGAGGCAAGGGCCGAGGCATCGGGGAACGGAGGACAGAGCCCGGGGGATCTGTTTGCGACTCAGGAGACTTCGCACTGTTCCCTCTGGTTCTCTCTCTCTTACCCAGCCCCACTGGGGCTGGACGCCATGGTGCAGACATGGCCGAGGCTACGCCAGTACACCTTTCCCCCTATCACGCTGCTCCCAGGAGTTCTGCAGAGAGTTCGCCAGGAAGGAGCCCATCTCCTTCTGGTGGCACCTAGCAGCTGGTCTTTCTACTGAGGTAGTGGAGACTATCCTCGATTCCAGAGCTCCCTCCACGAAAAGGTCGTATGCCGCTCGATGGCACCAGTTCACGTGGTGTGAGCACCACCAGTTAGACCCAGTCAAGTGCCCGGTAGGTTCAGTTCTGGAGTTCTTGCAGGAACAGTTTGCCACAGGGTTGGCCCCATCAACCCTGAAGGTTTATGTGTCTGCTATCGTGGCTTATTGTACTCCGCCAGCGGGGCTGTCACTGGGGAAACACCCTCTCCTGACACATTTTCTAAGCTGAACCGGGAGGCTGAGGCCCGGGATGCGACCCAGAGTGCTTGTGTGGGACTTGGCTGTGTGATGCTCTGTCTGAGCCCTTCTTCGAGCCTTTGGCTGAGGTGGCCCTTAGGTACCTGTCTGTAAAGACTGCTTTTCTTCTGGTAATATCCTCCCTGAAGAGGATCAGGGACCTACAGGCTCTTTCCGTGGCCCCGTCTCTCCTGGAGTTTGCATCTGGCATGGCCAGTGCATTTCTCTACTCTAAACCTGGGTAGGTGCCTATGGCTCACCCACGACCCATTGTGCTGCAGGCTTTCTGCCCTCCTCCTTTCCAAGCCCCCAACTAGAAGAAGCAAAATCGTGCTTGCACTGGACACGTATCTCCACAGGACGAGTCTGTGGAGAAAGTTGGAGGAAAGGGTTTTTCTGCCAATAATCAGACTCTCAGCAGGTGGAAAGTGGATGCCATTTCCTGATCTTATGGACCCTCTGTCCACAAGATCCTCTGGTCTTCCCACTCCTTTCGGAGTCAAGGCTCATTCTACCCGGAGTGTGGCACCCTCTACGGCCTGGTCCGCTGGAGTTTCTCTCCAGGACATCTGCAACGCTGCAGGCTGGTTCACCCCACTGACCATTGTCAGGTTCTCTGACCTGGACATAAAAACCACTCCGGGCTTCTCTGTCCTGTGTTCTGGTTGTGCACAGACACACTAGGCAAGGACTGGTCAGTATGGCGTGATTGGACACTTGTTCCCATAGCGTTGTGACTCAGCTTGAGTTCCCTAAGGGAAAAGTCTCTCGGTTACATATGTAACCCTAGTTCCCTGAGGGAACAAGATGCTGCGTCAACATGCCATACTCCCTGCATCCCTGCGGTGCTTACCGTCTCTATTTTTTCAGAAGCTAGTGTCACTCCATTCCTCACGCATTTAGTAGCTTCCTGGTTCGCGACTTCGCCCCGCCAGTGATGTCATGACTTGCCATTGGCTGGATTTCACATGTGATTCAGAGCGTGAGCAACGCGGTGGCGTTCCCAAAGCCTTGTGGCAGTGTCTCGTTCCCTTAGGGAACTAGGGTTACATACGTAACCTAGAGACGTTTACATATGGAGGGTGAATATAATTTTACTAAAGCAAGAAACCCAGTTAAGAAAAGTCCAAACCTCTACACTACCACTGCAACTGTGCCACCTACATCATCTGGAGCAGTTCAGAATCAATATTTGTCTAATAACATGACAAAAACATTAAAATGTAAATAAAATACAACCTACTTACCAGAGATGCAGAATCATAATTTGCACGGCTCCTTAGAGGCTGTAAGCCAGTGGTACCGCTCGTATTCACTGGTCTGGAAGTGGCGAACAAACTCTTTCCCGGTCTGAGACAAGCTAGCTAGCTTCGGGGTTGGCCGACCTCTCCAATGTCTATTCTTCAAAATGTATTCTTATGTATTTTCGAGACCAAATCAATTTCTCTTCCTCCGTAGGCATAAAAAAAAAAAGTCTAACTCAGATGTATTAATGTGTGCAGCACGCTACAGCTAGCTGGCCCTTTGAGCCGAATATGAAATCAGATTAGTTAAAGAAACAGACTTATTGATAATATTCTTTATGGTAAAAAAGGCCAGCAATACAGACTTTGAAGGCCCTGTGAAGAGAATAAACTGTTGGGAATAAATTAATAAAATTTCATGGAACAAATATTAGAATTTAGGTTGTAAATGTATGTCAGTGCTTCTGATATTGTTTAGGCATTGCTGGCCCTGACCGCCCGCCACTGACTTATTATTTTGAAATATTATTTAATTATTTAATAATTAAGTTGTAATGTGATAATAAATAAATGTAATGTGATTGAGGGTTTGTGTTAAAGTTCAGTGGACGGGGAAACTATTACTTCATGGTTTAGGTGTTATTTGGCCACATCGGGGCGCTGGCGTACAGGATATAACCAAAATCCATTAAAATATCATAAACCGAAAAATACAGAGTAACCTCAGCTATGACCAGTGAATTCCCTAGTATAAGTTTCATTCTGTTTTTTAGTTTGAGTGACACAGTATGATACTTTTGTGGTAATAATAATAATATTTGTATATAATCATAACTTTACATACCACCTGTGAACACCTGACCATACAATTCGTATATTTGCTTTTTGACCACCCTATTCCAAATTTAGTTCCTATAATAACCTCCACTCTACTGGGAAAATGTTCCACTAGATTTTGGAATGTAGTTGTGGAGATTTGTGCGTATTCCGCCACAAGGGTGTTAGTAAAATCATGTACTGATGTAGGGTGAGGAGGCCTGGGGTGCAGTCAGCATTCCAATTCATCCCAAAGGTGTTCAGCAGGGTTAAGATCAGAGCTCTATAGCAGACTTGATGTCTATAATGAGCTTTTTATTGGAACAGGATGAAATCTCCTACAATGTAATGTCAGGAATTAATGCAGAGTTAGAAAACCCTTTTCTAGGCTTAGCCGTTTAGCACAGGGTTTCATAACAGGGTTGAAACAATAACGTATGCATATAGAACAACATTTATGCTTCAAAAATTGTTCCTTCCACCCACTATTTTAACCCTTAAAGACATTAATTGTTTCGCACACTGTTATGACTCCCTTATTACATCTGAGGTGTCAGCAAAGTGACTTTAAATAGCCATTAGAGGGCATTAAACGGAGCAAAATCACCTGATATAACTGTACAGTCTGGGCTAGAAAGAAATCAGCCTTAAATTTCTTAACTTAAAAATTTTTGGTTTAGCAACAGTAATACTGCTATACAAGCTGCATATTAGTGTTGTCCCTTGAGAATATATAGTAAAATGGTTGCTGAAATGTGAAGGGTGTGCATAAAATAATAAAATATAAATAATTTTTTTTTTTTTATTAGATGGAGGCTTAACACTGCTTGGCCATTTATACCAGTTAGCCCTGGCCCTTTTATACTGTGTAGGATGGTCTACGCCTGTCCTTCAGCCTGATCTGAGGAATGTGCCAGAGGCAGATGCTGTGTCAGAATGCTTTGAGGATGATGGGGAGATGTCTTAGGAGTCCTTAACTATTCTTTCAGATGTCTCTGTTTCCAATATCTTGTTTTATTAAAATGTCTCTTTGTAGACCCACAGTGAGGGAAATGGAATAAGGATCAGCAAAAAGACAGGTGGCCATCCAAACATTTAACACACATGGACAATGTGAATCGTCGTTTTTGTCATTTCATACTGTGTTTTTCTAGGCATTTAATAACACAGTTAAGTGTTTAGAGACTGTAAATACTTTGAATTCATCAATCATGCTACCTTATCGCGTAATTCTTAACTTGTGCCCTCTATCACACCTTTTTGAGTAATACTTTAACCCCATGCGGACAGCCACTTAATCAAAGAGGTCACAAGCCCTAGCGTGGGAGACCTGCAACCTTTTAGCTAATGGTTGATCACTATTTAGTACATCTCAGGCCCTGTGAAATGTGTGTGTGTGTAAGTGAAAATTTGTAAGCGCAGGTCAACCTTGCAGAAATGAATGTAGTCATATTGTAGCACCTGGTCCTGAGAATTTTCACAGAAAGTCGCTTCATCTGTGCGTCATCAGTCGAATATGGACCATGTAGTGTACCACATGACCTGAGAACTCTAAATATATAATTTATACAAAGTTTTGCTTTTGCATAATGCAGAAAAAGTATTTCTTTATTTAATGAGTCAGCTAATGCTTATATTATATAATACTTATTATTTTGCCAAATTGTTCTTTCAAACATGAAGCATCATTCAGCACTAATTAACTACTAGAAAAAAAATTAAATCTTTAAAAAATAAAAATTTATAGTGAATAAAGGCATCGGCGAGCAGATGCGAATTCGTCCTTTTGTCCATCTGCCACCACCAGGTTTTATTTGGCATGACACGGCTTTGAATATTTATTTTAGCAGCATTTAACTATATTTGAATATAATTTTTTTTAAGAATATATTCCTAACCAACAAAATTATTAACATCTTGGAAGTTTGAGATAAATATGCTTAGTAGTTTGGACATAATCCACAATTAAGGAAATACACAATATGGTCAATAGTTTGTGGAAACCTAACCATAAGATCTTCTGGGAAGATTTTCCACTAGAGTTTGGAGGATGCTTGTGGAGATTTGTGCTCAATCATGTAGGGTGAGGAGGTCTGGGGTGCAGTCAGCGTTCCAATTCATCCCAAAGGTGTTCAGAAGCCTCTATAGCAGGCCATATAAGATCTTTCACTCCAACCCACGTGAACAACCTCTTCATGAGGGTCGCTTTGTGAAAATGGCTGGAGCAGATTTCGATCTCCTATTTTAAGTGAAGGGAATTCTTAATGCTACTACATTCAAAGACACCATCTACAATTGTGTGCCTCTAATTATGTGGTAACAGATAGAGTTGAAAACATTAGGTGCCCCAATACTTTTGGCCATACGGTGTACAATTAATGTTTTAGTGGAACATAATTCTAAGTGATTTAAATTATAATCAGTATATGGCTTGAATTTTTCTCTCTTCTTCTCAGAACATTAAGCAGGAATTGTTCAGATGTTAATGGCAGAGGGATCACCTTACATTTACTCAAGCACAAATTTTAACCTCCCCAAGTGTTCTAAAGTCTCTAAAGTATTGTAGAAGCATATACTCTATGATTTCTTGGTTGAGGAATTTTCCATCTTGGATGTAATGCAGGCGACAGAGACTTCAAAAATAAAACAGGTGGATTAGTGATTAAGGTTCTGTGCTTATAACTGGATGTTTGTAAGTCTAGATTTCAGGACTGCCAAAGGGACCCCAGGCTAAGCAGCCTGTTACCTGGCTTTTTGATGTCTAGACTAGACTTATGATTTCACAACTCTTAATTCTCTCTAAATAGCTGTTCTGAAAACAAAGCCCTCATTTAATGTTATTTTGGAACCTTCAAACGTTCATCAAAAAGGACAACCAAAAAAAAGAGTGCCTGGTAGGCCATATATTCTTTTTAAGATATCACTGCTGTACGGAAACTATAGTTGAAATTCACTGGTTGAGACACTGGCTGTCTTCAAACTGCACCAAGCACTTGAATTAGCACTCTGTAAATTATTGTCATATTGTACAGGAAACATTTGTTGCACCATACAAGCAAACTCTTACTCCATGGACCCTTTAGCAGCCCATGGCATAAATGATAAGGACATAAGGAAAAATCACAACACATAAATTACAAATTTACAAAGTTACAATAGTTAAAATGCAAGAGAAAAGTGTTTGCATGTATAACAGTGTGAAAGCGCTATAGAAATAAATAAACCTTAAGAGGAATAATACTGTAATCTAACGTTATTATTGGCTCATATTTACTGGACTGTTACTGACAATTGTCTTTTTTATTTGGCATATTTTTAATTTTTCCTGATCTCCAGGTAAATTATATATGGCACAGCCAAGACTCTGCTCTGAAACACAATGGCACTTATATTTATCTGATTCATGACCCATATCTCCTTATAGCCTGCTGAGGAACATTGCATCTCTTTGTCTTTTAGGTTTATTGGCCAAGTGTGTTGACACACACAAGGAATGTTAGTGACTCTCAAAAGTACAGACATAAATAAAACTATACATTCAGCTTGGACTATACAAGACAAAACAGGCAAGACAAGACAAAAACAGACTATACAAGACAATAAAGACAAAATAGACAGTATGAGTATTAAATAGGGATACAGATTATCTGACAGATCAGTGATGTACATAAAGTGTGAGAGTGCATGGTAGTGCAAATAACAGTATTGTGCGTCAATTACGATAAAAAGTTACTTTAGAACTTTGAACAATATACCGCAGCCATAGTGTGTGATATATATACGGATAATGTGACTGAGGGTTCTGATAGTGCAGTACTTATAGATATGATATGAAGCAGGGAATATATTTATGGTGAGTTGTTAATGAGGCTGATTGCCTTGGGAAAGAAACTGTTCCTCTGTGTCTGTCAGTTTTGGTGAACAAAGTTCTGTTGCACCTGCCAGAAGGGAGGAGATGAAAGATGTTGTGTTCAGGGTGCGAAGGGTCAGTAGTTTTTTTTCCTGCCCGTTCTTGTATGGTACAGGTCCTGGATAGTGGGCAGAGGAGCACCAATGATTTTTTTCTGCTGTTTTAACTGTTTTCTGCAGTCTGTTCCTGTCCTGTTTTGTTGCTGCTCCAAACCAGATGGTGATTGATGAGCACAGCACAGATTCAATGAATGCAGTGAAGAACAGCTCCTGTGGCAGACCGTACTTCCTTAATTGGCGTAGAAAGTACATCCTCTGCTGGGCCTTTTTGAGAATGGAGTTTATGTTGGAATGGTCGTACCCAGAAACTTGAAGTTCTCCACAGATGACACAGGGCTGTTGGATATCGTGAGGGGGAGTAGTGTTGAAGGGTGTTTCCTAAAGTTCACTATCATCTCCACAGTTTTGAGTGTGTTTAGCTCTGGGTTGTTCTGACTGCACCATAGCACCAGCTTCTTTACCTCCTGCTCATATGCAGACTTGTCGCCATCTTGGATGAGTCCGATGAACGTGGTGTCATCTACAAATTTCAGGAGTATAACAGTTGGGTCACTTGATGTGCAGTCGTTCGTATAGAGGGAGAATAGTAGTGGGAAGAGGACACATCCCCGAGGAGCACCAGTGCTGACTGTCCGAATACTGGAGGTAATACCTCCCAGTCTCACCTGTTGTTTCCTGCCTGTCAGGAAGCTGGTGATCCACTGACAGATGGCAGGGGTTATAATGAGGTTTAGGAGTTTGGAGTGGAGAATTCCTGCAATTATTATAAAGAACATGCACAAAATGTGTTATCATAATGAGTGCCTCACTGAATAAGTCAGCTATTTAAACCTTTGTGTCAGCAATTGGACTGGTTACACAGTGTCCATGAACATTACTTAGATTCTCAAGCTCACAATGCAGATTAATGCATCTTTATTATACTGAGGTAAGTATGTGATTGGAAGTCATTTATGTTGTGCTTTGTTTAATTGTTTAAAACGTATAATTGGATGTTACCTTAAATTACATGGCACATTCATTACTTGTCCCAATCCATTACACCACCCATATTATATTATATTTACAGTACAGACCAAAAGTTTGGACACACCTTCTCATTCAAAGAGTGTCCTTTATTTTCATGACTATGAAAATTGTTGAGTCACACTGAAGGCATCAAGGTCTATTTGACCATTAAGGAGAGTGATGGGGTGCTGCGCCAGATGACCTGGCCTCCACAGTCACCGGACCTGAACCCAATCGAGATGGTTTAGGGGTGAGCTGGACCGCAGAGTGAAGGCAAAAGGGCCAACAAGTGCCAGGCATCTCTCGGGGAACTCCTTCAAGACTGTTGGAAGACCATTTCAGGTGACTACCTCTTGAAGCTCATCAAGAGAATGCCAAGAGTGTGCAAAGCAGTAATCAAAGCAAAAGGTGGCTACTTTGAAGAACCTAGAATATGACATTTTTCAGTTGTTTCACACTTTTTTGTTATGTATATAATTCCATATATAATTCCACATGTGTTCATTCATAGTTTTGATGCCTTCAGTGTGAATCTACAATTTTCATAGTCATGAAAATAAAGAAAACTCTTTGAATGAGAAGGTGTGTCCAAACTTTTGGTCTCTACTGTATATTCAATCATATTATAGTGTTTACATGCTGTTTTTGCGCCTCTCGACTGCTGCTACTGCTGTTTATGTTGACAAATACACTCTTGTTTATAGTCCTCTTTTGCACATTACTGTATAATCATATTATACAGTAGGTTTACTGGTCGGCGCTATTTTGTATTCTTTGTTTTGTGTATCTGTCCCACATTGTTTTGTGGTGTCTGTCTGCACTGTTGCACTCGGTTGCACAGAATCCACTATATGTGGCAAGGACACTCACTTTATTTGTTTACTCTGTGTTCTGTTATGTGGCTCTATGTTGTGTAATGTAACTCTTATGTTGTTTAATGTAGCACCAGGGTTCTGGAGGAAAGTTGTCTCATTTGACTGTGTACTGTCTCAGCTTTATATAGTAGAACTAACAATAAAAGCTTCTTGACTTGATTTGATTTGGAGATCTTGTGTCTCATGCCACTACAAAGTATTTGGTAGAGAACATCAAGTCCTTAAAAACAGTAGTGCCTGGCATTCCTTGTTTCAGTCTCTGACAATGTCCCAAAGCCCAAACCAATATCTAAGATATAAAAGGAAATGATTGCAAAATGCTAACTTTTATCTATTTTATTCCCTCTCTTATAATAATCTTTTACACTATCTCTCTCTGAATCTCTAATAAACACTTAATGTCTGTGCATCTAAAAAGAGACATAGACTCTTATAATAACTGGTGCATCTTAGGCATGTGATGTATTGCAAGTCAGGATAATGTTACTATACGAAATAATTATTCAGGGAGCCTACGTTAGTAAATGTGCATCCATTTCAAATTACTTGAAGGTAAATTACAACCTTTAATGTCTATATGTGTTTCAGTTAAGGCTATTGTTTGCAGATCTACATGGCCACTTTCTAATAATAAAATGGCTTGTCGTGCTATGTAGACCTTGAAAATGCAATTAGATATGGTTTGTCTGATATTAGAGCTACACCTCAAAGAAAATAGCCCTAGAAGAGAGATATAAGGTTAGGGTTTTTCTATTAAGTAAAGAGAGACTGTTCGGTTTTCAAAAAGGAGCTGAGTTTAAGATGAAACACTAGACTAAAGTAGTCTTGGATCAAACGTGCCATGTCGGAATGGACAATGAATGAAAGTCGCAATCCAAATCCACACCCAGAAACTCCACATAAAAGCTCCAGCAATCCTTTTCAGATTACTGTTAGGTGATCGAAAGGACAGGGACACATTTAGGGTCATGACAAACTTCATAACATATCCAGAGAATATTAAACAAAACTTATAGTGTTGATCCTGCCCTCTACTGAAGATGAGAATCATTCAAATGCTTTAACTCACCTTTGCTGAAACATTGTTAATACTCTTTGCTGAGATGAGAATCCTTCAAGCGCTTATACAGAACTCTACTGAGGATGAAAATCACTTCATCTCACCACGGATCACATGACCTGCGATCAAGTAACACTCTGTTTGTAAATTCTGTAGTGATGGTCATTTAGTTATAGACATGATGGTTGGTGCTTTGCAAATGTGTAAATGTGTCTTTAAAAGGCTGTCATGTCATATCATCATTGAAGGCAGCTCCTATCCTTCATGTTGCACATTTTTCTTTTACACAATGGATTAACCATCTTTTCTGTAGACAAGGACCTAAACACAAACAGCTGGTCATTTCCATATTGTGCTTGAGAGTCCTATCTGGTCTCAAAGCTGGCCTACAAACACTGACCAGGCATGACATTATGACAGTATAACTGGTGAGTGAATAACACTGATTATCTCTTTATCATGGCACCTGTTAGTGTGTGGGATACAATAGGCAGCAGGTGAACATTTTATGCTTAATGTTGATGTGTAAGAATTTGAGTGAGTATAACGTGGGCCAAATTGTGATGGCTAGACGACTGGGTCAGAGCATCTCCAAGACTGCAGTGGTCAGTATTTATCAAAAGTGGTCCAAGGAAGGAACAGTGGTGAACCGGCGAATGGGGTCATGGGCGGCCGAGGATCATTGATGCACGTGGGGAGCGAAGTCTGGCCTGTGTGGTCCGATCCAACAGAGGAGTTTTGCTGAAGATGTAAATGCTGTTAATGCTCAATGGATCAGAACTGTTTTGGCAGCAAAAGGTGTACCAACACAATATAAGGCAGATGGTCATAATGTTATAAATGATTGGTGGTCATAATGTTTTACCTGAATTGTGGCCATATGCCTGGTCAGTTTTTTTACACCTCAATAGCTGAAAGACTGATATTTTTATCCATATGTCCCAATGTCAATAACTTTAGCAGTACTGGGTTAAGCCACAGTGTAACACTTGTTCTCGAGTACCCGCTGTGTGCTTGGCATTTATTTCGCCAACTAGTTTGCAATTTGTTAACTAGAAACGGAAGCAGTATTTGTAAAACACACTGCTTTCAAAAAACTCAATGCCACTCTTTAGAATGTATTTATTGACTGCATTGTACTCAAGATCGTTAAAGGTCAGTATGTGGTTTATTCTGACTTGACTGGCAACCACAAATGTGTAAATGTGTGATGATTCAGCTCAGTTCAAAGGCCAGGACTAAACTGAACAATACCTAAAAAGTCCACCTTGATTAAGTCACTGTGACTAATAGATGTACAAGACATTAATGTTTAACAGTGTCTGGAATCTTGCTTGGGACAAAGAGTTTTTAATGCTTGAGTAAAGAAGAAGAAAATCTTATTGCATGATTTATTGCAACCTTTATTTCAAATCCAAATTTACACCTAGACTCGTTCACACACACACACACATATTTCAGTCTAATCCGACTACCATAATAAAGGCAATGCCACAACAATTCATGCTAAGTTCTGTTTTTTATTTATTTTACTTCTTACCATTTTTTTTGTGGTTTAGAAATATTTGCTGTAAACTTTTCCTGTGTACTTAATACCCATGCCCACATAATGTCTCTCTCACTTCAAATCTCCAAATCGCAATGGATTTAACTAATATCTTTTTACTGTCCTGCTTCTCGAACTCTGAAAGCTGCATTAGCATCTGCAGATGTTCTTTTCTTCTTCACAGCCAAAAATATTTTAAATAGCAAGCTTTCGGCTAATATACGAGATGAATAACTGCATAGAACTTTGCATTTTTTTGACTAAACGCAACCTACAATTCAGGATAAAACATTCATTCATTATCGCACAGTCAGCGCTAACTGATATTTAACACAAGCAATTGTCATAAACACTTAAGTACTATAATACATTTGGCCTCATTTTCCATCTATTTATTTGACCAATTTAGCAGAATTCGCACTTCGCACAGTTTTTCACTTAATATTAAGGTGAAAGTGAAAAAAATGAAAGATCCCCACTGGGATCTGTGAAGTAAATCTATTCAATCTTTTCAAATCTGTTCAATCCAGTCTCATTTCTAAATTTTGAATTATTTGTCTGGTCACTAATCTTTTTAAACCAAACCTCAATCACTCAAACATTAGAAAGAATATACATAATGTCACCTCATGTGTTCTACTGGTGGAATATAAAGCTCTTTCGCTTTATATGTACAGTTTATTAGTGCTTATGGATAACATTAAATTCTTTTTATGGATATAAAGGATTGTAGAGGGTTTGAAAAATTGTCTGAAATTGTCTTTATATATACAGTACTATGCATACATATAGAACTGTTGTTGTAAAACAGGAATACTGTAAACCCGTGTACATATATACTGACAGAAAATCATTTAATTTAATTGTGTGTACTGTACGGACAAAAATATTGGGACACCTGAGTTTTCCAGCCATATTTGGGTTCTCCCAAACTGTTACCATGTAGTTGGAGGAAAACAATTTTAGAGGATGTCTATACATTACATTTTCTTTTCACTTGAACTAGTAGACACAAACCTGTTTTAGCATTAAATTCCCTGGTGCACAAAGCCAGCTCCATGAAGATACGCTTCACATGGGTTGGAGTGGAAGGATCTTGAGTTTCCTAACTTAACATCAGTACCAGACTTGTATGTGCTTAAACACAAATCTCCACATGCACACTTCAAAATCTAGTGGAACATCTTCCTAAAAGAGTGGAACTGATTTGAACAGCGATGAGACGATCCAAAAGCACACGGTCAGGTGTTCACAAACCTTTATCGCTTATCTCCGAAAGGGGTCGCTGTGTCTCATGCATAAACATGAACTGCATTTCACTGTTTGAAGGATTGTGCACTGTGCAGAATACATTAAAACAGTAACCTTGTGACAAATACAGAAATAATGTACAGAACTGATGATATAAAGTTATGTAATAATATAATAGTGTACATAAATAATTTACTGAGATCAAATGCAAAGCTGGATGAACATACTATGAATAGATTAGGTACTAATATATAAGCTAATATAAGACATGTAACTCATGTACAGAGCTAATGTGGAGGCATGTTGTTTACTTAGTAAGTGAATAGTAAACAATCAATGATAAGCAAACAATGATATGAATAATATCTCAGTGTGAGAATTCTGTGTGGTTCATACAGGTAAATGCACCTTTTCTTTCTTTTTTTTCCCCACTGAACACAAGCCTGGTGTTCAGGATCATCACTCTTCAGGTGAACCCCCGAAAGTTTTTTTTTTTTTTTTTTTTTTTTTTTATGACGTCTCACTTCTGGCGTGACGTTTTCGGATGAGTGAGTGACGCTTCAAATATGAGCTGCCGAGGCTTCTTGCGCTCGAGCGAAACCCTGCGCGTTCACATGTCGACCCAAAGCTCTGCACAGGGAACAAACTACGAAAAATAACACGGAAGGTAATTATTATTTATTTATATTATTATTATTATTATTATTATTATTATTATTATTATTATTATTATGACTTAACGTAGCTGTTGATTCTCCCTCTTCCCTTCTTCACCCCCCTCCCGTTTGTTGTTATCCACTGTGAACTTTTTTTTCTCCCCGGAATTATACCCTCATATAAAAACCCGTGCGTGTGTTATGTTTGGTTTTCGAGTGATTTCAATCTTAAAGTTATTAAAACATACACATACTATTTTCAATCTATATAACAATATTAATGACCTGTTTGTTGTAGCAGTGTCTGGAGAGGAACAGCTGGAGTGATTCTTAATTATCGTCCAGTTTCAGAAATGAGCAGCGCAAAGAGCAAGTAAGTGAACGCTGCATTCATTGTGCTGTGTTCAAGAAACGTTGTACTCTGTTCAAGAAACGTTGTAATCTCGGGTTACTGCAGAAGCTTCAGGCCCTTAATGAATACATTCAGTGTTTCATTTTATAAATGAAACCCTAATATGTTGCATGTATACAGGGGGAGAGAGAGAGACAAAAACAGACACATAAAGATCGAAGTCCTTTATCAAGTAAGTGAACTTGTATTTATGCAGGTCATTCAGTTTGGTGCACAGCAGTGAGTGAATGAACACCTCGATTTCTAAGGAAGAAGTGCACATAAACAAATGTGTAAGCGTTGTGTAAGAGTTCACTCTGTGTTTCTTCACATCAGCACAGGTGTAATATTCCAAGTCTTTTGAAAACTCTACAAAGTAGGATGACGCACGTGTTGCCTAAGCATGTACTTTCTCACGATTTGATTTTAAGACTTTCTAAACATTGTCCATAAGATGGAAGTTGAGAAATGCATTTCTTGTCTCAAATATCAGCCCTTTAAAACAAAGTTCCACATGCTGAAGATGGCCTAAGAATTACTTCACTAGCTTTTATGCAACACTGAGTTTAAAGCGCCTAGTACACTAAAGATTTAATGTGAAATCTTTTAAGGGTGACTTCCTTTCATTTTTGCAACAGCCACAAATTTTGCATTAACACTTCACTCCTGAAATGGGCTGATTAAACCTTTTTCAATGGATCTTTCAATGGTGCGAACAGTAAAAAAGCTCAGTTTTGCATTTACAGCTGAACTTTAATGATTGAATTTGTTACTGTAGCAGGAAAGTCGAATTAATCCAAGAGCAGAGGTTTACTGAAACAAACGCAGAACTAGAACAAAGGAACCTATAAAGTGTGAGATGGTGTTCAGGTGTTTCACAAACACGTTCTCGTGCGCTCGCATGCCGAGAGAAAGAGCTCTGTCTATAACAGCGAGTACTCAGGAGTGCAATAACCGTGACGCTTTTGTGCATTCACAATGTGCAATGTAATGTAGATTTTAATCTATGACCGATGACGTTCTTGTTTTTGAAATTGTATGGTTGCGTTTCAGAGATATGTGCGCAAAGGTTAACGTGAGGCTACATGCCGTATTCAGCAGGATTATGGAATACTGTTATTAGGCATCAGCGAACATGTTGGAGCACATTTGCAGTGGGAAATTTGCTGCTGGCTGTCCTGCAGAATGCTTGTTTTTTCTGGGTTTGTTCCATAGGTGGCAATGGAGATTTGGGGGAGGCAGAATGCTAGAAAGGGCCAGTACAAACATCTGAGTATTTATAGCACAGTGGAGGTCTAATCAATACCCATGAACCTTCGTACTAGTGCTTGTATGAATGGACATGGGAAAAGAAACTGTGTAGGAGTCTTTTTTAAAGAATAGAGGAGTATTTTTGATCATGATCATTTTTTGTTTTACGTGATCTAACGTGTCCTTGGTGGTGTTATCTGTGTTTCCTGTGTAGATCATTATAGATGTATCAGGTGCTTACCTCTAGCTGTTGCTCCCTTCTGATTGGGTAACACTTTGATACGCTATAAGCCTATATATAAGGAGCACTTTATTCTGTCCTCATCTTTATTTTGTTTAGTTTCGAAACCGAAGTTTTAAATGTCAAAGAGTCATGTTTGAACCGTATGTTCGGATTCAACGGATAAATCATAAACGTGTCGAATCAGCCTCACTTTCTAATAATAGTGATGAAATAGTGAGATAATAAGAAAGTACTCACAATGCCTAAATTACCAACCAACAATATTCAATCGCACCATCTTTTGACATCATAAGTTTAATATATTGATGTATCCTTATAGACGAAATCAGTTGAGATAAAAAACAGGGCGTTAACTGATTCCATCTGTAAATATCTGATACGTCTTATTTCATCAAAGCAAACCTGTGCAGTATGAAACGAACAAAAGTGTACATTAATGACGTTTTTCTTCATGCATTTGAAGAAATCCAATGGAAAATTGTGTCGTTTTGTGGAAACAGCGATTTTGGAAGATTTTCTGTTTATATGTAAACAGATATTCCATAGTAATAGCCTTTCTCTGCCATTTCGCTGACTCAGGAGAAGTGTGCATGCATGCGGCTTACTCATGCTTTTTTCCCCTCTATCTCACTCTCTCTCTCTCTCTCTCTCTCTCTCTCTCTCTCTCTCTCTCTCTCTCTCTCTCTCTCTCTCTCTCTCTCTCTCACTGTGTCTTGTCCTCTACCTTCATTTCTTGTGAACAGTGCTTACAGAAGTATGAGGGAAAGAATGAGGGTGCAGACTGACATTCCTCGCTCGAACAACTACATACAGATTCAGGAATTTGAATGTAGTTACTGAATAATGCTGTTCAGGATGATCTGTGGGTTTCAGGGGTTAAGTGTTATCTAACATTATGAAAGTTAATATGTATTTTATTAACTGAATTAAAATTGCATAATGGAAGTAATGCTTGGATTAGAAGAGACTTTGCACTGTAACATACTTTTTATGAGCTGTAAAATCCAATATTATTGCAGCTTTATAAAAAAAAAGAATCAAAAGATCCTAATTGTTTTCTCTGTTGGTATTATAATTGTGAGTTACAATTTTAGGACTATCAATGCTTTTGGTCACTCGGAATATAAAGTGCCAGCTCTCAGGGAGGAAACAGTGATCTGATGATCTTGTTGATAAAAAAAATTTGTTGTGCAATCTTTGGGTAAACAAATTCTTGAGTTTGGCTCGATTGCATTGCAAGATAAGACATGTGGGTCCCCGGGGCCCAAGCACCGCTATCAGATCGATCAGATCCCATCCTTCCTGACTATGGTGATTATTTTCATTTGTACATACGCTGTTGCAAAACATGCGATTTTTTTGTGGGGTTTTCTTTTTTTTTTTTCTCTCTAGCATGATTTGCTTATGAAGAAGAAAAAGAACCTGTGACTCAAATGCTTATCAGGCCCATACTGACTATAACACTATATGGCTATATGTTTTCAAAACACATGGCATCATAAAATGTTTTCCTAGAATTTTGTTAGTAAGTAAACCTATTGTCTAGGTTTTCTTGGTATTGCCGCTGTTTTTTATACCGCTCACTAGTTACCCTGTTGTCTGATTGGATAATAATGTATTTTTTTATCTCCTTTAAAGTTCTTGAATAAAGGTACTTATGGTACAAGCTTATTTCATGGATATATCAATATTATATCTATGTATCTAGCCTTGACCTTTTGTGATGACATCCAGTGTTACAATATCCAGTGATATTAAACCTGCATTTGAGAAATTATAAAGGCAGGAAGTGTGAGCATCATTCCTGCACCCGTGGGCTTTGTCTATCCATGACACGACAAGACAACAGCTATCGTTTGATAGAACTTTAAAACCAGTGTTGCAAAGAGGTTGGTTTAAGCCTCTATGGAGTGCATCAACACTCACTTATCTATGAATTATCCTTATTATATCATGGTTATTTGGCACTATTGTTAAAGACTTAAATATAATTTTAAATTACATTGCATACATTTGCTCCAGCCTATTTACCCAAATTGATAGATTCACTTTACAATCAGAATTGAGCATAAAATAATGTTAAATGGTTTACAATTAAACAAATGTTACATACAATTAAAAAAAGAGCTCGATACTTTTGTCATTTTATCTGTTAACCATTTAGTTTTGAAGCTTTTAGTTTGATAAAATTTACTATAAATCATCATTTTTTTTTCTAGCATGATTTAATTATGTAAAAGAGCCTGTCACTGAAATGTTAACTGGGCCTTTGCTGACTCTAACACTCTAATGAGATTTCACAACACATGACATCATAAAATGATTTCCTAGAATTTCGTTAGAAGGTAAACCTATTGTCTAGGATTCTTGGTATTGTCAGTACTTTTATTCCAGTCACCTTGTTGTTACTCACAGTTTAATTGGATAATAATTGATTTTAATTTTTCTTGGGAGTTCTTGGGAAACTTTACTTTTGGCACATGCTTGTTACATATTTACATCAATTTTACATCTATGTATGATGATGCAACCATTTGTGAAGCCATTCGCTGTTGATATCCAGTGATATTAAAGCTGCATTTCAGAATTCTGACTTCATACGTTTTTTAATGCACCAAGAAACCAGTCTTGCATGAAAGCAAAATGTCTCACAAAATAATTCCAGTTATATAAAAGCATTATGTATAATATAGGTGCATTCTTTACTTTTGTAACTACATCTTTTCAAATGATACTACTAAAATTTACTGTAAACGTAAACAGGGTTTGGCTAAACAGACGTGGGATTTCATAATACACAGAATAAAAATGTGTAGTATAGTAAAACTAAAACTTTTTATTAAAAAAAAAAGAATTTTGTTGAAAGATTTGGAAACCATCAAAGGCAGCAAGTGGAAATATATTGTGTAAGTTCACAGTAGCAACTGCTGCAAGAGACACTATAACCAAAAATAACATTTGTGTTGCAACACCCATTATCTGGTTCTCCAAAATGATCTGTAAAAGTGACACTGAAACACATCTACCCACCTGTACGTCATGAAATATTGTTGGGAATGCCAAAACTATTCTGTTTTATTTAACACTGTATACAGGTCACGACTGTGTTTTGTGGTCTTTGGACTCCTTTTATCTTACACTGTAAGAAAGTTTCACAATTTCACGTGTCACAAGGAAGCAGTCAACAGTTGGGTTTTAGTTGTGTAGCGTGAACAGCTTGGTGAAATCCAATGCAAAGACATTTATATGCAGATTGAACAGTTAAGCTTAAATAAAGGATCTGCTAATGGCCTCATAAGCACTTCTCAGAAAATGGGTTGAGGACGGGTACATGTTGAGTGAACACCCTTAGAGTGGTTTAAACAAACCAGGGGATTAAGTTTGGAGTTGTTCACGGTATACTGAAATTTTGTGAAGATTCTCAGTCATCCAGGTGCGGGTAACTTAGAACTGAGTTACGTCAACTCAACTTTTATCTGTTTAGATTGAAACTAGCCGCTTCTTCAGTCTTATACTGAAATTCATCACTATTAGACTCAGCTATCAGTAAGAGTCCAGTTACGCCAGTTCCTACAGAGAAGCACATATTTTTCATTAATGTGATTTTATTTGATATCTTTCTCTAACTACAGTTTTATACCTTTAACTACAGTCAAGGTAATAGGAAGGATATGTTGTTACATGTGCCTGGAACATGTGTGAGTCAAAGGTGAACAAATAATCATGCTGAATGTTCTAAAGTCTGAATTTTTGATTCTGATTTATTTTCTACCAAAGCCTAGCTCTGTAATAGCTGTAATGCAAATGATGGATTTATATGAATGGACTTGTTTCTATTTTTTCCTATAGCACTTCATATAGGAACATTTTATATCAGAACATTAGGTGGAACTACAGTTTGTGCCAAGGCATGATATGTTGTTCAAAAATAAATTCACACTGCGGTTATGGTAAATTAATCAGCACCTACCTTTTTTTTTTAGTAACACAGGCAACATAGGGTTTTGTTCTTCGCTCAATCCTCCTTCATTTGAATTGAATGAGATATTATTTAGTAAATAATATATATTACATGTCTGCTGTATGTATTATAAGAAGCCTAGAAACAGGATATGACTTTACTTTAGAGCTCTATATTATATCCCTAAAACAAGCTCACCTAATCCTCAATAGAGCAGATGATTGCACTCTAGCCATACGCCGGCCCACTTGTCTGTTGACTCGGTGTGTATTTGTAGGTGTGCTTATTTGGGTCAAAGGAAGTCTCCACTCTTTTTGCAACATGTAAGTCTAAGCTTGCTTACATGCTTAGTGTGTTTTCGGACCACGTGGAACCTTGTGGCTCATCAAAGTCAATTAGCATCTAACAGGGACACTTGGCCTGCCCCCATCGACTGGATTACCCTCCTATGACCTACCAGCACATTCCCCCTACCTAACTCCCCACTTCACCTAGATCCATGTTTGAAGCTAGATAGTAAGTGATAACTGCTAATGTTGAAACATGGCTGGCCTTAGCAGTAACATGTTGCAGGTAAACCAGCCGAGGGGCTACGGCTCCATGCTGTCCTTAGAAGAAAAATGTGAGCAATCTTTTTTCCTCTTCTACTATTACAGGATGGAGGACGAGGCCGTCCTGGACCGAGGGGCGTCCTTTCTCAAACATATGTGCGATGAGGAGGAAGTTGAAGGTAAGCTAACATGCTAACATGATTTTTTTTTTTTGTATAATGGAGAGAGACAGAAAGAAAGAGATTAATACACTTGTTTGTACCAGATCGTCTCAGCTAATGTTGACATATATCAGATATTTGTAACCTTCAGAATTCTTAAATGCAAAACAATAGCATGCAATTCAAACGTACTTGCTCATTGGCACTGTTTTTGGTTTTAAGCATTCATGGTTTTGTGTTTGTAATGTAGACTGATAGCAAAAACCCTGAATCTTAGTGTCGAAAAAATAACCTCTAAAGCTGTATAAAGAATGGGCCTAAAATAATGTTAGTGAAATTGAAAAAGGCAGTAAGAACGTTCTGGACTTCTTTCTTTTTGTTGCCATGTTATAGTGTTAAATAAGTTTTGGAGATTTATATGTGTACTAATAGGGAATCTGAAATGTATTAAAATACATTCAATGTGGGTTTAGCAACGTTTACATTCCATTCAGACATGTTTAGTATTCAGCAATTTGGGGTGAGGGATATATCCCAGGTGCTGCTTGGTTTACATGGTAGTTACTGGAATTAAAATGTAAAAAGTAACAGCAAGAAGAAATTACAATATTTCATTATAAGTTCAATAGATTTTTTTTTCAAAACTTGCTGAACCATGGACATTTTTAATGTGGTTTTAAATTAGATATACTGTATATGGGAAGTTACGTTAGGAGTAGTTAGGATGTTAAAATTCTGATCGGACAATTGTGAGCCCTTGAGCAAGGCCCTTAAACCCCCAACTGCTAAACTGTATGAAAGAGATTAACGTTGCATTAGATGAGGACGTCTGGAAAACAGCGTAAACGTAAATGATAAATGTCTGATTCATCCTTGTTTAATATGTGTGTTGGCATGCCAGAGATAGAAAGATGTGTGTAGGTGATATGTGCATGTGTGTGTGTGTGTGTGTGTGTGTGTGTGTGTGTGTGTGTGTGTGTGTGTGTGTGTGTCCTTGCATTTATTTGCATATAAGTTGTGATAACACCCAAAGATACAGCAAAACTTGTACTCTGTCCAATTGTCGCCTTCTTGCTAACAAGCTGTTTGCTAACTTTGAAAGCAGAGAATCTTTGTATTTAATATATTTCTTACAAATTATTTGAGTTATACATTATGCTGTAAACTAAAAACCTGCACTCCCACAGGAGTACTGCAGGACCCCGCGCAAACCTGTGCGGCGTGGGACAAGATTTGACGGGTGAACGCGGGTGCGGCGGTAAAATACTCGCGTGTGCATGTTGAGGGAGAAAATTAGCAAAATGGTCTTAAAAATATAAATTTTAATAAATTACTAAAAACAAATAAACTCTAATGTATTTACTGCACAAAAGCAACAATGGCAACTAAAATAAAATAAAACGATTTGCAGGCACGAGGTCGGACGCGAACTCTCGCGTGGTTGATGCGCGGTAACTACTAGAGCACACATCTGAAGCGCAAGACAGAGATGAATCGCTAAATGCTACAGATATTACTTCATTACAAAAGAAAGGAATGTACAACACAACAAAACCGTGGCCTGTTATTTTACACAAAAAGTCAAACTTAAATTAAACGAGACGTGATTGTTAATTTTCCGTTACATTTTCTATATACTATATTTAGAAGCGCAGCAATTGAAACTAAAAAGCAGTGTAGTGGGAAGAAGCAGTCAGTGTACAGAAAATAAAACTACTCATACATTTTACCTGCAGGCTTTCGCAGGCGGGAGCGGGCCAAAACTTAAATATTGCGGGTGGGAGCGGGACTGAACCATGCGAGAGCGGGGAAAAAAATCCGTCCCGTGCAGGTCTCTACAATGATGATGATGTTTCTTAAGCATGCTAATTAATGGCTCTATATTCAAATGTAATAAAGCAAAAAGGTAATGCATAATGTGAACTAAAAAGAAGAGTTTTCACCAAACTCCATGCCATAACTTCAAGGTAGCTAATAGGTTTGGTAGCTGTTAGCTGTCAGCATTAGCATTCTATGGAAATGTCACTCACAGGCATATCTGCTGATGTTTACACGGCATTATCAGACACCGAGGCTGCACTGCATGTCAAGTGAGTCTTGATAGCGAAATTACATTTTACATGGGGGGGAGGATATAAAACTGATGACCTTCTGTTAGAAAGTAAACATTTTGCATAAGGTTGTCTTGACATTTCAGAGCAAACTTATTTTCTTTCAAAAACAACCCAGGTTCTTAAAGACATTATTATTTGAGTAAAGAATGGGGAAATAAACTGAGATTAGAATGTATATCCAGTCTTCACCATGCTTACATTTTAACGGCTGTGAGATTTCCTTTCACCTCGGAATGAACTCTCAGACAATCCCTCCCTGCTTCCTTTTGCCAGAGGACACTAAGTGTTCCCAGGTTGGGAAACTAAATCATTTTTTGTTGGACACTTCCTATACCACTTAACTCTCGAGTAGACGGCAGTGCGAGTTCATGTGTTATACAGTCGTGCTAGAAGAATGCGTTACATTAAGCACAATAAGGAGAGCAAAGAAGAGAAAATACATATTCTCATTCATAAGAATTTGCATTCACAACAAAAAGTACAAATGTTTAGAGACATGGTCTCTTCTTTGTGCTTTTTTATCACCTCAGAAATATGCACCGTCTGTGTGATCTGTGCATGCTCTTCTGAGGCATGTGGATTGGTTGCGCTAAATTCTGTCTAGGTGTGAAATTTTGCACATGGTGGTTCAGTGATGATTCAGTGAACCGGCTTCCCACCCGTTTCTTTTTAACTATGTCATCACTATGTAATTTTTAAACCTAAAACAAGGTCATATTGAACTGGTAGTCTAAAACTCCTGTTCTTGGACGACAGAAAGGAATTCACTGATTTCTTCTGTTGATGTCATGCATCTGCTTTAAAGTTTGATGTCTTGTGCGTTTTGAGATGCGTGTTCGTTGACCATTGTTTTTAAAGGCGGTTATTTTCAATTTGGTTCGGTTCACTAGATTTGTAATTACTATGTAGCGCTCTTAACAATGGGCGTTGCCACATAGAAGTTTTGCTGATATCTGCATAAAGATATATATTTAAATACGAGTAAATATACCCTTTCTGGCAGCCCAAGCCTTTGGCATTTCCACCTGCAGAACTGCTGCTTAGTGGATGTTTTTTTATTTGCTGCACCATTCTGTGTAAACTAAATGCATTTAAAGGTGCTCCTAGTAAAGTGTCCACGAAGTGTATATGTTGGGATATTTGAATGATATACAGTATATATAAAAAAGAATCAATAGGAATAACGAGGAAAAGGGAATTGATTGGTAAAAGAAAATGAATCCAGTTAACTATTGGTGATTGTTTTAGATGTACTCCTGGCACTATTAGAAGGTTTATTGTGACATATATTATCCTTCATAAATATTATATCATCGAATCAGTATTAGCATGCTAGAAACGTTTGCCCGTATTGTTCTTGTAGAACTCCATGTCCTAGCAGCTCTGTTCTTTCGGGAAACAAGAGGTGCTGAGCTCTGGAAGCCCACAGCGTTTGGCCAGACTCAGGCTATTAAGTTCCTCTCGCTGACAGTCCTATGTGCGTGTGTGCCACTTTAATTCACACTACTTTAAATGGCTTTGCCCAAAAGGACAGGAAGTCCAGTACAAAGCCCTCGTCCACCCTCCCTGTTTCTTCCGTTACCTTTTTTTCACATTCACTCCCTTTTCCTTATTATACTCACCCGCCATCAATGTGATTTTTTCCCCCTCCTCCGTTCCTAACTCTTGATCTTTTCTCTTTCTTATTCAATGTCTGGCACCTTTGCATTTCTACTCAAATCATTTTGCAGATTGGCCATCAAGCATCCAACTAACAGTGGATGCGTTCCTCTTGTTTTTTTATTCCAAATTCATTTAAGCTCCGAACGTAAATGCTTGAATGCATCATTCGGTAAAACTCAAAAACGTTAAACATAAATATACATGCAGAAAGTACTTCGCTTTCCATAACAATATTCTCATTGGAGGCAAAAGCAAGCGCTAAATGAACTTTTGCTTAATGACAAAGTAGCAAAGTCGTTTAAAAAAAAAAAAACAAAGGACACGTTGATCATTCATTTGCTGACCCTGATTTTGTCATTCTGGTAAATTATTTTGCATTGCTAATTGTTCAGATGAGAATTTCTTTCCCAGCCCAGTTAATATTAGTTATCTAATGAGCAATTTATCAAATCTAATGGATAATCAGTGCCTCAGATCTAATAATTTACCTGTCATAAGTTGAGCAAGACATCCAGTGCTGTTAAGAATGCTTTTGTGATATCTTTGCAGAATTTTCCATGAGGTTATTAGACTGTGCCAAATGTCTTTCATTTGCATTGAAATTACATTTGAAAATGTGTAGGTAATTGTCCTCCTGGCTGTTTTTTGAAGGATTTTCTTAACATAGTGGTAGTAGTTTATTTTACAACATACAGCAATAGGGTAATAAAAAGGCATTTCTGTTAGTTCTGTATGTATAATGGACTTTAGTACATCGTAACAAAGGCTTGTACAGCAGTAATTGTTGGCGCAATTCAGGAAGAACACTGAATTTTACAGGTTAACATATATCATATAATAAGTTGGACTTGGTTGAATATTTTGCATGTTAAACATGAAAATACTTATCAGCAAAAGTCAAAACTATCTGGAAAAAAAACCCAGAATTTTGTAATAATTAATAAGTAAATACATTATATGAACAAAAGTAGGATTCGTATGTGCTTTTTAAACATTTTGTTGAGGTCAGATTTCTATAGCAGGCCACTCAAGTTTTTCCTCCCCAACCCATGTAAGATATATCTTCAGAAATCTGGCGTTGTGCTCAAGGTCTTTGTCATGCTGGGACAGGTTTGCGTCTCCTAGTTCAAGGAACTAGAAAAAAAAACTAGAAAAACTTTAACGCTACTACTTAAAAAGACATCCAATAAAACTGTGTGCGTCCAACTTAGCAGTAACATAACAGTTTAACAGTAACAGTTTGCAAAATCAGGTATACCAATAGTTTTTTCTATATACTGCATGTACATATCTGAATGAAAAGTGCATAAAAGAGTGTAATAATCTTCGTACAATTACATTGTGTAATTATATTAAAATGAAGCAATGAGTGATTGTCAAGTTCAAACGTCTTGTTTCTTTTATTTAAAATAGTTATACATTTTTAACTAGCACTAGTATTACTTGAAAACAAAAATATATCTTTACCTAATCAAATCATTGCATTTTATCTCCAAGTACACATACATGCAAAAGTTCTCGATAGTTACTTTTCAATATGAAGCTAAAAGTAATTCCTATGTAGGTCTATGGCTTACATTTATTTCTAACATCAACATTTCAACAAAATAATCATACGGCCTTAACAGTAGTATTAATTCACTTCAGATTTTTGTATGCCTTCAAAGCCCAACATGGAAAAGCAGTAAAGCAATAAAACCACTATAACTTCTCTTTGCATAACTTATCAGTTATGGTTTTACATACTGTACTGTATTGTGTAAATCTGTAGTGAATGTGAAAACTACCTGGCAAAATTCAGCAGTTCGAGTTAATTGCGTAATATATTTGCGCTACCAAGTAATACCGAACTGATTCGGAAAATACAGGCATATTTGATTGAGGACCTAAGTACAAAAAAAAAGGTATTGATGCTTGTAAATGTAGAAAGATATTTGATATGCTATTGATGCAGGCACGATTTCTTTGCAGCATGTAATACATGCTTTTTCATATCAGTTAACATTTTGAACATGCTAAATATTACTTATAAGGATTATGTATTCTGAATGCTGGTAATGTTTAACACAAATGCTCCCTTAACTAACATTATTAATACTAGAAGTTTAAAATAATCATTCAAATACACTGAACATGCATCAACCACTATATTACGCCATTCAGGATTGGGCCAAAATAAACTAATGTCTTAATCAATAGTATTTGGACAGCTGACTTTTCCAGCCACACATATTTCTTTCCCAAACAGCTACCACAAAGTTGGAGGCACACAATTGGGCACACAATATAGTTTCCCTTCACTTAAACTAAGAGACCAAAACCTGTTCAAGCATGACAATGGCCCTGTATGCAAAGCCAGCTCTATGAAGATATGGATTACATGGTTAGAATGGAAGATATTCAATGGCCTCCATAGATATCAACCCAACCCGAACACAAACACAACTACACTCTAAAATCTAGTTAACATCTTCCTAGTAGAGTGAATAGCAAATAAGGTCTGAATGTGGAAGAATAGCAGAATAGCAAATGAGGACCAAATGTGGAATAGGATTAAAAAGCATATACAAATATTATAGTCATGTGTCCACAAACTTTTGTCCATATAGTGTTCTACATTAAAGTTAATTGTTGAATGTTGTTACAGTAATAACAATGTTAATAACTGGGAAGACTTCATTCTTGTATTATTACTTTGAGTTTCATACAATTTTGAATTTTGCACTTTGATTTCAGTTCAGTGTTTCTTATGTCCGTTTTACTTTGGAACATGTTTCAATTGGAATTTTCATTTCCAAGGACCAATAAATCTTATCTTATCGAATCGTTATCTTCCGCTTTTGTTAGAGTGGGTAATTCATAAATGAGGCTGAAGGTTCAATTAGTTCAAGTCAGTTGATCAGCAGCATTTAGTGACCTAAAGTCAAATTTACTCTTGCTAATGGCTTTGGACTTTTATATAGTCATCATCTGATAAACATTGATTTCATTGAAACAAACATCAAGTTTCTTATTTACTTGTTTCATTTGTTAACAATATGAAAGTGTAAATTAACGGTTTGTTTTTAGCAAAAAGCATTGCTTCAAATCTTTCTTTAATATATATTCATTTCTTCATCCCTAAATAATGGTACAAACTGCTCGGTAAACACTAATAAAGCTTTGACTCACAAGCTTTATTTCTCATTTTGGCCTGGTTTATTTACACTCTGGCATTAAATGATTACTGTATTACACGACAAAACACATGACAATGCACTGCAGCTATTTTATATAATATAGAAGTATGTTGATTTAGATTTTGTTGATTAGTTGATTTGGAACAGAAAAACAAACAAGAAATTTGTTCTGTCACTGAAGATAAAGTCTTAGTTTTGCATAGCCTGGGGAATAATATTTGCTTATGTGCGTAATAAATGTATCCAGAGTTTGGAGGCCGATATGATAAATAATCTGTTGCATGCGTGATGACAAGAAATCTCCCGAAGGAGTATGTTTAAACAAAAAAGAATCAGTGCGTTCTGGCTTTCCTAAGGTCAAATTGTCATCTCATCATCTTGTCCTGATGCGTCAGTCTCGAGTGTGTCCTGAGTGCGCGACCTAAATGATGGACCTAAAACATGCCTCGATGAGAACACCCCAAACACTGAAAGTTCATTACCTTCTAAACCCTGCTGTTCGCTCCGCAGACAAAATGTTTGCTTAGACGTTCGGACGAAGGCACTTATTTAGCGAGGAGCAGTTCATTTTTCTTTTCCAGGATGTTTCTCGAATGACGAAAGCCATTTCCTGTATACATTGGGTGAAGGAAGTAGTTGGCATTTATTTACATCCTTGCTTTGGTCAGAACACCAAATGGCTCTCTGAGCGGACCACGAGGAAACGTTTGACACCCAGCTGCTGACACCAAGGACTCATACGTCACTTCCTGTTTTAGAGTTGGTTATGTTAGTTATAATAGGCTGTAAAGAATATTCTAAAATGATATAGTGTTAGATTGTGTTTAATGCTGGGGAGCTGTGCACATCGTTGGTGAGCACTTTATATTTGAAATTTTCAATATGTGGATGGTATATTTGGTGGGATTTATTCAACTAAGAACCCTTAGTATTAAGAAATGTTCATACTGGCTTTTTATCCTACTAGGATTCAAATAAAGCATTAGTTTTTCTTACCTAAAATACTTTCTTTACAGGAGACCTTTAGATTACACAGATCATATTTCAGTCCTTGTGACCCCAATTGTATGATTTCTACCATTCGCTTACATGTATAGTTGTGTATTTTATATAAACGATCCAGCAAACAAATAAGTGTGAAAAATGTAATACCTGAATATAAGATATATGTATATATAACCTCTGTTTAAAGTTGTACTGCTTGGGCAAATAGTACATTTTGTGCATGGGTAGAGTAAATGTATGTGAAATTTTATTATACATTTTCTTATTCTTATTAATCTAATTCTTATGCTCCCTTTTTATTTAAATTTAGCTCAAATTTTTGTCCTATTGGAAGGTGGTAGCTCAGTGGTTAAGGCATTGGATTTTAGAACAGAAGGTCACAAGTTCAAATTCCAGCACCACCAAGCTGCCCATGCTGGGCCCTTGAGCAAGGCCCTAAACCTTCAACCAGCCAGTTGTGAATGGCTCTGTATAAGCGCACCTGCAAAATTCCATAAATATAAATGTCTGTTGTCCTCGCTTTTATCTGTCACAGGCCACCACACCATCTACATTGGCGTGCATGTACCTAAGAGCTACAGACGACGGAGACGCCATCGTCGGCGCACCAGCCACAAGGAGAGGAAGGAAAAGGTGCTGGAGCACACAGAGGAGACGAGCAGCAGCATCCTCAAACCTGTCGGTAAGTACTGCTCACATTAGCACTTTTCAAGTACACACAACACACACACACACACACACACACACACACACACCCTATGACACAAATCATCTTCAAATTGCACAGTAAGCACTGTCAGCTCACATGAGTGCTCAGGACTCCGAGTTAAGTGGTCTCTCTCTCTCTCCTTTAAAACACACACACACACACACACACACACACACACACACACACACACACACACACACACACACACACACAAGGACACAAAGATGCACACATAGCATCCACAAAGCACTCAGTAGGAGCTGTCAGCTCACATCAGGACCGACTTCTCTTACACTAAAAAGATCTCCTGCTTTTAAACACACACACACACACACACACACACACACACACACACACACACACACACACACACACACACACACACACAGAGAGAGAGAACCATAGGACATTGCAGACTGTTGTTCTGAGCTAATATCCAGTCTGTGTATGAATGTTTTTGGACAAACAGAAATGAAGGCTCATTCTAACTAGGCTCTAATTGCCTGATGTCACACATGGTACACGGTAATGATGACTCTGGGGGATAAGCGATCAGGATGAGAGAATAGTTGAGAGGGGAAGAGAGGAAGAGAATAAACATTATAGAAATAGAGGGAGAAAGAGTATCGTTCAAATAGCTGAAAGTCACCATCAGTCTAATAACGGACAAGTAATGAAATGTATGTTCTGTTAAACAATGTCATGCTTATTTATCTAAGGGACTCGCTTGAAATACAGTGCTACTCAGGGTCAGAAGTGTAATTTTTACTCATATTGAACGTAGGCTTGAATATGTGCTGTACCTCAACAGCAAGACACATGTTAGTGAATAGCAAAAAACCTGTGGATTTTTTGAGGTTTTATTTCCTATAGTGCGGAAACGATTCCTCGAGTAACTTGAGTAATTTGAATACAAAAAAATCTTCGAGGCAAATTATTAGCATTGTGGCCAAAGGCCAAGGAAAATTTCCAAAGTTTGGGATAATTTCAAACTAAAACATAAAGAAAACACCGTACACCTGTTTTATTTTCTCTTGTATATTTAGTATTGCGCTTTAATAAATGATCGATGGAATAATCCATAGCTGCAGCCATACAAATACAAATTGTACACCTCAACACTGCATTGACTAAGACAAGTCAAAAATAAGTCAGTCCAAATAAAAAGACAAAGCAATGAGGCAATCTTTCAAAAAAGCTATGTTTAATTAACAAATAAAACTACAGTATCATGTCACAAAAACATTAGTATTTAATGGACAAATGGCGATGGCGATATAATAAATACATAAAATAAATGAAGGCTGCCATGCAAAATTTAATAGGTAACGGCCATTGTCAATTCTAATATAGTGGAGTAAAAAGTACATATTTTGAATCATAAATATAGTTTTCCCACAACACAGCCAACAGTTGTTCTGCATAAAACCCCTAAAAATCCTGATTTAGCATTCAGCATTAGCATTCATTGAATGTCGTTTATTTCATTTATTTAATAAAAAAACAATACAATGCAAATATTTATTTTTATTTAGAAAAAAATTCATATTGAAAGAAAATGCAATACAATATTTTATCCTTTAAGAAAAACACATTTAAAAACATCATTAAATATTTAATAAAATAACAAATTTAAGGTCAAACGTTTCCTCGTTTTTCTTTTACTATTTATTAAATTAAAAAGGTAAAAACAAAAAATCTTTGACATTTAATCATTTTAATGAATGCAAAATGATAACAGATGCATACAAAAAAATTCATATTGTTCATATTGTTAAATTGCCCCCCAAAAAAAAAAATCAAACCCTCCACAAATATAAATATGGTATAAATAATAGCAAAATATCTGCAATAGTATAGGATAATATAAGAACATAGTTTAAAAAATAAAGGTGTCATTGTGCAGTCACAAAATGCACATTCGATCAAGTTATCAGCCAGATACGTGCTGTATGTTTCTGAGTTCAGCAGAACTCAAAGGGTTTCCATGTGAGTGATTTTTGCTAAGAAACCGATATTTTTACGAGAGAAGAGATCAGCGCACACAGAGCAGGACACAATGCACTGGATTCCTTCCACTGAAGCCTCTGTGCTCTTCAGCCTCTGTGTACACAGTTAATCTTTTGTCTTTAGATGGATTGCTTCCTGATTGTTATCTCTGATGTGGATGCTTGTTTGTGGATTATCCATCATTCCTTATTAAAAGCCACGACAAAAGAAGTAGTAAATCTACCGAAAATGGAAATAGTTTAGAGTTGATGCTGCTTTAAAAAGAACTGTAGGGTATAGGAGAGTTGAAAAGATGTTTGTATTTCAAGCTCATGCCAGACGCCAGGAGAAATGTAACTACAGGGGATTTTTTGTGTTTATTTTTATAATTTAGTTAGTTAGTTTGTTAGTTTGGTGTTTAGGTGTGATGTTTTATCCTGTATGTAATGTTATCACATAGCTACATTGCTAGTTCACTACTGTTAGGCTAACCTGCATTTGTCACAAACAGACACCAGTGATATTCCAACTTTCTTCAACTTTACATCTATGATTTTGAAATGTGTATAAGCTCTGCATACACATTAAATGAACCAAAGACAAGCTTCCATTTGGGTGGTCCTGAGTCTAATGTTCTTAGGTCATGGGGGAAAACCTCTTACCTTCATTCCTTTTCTTACCTTTACATAAAAGGCTTCTATTGTAACCGAGTCCGGGTAGAGGATTAAAATGTATCCTATAACATTAGCAGGTATCTTTGAAAGCTGCTCATTGTGTGGTTACAAAAAAAGCTCTGGATTCGAATAGACGTGAATAAGATTCATGTGGAATTTTTTTTTCTACTTGACTTATTTTAGCTTTATCACAGAATAGCATTGTTTGTTCTTAAATAGTTCATGAGCATGCCAAAATCACATTGACATGGGCATTTTAAAATAAACCATGTCCGCTCTAGGGAATGAAGCTCAGGGGAAACATTCTACCCAGAAGGCACCATCATCTATGCCTGCCACGTTCATTACATATTCTCCCAATCAGACTTATTTAAGTGGATAGTCCTTATCAGGATTATCTAATGGAATAATGATGATTTATGTTTCTCAAATATTTATATTTTATAAAATATATTTCCATTTTAATATACAGTGCCTGTCAAAAGTTTGGAAACACTGACTTTTATCGTTTTTGAGAAACATGCATGTTCCCTTGTGTATATGCAACAAGCTATAGGCAAAAACACGCAAGGATTGGATAGTGAATGCCGGGAAAGTTCTGTGTGCAGAATGATGAGTCTAAATTTGACATTTTAACAAAAGAACTTACGTAAGACAGAGAACAGGAGAGAAGATGTTAGCAGACTGCCTCACGATTACAGTTAAACATGGAAGTGGAAGCTTAATGGTTTGGGGTTGTTTTGGAGCAGGGAAGGTTGTAGGCTTTTTTCGGGGTGAAAGAAATACCGAACCAACATGGCTATCATTCTATACTTCAACACCATGCAATGACCCAAAGCAAATTCTGTAAACATTATTTGGAGAGCAATCAGTTGGCTGGAGTGTTATTCATCATGGAATAGCCTGCATAGTCACTGCATTTAAATCCTATCGAACTGCTCTGAGATAAACTGTATCTCGAAGTTCCAAATAGTAATGCCATGGCAAGATGTTTGGAGAAATGAACTGTCCAGATGCCATACATGGGTAAAGATGTTATTCATGCTAAGTGAAGAACTTTCAGTGCTTCAACCTATATTTTCTCTCTCTGTTTATTTTTCATTGATTAAGTTCAACATCTGTACATGCCTTATTTGTTTGGTCAAAATAAATCTTTATATTGTTAAGTTGCATAGTTTGTTGCATATAAACTAATAGAACATGCATGTGTCTCTTAAAAACCATAAAAGACTATGTGTTTACATTTACATTTTAGTTAGCTTTTGAATAGAACCAAACAGCTTGACTTCATTAATTAATTTCGTTTTAGTTTTTGCTATAATTCATTGTTCATTGAAATTCCTGATTAGAACCACAGGACTATTTGAACAGATCTAATCAAACCAAATTGATTAGACATCAAAGCCAGGAGATTTACTGTGTGAGGATATAATACTTAGCTAGCGAGATTTTAGCCATTTCTAGGTAGATGGAGTGATTTTCGTCTCCTTGGTCAACAAAAAAGTATATATTTTGCCCACACCATTTTTTTTAAATCTTTGCTTTGACATAGCCAAAGCAATTTGATTCTTCTTGGTAAGGAAACACAGTCTTCTTCTTCATCTTTCGGCTGCTTCCATTAGGAAAATCCCACAGTGATTTTTTTCAAAAAAAATTAATGGTTCTATGTAGTAATGACTAAATGGCATTTCATGCATTTGAAATGTTGAGTTGGATTTAATGTTACAGAACGGACACAAGATGAGACATTTCCTGTACAACTTACATTATAACAGCTTCAAGCAGCTGTTCACTCTTTTCTCTTTTTTCCAAGTAACGAAGGAAAAAGAAAATAATAATAAAAAACAGCTTGTGTTACAGAGGATTATGAATTAGCTCATGTTTCATCTCCGTTCAAAAAACTTTCAAAGCTTTATTGTGAAAAAAGGTGTTTTTATGCTGTATTGTAACAAGTACAAACATAACATGGATATGCTTTAAATAGGGCAACTTACACAATACCAAACAAAATAACAACAAACTAGCAAAAATAGATGATCTAAGTTGTGATATTGTATTTATAGTGCTGGTGCACAGTGTAGTTTGAGGCTGTTATTTCATTGCATTTAAGCATAATTATGGCTCTGTGCTTGTAACATTAATCTAAATTAACCATTAACAAGCATCCCTCAATAATCACAGGATGAAGTCCGACACCGACGAGGCTCTGGTTTATATGTGAATAAAGATTAACCAGGCAGTGTGATGTCGAACTGTGTATTTCCACAGAAAGTTTTGAAAGATATTTAGCCAATTTAACATTATAACACTGGGCTTTACTGCAACATTGCTCAAGACTCTCATGAACTAAATCCAGCTACAGAATGGAGTGACAGCCGAGATCCCTGTGAGAGCTGATAACAACATTAGGGAAACCCGAAAAAAGAAAAAAAAAAAACTAAACAAAAGTGGTGTGGTTTTCATTTGCTTTAGTCATTTTGTTGCTTTTCCGCTTTGATCCATTGAACAGAAAATGTAATAGTTATTACCATAATAGCTGCTGGATCACGTTGCCTCGTATGTTCCCAAGTTGTTTTTGTGCCACAAGGTTTGTCATGTTTAAAGTGTGTCACTGGCATTCAGCCCGTGTTAATCCTCTTTAATGCAGTCCCTCCAGTCTAACCACAGGTTGTAATTAGTTAATCTCACCTTCTTTCCTGCTCCAAAGTGTCTCACTAGATATGACTGAATGATTCATTAGCTCATACCCTAGCTATATTTGGAAGTACAGTATTTACTCCTAATTGAAAATGGTTCAGAACAATAAGATTCCAGGTCCGGAGTGTCATTTAGTCACAGCCTCTACTAAACCATATACTTTTGGAACCCAACCTTTTACTAGGGTGGTGTCTGATAGCTAATAGTTTGTGCCTATTAGTAATATTAAACCTACTTCATTATTCTTTTATTTAAAAGAGAATTTAGATAAAAGATCAACATTTCTAGAGCTGTTGATTGTACTTGCTGTACAGGCTGCACACAAAACATTTTTGTATTTATTAACAAATGGCACTCTTTGTCGAAGCTGTGTATAGTTCAGAGGTGGCAAAAGTACACACAATCATCACTTAAGTTGGAATACTGACTATAATTTTGTTTTTCTCAAGTTAAAGAGAAGAGGTTTGGGTTCTGACATGTACTTAAATAAGAAATAGCCATTACCACTACCTGTTTTAGTGTCACTCTGGAAACTGAACCCCACATTATATTAATATTAAAGCTATCAATCGAAGAAAATATTTAACTATGATTACCGTATTTTCCGGACTATAAGCCGCTACTTTTTCCCACGTTTTGAACCCCGCGGCTTAAACAACGAAGAGGCCTATTTATAAATTTTTCCTGGGTTTTTCCCGGTTTCACAAACTTCAAGCCAAAAAACCGAGCACCATAACGTTAGACCAATGAAATTTCCGAACGGAAACAAAAAAACGCACCTCACATGTGTTCTGAGCTGAACTTTTTTAAACGCACGACGATTCCAAAAGATAAACTCCCGAGAGAAATAGTTGTGAAAGGAAGGAGACAATGATAATGACTTTCTTGGTCGGCTACTGTTTAGATACAAGCCGCTTTATATACAAGCGGCATATAAATACCGCTATTCTCCTAAAGGAAGCGCAACATATTTTACCCGTTACACCGTGTGTTAACGTGTCTTTTGTTAAAGCCTGTGTAAAGTTCATTAGTTTCAGTGTAGACATATAAATGGGTGCGCTTTATAGTCCAGAAATTACGCTAATCGCCTGTTTGTCATGAGTTAACTCACGATTAATTTACTTAATCGCACATTCTTTTCTAAATGTACCTTAAAGTAATCCTTTTCAAGTTTTTAATACTCTAATCAACATGGACAAATATTTATGTTTTATCCAAATGTATTTTTATTATTAATGAAACCAAACCAATGTTTTAAAGTAATTATGGTGTTTAAAATTATGTAATTTATCAGTACACCAAACGGATCCTTTGCTATGTTTCCACAAAGTCGGCTAATGAGGTGATACCGGAGAAACTGTGTCTCTTCTAGCTTTTATGTGGATTACATAATCAGAGAATATTTGTTTTGGATGACATATATATTCATATATTTATTATGTATGTGAAGCAAGTATTCAAGTTTGGTTTTTTTATGTGTCTGTGAAGAGAGATGACGGAGACGGCAGCGAGCACCCTCTGTTTTTTTTTTTGTCCGATCTAAAAAGACAGAGTAATTTAAGTTTGTTTTGGTGTTATGAGGAAAGAAATGCTACAAAATGCGCCGGTTTGTTGACCCCAGAGGGTTAATTGTGTGCATCATGGCGGATTTTGGTGCCGATTTGTGATTTGCCGCATCAGTAAAAAACAAATGTTTACTGACAAAAATCTTTTCCGGTGGAGTTTATTTATTCTTTTATATCTGATTACAAAAAAAAAAAGACGTTGTGAATAAATGTGTTGGTTTCAAGGTTTTAATTTTGTCTCTTTTATATTTATTTTGTTATATTTTTAATGGAATTGGGTAAAAAATGGTTAAAGAAATGTCCAATACATACCATAATTTCAGGACTATAAAGCGCACCCATATATAAGCCGCACCCACTGAACTTTACAAATATTTGTATTTTTAACATAAATAAGCCGCACCTGTCTATAAGCCGCAGTCTACACTAATGTACTTTACACAGGCTTTAACGAAAGTTAAAAATACTGTAAATCTAAATGAATATGAACATCCACCATATACAACACAAGCAGAGAAAATACAGTGATGATCAGGTGATCAGGATTGTCTCTGTTCTCAGTCACTGACTCCCTCTGTCTCATTTACGGTAGCCCCAGACGTCTTGTTTCCTTCTGTCTTGTTTATTGTTATCTTTGTAAACTAGTCTACGTCTGTAATGTGTGTTGCCCAGGAAATGATACACCGGCGGTAGATTATAAAGCCACACAATAACAGGAAATAGGTTGATGGGCTGAAAACGGTGCGCAGTGAGAAGAAAAAATACTGACATTTCACCAAATATATTAAAACTCAAGTCTGGTTTGAAAATGTAAAAGTAGAAATTACAGATATTTGTGTAAAAATGTAATGAGTGGAAGTATTTCATTACTTCCGACCTCTGGTATAGTTACATTTGTATTTAGGGAACATTTCATATTATGGGACATCTAAAGATTTTCCATCAGTTAAAGCAGACAGTTTAAACGGTCATTTCACTTGTTATAATCAAATGAATACTTTTATTTTGTCTAAATGTATAGGTTTGTGTTGGCTCCCTTTTTTTTTCCAAAAATAATCTTGACAGAATAGTAATATAAAATGACACAAACATAAAAGAAAAAATCTTCTTGATGGTACTATCAGTCTGTGACCTACTGGCCTAGAATTAGGTGTTTTTTTTAAGAGAGACTCCAAAGCACTTCTGAATAAAGGGTGGATGCTAAATGTCAGGCTTATCCACAGTGATGAGTCAGTGTGAGTGCAGGTTTTCATTCCGATCAAACCTCACCTTATTGCACTTGTTTAATCAGTTAGTCTTGCTAACAATTGACTATAAGGTGCGGCCTTTGCTTGTTTGAAACGAAAACCTGCAACCACACTTTCCTTTCCTGGATAAAATACTGCAAACGATCCCCTGCCATGAAAGTAATATTCAAATCAAATCAACTTTTATAGCACTATTAATGATGGATATAGTAACCAAGCAACTTTACAGAATTAATTAGATAAAAAATATACATTTTTAAATGATATAACTTAATCAAAATATCAAATAATAAACACATAACAATGTCTCAACTATGTAATACACATTTAAGATCCAAACATTAGTGTTTTTTGGGAAATCTTGTCCATAAATACCAAATTTTTCTTTCTGAAAATACTGTTATATACCAAGCAACACAAACAATAATGTATAACAATGTGCACTCATGATATGAGGTGGGTTTTAATGATTTACCCAGTTATTTGATTACAATTTGATTCATTTGATTCTTTAACATTATTGTTTGTTATCTTGCTAGTTTGAAGGTATGGTATATGATACAGGAATGCTGAGTGTGGTTATGTGGAGTGCCTTTGGTGTATTATTTTCAGCACCTCGGCTCCATGAAATGTTTGTCTTTATATTCATCTTTGCATGATTTTTACAGCTGAAGATGAATTTAGGTTCTTGTCCTATTGTGAAAGGCTGTTCAAAATGAAGTGGCCAAAATCACTATCAATAAGAGGAATATATTTGGATACGCCAAAAAGTTCTTGGGTGGTAAATATATGAATGACCTATCAACATATTTTGGTCCATTAGTAGAGTAAGGCCCCACATTATCACCATAGCATATGGCGAATTTTATTGCACTAGTTTATGCAGACTTTGAGAATCTACCATTGTTAGTAAGCAATAAGCAGTAGCCTGGTGGGCATGAGCTGAAAGAACAAACACCAGTCTCAATGCAGTACCATTGTGCTGCAAACAAAAGACAAGAGCCACTGATCGTAGGCATGTGACACCTCAAATGCATTTTCTGTTCTTTCCCTGTTCCATCTTACTCGATGACAGATCTAAGAGTAAAACTAACAGGGTTGTTGGTGGAAAATTGATCTGGATATATTATATAATAGTCTGATTTTAAAGGCATTATTTATGAATTATTCTGTAGAGTCTGGTGGAATAAAAGTGCTGAAATATAACCATATATATAAAACTATGTATAACTCTCTCTCTCTCTCTCTCTCTCTCTCTCTCTCTCTCTCTCTCTCTCTCTCTCTCTTTCACTCTCTCTCTCTCTCTCTTTCACTCTCTCTCTCTCTCTCTCTCTCTCTCTCTCTCTCTCTTTCTCTCTCTCTCTCTCTCTCTCTCTCTCTCTCTCTCTCTCTCTCTCTCTCTCTCTCTCTCTCTCTCTCTCTCTCTCTCTCTCTCTCTCTCTCTATATATATATATATATATATATATACAGTGGGTACGGAAAGTATTCAGACCCCCTTAAATTTTTCACTCTTTTTTATTTTGCAGCCACTTGCTAAAATCATTTAAGTTCATTTCTTTTCCTCATTAATGTACACAAAGCACCCTATATTGACAGAAAAACACAGAATTGTTGACACTGTTGCAGATTTATTAAAAAAGAAAAACTAAAATATCACATGGTCCTAAGTATTCAGACCCTTTGCTCAGTATTTAGTAGAAGCCCCCTTTTGATCTAATACAGCCAGGAGTCTTTTTGGGAAGGCTGCCACAAGTTTTTCACACCTGGATTCAGGGATCCTCTGCCATTCCTCCTTGCAGATCCTCTCCAGTTCTGTCAAGTTGGACGGTAAACGTTGGTGGACAGCTATTTTTAGGTCTCTCCAGAGATGCTCAATTGGGTTTAAGTCATTGCTCTGGCTGGGCCATTCAAGAACAGTCACGGAGTTGTTGTGAAGCCACTCCATCGTTATTTTAGCTGTGTGCTTAGGGTCATTGTCTTGTTGGAAGGTAAACCTTCAGCCCAGTCTGAGGTCCAAAGCACTCTGGAGAAGGTTTTCGTCCAGGATATCCCTGTGCTTGGCCGCATTCATCTTTCCCTTGATTGCAACCAGTCGTCCTGTCCCTGCAGCTGAAAAACACCCCCACAGCATGATGCTGCCACCACCATGCTTCATTGTTGAGACTGTACTGGACAGGTGATGAGCAGTGCCTGGTTTTCTCCACACATACCGCTTAGAATTAAGGCCAAAAAGTTCTATCTTGGTCTCATCAGACCAGAGAATCTTATTTCTCACCATCTTGGAGAACTCCATGCAGGTTTTCATGTGTCCTGCACTGAGGAGAGGCTTCCGTCGGGCCACTCTGCTATAAAGCCCCACTGGTGAAGGGCTGCAGTGATGGTTGACTTTCTACAACTTTCTCCCATCTCCCGACTGCATCTCTGGAGCTCAGCCACAGTGATCTTTGGGTTTTACTTTACCTCTCTCACCAAGGCTCTTCTCCCCCGATAGCTCAGTTTGGCCGGTCGGCCAGCTCTAGGAAGGGTTCTGGTCGTCCCAAACGTCTTCCATTTGAGGATTATGGAGGCCACTGTGCTCTTAGGAACCTTAAGTGCAGCAAAAAATTTTTTGGAACCTTGGCCAGATCTGTGCCTTGCCACAATTCTGTCTCTGAGCTCTTCAGGCAGTTCCTTTGACCTTAATGATTCTCATTTGCTCTGACATGCATTGTGATCTGTAAGGTCTTATATAAACAGGTGTGTGGCTTTCCTAATCAAGTCCAATCAGTATAATCAAAAATTTCTGGACTCAAATGAAGGTGTAGAACCATCTCAAGGATGATCAGAAGAAATGGAGAGCACCTGAGTTAAATATATGAGTGTCACAGCAAAGGGTCTGAATACTTAGGACCATGTGATATTTCAGTTTTTCTTTTTTAATAAATCTGCAAAAAGGTCAACAATTCTGTGTTTTTCTGTCAGTATGGGGTGCTATGTGTACATTCATGAGGAAAAGAAATGAACTTAAATGATTTTAGCAAATGGCTGCAATATAACAAAAAGTGAAAAATTTAACGGGGTCTGAATACTTTCCGTACCCACTGTATATATATATATATATATATATATATATATATATATATATATATATATATATATATATATATATATATAATATATATACAGTATCTCATGAAAGTGAGTACACACCACACATTTCAGCAACTATTTTATTATGTTCTCAAGGGATCAGACTACAGAAATAAAACTTGGATATATTTTAGAGTGGTCAATGTGCTGATTGTATAGCAGTACAGTTTTACTGTCCTTTAAAAATAACTTAACATACAGCCATTAGTGTCCAAATATCGGGCAACAAAAGTGAACATGTCCAAAGTGACAATATTTTGTGTGAGCACCATTGTTATCTCGCACTACCTTAATCCTCCCGGGCATGGAATTTACCAGAGCTGCACAGGTTGTTGCTGGGATCCTCTTCCACTCCTCCATAATGAGATCACGGAGCTGCTGGATATTAGATACATGATGCTTCTCCGACCTTCCGCTTGTGAATGCCCCACAGGTGCTCAATAGGGTTCCGGTCTGGAGACATTCTTGGCCACTCTATCACCTTTACCTTCGGCTTCCTCAGCAAGGCAGAGGTCATCTAAGCAGTGTGTTTGGGGTTGTTTTCATGTTGGAAAACTAGAGTTCGGTCCAGTTTCTGAAGGGAGGGCATCATGTTCTGCTTCAGAATGTCACAGTACTTGTTGGAATCCATGTTTTTCTCAAGAACTGCAGCTCCCCAGTACCAGCAGCACTCATGCAGCCCCAGACCATGATGCGACCACCACCATGCTTGACCAGGTTATCCTCACCAGGGCGTCACCACACATGCTGGGCACCATCTGAACCAAACAAGTTTATCTTAGTCTCATCAGACTCATGGACTGGTTGTCTTCAGCAATCTGTTTATAGGCTTTCTTGTAAGCCAACTTTAAAAGAGGCTTTCTTCTGGAATGATGGCCATGCAAACCGACTTGTTGCAGTGTGTGGCATATAGTCTGAACACTGACAAGCAGTCAGTTTAATTTCTATAGTATTGTCCCTTGACTTACTACAGTGTAACAATGTTTTAGTCAGGTATTAGTATTATTTTTTTTTTATAAAAATTTTTTGTCCCAGTTCTACAATCTGTGCCCATGTGCCATTACTGTTTTCTTTTTTTCTTTTCTTTTTTTGTTATATCTACTTTGTCACAAGAAAAACTGTGAATGCGGACCACAGAATTGAATCCGGAACTGAATTGTGAAGTGGTCTTTGTGTCATGATATGTAGCTAATCGCATGCTTCCAGGCAGAGTGTGTTGCCAGGACAAGATACAATGCCAGTGTCCTTGTCCTATTTATTTCCAGCCAGGAGATGTACAGTGTTTTAACAGACAAGTGGAACAGGGCTTTCAACATGGAGATTATTTGAAAACACCTAGACTTCCTGTTATCTTTTATTTGCAGCGCCTGCCTGTTTATTTATGTCAGGTTTGTCTATGGTTAGTCCACATCAGGATTATAATTGTTTCTCTCAATGGTGAATTAGGCACATAATTACATAAAAAGACTAATAATCAACAGATTAAAATGTTCTAGTACTAATCAAAGAGAAAAAGGTTGAATCACCGATATGGCTTTGATGTTCCATTGTAATAGTTAGAAGTGAGAATAGTTTTTTTTAAAGACCTTTCAGTTTTCAGTTCCTAAGTAACACAACAAGCTGCATTTCTGGGTTATATTACATGTGGGGGAAAAAAGGGAATTTAGCAAAGGCATGAGTATGTATTGCTAAAATACTTTAAGTAGTAATAGGAAACAACTGGTTTATGGGTGTTCCACAACATTATATGTAACTTTAGACAAATGAAAAAGACATGAGTACATAGAATCCATAATTGTTATATGAAGTGTGGATTGAAGATAGGGGCCAGTACACCATGTTCACACTAACACATTATCACTCACATCAAAACCCGTAATCTGGCTTTCACCACTTTTGGCATAATTCTAATCTAATAGTGATGACGTGCTGCATTTATCAGCCCTGCAGTGACGTTTGGGAACTCAGATATAAGCATGTTACATTTCCTGAATAATCCATTCTTAGTATTAAATCGGTGCACATTATACCAAGGTTTCACTTTGAATCATGTAAAAATTAAGATCTGACATGTCCATGTGAATATCAGTGGATATTTCCTGCCATTTTTACATGCTGTTGCTGTACCTGAAGAATGCAGCCACATTTACTGTATAGGTGATATTGTATGGAAGGTTTAGTGAGATCAAGACTGTCCAACTGGAGTGGCAGCTCCACTAAGCCCTACTTTGGGCTGTGGGCATTCTCTCCCTTCCCTTGTTTTTCCCATGAGCCCTCGGTTTTACGGACAAAGTCCTCTTTGTGCAGGCCTGTGGCTCTTGGCGACAAAGCCTGCAGCATTGAAATGCATTTGAACGATGCGATTTTCATTCCCATCTCTTGCTTAGTCCCCCATATTGAACTACTCACTCGTCTCTGTTTTGCTCCCTCCCTTCAACCCGTCTCTATTGGAGGCTTGCTTAGCAACTTCTGTCCAAAGGCTCAGTCCATGGCATCCATAGTAATATAGTCTGTATGCAGCTCAGGGAAACAGTGTTTGGGGACTTGGTGGTGGAACAACTAAGTGACCTAAATGAGTCTTGTTGTAACAGACTCTGGCTTCTGCTCGGTTGTTGTGCTCAGGAAATCAATGAGTCTCAATGCGAGATGCTTCGAAAAATGCTTATATTGATTTCTGGAAAAGGATAAAACGTTCTTTTGAGCGCTTTTAGCCCAGCTTCAGCTTTCGCATTGCAGTCAGTCTATGAAGTTAAGATTGTATTACATTACAAACCCATAAATGATCAAAAGCTGAATAACTCATGTTTCAACAGTAGCCATTCCTGCCAGTTCGACTGTTGTTGATGTGTCTAGAATGTTCACATACACTTACTATGGCACCTAAGAAGACTATAATTTGTTAATTTGTCCTGTGATTCATTTGTCCAAAAACTTCTTAAAAGTACTCTGTTAAGGACCAGCAAACTAATGTGGATGGTTTTAGCATTAGCATGCAACTATATGACCAAGATTCTCTTGTATCTAATTGTATCTGTATGCTTGTATCACATGACTGAACATGTCACATCAGCACCAGGGGATACAGATAAAGTGGAGAGCTAAGGGGTGTGACAAAGTTTGTCGAGTGGAAAGCAAATGATTTGACACACATTACTGCAGTTCATGCAGTACATCATAGTGTTCACATTAAAGTGTTCATAGATGAGCTGATCAGAAATCTTAAAATAAAATAAAAAAGTAGACATAGATTTCATTCAAGATTTCATTAATGGGATTTGACCGAAAAAGATCAGGTATTTTATCAGATGATCTTACATTTGATCTTGTCATTTGATCCCACTTGATCTTGATCTTTTTTTTTTTATGTACCACAGTCTACTACCATGTGCCTGGGAATCACATAGGGGATAAAACAGAGATAGAAATGCTAGTGTCTTTGTTTGTCAAATGAGCGTCCTACCTACCTACTACCTACGCTTGCATGAAAGTAAAAACCTCCTGTTTGCAAAACTTTTTGGTCACATCCCTTGTGGGATCTTCCAGTTTCAGTAAGATGCCCTGTGAACCTTCTGGCAAGCATTATAAAAACACTAACAAAGAAACACCATAATGCATGTCCTATTTATATGTTCAATTCTATTTGAAAAGAACACTTTATCTGTTCAGCCTGGATAATGTATTCATTCTGGGTCACATCCCTAATTCAAGTGTACAGCAAAGAACATTCTTAATCCTATTGTATGAAGTGTTTGAAGTCTTAAATATGGCTCATATTAAAGCTAACAAAAAAATTTGGAAATATGACTGAATGCATTTAAACAAATTTGGGTAGTTTTATGCAATTTTTAAGATTACTATTTTGTCAGTGTGTTGGCTGATCTGGCTGTGAAAAATCACCTAATTGTTGTCTTTATAATTATTCCCCTTTCTTCCTCTTGCTCTTGCGTTCACTTTTTTTTTTCTTTGTCACTGTATTTATTGTTGTAAAACATTTTTTGTGAGCACTGATGCCTGATTAATATTCAAATTAGAAGACAAAAGTGAAGGAAAGCAAAGCCTTTCTGTACAGACTGAACCTTTCTGGAAACATTTCCTAATTGTTGATGAGGGGCTGAGGGGAGGGTGCCATGACTTTGGGCCAATGCGAAAGGGGGTACAGATGGAGCAGCAGAGGGGTGGGCTATTGCAGTCAGGAGACAAGGGACCCCGATTTTGCACTACCCAGGTGTCAGTGCACTACAGAGAACTGAAGACAGCAGACAAGACAGAAGACTCTAATGAAGGTCCAGGTGCACTTTGCTTAGGGATTGGAGGATTGATAGTTGAACCTCCATCCCTCTTTCCCCGATCTTCAGATCAGGCCGAGCTGTCACTTGTAGAAAAAAAAACTTTTTTCCAGGGTTTTGAGAGATGGAGACTACTGAGAATGAGCCGGAGAACACATCGGACAATAATAACGTGGAGAAAAGCGAGGTAGAGAAGGAAAAGAAAATGCTTGACCAGAATGGTAGTGCAGAGCAGGATGTGTCTGAAGTGAAGATTCCTCTTCCACCTGAGAAGGAGGTGGTTAAAGTCCAGCCTGATGGTTTAGTGGCTAAAGGTGAGCCACGGGGCAATGGACATCCTCACCAACCTCTGATCAAAAGTATTTTCTCCCTCACAGTTTCTCCAGCAGCCGAACGAATTCGCTTCATGCTGGGTGAGGACGATGATGGGCCAGCACCTCCGCAGCTTTTCACCGAGCTGGATGAACTCCTCTCTGAGGATGGCCAGGAGATGGAATGGAAGGAAACAGCCAGGTAGGAGTCACTAAACAGCATAAAAGATTGGAAAGATAGAAATGAAGGGAAGTAATACAATTCTTAACAGCACTGTGTTAAAGAATGAAACATTTCTCATAAATCATAGACGTTTTTTTTTATCACTGTAACTTTTGTGAAGATATTGAGGTTTTAAATGGATATTTTTTTATTAGTAATGTCAGGGTTTGCCATATAAGCATTAAGAATTTGCTTAAAGAAAAAAAAAAATACATGGGTATCATTTACTCATAGATTACTCATGAAACAACACAGATGAAATATTCCCCTTGAAGCTTTTTTAAACTTTCTATTCTGGGAGTTTTGTGTAGAAATATTTGTGAAATTTCAAGGTTTTAAACAGATATAATTATATATTAGCAATAGTTGATTTTAGCAGAAAACTACCGGTAATTACCCATTACAAAATGATGGATGGACAGTGTACAGCGTCACATTTAAAGCTCTAAACTCATGAATAAAACATCTTTTGTCTGTGGCATGTTGTCAGTACCAGTTTGGTGCCAATATGCTAAGTTGTACCACTTAGGCTGACCAACACATTTTGGCTTTGTCGTTTATAAGAACACAGTTTTTTTTTTATGCTAGTTGACCACATCTTAAATGCATTAATCATTATACTTGAACAAAAGGAGCAGCAGTTCCCACATATTTCTTCTTGACATAGTATATAGTCCTATATGCAGGTCTTTGGTCTCAGATGAAAGAGAAGTCTCATAGCACACACAACAATTATGGAGTCATGTTGTCTTCTTAGATGTGCCTCGCATGTTCCAGTGGGTATTTCTTTTTTGAGTACTCACAGTGCTTTGCAACTCAACAGCTCCTGTAGGATACAAAGTACTGGATCACTACGAGATTATTTCCCTTAAATTGTTTTCCAAAAAAATGCTATTTTTTTCTTAGCTAATCCTTATCTTTCAAAAAGCTGGGACGGATGAATGTTAGAGCTACAATTCTTGATGATGTTGACTTTTGAAGATTTTTGGTTTGCATATTTATTCTAATGATAACATGTATTCATAGTAGTAAATTGTGTAATTAAAGTGCCCACTCAATATTATGGAAGCAAATAAAAATATAATATCAATATACAGAGTTTGGTATTAAACATACCTGTAAACCTGCTCATTTCTGCAATTAAAACAGCCTGCCTATCATGTGGCAGGAGTACAAAGCATACAATTATTCATATACAGATCAAGAGCAGTAGTTAATATTGACATCAGAATGGAGGATGGGCTGGTTTGAGTATTTTGAAAAACTGCTAAACTCTTGTGATTTTTACCTTCTAAAGTTGATAAAGTTGATAAATAGTGGTCTGAAAACGCACAAAAAACATTATTGAGCAGTAATTTGATTATTTAAAAAAATACAGGTCGGAGTAGAAGCAGGATTGGCTTAAATTTAATAGGAAGACTTCAGTAACTTATATAACCACTCTTTACAAATGTGGTGAACAGAAAAGCATCTCAGTCTTGCCACAAAAGAGAATCTGAGATTCTAATTCTCCCAGTCTTTAATTGTGCATTTTCAGTAAACATGTTTAATTAATACATGATATGTTTGGGAAAATTATTTTTTTAACTGCCACACATGAGTGGGAGACAATAGATAAAAATATTTAAAAAAAATGTTTTGTGTGTGTGTAGTAAGCAGTGTTTACGATTGCATATAAGCAAGATACTGTTTATACTGTGAGATTCAAGCCATTCTTGCAAAACACATAATAAGCTACAAGGCTTGATCTTACTTGAAGACGCTATTAAAACGCTGTTTTGTATCGTTGGTTGCCAGGTTGATATTTAACAAATATTTACCTGAATGTTGGATATCCACAATGACCTGTGTTGAGCCACAACAGCTTTAATGTCATTGCCCAACATGAGCTAAAGTGAGAATTTGTATTTGTATATGCTTATTGATTTTATATATATATATATATATATATATATATATATATATATATATATATATATATATATATATATATATATATATATATATATATATATATATATATATACAGTACAGACCAAAAGTTTGGACACACCTTCTCATTCAAGGAGTTTTCTTTATTTTCATGACTATAAATTGTAGATTCACACTGAAGGCATCAAAACTATGAATTAACACATGTGGAATTATATATGGAATTATACATAACATATACATATACATAACAAAAAAGTGTGAAACAACTGAAAAATGTCATATTCTAGGTTCTTCAAAGTAGCCACCTTTTGCTTTGATTACTGCTTTGCACACTCTTGGCATTCTCTTGATGAGCTTCAAGAGGTAGTCACCTGAAATGGTCTTCCAACAGTCTTGAAGGAGTTCCCCCGAGAGATGCCTGGCACTTGTTGTCCCTTTTGCCTTCACTCTGCTGTCCAGCTCACCCCTAAACCATCTCAATTGGGTTCAGGTCCGGTGACTGTGGAGGCCAGGTCATCTGGTGCAGCACCCAATCACACTCCTTCTTGGTCAAATAGCCCTTGATGCCTTCAGTGTGACTCTACAATTTTCATATTCATGAAAATAAAGAAAACTCTTTGAATGAGAAGGTGTGTCCAAACTTTTGGTCTGTACTGTATATAAGCTTTTCATGGCAAGAGTAATTTAGATTCAGAGGTTGTTCTTTTAAATACATGAGTAATTATACACTAGCAAAAGTACAAATGCTTGCTTTTCAACTCAGCGTCAGCTGTCAGACATCAGATCTGCACAAGATGTGGACTTATTGAGGAGGTAGGAGTTGGAAAGTGGGGGATATATTTCAGTGTTTGATTTTCATGTGTGAATGCATCTTTCATTCTTTCTCTGTTCTTGCATATTTCCAGGTGGATCAAGTTTGAGGAAAAGGTTGAAAAGGGTGGCGAGCGCTGGAGCAAACCTCATGTGGCGACGCTCTCCTTGCACAGTCTGTTTGAGCTCAGGACGTGTATAGAGAAGGGCACCATCATGCTGGATCTGGAAGCTTCCACTCTGCCTCAGGTTGTGGGTGGGTAAAGCATTTTTAGCCAATTCATTTATCAGGAATTAGAAGGTCTATGGGACATATATATTGGCTTCTAGTCAATTGTGAAGTATAACCATATAAAATGGCATTCTGGTTCTTTTTTCTCCCTAATTTAATCTTGTCCAGTTCCCATCTAACCAGTTAGGCACACCAACTACCAACCATGGAGTGAGAACACTATGATGTGCTTCTTCACTTTTTCTAAAAAGTTTTAAGTGAGGTCCAATGGCACTCCACAGACCAATGCCTCATGTTGGGCTTTGGCAAGAGACCTATTTTGGGTAGAAGCCAATTTTTGAGTAGAAGCCCTGTATTAGGATGAAACCCCTAGGTGGTATGGGGCCCCATGTCAAGCAGAATTCTCTGGCTTTGAAAAAGCCTCATTTTGGCAGAAGCCCCTTGTTGGGCCGAATCTCTTGGTTGGAAAAGGCCCCTGCTGGCCTAAATCTTCTGTTTGGGGATTGTGCAAAGCTCATGTAGAACAGAACCCTTTGCTTACAAAGAAGTACCATCTTTGCAGAATCCCCTGCCTGACAAAGTTTGTAAATCTGTTTATGAAATCATGAATCTTTTAATTATTGTTAATAATTTCAGTAGTGGCTTCATGTAGATAACAGACTCAGTCCTTAAATTAATTTAATTTCTATTAGCCATAACGCACATTTTAACGCATTTATTTAAAAAAAAAATATTTTCAGGGAAAATGCAAAATTTTTATATAATGTAAAAAGACAATATGCTGTATATATTTAAAAATTCACACTACACACAATACTTACTTCTTAGTTCCTTGTAAAAGCTGCCTAGATTCAGTCTAAAGCATGCCTGTGGTCCATTTCATTTGTGCAAGACACCATTTTTTTTAAAAGGATTTTTAAAAGTGTAACACTGTTCAGATTACCTATTCATAACCTCTTAATATGAATTGAATAAGGCAAACTGTTTTAACTTTCTCGGTTTCCTTTGTAGAGATGATTACAGACAATCAGATTGATTCTGGCCTTCTGAAGCCAGACCTGAAGGATAAAGTCACCTATACCCTGCTGAGGAAACATCGTCACCAAACCAAGAAATCCAACCTGCGCTCCCTGGCCGACATTGGCAAGACGGTCTCCAGTGCAAGTAGGATGTTTTCCAACATGGATAATGGTAATACAGGTGCCAGTTTGGTGCAGAACATTTTTTTTTAAACTACATTTTTGTTTCTCTTTCTTCCTTTTTTATAAGCTGATTTTCCTTTAAAAACAATTATAAAACAATTTGATAAACAAGAACAAACAAATTTTTCCTATGTGAAGCACAACTAAGCTTCATTATCCTTAATATACTAATCACCATAATTAAACTATAATTTATGCTTTCATTGAATCATGCTAATGGAATTTAATACAAGCCAAATACATTTTGGCAGAATTGGCAGAAGTGATTTGACTCCTCAGTTAAATGATGTCTTTAGTACATTATAGTAACAAATCACACTGTCCTATTTTAATATTGTTTAAAGGAATACTCTACTCTTGAAATCTGTATCCGCTGCCTGTTCTGTATAAATAAAAACGGAAAAAAGGAAACGTATTTACTTGAAATTAGGAAATAGAATGATTAAATATTGTTCCACTGTTGAAACCTTGACTAAAACTACACAAGAACAATTTTACAAGTTTACAAATTTTAAATTATGTGTTTTTACTCGAAGAATTTTACTGTAAGTTTATGACAGCTGTATTTCTTAATATAATTTAGCTGTCCCTAGTTATCCATTATAGGTGGCAAAAAACTAAATTTTTAACTTTAAAACTTTTAATTTAATGAAAAAATCCCCAGTGGAATTATCGTTCACTATACACTAAACACTACACATGCGGCTGATGGATATTAGACTAAATAAGTTTGGAGTATACCTTTAATGAAATTCTCTCTGTGTGTGCATCAATATTTTACATGCTGCAATCAGTAAGACGTTTTATAATGTTGTTGAGAATGTAGCTTGTTACGTATGGGTTAATCTCAATCATTTAATTACCTTTAGATTAGTAATATTAATCACAAGGCAATGGCCTAGTCAAAGTTCTTGTACCTATAAAGTATTTCCCTTAGTGCTGTATAAAACTTTATGATCTAAAATAGCAGTGCATATTAGTACGTACAAGGTGCATATGGTATATATTGCTGTCTGTTTTAAAAGGGTCGCATACAGATTAGTATATACAGATAAAAGGAAATTAATAGTTTAGGACCACTTTTCAACTTAAAGCTGACCTTCTAACACTTTTAGCTTATGATGGTGTTATGGATTTTGTAAAGGATTACCCTGACTCTAGCTACTATGAATTTGATGTTTTGATTTATATAAAAAAATTATATGAAAAAATCATATGCACTAGAACTCAGCTTAGTGGCTATGGGAGGTTTTGGAGTAAAATGTAAGTAACACATCTAGATGCAAACACAGTATATATACAGTATATATATATAGTATATATATATATATATATATATATATATATATATATATATATATATATATATATATATATATATATATATATATATTTATATTAGGAAGAATAGAAATCATTGCTGTAATACAGTTCTAAAGATGTTGGCTTGTGGTGGCATCACCTTCCTAAGACTCTTCTAATTTGCTTATATATTGTAACATTGCACTCAAACACTTTTCTCAGTACTGAAAGCTTAAATAATGACTAAATAATAAACAAGCTCCTTTCTCAACATCCGCAAAAATGCATCTCAACTTTAGTCAACATTTCCCCCCAAACCTGACTCTTAACACCCCTGCTTTAGCTTTTTCACAATGCCATTCTTCACTTTCTCCCTGTTCCCTGCTGCTAAAAAGCTCGTAGTTCATTTGAGAGCTCAGTGCCTTGTCTAACAGTTCATGCCTCTGAGGAAGATCTGAGAGCCCCGGGAAGTCCGAACACCGGGTGGCCTCGTAAGTGTAGTGACTGCTCTAGAATTCCCCATTAAACTACATGTCATTTACCTTTGCATGGTTTAGTTTATTACACTGTGGTGTGATGTGAGTGTTTAATAACTCATCTATTTGTCTACTAAATGTCCTGATTTGTGTTTGTGGAATTTGCATCCAGCCACTCAACCCCATTGTCGGCGGTACAGTTTCCTGCCAAGTTGTCATAAAATGAGGCTTTGTTGTCAGTGGACATCATAATTATCTTCTCCAATAATCAGTTGTATAACAGTAGGTCATATTGCAGTTTGTTCTTTGATCTTTAGAACAGTCATTCAATAACAGAATTATTCCATCACGCCATCTTATTATGTACGTAGGTGTCAATCAGCGATTATCAGCAATAATGCATTGGCAAAGGAAAGTACAAAGAGCTGACTTTGTACTGAATAAATGTGTTGTTTTCTTTTTTTTTTTTTTTATTATCCAGGGTCTGAGGCCAGGGTTTGTTTTGTCTGCATCAAACTGACACCCATGCCATTGTTGTGTTACTTATTTACATATTTATTTATTATTAGTCACTGTAAAATGTATAATTATTCTCACAGTGGTATCAGAACTACTGTTTTTTTCCCCTGATTTTTTTGTTCCCTCAGCATAGCAGACTAGTCTTGGGTTCATATAGCTTAATGGTCCGTCTCACGAGTAAGTATTCCCAATCTTCAAAACATTGAATTAAGTCCAAGAAGTGAAAAGTGAGAAGTGTCACGTATTGAGTCAAGGGTGTGGAACAGTGTGTCATTTCTCACTAAGTAAAGTAACGCATGTACTTGCACACCTGTATTCACCCTTAAAGAAGGCACTTTGGCCCTTTGGAGTTGCATGGTTCAGCTTGTGAGGTATTCATGGTTCCTCATGGCATGCCTTTGCTCTCAAGCTTGTGATTTTGCTTTCTGGTTTTCTCTTCAGCTATTCATGCAGAATGGAAATGGTCACTGTCTCTGTTTGTTCTGAACTCGCCGTCTCGTTGATTTGCTCCCAGTTCGTATTGATTGTGTGAGCTGAGATGACTGAGCTAACCATATCTGGGCTGAACATTTTTTCTCAGGTAGTCCTGCCACTGCACATCGAAATCTGAAGTCAAGCAGCATGAATGATATATCTGATAAACCAGAAAAGGATCAGGTATTACCATTTTTAAATAATCTCCTGTCCACATATTCCTATGTTGCAATTAATAATTAAAAGGAATGCTTTCACATTAGCAGAATTATGACGAACGAACTCGTTGGTAAATAGCAAATCCAAAATACACCGTATAGGGCTGCAAAATCCTCAGATCATGTGTTTTAATAGATTCCAGGAAACATTTTGTAAAAAATGATACATTACATTTCAATCCATTAGTGTAGCAGACAATGTGTAGGCGATATTTAGTGGCAAATTTCGCACAGGATGCCAGTATTGTCAATCAGTCCATAAAAATCGTATTGTGAAAATGTATTGTGCATATACTGGACACAGACTGTTCATTTCCACAACAAAGCAACACAAGTAACAATTAATCTCCATTGTAATCTCCTTATTACCTTCTGTGCACTCATAGTTGTATAGAAATAATGGCTCCCTGATCATTCTTTGATCCATTTACATTAAGAAATAATATAAGTTAGCTATTATAATAAGATGTATGCAGTTCTAGCACCAATAATCACGTTTCCTATTTTTAAAATGGTATTTGTCCATGTTTTAGTTACTCAAAACATTCAAATCTTTCCTTCTGTTGTTTAAACGGCACTGTAAGCTCTGTTAGGGTGATGGTGATATTCTGTTCAAAACTCCAAAATAATGTGATTTTTAAAGCACACTGATGTCACCATTTATGTGTATGAAAAATATTTTTTTGCAGATGAGGATATGGCCTTTGTGAGATGTGCATGGATAGTTTTTCATACATGGATATTTTATGTTTAATGTAATTATGTGTAGAGGAATTTAATCTTACTGTCAGTCTGGTTAGTGCTGTTTATAAATACACTATTTGCACTCCCATTCAGAGCTGTTAAGCTTTTTATCTTGACAAAGTATCTGTAATTTAATGCTCTTCAGTTTCTGTAATGTCATTGGTTGCAACCCCCTTTAAATGTTGAACGTGATCTATGGTCCAGTATGCGCTTTGTCTTGGTAAAGTGAACAGTAAATCTCACTGTCTTGTATAAGATGTCGCTTTACCGTTGCGACGCTTCTGCTGCCCCATGGTACAAAAAGCAGATTAGTGATTTTCTTAGATAGACAGAAAAGTTGTTTTCTTGCTTTGCATAATGTTTTTTTTTTTACTGAACTGTCTAGGGTCAGTGAATGAAGCAGCAGACATTTAATTTTAAACTAAGATTTATGGTTTTATATGTATTAATACAGTCATTAATACTCTATGGAAAATGAATGACTGCTATTATGGAGTGTTAATAAGAGACCAATGTATGACAGTTATGTAACCGTGGAGAAAGTGTGAAAGAACGTTTTTTTTTAAAATCACGCTGTTTTATGCAAAATTAACAGCTCACAAAAATGTCGAGAGCAGTGATGACCTTGGAGCTAGAAATGAGAGATAAGCTGTCTGAGAGCACATTGTGTTACAGGAGTGGACAGGGTTAGAGCTGTGGGGTGATAATTATCTTTAGTCCGTCAATTTTAAGCTCTGGCACTACTTCAGTGGCAAAAGGAATGAGCTTTGAAGTTGTCCTCCAGTACGGCAGCAGTAGTGGGAGCAAGACATTGTAAGAATGGGATCATTTCCTTTAATTGTTGACGTTACCAATGGTTTTTGCGGGAAAAAGAAATGGTATGCAGCACTAGGGGTAGGCACTTGCTAAACAGCAGCCTTATTTGGACAAATGGAGACTTGTTGCCATTCCCTGGAATACATCTGCCAGAATGAATGTCTTGCTTTGGCATATAAAACAATAGAGTGCACACTTACGCAGTCTCCTTTTTTTTTTTTATTTGTCAGCTCCATTAAATTGCTACAATATTTGTCCTTTTAGCTGAAGAACAAGTTTATGAAGAAGTTGCCCAGGGATGCCGAAGCCTCAAATGTGCTAGTGGGTGAAGTGGACTTCCTAGATGCACCATTTGTGGCCTTTGTGAGGTTACAGCAGGCTGTCATGCTGGGAGCACTAACAGAAGTGCCAGTTCCAACCAGGTATGACCTAACCCATACTTTATAATTCTGAGGTCACTAAACATTTTGCTATCTAAAAACCCTTGGCTACTCATGGAGACAGAACTTGAATAAGCTCAAGTGTCAGGCCGCATAACAATTAGAATGAAGAAAACTTTGCTGCTCGCCAGGAGCAGGACATTTATTTATTCATTTAAATAGTTTCACCTCAGCTACCATTTCAAGTGGTTGTCAAATGTACACTAAAAAGGTGAATTTTTCCATACAGGTTCCTGTTTATTCTTCTAGGCCCCAAAGGCAAAGCCAAGTCATATCATGAAATTGGTAGAGCCATCGCCACCCTTATGTCTGACGAGGTATGAGAAATAAGTAATGTTCCGCTGTATATGCTGTATTTATTTTGTTTTCATTTTTATATGAATCCTGACCAACATGTTCACAATGAAGGTTTTCCATGATATTGCGTACAAAGCCAAGGACAGACAAGATCTGCTTGCTGGTATCGATGAGTTCTTGGATGAGGTCATAGTTCTGCCTCCTGGTGAATGGGATCCTGCAATCAGAATAGAACCTCCAAAGTCTCTCCCATCTTCAGACAAAAGGTTGGGATTCCTTAAAGATCTGTGTGGCATCTGCACACACACACACACACACACACACACACACACACACACACACACACACACACACACACACACACACACACACACACACACATGTATATATGTATATATGTATATATGTACATTTCTAATATTCTAATCAACATAGGCAGGGACAAATATGGATGCTTAATGCAAATGTATGTTTACTATTAGCGAAACCAAACTCAACATAGAGCATGAATACTAAATATTCTTGTAAATGTTTTGAAGTAATTATGGCATTTAAAATCATGTAAACCATCAGGACAAAAAAATGAACTTTGCTATGTTTCCACACGTTTCGCTTAAAAAGCCGAATGTGTACATTGGCAGAGTTTTTATATATATACATACATACACACACCCACACATACCCGTGCATATAAAGAAATGAATATGTGTGTATATGTAAATATATATATATATATGTGTATATGTAAATATATATATATATATATATATATATATATATATATATATATATATATATATATATATATGTGTATATATATATATATATATATATATATATATATATATATATATATATATATATATATATATATATATATATATATATATATTTATTTAATTACTTTCGAACAGTAGCATTGACTGAATGCCATTTCAAATGATTATTTAAAAAGGTTTCGGCAGGCTTTGAGCTTGTTAATAGTTACAAACATGAACATTAGTTGTTGCATTGATGAGTAGGTTATTTATATATTGAAGAGTGCAGATTTGCAAAAAACATATCTGTATACAGTTATTAATTAAATAAATTCTTCTCATCCATCACATTTATACACTGGGAAAAAAAATTGCAAATTGTATGAAACAAAATGTATAAAACATCCAGAGTAATCTCATTTATACAGCTGAGCAGTTGAGGGTTAAGGCCTTGCGCAACAGGGGCAGCTTGGTGATGCTTGGATTTTAAACTCATGACCTTACAATAAGTTCTTAACCTCTGAGCTATAATATTCCAAAGAAAGTTTTTCTTTAGTGTTTCTTTTTTTTCTGTCATGCTCAAGCTGAGTCAAATAACTTTTTTTGGTTTATTTGTTATTTAGCTTTTTTTTTTGTTTCATACTGGTTGGTTTCATTTATTGTTTAGGAAGAAGATGATGGAAAAGTAAAAGAAAATAAAAAAATCTTTGTTAGACGTATCTATAAAGCACAAAGATCTAACTCAAGGACAGAGCTAAATAAATAATAATAAAAAAATATTGATTGAGATATTATAATATCATTTGCATTAACATATACTATAAAATGTGTACTGTACTGCATTCAAATTTACTGATTAATTGATTTATTGACTGATTGATTTGGTTGTTGGTTGAATATCCAGAACACAGGGATGAACACATTGCAGCATTGTCCTGCAGTTAATTCAGATTCAAAATCAAACTGTTCATATGGATTTAGACGAAGAAAAAAAAAAAAATTGTTGTTTTGTAAGATGCGAAATTCTCCTAAAGCATTAAAGTGGAACACTGTCTACCCTCAATGTCCTATTCATTAATCTCCTGTCACTGTTTAATCAGGAAGAACATGTACGCCGGAGGGGACAATGCACAGATGAATGGAGGCATGCCTCATGACGGAGGTCATAGTGGTGGAGGGCACACCATTGGTGAAGAGCTAAAAAAGACAGGCCGGTGAGTTATTAAGTGCCTCTAGTTTTGGAGTGTTCCTTTCTTTTAAATGATGTCCCCCTCAGGTCAGCAGTTCTAAAAATAGCAGCTCAAAAGGAAAACTTCTTTTGAGGTTAAGAGATGTGAAGTACAGGAAGACTCCATGCTGATTCTTCATGCACACGTTAAAGGAGCTAAGCTAAAATGGTTATTGAATAATACTGTGCATTTTATTGTAAAAGACATTTTAATTTAACATTCTTGTCTTTAATGATACAAAATAAAAGTTAAAAAATCCGTCACCTCTGATATTCTCCAAGATCAGAATTTGTTTGAAAACCAGATTGGAGTGCGTTGTAAAATTCAATAAATATTAACCCACTGTTGAATCTTAAATCATTGGTATGTGGTTTGAACATATGTGGAATGGAATTCAGAAATATTGGTTAAAAACATACATAATATTTTATGGGAAAACGCTACTCATATTGGGATCCAGCTCCACATTTCTATAAATCTTCTTTCTTTCCTTTTCAGCTTGCTTAAATAAATTGCATGAGGTTGCCAGATCTTTTCCAGAGTGGAAAAAAAAGACACTTACCAGAAACACAGAAACAACAGCACAGACAATTGTATTTATTTGTTTGCAATATGATGTAATATACAAGGAATCTACTTAAAAAAGAAATATGAGGAGAAAAATTGACTCTCTATACATTTAGTATATAAACATCAAAATAATACTAGAAGTACTGCAGGTATGCGGTGTCTTCAATTAAAATGCATTCCTTTGTTGTTTTTTGTGTGAACCCTCAGTAATCAATTCAAAGTGCCACAATTTTGGACTAAATATTGGCCTTAAATGACATTTTGTTGCTTTTAAAGGTATTTATTTGTAGGTCATAAGTATTTGGTTCATATCGTATGAAAGAAGTCTTTATTTCAGAGGTTCAGAGTTGTCAATAAATGTCCTATATTACAGCAGAGGGGATGCATGTGCAGGTACTGATTTAAACATACAAACATAAAGCACAAACGCAGTAAACATAAGACAAAATAACTAAAAACAGGAACAAAAAAAAAATGTAACTGAATGTGAGTGATAAAAACAATGTGGCTAGAAAAAAGGAGATGTAGTGTAATGCAATGTGATGTGATGCAAATGTAAAAGAGTGCAATGGAAAGTGAGGCTATATAAAAACGCTCGCTACTGGTGAATGAGAATTAGGCACAATTACGCTCTCCCACAGTAACTTTTTTTAGTTTTATATTTTTATTTCACTAGAAATCTTGAAAAATGTCTCCCAAGAAAATCAGTGTTGGTGCTGGGAAAACGAAAGTAATTAGAATTACCATTGAAACCGAGGAGGTTATGAGCGTTTTGTGCGTCTCACACTCGCAATCAACCACTACCACATGAGTATGTGTTAAATTATGTTTATATTATGGTAATTTGCAGTGTATTTGTTTTTAAAAATAGGCTACAAATACTTTTTAAGTGCAGAAATAAGCGATCGAATGAGATCTCGGAACGGATTAAATCACTTTTACATTCATTCCTATGGGGAAAATTAGTTCGAACATACGAGCAAATGGACCTACGAGCAATTTTCAAGAACGAATTATGCTCGTACAACGGGGTTCCACTGTATATGTGTTTCTTCCCCAAACTGGTTCAACAAAGTTGGAGGCACATAATTGTACAGGTTGTATTTGAACATGTAGCAATTTTCCCTTCACTTGAGCTAGGAGACCCAATCATGTCTCAACATCACAATATCCCTGTGTGCAAAGCCAGCTCATTGAACTTGTGGTTAACATGAGTTGGCCTTCTATAGAGCAACCGTTGCTATGAGTTGGAATGCTGAGTGCACCCCAAGCCTTCTCACCTTACATCAGTACACCTGACTTTACTAAAACACCGGTGATTGAGTGAGCACAAATCTCCACAACCACATGCCAAAAGAGGGGTTATTATATTGGCAAATGGGAACTCAATATGAATTGGAATGTTTAAAAAGCACATACAAATCTTATTCTCAGGTATCCTCAAACTTTGGTTTTGTGGTTACACCTAATGGTTATGTGGGCAATTTTTTTTCTAATTACTCTTCACTAACCATGCAATTATGCCACTCAGCTCTGATTATGGCCCTGTGGTTATATTTTTCTCTCAGTTACAAGTGTAACACTGTCTAATTTTTGTATTTAATTTATTGTCTTTGGGCTGCGTGTTTTTAGAGTTTTGATTAAACTGCATATTAATTGTGTTACTGTTTCATATTCTTTTCCTTCAGTTTTTGCGGAGGCCTTGTACTTGACGTTAAAAGAAAAGCCCCATTCTTTGGCAGCGATTTCTATGATGCGCTGCACATCCAGTCGCTGTCTACCATCCTGTTCATCTATTTAGGAACAGTTACTAATGCTATCACATTCGGAGGCCTTCTGGGAGATGCTACGGAAAATATGCAGGTAAAACAATTACTGCTTTTTTTTTTTTTTTTTACTATTTATTATGATACTTCCTCATTCTAGTTATATAGTCCAGTAGTATCTGAAAAGGGCCAGTTTGAGTGCACCATCCATTCAGCAGCTGCACCTGATTTCACCTGTTTAATTACTTGATCTTGGTTTTTAATAGTCTTTCAGGTGTGGCCTCTGCCTTGTTTATATGAAAACCTGGATAAGAGTGCTATAGACTGTGGTGTCATCAGAGTGTAACAGAATATATTAAAACACTATAATGATATATGAGCAGTATTATACAAATGTAAGCCTTTTATAGTAGATTATAGATTAGGGGTTACAATTTATTATCCTGCCTGTATATTCAATCTAAATGAGATGAAATGATCAAAACTAAAACTAAACTTTATTTAGCAACCGCCAGCAAAGACATTCACCACTGGTAAATGTAACAGGCCTGCATTCGTCACTCTCTGGACCACACATTTTACACCCACACATACCAGATAACACCACACATAATGACCTCATGTCAGGACAGATAGATTCTCACTAGTCTCACTGTTGCTGTTTTTTAACCCTGACAAGCACACACACACACACCTACACACAGCAGCATTCCTTACTGGGTCATGGTGAGCTGGTGTGCAATGGAAATTAGCTTAGCCTCTGATACCTGGCTTTTGCATGTGTAACCCTCACCTCACTGGCTCTGTGCAGGGAGTTCTGGAGAGTTTTCTTGGCACAGCCATATCCGGTGCTGTCTTCTGCCTTTTAGCTGGACAACCCCTTACCATCCTCAGCAGTACAGGGCCCGTACTCGTCTTTGAGAGACTCCTTTTCAACTTCAGCAGGTTTTTAATCTTCTTTAATACACACATGGCAGTACACACACACAGATATATATACACTGGCGATCAAAATTAGAGAACAATTTATAAACAATTGAACAATTCTGAAATAATGTCATCTTTTTGTCATGTCTATACCATGCTACCAGAACACATTTTTCACAAATTAACTAAGGCATTAAAAAACAACAACATTATTTTGCAGAAAACACACTGATCAAAATTAGAGAACACTTTCAGATACCTCCCAGTTATTGGTGTTAATCTGGTACCTGGTAAAGCAGTTCCTTAAAATCTAAAAACATTGAAATAATGACATGGCCTGCCCAGAGTCCTGATCTCAACCCAATAGAGAACCTCTGGAAAATCCTTGGTGACAAAGTTATGGCCAAAAAACCCACTACAGTCAACGAACTGAAGAAGAGTGGACCAAAATTACACCAGAGCAGTGTGAGAGACTATTGCTGTCCTGTGGCCACAGATGTGCTGAAGTCATTCAGAGCAGAGGCCTGTACACTTCCTACTAATTGCTGACTGTTGTAACCTTCAGAAAATTTTGTTGTAATCTTTTTCCATGCTACAGTCATTGTTGTTCTTTAATTTTGATCAGTGTGTTTTCTGCAAAATAATGTTTTGTTTTGTTTTTTTAAATGCCTTAGTTATTTTGTGGAAAAGGTGTTCTGGTAGCATGGTATAGACAGAACAAAAACTCCTTCAACTGTTGAGCAGTGAAGATGACATTATTTCAGAATTGTTCAATTGTTGATCGCCATTGAGTATATATATATATATATATATATATATATATATATATATATATATATATATATATATATATATATATATATATATATATACCACTCAAAGGTTATTTGTAATTTGTATTCAAAAAGCATTTAATAATAAAAAAAAAAAAAAAAATTTTATATATATATATATATATATATATATATATATATATATATATATATATATATATATATATATATATATATATACCACTCAAAGGTTATTTGTAATTTGTATTCAAAAAGCATTTAAGATTAATAAAAAAAAAAATAAAAAAAAAATTATATATATATATATATATATATATATATATATATATATATATATATATATATATATATATATATATATATATATATATATATATAGGAAATAACAAGAGAAAATTATTTATTTAAAATCCATTTTTAGAACAGTATTATTGATGAATTCATATTTTAATTATGAATCCTGATATTTATTAGTATTTCTGATGAATTAATTTTTAGAACATAAAAGAACAGTATTTCTAATGAATTTATGTCACACAGGATGTTTTAAAAGTAAAAATATTACATGCATTTTGTTTTAGAAATAAAATTACACATTGGCTTTCACTTCACTATTCAGCCATAAGAATTTTATTTTGCGACTATTACAATTATTTTTTTTTGCTACTGCATTTTATTTTTTATGTGGTAAAATAGATAGATAAGATAAAATAGCATATGCCCCAGGCTAAGTGAACAGGTAGTGGATAGGGAGTGAATACCTAAAAACATTCTGCATGAAGACCAATTGGCCTAACGTAATATAAAGGTGTTTAGATGAGGGATATTCAGACAGTTAAATACATCTTTATCACTTCACCCTGCTGATTATGGTGGTTAAAAAAAATGTTGTAATATACTCACATGCAGAATATATATATATATACAGTATCTCACAAAAATGAGTACACCCCTCACATTTCAGCAACCATTTTATTATATTTCTTTAAGGACAATACTAAAGAAAACTTGGATATATTTTAGAGTGGTCAATGTGCAGATTGTATATCGGTACAGATTTACTGTCCTCTGAAAAATAACTCAACATACAGCCATTGTTCTAAAAATAACTGGCAACAAAAGTGAGTACACCCTCAGTGAATGTGTCAAAACTGTGTCCAAAGTGTCAATATTTTGTGTGAGCACCATTGTTATCTAGCACTGCTTTAATCCTCCCAAACATGGAATTCACAAGAGCTGCACCGGTTGTTGCTGGGATCCCCTTCGACTCCTCCATATTGACATCACAGAGCTGCTGGAGGTTAGACACATGGTACTTCTCCACCTTCTGCTTGAGGATGTTCCACAGGTGCTCAATAGGGTTCAGGTCTGGAGACATTCTTTGCCATTCCAACACCTTCAGCTTCCTCAGCAAGGCAGTTGTCATCTTGGCGGTGTGTTGGAGGTCGTTATTATGTTGAAAAACTGCAGTTCGGCCCAGTTTCTGAAGGGAAACTTCAGCTTCTGCAACCTCTAAAGCAATGCTGCAGCAGTCATGCGTCTGTTTTTTGAAGCCAGTTTCTGCACAGCATTAGGACTCAACTTCGTTGATCGACCATTGTGAGGCCTTTTTTAAGTGGAACCCATCTTGGAAAGCCTCCATGATGTACAGGATATATATGGCCTGGTTACAGGACATACAGCTGGTATCAATTAGGGTTGGCAGCTATTTTGACAATAAATGGCTGTGTGCTAAGTTATTTTCAGAGGACAGTAAATTTGTACTGCTATACATGTTGCACATTAACTACTCTAAAATATATCCAAGTTTCATTTCTATAGTATTGTCCAAAAGAAATACTACAATGGTTGCTGAAATGTGTATATTGTACTCTATATATGTTTTATAAGCTTCTATTAAATACTATTAAATAATGTTATTATACATTGTCATTTTTCTTTAAGTCACATAAACAACACTGTTTAATGTTATGCACGATCTGATGTTGCAGAGATAACAATTTTGATTACCTGGAGTTCCGCTTGTGGATTGGTCTGTGGTCAGCCTTCTTCCTCCTGCTGTTGGTAGCCACAGACGCCAGTTTCCTGGTACAATACTTCACACGCTTCACAGAAGAGGGCTTTTCCTCGCTCATCAGCTTCATCTTCATCTACGATGCCATCAAGAAGATGCTGAAGCTTGCCCACTATTACCCCATCAACTCTGACTACAAAGTTGACCATATCATGCAGTATGATTGTATGTGTATGGCACCCACTATAGGTAGGGATTAGTACTTCTAGATTAGATGTTATCCAAAAGCAGGACTTTCATATTTCGAATGACTGAATGCGAGAATAACTGCTGTGTCATTCTAGCATTCAGTTCTTGTCTGTCTTGTGCATACCGCTCACTACCGGTGTTATAGGAATTCATTGACGTCATAAGTGCTTCATGTTTGCCTTCCAACAGGAAATGACCGTATGACGTTGTGATATAAAATGGTATGATGACAATGCAACATCATATTAATGCTAGAATTAGCCATAAAAGTACCAGAGCGCTCCAGCTGGTGGAAGGTTTATTTAAAAAAACAAATGACAACTTCAAGTATAAGCACAGGAATTACAGTACAAATAAATATTTGCAAAAGGGTAATTAATTCAAACTAAGCAGAGGTTTACCCGAAGTTACCCGATGCACCATATGAGCGAAACGTCCATAGACATTGTGAAGAAGAAATTTGCGGAATCGGGCGACATGTTCCATGATACATGAGGAATGGATGGGGATAAGGAGAAGTACAGTGTGTCATTAGTGTTGCAGTGAAATGTTATATTAGTAATACGATCACTAGCCTCAAGTAACTTAGAATACAGAAAGAACATAGAGAGTACTTGTCCCAGATGGAATCCAGTAGTGAGGTTATGAAACTGTACCCCTATGAGCCAAAAGAGCATAGGTGAGGCCATGCACTAATGTACGGTATGTAAAGGTATAGAGGCCTGGGGTGCAGTCATGTTCCAATTCATTAGGGCTCTATGCAAACCACTTGAGTTCTTCCAATCCAAGCTTAGCATATATATATATATATATATATATATATATATATATATATATATATATATATATATATATATATATATATATATATATATATATATATATATATACACACACACACACACTCACCGGCCACTTTATTAGGTACACCTGTCCAACTGTTTGTTAACGCACATTTCTAATCAGCCAATCAGATGGCAGCAACCAAATGCATTTAGCGATGTAGACAGGGTCAAGACGATCTGCTGCAGTTCAAACCGAGCGTCAGAATGGGGAAGAAAGGTGATTTAAGTGACATGGTTGTTGGCATGGTTGTTGGTGCCAGACGGGCTGGTCTGAGTATTTCAGAAACTGCTGATCTACTGGGATTTTCACGCACAACCATCTCTAGGGTTTACAGAGAATGGTCGGAAAAAGAGAAAATATCCAGTGAGCGGCAGTTCTGTGGTCGCAAATGCCTTGTTGATGCCAGAGGTCAGAGGAGAATGGCCAGACTGGTTCGAGCTAATAGACAGGCAACAGTAACTCAAATGCAGAAGAGCATCTCTGAACGCACAACACGTCGAACCTTGAGGCAGTTCTGAGGGCAAAAGGGGGTCCAACCCGGTACTAGTAAGGTGTACCTTATAGATATATATATATATAGATATATATGTGGTACGCTCTATCCACTAGTTATGATGAGAGCTAGATTATAAAATAGAGTCCAATCCCACATTTCTAAGGAAAATAAGAGGCTACAGACTAATTAAAAAGACAATGCATGGCAGTTAGACTGATGGGTATTATGTAGTTGACAGGTATAAAGTTTCTGAGAAGCACATTCCTGGGTCTTGAATAGAAATGAAAGGAAGCGAAGAGATTTTTAGATAGTAAAATTCAGCCATTTGAGTGTGGCTTTCTTAAACAGATGTATGAATTGAAGATGGAACCAGAAAACTGGAAGTATATAGATCATATAACAGTCATGTTTGCCCAGAGATTCATGTATGAGTTGTAGAATAAAAATGTTCATTTGTAGGTTAATAGACTCCAGTGAGTGTTTGTTAGTTTTTGTTTTTATAATTCTGTTCTGACTTGCTATTGCCAGTCTACACATGATGCAATTAGCGATAGAGGCTGAGAAATTAAGCTTATATGTTTGTTCCATTTTAAATATTTAGAATCATTTATGTAGCACTACATGCTACTCTATTTAAAAATCTCTCACACGTCGTGGGTTGCTATGGGGTTAGCATACCTATCTGCCACCTACAAGGTTCTTCCTATGAGTTGTATCCTCCCTCCCCCTCAGCCCATTGCAAATGCTATGGGAGAAACAACAACATAGTGGAAATTAGCTGAGACTACTAATAAAAGATTAATCCTGGGGGAAGGGTGGCAAGCATTTTCCTGGGGGCACAATGCAATGGCTCAGATGTACTGTGATGCTCATCCCCAGCTTGATATAGTGCATTTGTAATATTCTTCATACATACTAAAACCAACCAGCAATAAGTTATTGTGTCATGGGTAAAGACTGGCCTCTGTTTATTTCACTCAATATAAATGGTCTCATTTACACCACGTTGTTGTCTAAACCTTTACAGAAAATATATCAGAAACTCCTGTGATGGGATATATTCTACAGCCTAACAATACCTGAAGAGTCCCTTTAAAATCGTCAGTTTGTTCTTTTGTATGGATCAATAATTTATTAGTCGTTTTAATGTTTTATTTTTTTATAGTGAACACCTCAGACGTGTTACCAGATACAGCAGAAGAGACCTCTGAGTGGTTCCACAACTACACTGATCTAGTAAGTCGACAAATTTCCAAACATCAGCTTCATTTCTGTGAAGGGGAATAGTTCCCTAAGGATTTGTTGGCTTCCTTTTGATAGTCTGAACAATCTGTGCCTTTTTGAGGAAGACTAATGCACGGCCACGACCTTTTTATCTCACTGAAATCACACACCGCTGTTTCAATATTGCCCCACATTCAACTGAAATTTGATTCCTTATTGTCGCTCCCTTCTTAGCCATAATTAACTACCACTGTCACATTATCTCTTAGTAATAATGATGAAAATGGCCACAATGGGTTCTTTTGAGCCTGTGCTCTGAGTCAGAGGTCACTGAAACATAATGACCGAACGTAGTCCCTGGCATCATTTTGAAATCTCATTGTTGAGCTCATTTCTTTGTTGACTAGGCGACAAATGTGTTCCTACGGCTATGAAATCGGAATGCATTTTGTATTCAGATTTAATTATATTACACCACTTTGAAATGTTCCAAACACCCACAAGTAACAGCACTTCATGAAAATCAAAGATTTGAACTCCAACAGGTTCCATTCAAAACAAAACCACACAACAGTGGAGTTTGCTACTGTGGATTCTGGTAGTCCAAGCAAACCGCATGTAACTAAAGCTTCTCTTTTCTTTCCAAAGCCCTTAAATGCTACTTGGTCCTCTTTGACAAAGAAGGAATGCCTGCAGTATGGTGGAGAGTTGGTGGGAAATGCCTGCGAGTATGTCCCTGACATAACCCTCATGTCATTCATCCTGTTTTTTGGCACCTACACCTGCTCTATGTGTCTGAAGAAGTTTAAGTCCAGTCCCTTTTTTCCCACCACGGTACGCAACCATCTTTTTGTTTCTCCCTCTTCAACCTAGAGCAGTTCAGTTGCTGTTTACGGTGTAACAATGAATGTTTTGGTGACTTAGTATATTGCTATACAGTTACAGTTGTATAATATAGACAGTATTCATGTGGTGGAAATCCTGTAGGCCAGTAGAGGTAGCTTAAGTGATATATTTTGTTCTATATGTTATATTATTACTCTTAATGTAAAACTACCTGAAAATACTGTACATTTAGTGTAAATATTAATCTTTCTCAATTATTTTGATGCACATATTTTTTAGGAACAATCATTATGTTATGAACCAAGTTGATTATTTTTTTTTTTCCAGGTGAGGAAACTGATCAGTGACTTCGCCATTATCTTGGCTATTCTGATTTTCTGCTGTGTTGATGCTTTAGTGGGAGTTGACACACCAAAGCTAATTGTGCCAAGCGAATTTAAGGTGAGTCTTTGTCTCAGGTATTCGCCAAAAATGCATATTGCCTAATGGTCATAAAAAGTATATCCTAACACCTTTCTACCACCAAACAACCACTGAAGCTGAAGAAACTCAAGGAAAAGGTGTTGTAAGGTGGCCTAAATGTCCCTGTTGTTATAATAGATTAACATGTATTACAACAAGGAATTGAGCATCAGAATTGAGCATCAGTTCTTATTTGTACAGTAATTACATTTTTGTTGTAATCCAAAAATAAATGCACAGTACGACTACAAATAAGTCCAACATACAACCGCCAATCAGCTTTCTGTTATTGGTGCAAATCTTTGTTGGATTGTGGCACAGCTATAGGGAAATGCAAGTTTAATAATACTTTAATAATAAAAAGAAAAATGAATTTAGAGTTTGTTGAAGGCCAGTTGCTAACAACGAATTTGTGGGTTTTTTGTCGTGATATAGGTCTTAAATTTCATTCTTAATTTCATTTTTCTTTTTTGTTTTTTAAGTAAGCAATCCAGAGCAGAGTTTTCAAACCTTAATACATCACTTACTAGTTTTATATTTTGAAAGTAATCTCTCTCTCTCTCTGTCTCTCTGTCTCTCTGTCTCTCTCTCTCTCTCTCTCTCTCTCTCTCTCTCTCTCTATATATATATATATATATATATATATATATATATATATATATATATATATATATATATATATATATATATATATATAATAATAATCAAATCATTTATATAATTGATTTTGTTTAGAGCTGTGTGGTAACATGATGCCTGATTAATGCTAGACAGATCTCCTCTTTCCTGTTGTGATACTATGGTGAAAATAAATGAAAAATCCAGCAGTGAGGATATGTGATCTCTACAACCATTCACCTAGGAGTGCAGCAGTTTTAAACAAAAAAAAAAAAACATATCAGTTGCCTATTATAGTTGGGTCTCATTTTGGTAAGCGGTACAGAAAAAGTAAAACTCTACCAGTTGTTTCATTCGTACAACTGGATGGAATGACAAAATGTTCCTTGACCTCAATCTTAGTCATGGCTACCTCTCTGATCCTCCCAAACTCTCTCATTCCTCAGCCAACAAGCCCTCATCGTGGCTGGTTTGTGGCACCGTTTGGAGGCAACCCCTGGTGGGTTTACCTGGCATCAGCCCTGCCCGCCCTGCTGGTCACCATTCTGCTATTCATGGACCAGCAGATCACAGCTGTCATCATCAACCGGAAGGAACATAAGCTGAAGGTATCACATGCTGAGAAATGGATTAGCACGCTCGCTTTGAGCACACCGGGAGCTCAGGAAAGACCTTCAGCACAGCTAAGATTGCACTCTGTGCCAGTTCTGCTATTTATCTCCTGTTAACATAGTGCTATTTTTTTTGGCTTTGGTATTATTTTTAGAAAGTAAATACTTTGAAGTAAAAGAAAACGGCCTTAGAGCAAGGCAGGTGAGTCGATTAAGTTGATTGCATGAAAAAATGGGCCCATTTATTCACTGCTTTTAAATTTAGAACAAAGGACCACATTTTCTATTGCATGTTACCTTCATTTATGATATGACACCCACAAAAAATGTCTTCATTTACAGCAGCTTTTGCTCTCAGGGTGAACAGATTGTGAAGAGCCCAACAAGGAAGCGATTGTGAGGTGGTTAAAAACAATCCACCTATTTACCTTTGGTCAACATAACATGATACTCACCTTGTGACTGTGTTCTCTGTGCAATATGAAAGCTAAGAAAGTGGTTTATTGTTGTTTTCAGATCGTGGAGGATGTGAATCAGGTTACAAAAGTGTAGGATTGAGTGTGGATTACCATCCAGGCTTTGAATTAAATTTTATGAAACCTGTAATTGCATCAGGACCTCTTTTCACAAATGAACGATGGCATGCTTACCTGTGTATGATACTGCAGGGCATTCAGAAGCAGTAATCCTCATGACATCGCTATATGTAACCTTGTTTCTCTATTGTAGAAAGGTGCAGGCTACCATTTGGACCTGTTCTGGGTGGGTGTATTGATTGTGCTGTGCTCCTTCATGGGTCTGCCTTGGTATGTGGCCGCTACCGTCATCTCTATTGCCCACATAGACAGTCTTAAGATGGAGACGGAGACCGCAGCCCCGGGGGAGCAACCCAAATTTTTGGGGGTCAGGTATGTTCCAACGACTACATTGTTGAAGTAAGATTGTGGTATATCTGTTTATTTCAGATTGCACTATGGTTGGAAAATTCAACATACAGTGGTCCCCCGGAAATTGCGGGGGTTACGTTCTAAGACGAGTTCTTAAAATTTTTTACGCACCCCTGCACCCCCTATGGTACCTTAGTGAATTCATCTAGACATTATGTCACTTTAATACAATAATGTGTTCTTAAAAAAAATGATGAAATTTGTTAGTGAAAACAGTTATTCCCAATGTTCCTGAACATTCGGTCCCGGATTCCTGAAAATTTTAAAATAATCCGCAACTTGCTGTTAGGTTCCAAATGAGAACTATGTAAATTTTCAGAGCTGCGAGTTCCGAACAGCAAATTATCAGGGGTTGACTGTACAGGGCTATTCAAAAATAATGAACCAATTTCATTACGCAATATTATATTAGTAAAGTAATACAAAGAAAAAATCCAGCCAAGTCACACGTATTACACTCACAATCAACTTAGATAACTACTCTTTCAAAGTCACTGACTCATTCAATGACGATGCTTGAGAACTGAAGCAATGCGTCATGATATCGGTTCATTTTTTTTTTAGAACCCTGTACATTTTATACAGGACAAATTGTACAATCATCGCCTGCTCTCTGTGGGCAAGCAAAGCTGTGGTTGTTTACCATGAGGTTAATGGTAAAGTACATGTGGAGATAACAACAGGGTGATTTAGTTTGCCACAACACTCTGGAGTTAAGCTCAGTGGGACACTTGTTTTGACAGACCTGCTTATTTGGTTAAACTTCAGGGAGGCTGTATTGTTGCAGCTGCAAGCTGCACAATCAAAAAGTGTTTGTTAAAAACCCCTAAGAAGCTCAAGTATCGTAAATGCAATAATAAATTAAACACCATTTCACTGTAGATATTGTTGCACTGGAGATGAAGCATGTTTTTATATTCGCAAGAGCATAAAGTTGAGTTGTGTGATTCATTTGCAGGGAGCAGAGAGTAACTGGGGTGTGTGTGTTCCTTCTCACTGGAGTCTCTGTCTTCATGTCTCCCATACTTAAGGTAATCCTTCTTCTGTCACAAGAGCTGTTAATACATTTTGTTTGCACATTATATGAACAAATGTTTGTTTTTCTGAACATTCCATTCCATATTTAGTCCCTATTTTGCTCTTATAATAACCCCTACTCTTCTGGAAAGATGTTCCACTAGATTTCAGAATGTAGTTGTGGAGGCCTGGGGTGCAGTCAGTGTTCCAATTCATCCAAAATAAAGGGTTCAGTGGGGGTCAGAGTTCTATAGCAGGCCACTCAAAGCATTATTCCACATGCTGGAACAGGTTTGGGTCTCCTAGCTTAAGCAAAGGAAAAATGTAATGCTAGATTTAATTTGTGGTAAGAGTTTTGGGAAGAACCAAATATGACTGGAAAATGCAGGTGTTCCAATACTTTTGCCCATATAGTATATATTGTATCCATATTGTAGACTCTTTAAATAAGAAGCTGAAAAATAACTTTAATAGTTGTCATTACTTGACCAGATGTTATTGGTTCCTGCTCTATGCTATGCATAAAGAAGTTAGTAAAATGTCTAGTGTTGATTTTAAATGTTATATTTGCATTCAGCACTTATGTGTAGGTTGCATCCACATGACTAGTTTTTCTAAATCCTTACTAGATCAGATCAGTCTATGTTGCACATCATGCATGGGTACAACAATTTCTAGGGCAATTGTTTTAGTTCACTAAACTGTACTGCTAGGTTCCTTTGCTCAGATGAATAAAATTTAAAACTAAAGAAAATAGTTTTTAAAACTTTCTGTAAAATGTACGTAAAAAAAATTCTGGTGAGGACATTCCCACATTTATTCCTACTTAAAATGGCTAAAATTACACACAGGTGTATCACATCAGGTGCACATGATTAGAACATCTTTACTCATTAGCTTTTTGAATGGGTCTTGCCCTTCAAAAACCTCAGACATTTAGTTTGGTGTGTTCCTGACTGTTTGAGTGAGAGTGAACACCATGGTGAGATCGAAAGAGCTGTTTGAGACCTTCAGAAAGAAGATTGTAGAAGCTTATAAGTCTGGTAAGGGATTTAAAATCTCAAAAGAATTTGACCTCGCAAGCAGCCCGCGAAATGCTGAATGTAATCACCAAAAACCATAAAATGTCATCAGGGGTCCTACAGCAGGCTCTTGCTACTGTTGATGTGAAAGTGCATGCCTCTACAAATAGTAAGAGACTACACAAGTTTATTAATGGGCGGTGTGCAAGGAGAAAACCTTTTCTCTCTAAGAAAAACATGAAGGCTTGACTGAAGTTTGGCAGAGAGAACGTATACAAAGTCCAGGACTTCTGGAATAATGTTCTTTGGATACATGAGTCTAAAATCTAATTATTTGGACACTGGAACAGAGGGCATGTTTGGTGTGAACCAAATACCGTATTCTAGAAAAAGAACCTCATATCAACTGTGAAACATGGAGGTAGAAGTGTCCTGTTTTGGGGATGCTTTACTGCAGCGGGACCTGGCCAGTTTACCATCATAGAATCCACCATGAATTCTACCGTGCATCAGAGGGTGCTTGAGGAACACGTGAGATCTGTAAAAAAACAAATAAAAGCAGAAGTGGACCTGGACTCTGCAACATGACAATGACCAAAAACATACCAGTTAAAACCACCAAGGACAACCTTGGACAAAACACAGAGTCAAAGCCCAGATGTGGAGAAGTGGGGCAAACCTTTCTCAGACCAATCTCAGAGACTGGTAGATGGCTACAAGAAGCATCTCACTGAAGTTCTTTTAGCCAAAGGGCTGTTAGGCAGTAGAGAGTCCTAAATTTTTCCTCAGTCAGAATACGCATTTTTGTTTATCTATTGTTGTTTTAACTGCATTTAAATCACTTCCTTTTTTCCAGAAAAAACTAAAAACAAGATTAGACATCAATATCAAAATCAAAGAGCTTTATTGCCAAGTATGGTTGCCCTGACACAAGCACCCAGTTGCACATTTATGTGAATATTTCTTAATAAAGAACTGAATATATAATTAAATATTTAATTTTTTTCACTTGATTTTGTCATAAAACAAATCAGATATTCGACATTAGTACAAAGTTTAAGGCAAATTGGTGTCAATGTCTGATTAATGAACTTTTGGGCATCACATTTCTGTTTTGCCACATTTCAAGTCTATTTCCTGGTTAAACACAGTAAAGATGCACGTGACTTACTGAAGATGACACTGAACATATATATACCTGCTAAGTCAAACCAGAATGTATAGTGGGAAAGGATTTAGATCTTTGGCTCAGTTTTCACTATTTAGCTAAAGTGTTATAATAATCTTAGTGTGGTATTAGAATCTGAACTCAAGACCCCCAATCAACCTTTGATTGCTGAAAATTCTGGACCAACAATTTCTCAAAGTATAAACAGTCATAATAGTCTGGGAATACCCTTCAAAATTACTTTTTTTTCTTTACTAATTACTCTTTTTCTGCAGTTTATCCCCATGCCAGTCCTCTATGGAGTCTTCCTCTATATGGGTGTGGCTTCACTCAATGGAGTACAGGTAAATGCAGCCGCCACCTTCCTGGTGTTTCCTACAATCTCTTTTTTACGTTTTCTTGAATGCATTATTTTCTTGCTCATTTAGTTCATGGACCGCCTGAAGCTGCTTTTGATGCCTGCCAAGCACCAGCCAGACCTGATCTATCTGCGGCATGTGCCACTGCGCAAAGTTCACCTCTTCACCTTTATCCAGCTGCTGTGCCTGGCTCTGCTTTGGATTCTCAAGTCCACCGTGGCTGCCATCATCTTCCCTGTCATGGTGAGCACGTGGTCGTTTTAGAATGGCACAAAACGTTAGAGCCGATTTTCAATGCAAATTAAGCCAAGTAGTAGAATATAAAAGAGAAGGAACCAAGTACCAACAATACTGCAGACAGAGGTTCACTTGTGTTTGGGAAGGTGACCCAAATCTACCATCAAGTTCTTAGTGAAAAAACTCTGCCAAGTCATTTGCAACAGATCGTTTTGCAAAAGCTAATCAATATGCAGTCTCACAGGCATGTGCAAATGTGATAGTCTCGTATGCTCTGTTACTGCTGTGTGTCCTTCCATTCTTATTTTCAACGATGACTGTTATGTAATGTAATCTAAGTGCACTCACTAACTACTCAATAGTCCTGTGGCACTTATTTAAATGCCACTGAATACACTTTATTTGGCATATGTAAATACGGTGCTTGAGAATAACCTCATGTCATTGCATATGGACACTTCATTAAAGTAACTTATTATGGACTATTTGACTTCCTGGCCACAAATGTATATACAGTCTCTCTGGCTTTTGAAAGCATTTAGTAATGTGTACACTAGTATTGTGGAACGCTTGGTTAAATCTTGTGGGTAGATTTATCAGAACCCTTCATTTCTACCTGTGTGTTGAAGCTGAGGTTTGGCCTGCAAACTAAGGGCATTTGTTGCCAGCTGGATAAACAAGACTAGCTTGAAGTGTACTGGGTGTGGAACCTAATTCTCTGTTGGAAACTGCACCTAAAAATATCTGCAAAGCACAATTAGGGACAAGAAAAAAAAAGGTGCTTTATATGATTATATTTTTGTCATTACACAAAGAGAGGACAGTGAAGGAGGACAAAAAAGACCCAGAAGATCTTGATTTGTCAGGTTTTTGAAACAATTAGACACTAGACACATATCAACTGGCTGTAGCTCCTGAACTACAATTTAGACAAGAAATAAAAACATGTTTGACAAAGTAAAAGACCGCCTACATGGGAAACGCCTGATGCAGAGTTATTATGACAGTGATTATTGACACTGTAGCACTGTTTTCACATCTTGTGGTTCAGGGGCATACACACCAACATATTCAATTCAATTTATTATATTTATATAGTAATTTTAAGAATGGACTGATTGGTATGGAGATTGGTATAATGATACTGAAGCCCAAAATCTTTTTGCCTCTGCCAGGAGGTGAAGAACTGGCTATAGATGAACCGTTTAACATGATAAATCCTTGAGCCCATTAGCCTTCTCTTACTCTGTCAGAGTATAATCACACTCGAACTCATTAATCACACTCAGTTGGTGATAACTCTAATGTTGATGACCACCTTTTTTCCAACAGTGATTAATATGTCAGGGTTTGACATTTAACCCTGAATGGTTCTGTAATTTAAATGATCTCTTAAATTCTGTAATAAACGTATTTCAAAGAAAAGAAGAGCACTATGCTATCTGCACAGTGCACATGGCCATGTCGATTTGATGTCACTCCAAAAAAAGAGGAAGGAACTGGCTTAAGGAGACTTTTTCAAGTTGACAAGCTGAAAATTTGCAGTCTAATAACACCTAAAACAAAACATAAACCACACAGCGGGAAGTCCACATGCACAAACCTAAGAATACCCAAAAGCTTACACTTCTCTGCATGGTGGAGTGCACTAAGAGGCCACGTCTTACTTCTATATCATGTTTATTAAGTGCAACCGCTCCAGAAAAAGACATAATCCAGTTACTACCTGATAATATAAAGCAAAATAATGCACTATTTGAAATAATGTAGTGTAAAAAAACAGAAAATGATACACTATTCTGATTCAAACCATTCATTCTAGAGTTGAGTGTACGCACTGAAAGCAGTGATGCATGACTGCTTTTTTTCACTGTGATTGCACAGATCTTAGCTTTAGTGGCTGTGAGGAAGGGTATGGACTACTTCTTCTCTCAGCATGAACTTAGCTTCCTGGATGATGTCATCCCAGAGAAGGACAAAAAGAAGAAGGAAGATGAGAAGAAAAAGAAGAAGAAGGCAAGAGACAGCATAGACAGTGATGTGGACGAGGTAATATTATTACTTAATTAACAGTATTGTATTTTGATACATACCTTATTGTATTCTCTGTATTAATAGACTAGTGACTAGTTGAAGAGTTTGTGCAATACATGTTTATATAGAGACATATATACAGTATTTTAGAAAGGTAAGTGCACCCCTCACATTTCAGCAACCATTTGATCATATCTTCTCAATACTATAGAAATGAAACTTGGATATATTTTAAAGTAGTCAATGTGCAGCTTGTATAGCAATATGGATTTACTGTCCTTTGAAAATAATCAACATACAGCCAATATTCAAAAGTGTTTTGTGTGAGCACCATTGGTATCTTGCACTGCCTTAATCCTCCTGGGCATGGAATTCACCGTTTGCACAGGTTGTTGCTGGGAGCCTCTTCCACTCATCCATAATGACATCACGGAGCTGATGGATGTTAGACACATGATGCCTCTCCACCTTCAACAGGGTTCAGGTCTGGAGACACACTTGGCTACTCCATTAATTTCAGCTTCAGCTTCCTCAGCAAGGCAGTTGTCATCTTGGTGGTTTGTTTGGGGTTGTTTTCATGTTGGAAAACTGCAGTTGGGCCCAGTTTCTGAAGTGAGTGCATTATGTTCTGCTTCAGAATGTCACAGTACATGTGGGAATCCATGTTTCCCTCAATGAACCACAACTTCCCAGTACCTGCAGCACTCATTCAGCCCCAGACCATGATGCTACCATCACTATGCATGACTTTAGGCAAGAAACTATTTTCTTGGTACTTCTCAACTGGGCTTTGCCACACATGCTGAACACTGACAAGCGGATCTTCTGCTTCTGCAACCTCTGAAGCAATGCTGCAGCACTCATGCTTCTGTTTTTTAAAGCCAGCTTCTGCACCTGATGCACAGCACGAGGACTCAACTTTTTGATAGACCCTTGCGAGGCCTGATCGGAGTGGAACCTGTCTTGGAAAACATCTGTATGACCCTGGCCACTGTACTGTAACTCAGTTTCAGAATTTTAATGATCTTCTTATGGCCTAGGCCATCTTTGTGGAGAGCAACAATTCAAATTCTCAAATCTCCAGAGAGTCTTTGCCACGAGGTGCCATGTTGAACATTTAGTGGTCAGAATGAGAGAATTGAACTAAAAGCACCAACTTTTAACTGCTCTAATACAAGAGACACAAATTTGTATGGTTCTGTCGAACAGACAAAAACATAAACATAATGAATAGGACATGTGGCCTTGCATGGTAACATGATGTATAGCTGTTATTAGTTATAGTGCACTTACTTTTGTTGTCAGTTGACTACTCTACTGCACATTGACTACTATTTTGACTAATATTTCCAAGTTTTATTTCTATAGTATTGTCCTTTGATTAGATATACGAAAATGGTGGCTGAAATGTGAGGGGTGAACTTACTTGTGTGACATACTGTATTTGACACCTTATACTACACTTTTCTTTTGTATTTAACTGAAAAGTATCTTCAGATAAATAACTGTACTGGGATACAATGGGTTTTTAAGTGCTAAGATGATTAGTCTATTAGTAATAAGTTAAATATTTAGCACCAGATGATATTCCTCCCAGGTTTATATTAATGTCTTTGTTCCAATATACATTAGTATTTCTGCAGTTACATTGCATTCAAAGAAACTTAAATGGTGGATATTCCACAAAATCATAACTAATCTAATAATGAATGTATTGAAACGTGATCTTTATTAACAAAAATGTTGAATAGTTGATATGGTAATTTGAGGTGTCGGAAACGTACCCAATACAAAAGCTTTTGCATTTTCTCAGGAACAACTTCCTTTTTTCTTTTTGTGTAAATGGCTTTTTATAGCAGCCAGAATAAGTAGTAGTAACAGGAACTATCACTGGTCATATCAGAACATTAAATACAATGTAATTTTATTTGTAGAAATATTATGCATCATTAATAAATAATGAAATAAAATTGCTGCATTATAAAAGGAATAAAAGACTTTGGGACATGTAACATTTCACATCACTCAATTGTTAATTATTTTCCCAGAATGTTGTGATCCCATTGTATTTTATTCCTAACTCCACGTGTGTTAAAGGCATTCTTGGTACACAATATATTGCCAAAAGTATTCGCTCACCCATCCAAATCATTGAATTCAGTTGTTCCAACCACCATGGTTACAGATGTATAAAATCAAGCACCTGGACATGCAGATCGTTTCTTCAAACATTTTTGAAAGAATGGGTTGCTCTCAGGAGCTCAGTGAATTCCAGCGTGGTACCGTGACAGGATTTCACCTGTGCAACAAGTCCAGTCATGAAATCTCTTTGCTACTAAATATTCCACAGTCAACTGTTAGTGGTATTATAACAAAGTGGAAGCGGTTCGGAACGACAGCAACTCAGCCAAGAAGTGTTAGTCCGCGTAAAATCACAGAGTGGGTTAGTGGATTCTGAGGCATAGTGCACAGAGGTCGCCAAATTTCTGCAAAGTCAATAACTACAGACCTCCAAACTTCATGTGGCCTTTAGATTAGCTCAAGAACAGTGCGTAGAGAGCTTCATGGAGTGGGTTTCCATGGTCGAGCATCTGCATCCAATCCTTATAGTCACCAAGTGCAATGCAAAGCACCTGATGCAGGGGTGTAAAGCATGTTGCTACTAGGCTCTGGAGCAGTGGAGACGGGTTCTCTGGAGTGATAAATCTGGCAAACCGATGGACGAGTCTTGGTTTGGCAGACAAATGTTGGTGGAGGGAGGATTATGATGTGGGGTTGTTTTTCAGGAGTTGGGCTTCGGCCCCTTAGTTCCAGTGCAAAGAACACAATGTTTCAGCATACCAAGACATTTTGGACAGTTTCATGCTCCCAAATTTGTGGGAACAGTTTGGGGACGGCCCAGTCCTGTACCAACATGACTGCGCACCAGTGCACAAAGCAAGCATCATATTAAACATTATGCAAATGAACTTGAGTAACATTTGATTTTTAATCCATGTGAAGTCAGATGAGTGAATACTTTTGGCAATAAAGTGTATATCCCCTACCCTAAATTCTTAGTGAACCCCTTCCCCTTCCTACAGTCTGATTACCCATTCAGCGAGACCGTGCCCAGCATCAAAATCCCCATGGATATGATGGAGCAGGAGCCTTTTTTAGGGGATAAGGCCTCTGAGAGTGAGTAAAAGCAGAGCTTCTCAGCTAAGCTACAGCCTTTTTAACGTTCATGCTTTCCCATGCCTTCTTATGATTTCAGTGCATGCTGTTACTAACATCTTGTCTCTTACCAGCAATAATCCCTATAATCATTTTCTCATCATAACTCGAATCTCTTGCTTGATTTTTTTCCCCATTCTCTTTTGAGATACTGATCCTCACTTTCATGCTCTCTCTTTTTAAAAAATCGAAACATTTCTCATGTTCTCATGCCTGAATGATCAGGATTTGTAGGTGGAATGTTGGTGAGAGATGGTCTCATGCAACATTCTGCTTGTGTTTCTATATGCATGTAAATGGTTCGAAGTTTATATGCATGCATGAACTTCTAGAACAATTGTTTCATTAATGTGATATTTCTTGTTTAGGTGCAACTAACCACTGATGCTTTGTTCATGCTTGGGATCAGTTACGTCTAATCTGCTGAAGTGATATTGCTACATGTTATCTCTGTGTCATGTTTACACTATGGTAAATGTGTGTTTGCAACCCTGCCCTTTTTTTTTCCCTCCAGGAGAAAAGCCATTTCTTGACCGATACACATCATGTTAATAGAAGGCGCTACTATGAGGACAGTCCCATATCAAGGTGAGTCAGAATGAGAGTGGAACATCTGTGTCTATGTGTAGGGGAAGATCGATTTGAATATGGTCAATTGAAATTTGTGGGTGTGGGTCTTGGTGAGTGGTGTGTGTAGACATGGGGGAGGGGTACTTATCACATGGTTCTAGCGGTAGTCAGCCATGCATATCCAGTGGGCTTCCGGATAGACAAAGGTTGTAGGTGGGGAGCAGATGATCCTGAGCAGGCGTTAACGTACGCACCAAGTAAACACAGACCTCGATGTTCAAGGCCGGAGTTTATGACCGTAGGCTTTTGCACAGAAATAAATGAGTAAAACGTGAAGGAAAATTATAATGTGAGTTGCTAATTCACTTGGATTTCTTTATTAACATTGTATTTATTTGTGATTTATTTCCAGTCCAGAGAACATACCACTAAACGTGCCTCAAATTAGAATAGACTACGGTTCAGACAATGAAGATAGTGACTACTTCTGGAGGAGTCGAGGGTCCGAGGCATAATTTTAGCTCCACTCTAAAATTATGAAATTATAATTCTACTCGGATGGAAATCCGTCAAATCAAGGGAAGGATCTTCTGCTTGCCTGCCTGGACTCTCAACATCTGGACTCTCACCTTCATGGGTGCCATTTTTAAACCTTCATTTTGTTTCACACGATAAAGCTCATTCATTATTGCTTACTTCTTTGAAGAACACTGGCTGACATAATAATTCCTACTACTATGCAATTCATACGCAATTCATTCTTGTGTTGATCAACTGAAAATGCTGTACCTGGTTTGGAGAGAAACACTTGGAGAGAAAACACTCCTCCATTTCTTGGGGTGGGAAACTTTTTTTTTTCTTTTGTATAAGAAATTACCATTTTCCTGTAGCAGGAAAATTAATATTTTGATTTTCTCTCTTTTTTTATTATTTTGTAGCTCTACCTCTGTAGACAGAAGGAAATGTGTAAGAAAAAAGAAATACTGAAAAAAAGACAGTGTTGATTTTTTTATTCATTCAGCATGAGTTGTATTGTTAATATCCTGCCTATTGTACCTTCTGAACACAAATTCGAACAGAATAATTGAAGAGTTACACCGTATTACTAGAATGGAGATTAAAGTTTTCATCTTTAATCGTATTGATTTCTGCTTAGCCGTATGATCTTCCAGAATTATGAAATACTTTGTTTCCCCTTTAAGAGTAATGTATAATACAGGTTTATCTCAGATCTGAGCTAATCAATTCATAACCAAATATCATTCTAAATTTCATGCTTATTCATACATTGCACTATGGTTGTATTTACTCATGCACCACATCTGGTTATTACAGCTATTCATGTCTTCCTACTTTTCAACCTTTTCCCTGACTTTCTAAAGTGACCTAAAGAAAAATGCACAAACAGGTATTTCTGTAAAGGTCATATATATGATGCGCTATAAAAACGTTCATGTCGTCCCATAATGTAAAGCAATAGAATTCATAGTCACATTTTATGAATACCTCATGCATTATGAATTGTTAACTAGGTGCACAGAGAGTGGAGATGACACAAATCTGCTTTCTTTCTTTTTTTTACACCGATTCTGAATAACAGCTTATCAATACACATCTGATATTGATTTCTTTAGAAACGACCAAGCTTAAAGTAATACATAGCTAAAAGCACAACTTACACAAAACTCTTTTACACAATGGTTTCTTACAGTGCAATCATAACATATAAAATGAAATAATATAATAAATTCAGTCCTGTAGTATGTAAACAAATGTAAAAAAATCTTCCCATTTCTATTTTTTCCCCCTTTGCCAATGATGTATATAATGCATTGTGATGCTCTGAGCAGTATACAGTATTACTGCATTACAGCCACATCCATAAATAATAATGGCATTTCAGAACCAATTCTGACAATAGTGTGTATTGGATATGAATGCATTAAAATATGTCATGAATGTATGCATAGTTTAATTATATACAAGACCTTTACAGAAACTGGTGTCAACTTCACCTTCTGTGAAGCCTGTATTCCTAAATTTCAAAATGATTGCTTGTTGTGCACTATTTTATATATAATGCCAGTAGTGGTTGGGTCACATTAGTCAGTTCATAAATGCAGAAGAACGTTCATAGTGTATATTTTCAATTTGCAAGTGTGTGCTATGCTGAGCAGCAGTTTGAAAAAAGATTTAATTGGCTGGCTTTGTTAGCTTTCACCCTCCTTAATGGGAATCTGTATGGGAAAGCAGACTTTCTGGGGGCTGGTAATTGGTTAAGCCTTTATTATGAGGAAGAAAACTTCCCACTGATTAGGATGTTTGTATACTTCTATGACTGATCAAGTAAAACAAAGTGACAACTCTATTATTGTAAACCCAAATTTTCCTTGTTTGTGTCAGTATGCAAGTTGGAAAAGGTTTATTTCCAGGGTGTTCACATTATGAATACAAACATGTTATACCTACTACAGAAAAGATTTGCCATTGTCTTGTCCTAAAACTATCCTATAAAAAGATTGAAATGTATAAATAATACTAAATTACAGTTCAAAGAATGAATGGAACATACATTTGTAACGAATACAGGCTGCATAGAAGGTGTAATTAAGCCTCTTGACTAAATTTTATATCGCTTTCTACATTATTCACATGTTTGTAGTCAGTATCAGTTGTAGAGCTGGAATTTCTAAAATGTGATTGCCACATTTGATTATGTCTGTATCGAGAAAAAATGTCACTGTATTTTTATGTGTGAAAGTGTGTGCGTGCATGTGTGTGTGAGTTTAATTCTCCAGCCTTCTCCATGTGTCCTCTACATTCTGTGTATTTTTTTTTTAAGTCTTTTTTCACAAAACAAAAAACAAACAAAAAAAAATCAATAATTCTCGGTAAATGATGTCATACCGAATCACCAAGTTTTAACAATGTACTGTATATCAATGCATTTTTAACTTATATTTTTGGGGGGTTGTGTAATGAAACAGTGCTCGGTAAATTCCGCATATTTAGAACGAATCTTTATGAATAGAGGCATGTTTTCAAACTACAGTAACATTTTAATTTTTTTATAACATTTTAGAGCGCACAGCTGAAGTGATCATTTTAGAATGTATATTTTTGAAAGAAATGAATATTATAATAAACTGATTTTAATAAACAGTCCTGGCATTTGATTTATTTATTCGTACCTTTATGTGTTTAACTTGTTCTGTATGTTCACATTATACAGGTGGTTATAAATACTTACACCATATTTCTTTTCCACTAGTGATATTAAAACCATGAACATTAGCTGATATCGATAACATGTTTGTTTTTTTTTCCCAGTCATAAAAAAAGAAAAATTCTTGCACATGTACCTACTGTATAACCAGTGACAGTTTTAACATGCTAATGTCATTTCCAGGATATTGTAGATGTTTTAAAATGCATATATATATTATATTGTCAATACAGATATACAAGGAATAAGAACTGTTACCAAGGCACTTTTACAAAATTAAGAATTATAAGCTATGACCTTTGAACCTCGGGTTCATATCCTTTATGTGTTACTGTATTATTTCCATTACTTTATTATGCATTATCAAAGTAGAGTGTTCCAAAGAAATGATTGTTAAATCTTGATTAAAAAAAAAAAAAAAAAGCTTTGTTGCAAGCATCAGGGGTACTATTCATCACAGGAATAGAATTGAAGCATGGATAATTTTCCTTTTTTATTTCATGTTAATTTATTATGGACATAATCAGGATTTGTAGCCAGCATATATACTGAAAGGCAAAAAAACCCCATTAATTCATGTAGCACTTCATTAGCCTCAGTTATACACCTACACATACTGTACACCTACAGTTCTGCAATGATCTAATTATATAATGTAACATGTTATCCATGTTATTAGCCAGTAGTTTCGTGTGTGGCATGATTGTAAGTGACTGACAGACTGGACTGTGTGTTTCTTTATCTGATGATCTGTGATTTTCACACATAGAATAGTGCAATAAAGAAAACTTCAGTGAGCTGCACTTAGGGAGATGGAAAACACCATGTTGTGTGTGTATATATATATATATATATATATATATATATATATATATATATATATATATATATATATATATATATATATTCAACGTTTGTAATGTTTTAGGTCACAAAATTCATTTAGTAGTAGTAGTAGTAGTAGTAGTAACAACAATATTAACGTAATAACGTTTTTATTTAAACTTGACACTTGTCATTTCGTTTCTAAAACCGTTGCCTTTAGTTTTCAAAATAGTAAAAGGGCGCCATCTAGTCTTTAACTATCAGTCTTGCACAAACTCAACATCTTGCTTTATTAAAATGCATTATAAACATCATTGGCAAAGGGGGAAAAAATGGAAATGGGAAGATGTTTTTTTATTTGTTTACATACTACAGGCCTGATTTTATTATATTATACCGCTTCGAGTTTTACGAAGCGGTATTGTTCTAGAAACAAATATCATAAAATAAATTTGTTTTATTACAGTTAAATTGAAGAAATCCTGAAAGAAATGTTTACTTAAAATATAAATTTTATAGAATTTAAACAACCATATTTCATATTGATCAAAATATTCACCGATTATAGCAGCGCCCTTTAATTATTTACAGATTTTATTATTTGGTCTAATCTTTCCCAGAAAACTGCAAACTACAAAATCATTCCAACCATTACTGTATATATTATGACACAAAATTGGATTGAAGATATGGCACATAGTTGCACTGTATTTATGATTAAAAATGAAATGCGTGTTAAAATATAATTAGTGTAATAAACATACTTATATAATATTGTAACACATAAAGCACACAGAATTGTTAATGTGGATCCACACTGCTTCCCTATTTTGTCTTTTTAGCAAAGTTCATCCCTCCAGACTGAGTGCATAAACTTCCCTAACATGCTATTCTGTTGTTTATATTAATTTCATGACTGTAATGTGTAAAAAAAAAAAAAAAAAAAAAAAGAAAGAAAGAAAGAAAGAAAGAAAGAAAGAAAGAAAGAAAATACAGTAATATAGTAAAAAAAAAATCAGTTTTTGTTTGACAATTTCATTTTGCCTAATTGTTAATTAAAAAAGTAATATTGTTAATATTGTTAGAATTTTGAAACAAGTCTTAAATGTATGTGTGAACTATTCTATTAAGCTTTATTCATTTAGTGTCATAAGTTCACCTACTCAACCAACATTCTGATGTGAATCTGTTTGTGTGTGTGTGTGTGTGTGTGTGTGTGTGTGTGTGTGTGTGTGTGTGTGTGTGTGTGTGTGTGTGTGTGTGTGTTGGGGGGTCTAATAATAGAACAACGTCTCACTTACGTCATAAACCTTGTGGGGACAGGAGGAAAACAAATGCAGTATAATTAAACGTTTTCTATTCAGAATATGCAATCGATTAAGCTCAGGATCTGTCATGGAAACCCAGCAGTAAGCGCTCAAGCTGCACTGCCGTGTTCGTACTTAATGACCGCTTCTGTCATGTTAAAGGCAAACAGAAATTTTAATTAATGAACAGCAACATGTGGCCCTAGCTAATACTTTTGATCGTTTTGGTGCTCCTGACATTTCTGTAATTGCTGCTGAAATGATGAGAAGCAGAAGGTAAGCTGATCTTACATGCAGTTAATAGCCATGCTTGCAAAAAAAATGTAACAATAATATTCCCCTTTAATAGCTACATTTGTTCATTTTCTAATCTGGTTCCTAATTCACAGATTTATCAAAGTATCACTTTGGTGTAACATCTACCCTTCATTTCTACATGCTGGGTGCATTACAAAATTAATTCACTAAATTCCATTAAATATCTGGTAAACACATTAAAGCCGTTGTTTAACCCTTCCTTAGTCTGTGACCAACCCTTAGTTAAGCCCTGTTTGGATGGATTCAATTCCATCATGTCTGGGTTCTGTGCTCAGAATTTTTATTTCTGCCAGACCAGCTGTCTGTTTTTCCTCTTTCCTCCCCTGAGAAAATTAGTTGTTTGACCAACTCTCTCTTTGACTGAAATCTTTAGTTTTAAAGACGGATACTTTTTAATTGCTGTTAGTCTCTGTATGTGGTCATCTAGTACACATTTACACTTCTCGAAGTGCAAAAAGAAAAAATCCATCAGGATTACAGAGGATTTTCTAAACAAAACTGGGTTCTTAAAACCGTGTCTTCATACTGTGTGCTGTCTCTAATGGGAGCTCATTAGGAGAAAGACAATAAAATCAAAGAACACAATCGTCAAGGCTAATTAAAATGGACTGTTAAAATATCAGATACACATTTGCCACAATACAATGCATAGTTAAAAAAATATTTTTTTACTGATTAATGCATGAAAAGTTTTAGAATATATAACTTAAATAGGTTAATGTGACCAAATATCTATAATCATATTTGTAAAACAACAAATAGAGCAGATGTGTAAATAATGATTATTTTTTCTTTTAAGAACTGACACCCAGTTAATTTCTACATAGTTTTAGAAGTAATAAACACGTTTCTGTTCCATTGTGCATTCCTGTGATAAAGCAGGAGCATGCTCACCAGTTTTTGGCAGAGCTGTGCAGATGAATGCTGGAACAGCAACTGGTAGTCAGATCTATCCATGCCTGGCTCTTGGGCTCATTTCCCTGGAACTCAAGATGATTTCTGGAAACACAGAATTAGATCACATAATAGATTTTTTAAAAGAACATGTAACAAGAAACAGGCTAATAAAATCGCTATTTAGTGAGTCTAAATTAGCTATTGTTATTAAATATTTTGCTGTGGGGGGCTTGTTTATCTTATTTTCTGAAATGGATTAATGTTGTACCTGCAGTGTAATTTACATGAACCCCAAAAGTTAATGAGAATGCTGAGCAAATTAATATAATCAAAAGCAAATGTGTTAAAAAAAAAAAGTTGAATAATATTGCTAGTTGAATAATAATAATAATAATAATAATAATAATAATAATAATAATAATAATAATAATAATATAATAAAAAACTAAAATCATTTAATAAGTATTAGCATTAACAACATTTTATAAATTAATAAAAAATAAAAAGATTCTGACAAAATAAAAAATCATGAAAGTTTCTATAGGATCTGCCTAGTACACAACTTTGATGCCAACTGCATTTAAACAGAATCTGTAAAAAGGTATGACTTAACATATGCCTTCTAAACAGATAAAACACACACACACACACACACACACACACACACACACACACACACACACACACACACACACACACACACACACACACACACACACACACACACACACACATACCTTCATGCTGCACAGTTTTTCACATATACTCTCTGAAGTTATGAGGATGGTTTCTCGCAGTTGGACAGTTGTAATTATAGTAATTCCCATACAGTGTAACTGGATAGTTAGATCTCCTCATAACTAAATAAACATTTATTTTTAGAAACATTTTATTCAGAATAAACTCCTTTTTTCCTATTATAGGAGTTAAACCCGTATGGAGGGCAGAAACCATATGTTCAATGAAAAGTGGCTAATGCTTGGCTTTTCATTTGTTGAAAAAAATGGTGTTAGAGTTTATAATAATATAGAAGAGGAAAGTATGTGGGTGGAAATAGACTTGTCCATATTGCACAGTACAGAAAATAAGTTATTTAAGTCTCACTTTGTTTTGAATGCAGGCAACTCCATTTTAAAGTACTGTGAGCAGAAGTTGTCAACCACAGCCGCTGCTTTCTCCAATTTGCTTTCCTGCAAAAAAGACAAGTATGTTTAGAGAACTAGTATTTTTTGGTCAGTGTGATAAGCAGGCTCCTGGGATGACAGAAAATAAATAAATGCAATCAGACCTGGCTGTTGAATGCTAATAAAGAGATCATTCCATCTGTACTGTTACATTTGACAGTTCTTGACACCTGGTCATGAATTTCTGAGTGGAAATGTTCGCTAAAAAACAATAAAAAAAAGAAAAAGAAAAAGAAAATACCTCAGCATACTCAATGGGGCACAAGAGCACCCCATATACATGCTAATCATGCATGTTTACCCTCTGCCATTAAGACTCAGATTTAATTAAATGTGCGTGCTAATGATTCCCAGAGCTGTGCTGTCTCTCCATCTGGCACAGTGCTCATAATTGGAAAAATTTCAGGAGAAAAAAAATGAACCTGTACTCACAATCAATGTGGTGACATTTCCGAGAGAGAGGTGGAATTTCAGAGGCTACTGTGTTGTGTCACGTAGTCTTTAGCATGCTAAACGGGCCTGACTCTATGATGCATGTTAATTTTCCATGACCGCTGATTAACAGCTAATCACCGGGGTTTGGTAAATGTCTGAAGTGAAACTGAAGTCAATGTGAAGGTTCTAAAAGGCAACAGCACTAATCAATATGTTAATTCACTCTGTTAGCAGAATATTAGTCATTATTACTGAAATGACAGAACAGGAGTCATTCAAGAATGTCTATATGAATCATCATTTCCCAATGTAATCCTGGTAAAATATAAGACCATTTATCATTCATTCATCCTCAGTAACTGCTTTGTTCTTGTCAGGGTTAAGGTGAATACAGAGCCTGTCTCATGAATACTGGGGCATGATCCTGAAATACATACTGGATGGGTGTCAAAGGATCTCACAGCACTATGCATACATATACACATGAAAATTTCACACAGACAGTAACATGAGTTTATAATTGTATCAGGGACACTTGTTGTACACTTGTTGAGAAACCATGGACAAGTAAATTTAATACAATTTTCTCATTTCTCATTACAATAGCACCTGGGATACATTAAACAGCAAGAGAAATGTCAGTTCAATTTGGAAGCAAGAAAAATAGGCAAATGTAAGCATGCAAATGCCAAATTGTGATGGCCAGATCTTGTGGGATGTTCCAGTGTTTGGCTGATATCTTTTTTGGTGCCAGATAATAGAAAATACCTTCGATGCTTTTTTGGAGGCCATACTTCAATGAGTTCTTGCTGTTTTTTCCCAAAACATGAGGAACCTACACAATATTAGGAGGTCTTCATGTATGTCTGATCATTGTGTACACTCTCAGAACCTGTACACTGTCATACATACTAAATAAAATAGATCACAATCGTATTGTCTGGATATTTAAAGTTCCCTTATAACCCTTGCTTCTGTTAATAGTCTCTCCGCAATCTTTTAAGTTTTGAGTCATTTACACTCTGCTTATTCTGAACATACTTTCAAAACACTTTTATATTGACTTCTTTCTATAGAGTTGGAATGATTGATATTCATGATATCTGCTGTCACCCAGATGATGGCGAGCTCTCTTTGAGTCTAGTTCTTCTCAAGTCTTTCCACTGTCTTGTAAATCTAAATCTACATCCCAATTTCTGTACACAGGCTTTGAAAGAGTGCAGTACAAACAACTATACAAGTGCAATTGTATCTTTGTTTTAAACGTCAAAACAAAGAGTGAAATCTGAGAGGAATCCAGTCTTTAGCATAAATCTGTGCTCTATCACAGCTCCTGTGCATTTTTGACAAATTTCCTACCTCTGACTTGCCTAGTGTATGCTCTAATGCATCAGTAATCAGTGACCGTATATTAGAGAAATGAGGATATCATAATTGAAATCAGCTTTTTCAAATGTGCAGGGGTTTAAGGCACTATATCAATGTCTTATTTTTATCAATATTTTTTTTATATCTGTATACAAATTCCAGAAAGTATATTTTTTATATAAACCCTATCACTATGCCAACCAAAATATCAGAAAACACTGAAAAAAAAGGAAAAATGCCAGCACTGTCATGTTGTCAGAGTTCTGCCTCTGACAGTTTTCAACTTCTCTATTATGTGGGCTAGATTTGTACCTGCATGCAGCATTTTTCTAATGAAGTAAGCTGGTTCTATTTGACAAAAGAATAAAACTCCTGGACTAATTAAAACCCCCATGGTTTTAAACAAAGCAGCTAGTAAAGATGAAGGACTGCATACTGTAAATGCATCCTGTTAATGATCACGATCTTCGTATGTCCCGCAGGCTTCATATCTGACTGCTTGCTAATATGCGCATGAATGTGAAAATCTCCCAATTCATGTTCCTTTAGGTGAAATTCACATCTCTAGTCTGACACAAAGTTTCCCCACTATTTTCTTCCTAATTTGGTATCATATGACAGTCAACCGAGTACAAGTGAAACCAGACAATTTTTTTACCTGCTGTTAATGATGCTGGTGATGAAAACCTACAAACAAAAGCAGAACAAATAGGCAACAGTTGCAATAAGTGCCATTTCTCAGCCTGAGGCCCATTTAAAAAAAAAAAAAAATAATAAATAAATAAATAAATAAATAAATAAATAAATAAATAAATAAATAAATAAATAAATAAATAAATTTCAGGATGTGGAGTGTTTCTTCAAGAGCTATTACAATTGATTCTACAGATTAATGCACTGAAAGCTTGCATTATTTAATTCATTTGTTTTCCATACTTCTCATCCTGTAGTATGTCTTCAAATGCATACTCCTTTATCTAAATGGAATACCAATGCAAACCTGAATGCAGAGGCTCACTATTATGGCGTACACAAACAGATTCCTGGCATTACATGAACATCATATCATCACACTCTACTTAAAAAGGATGAACACTTTATTTGTTGTTGTTGGTATGTGACTCAGGAGTCCCATAATGTCCCTCAATTCACTGGCAATTTCCGCTCCGCGTTTTCAACGCTTCCACACATTTTCACTGCTGTTGTTGTTGATGCTGTTGAGGTCGACTGCTTAGACCTAATAGGATTCTGCCACTGTGCTTCTCATCTGATCCTGAATAGTTGTCAGCACTGGCAATGAAACCGACACATGTTTCACCCCAATCTGGAACAAATATCTATAAACAGACAGGCGGAAACAGACAGACATCACATCACAAGTTCGTATTGAACCGTACAAAAATAAAGCAACATTTGACTTCTTTTCATCATTATTTATAGTGATTCCAGGCTTTACGTGCACCTATGTAGAAATAGATAATACGTCAAATAAACCAATATAATAAGCACTATATTGCTGAACCCCTTTCGCTTCTTGCTGGTAGATGTAATCAGATAAAATGGCAAAGGTGAAAAGATCATAATAGGCAAGCTATTGACCTTATTATGCAATTGGTCATCAGCATTATTATATCATGTATCTTTGCCAGAAAACATGCCAAACCTGGAGGCATTTAAGTCGTTTAAAAGGCATTTGTTCTTTAATAATATTGGCACTCTTAGTAAATATGTGCAAAGAACCCTGACAATGCCTAATAAATATATTTGCGAATATTTAATATTTATATATATCAATATATATCATGGATATTAAGCAATTAGAGACACAAAACATTGAGATCAATTTGTTAAATATTCGCAAATATATTTATTAAGCATTGTCAGCGTTTTTACTAAGCATATTTACTAAGTGGCAATATTATTAAAGGACACTGTACATATCATTACATGATGCAGAACTAATTATTTACGACTTAAATGCCTATATATTATTAGCTTGTTTTTATTGCAGTATTAGCTAATGGGTGATAAGTCCATAATCACGTGAAGCCTATTTTTTTTCCACTTCAAATAATGCAACTGTTTGCTTATACAGCTATGATATGTGCAATTGTCTAGAATCAGGTGTCACTGGGGTTGAACAATATCCTAAATAGTACAGCCTTTGCACAAATACGTTCTTCCTGTCTATATCGTACCTTAACCCCCTCGACAAATCTGTATTTTTTCAATGGCGTACTATGTTGATTATTATTACTTTATAATGTATCTATTTGCAAATAGGATTCAGTGTAATTTCCCCACACAATCAATATCACAATTTGATCAAGGTGTTTATATATAGCTATATGTTGTAGCAGAATAAAAAATACATTATCAGTTTCTAATTAGATGTCGGTTGTCAAAATTGTTGTCAGGTATGCACTTCATCAGCACACTATCATCAATGGGGAGAACATAGTGGGTGCTTATACACCCTGTTTGGATGGAAGAAAAGTTAAATATAAAGATTGATTGACTTAATGAATGAATGGGAAAATTAGCCAAAAGAACAGAATGCACTGAATTATTTAGTGACCATTTCAGCACTAGTGAAAGAATTGAAAGTGTTTTGAGTGAAAGGATGAATAAATATGTAAAGTGAATGAGTTTGTAAATTTGTATATGTGTGTGTGTGTGTGTCTGAACAGTGTTCTGAGATTGACTGCCAAATTCTGGCACTGGTGTATTGTCCGTTTCCAAGATCTCTTCCGAAAACAAATGAATGAATGACAAATTCTTACAATCCTGATAATAGTTTAGAGAAGACAATACAATTATGATCTCTGCCATACATTGGAAATCTTTCAGTACTGTATATAATTTTTAAGTTTGTCTAGTAAAAATACAGAAGTCTAATAACGTTTAGACAAAATGATAGCCTCAGGATGTTTCTTCTTTTTCCACTATTAAAGGTAAGCCATATAGAGAGGACCATTTAATTACAGCTTGGGATAAATTAATCATGGCTTCTCTGGGAAGCTGACACTTTCTCGGCATGGACTCTTCCTTTCTTGTCCACCCATGCACACAAGTCCTTTTTTTCAGCTGCATGCAGCACGTCATCTCCTACTGTGCGTATTTGTGCTAAATATCAGTTGTCAGTTGTGCAAGGTGAAAAACTTGAACAGAGAATTTCAAACACAGGATCAACTTTTTATTTATCTGACAATAAATAATTAGAAAGTCACTCCAAAACTTATTCCCTTTGCATTGATGAAAGGATTTAGGTTAAAGGCATTTATGTATTATTATTAATAAAATTTTTATAAGGAATTTACATTATACAATTTGACATTTAAAGTGCATGATGAAATCTGCTGGCAATATATATATACCGTAATTTCCGGACTATTAAGCACACCCAAATATAAGCCGCACCCACTAAATTTTACAAAGATTTTTATTTTGAACATAAATAAGCCGCACCTGTGTATACACTGAAACTAATGAACTTTACACAGACTTTAATGAAAGACAGTGTCTGTTACACGGTATAATGGGTGAAATATGTTGTGGCTCCTTTAGGAGCATAGCGGCATTTTGGGAATAGCCTGCCGCCGCATTTTTCCGCTATTACTGCATGTGTGTAAGACTGAGGATTATGTCCTTATTATTTTCTGATGCTCATTTCTAAGTTTCTTTGACTAACCCATAACGCTGTTGCCAAGAAAAATAAAAAAGCACGAGTTTTGGAAACCTGTCTGTGCTTATATGATTTCTGTTGCAACGGGAGTTAGCGAGCTCTCCCATGACCCTGACTTAACAACGGCTTGTATCTAAACGGTAGCCGACCAAAAAAAGTCATTGTTCACTGTCTTCCTCCTTCCTTTCACAACAATTTCTCTCAGGAGTTTTTCTTTTGGCATCGTCGTGCGTTTAAAAATCACAATCAGTGAAGCTTTTCTCCCGATGCCGTGCAGCTCAGAACACAGGTGAAGTGCGTTTTTTCATGCCCGGTTGTTTTCAGCGTGACGAATGATTTGCATTTCCTGTATACAGTGCGAGTGAGATGCAGTTCAAACGTCAGAGGAACCTCATCCATATTTATGATGTGCTGTGGCCTGATTCAGTGGGAGCGCATCTGATTTAATATAAAGAGTTTCATTGGTTTACCTGAACACGTTCGCAATTTCATTAGTCTAATGTTTTGGTGCTGATTTTTTTATCTTGTAGTTTGTGAAACCGGGAAAAACCCAGGAAAAATCCATAAATTAGCCGCTTCGTTGTTTAAGCCGCGGGGTTCAAAGCGTGGGAAAAAAGTAGCTGCTTATAGTCCGGAAAATACGGTGTGTGTGTGTATGTGTGTGTGTGTGTGTGTGTGTGTGTGTGTGTGTGTGTGTATATATATATATATATATACAGTACAGTGCAAAAGTTTTAGGCAGTTGTGAAAAATGCTGTAATGTGATGCTTTAAAAAATAAAAATGTTAAATAATTTTAATCAATTCAAAAATAAATAAACAGAAGAAAAATCTAAATTAAATCACTGTTTGGTGTGACCAAAAAAATTTCTTTTTTTTTTTTTTTTTTTTTTTACACACTTTGTACACTTGCACAAAGTCATGCATTTTGTAGGATCAGAGTCAGGTGTCTGATTAACCAATCATACCAAGCAGTTGCTAATGATCATCAATTTCATATGTAGGTTGGATCACAGTCATTAACTGAAAAGATCTAGCTGTGTAGGAACATAAACTGGGTGAGTAACAGCCAGACTCTGCTTCTAAGGTAAGGTTGTGGAATACAGTTTCATGTCACAGGTCATACACAATCGCACAGCAACAAGACACAGGATAGTTATAATGTATAAAAAGAAACAGGCAGTGTTAAAGATCGTAGATGCAGTGGTCGGCCAAAGAAACTTAAATTAGTTGATGAAAGATACATCAAGCTTATTTCCTTTTGACATCAGAAGATTTCCAACAGTGCCATCAGCAAAATACTGGCACAAAACCAGTGGGACCCATGTATACCTATCTACTGTCTGGAGAGGTCTGGCAAGAAGTGATCTTCATGGAAGAACTGCAGCCAAAAAAAAAGCCATAATGAACATGGAAGCAAGGCTAAGTGACTCAACTATGCATGAAAACATAGGAACTGAGGCGCAAAAAAATGTCAGCAGGTGCTTGGACTGATGAGTCAGAATATTTGGCTAGTCCAGTCCTTGGCAAAGTCCTGATTTCAATGCCATCAAGTCTACCTGGGATTACATGAAAAGACAGAAGGATTTGAAGTAGCCTAGATCCACAAAAGATCTGTGGTTAGTTCTCCAACATGTTGGAACAACCTATCTGGCGAGTTCCTTCAAAAACTGTGTGCAAGTGTACTTAGAATAATTGATGCTCTGTTACATGCATAGGGTGGTCACACCAAATATTGATTTGATTTGGATTTCTCTTCAGTTCATTTACTTTCCATTTTGTTAATTGATGAAAATAACACTTCTAGTATACTTTAAATTATTTTTGAAAGCATTCATATATTACAGCATTTTTACACTTGCCTAAATCATACACAGTACTGTATGATTAAAGATGGGACTGAGAGAATATTGGTCTGGAGTGGTGAAATTTGCTAATAGATGGCTTCAAGTACACATAAAAGTCAAACATATTCTATCATGTCTAAATAAAGCATCAAGTATTCGATTTGATTTATTTAATGCTCATTACAATTCACAATTGTTTCCATAATGCAGGTAAGACCATTAGTAAAGATTTACATGATAGGGATGTTTATAGGGCTACATGACACTTCAGAAGCTTCCGTGTCAACTGAAATAAACCTATATGAATATATATTTTCAATAACAGTCATTTGTCTTGAAGTCTGCTACTGTCAATTCTGATGCCAAGTTGACATAACAATTGAGTCAAATGGCACATTGATGTATTACTACACTTCATCCCATCGATTCTCCTTAATACAACCGCAGTTCTTCATTTTTATTGACTTACCTTAAACTCTACAGAAACCCAAGACTTTTCCAAAGACTTCCAAACCAAAGTGTCTGTGAAAGTTAATCATTGTTCTTGATGACCAACTTATTGATCACTCTGATGCTTGCCTTGTTTAATGATTATAACTTTACATTGCTATTCTGCCCGTGTTTGCTGTGACCCTTTGTGTATCGACCCATGCCGGTTTGTTTTTGAAAAAAATTATTTAAGGAAATTCACACACATGAATTCTAATTGCCTCTCTGAGTCATCTATGTTATCATAATAGCACACTGAAAGTTCTGTTAGGCTGGTACAGCTGCTAATTTAGAATAGCATCATGGTGGGCAAGTGTTTAAAAAAAACCTAGCCAGAAAACACACGGTTATGTGTGCAATTTAAAATATAAAGAATGAATCCTGCTTTTCGTAAAAGCAGAAAAGACAGGCCAATGTATTCATTCATTCATCCTTTCATTCATTCATTTTCTGACCATAAGATTCACATGTGCTTTTTGAACATCGCATTCCACATTTATTACCCATTTCCTGTTATATTAATCATAGGTAGGAATATCAGGCGTCACAATATTTTTGTCCATTTTTAGTCCATAAAGTGTATTAATAGACAGGAAAGTGTTTAGTGGTAGTGGTAAGCATTGTTATCTCAGTGGTGTTGGATGTTGGACTTCTACGAGAAGTTGATCTGAATAAGGGTATCTGGCAAGTGATTTAAATGCAAAATATAAATATCATGAATCTATATGAGCATATTTATGACCTGATATATAACTAAAACAACCCAGGAAAAAGCAGATGGGGTATTTGCTATGCTTCCTACACATTTCTGATTACACAGTAACGATCTGTAAGCCACTTTATAAAAAAGTATCTGCCATATAATAAAAAATTAACATTCATTTTGAATAATGGAAATTTACATATATATATATATATACACATTTCTCAAATTATTTGTATTAAAAACAGAATTGGGTGGGGCCTAAACCCAGAATTGGTTACTTTTTAAAGTAATTGTTTTGCTTTGTTGTTTTATTGCTGCTACAATATTTCAAAATATATACAAAATAAACCTTTAAGGCACCTCTACCATGACTAGGAATTTAATAAGGATTTATGAATAAATAAGTTGTTTATCTCACAAATCTTTAACTGAATAAAAGGAAATCTTCACATTTGTGCACTGTTTTGCTGTTTCCATTCTTGATTCACACCTCTAGTCCAAGCAGATGGATATTCAATTTGAATAAAATATTCATATTCAGTTATATTCCTAATACATCCATATGAAAAAAAGAGTTTATATGCATATGTGAAAAGATTCAAGTTTTTCCTCTGGCAGATAAAACTTGCATAGTTTAATAAACGTTAAACTGCCCACCTGTCAGTGCTGTCTGGTTGGGATTCATTTCAGAGCTTTGCAAAAGGGACCTGAGAAACAGCTGAAGATTGCACAGGATTTCATTTTGCGCTATCAATGCAGGTGATGGCATCTAGAGGGGCTTTGTTGCTGCATCTTTGCAGTTTCTCAGAAGCTTTGCCAGGGTCTTTGCAGAAGACTTTTTAAAGGCTCATGTTTATGAGCCTTTAAAAAGTCTTCTGCAAAGACCCTGGCAATTTTTTTGACTTGGAACAGTATGACTTGGAACAGTATGACTTGGAACAGTATGGCCAGACTGATTTTTTTTTATCATCTATGATAGTTTTATCATAGATGATTAAAAAAAATCAGTCTGGCCATACTGTTCCAAGTCATGTGACATGTTTAAGTAAATACTTTTCATTTTGCAAAAAAAATTGCTCTGAATCCATAGCAAAGACATAACATGATTACAATTTCTGAATTTTTATATGGAAGAAGATGCATACATTGTGATAATATAATATGCTGTTGCTATCACAATTTGACCTCTTAAAGAAATGTTCATATAAGTGAGATTTTTGGAAAAAATGCCAGCAAAACTCAAAATATTGAAAAAAAATAATGGAATAGCATAGTTAAAGTATCTGGGTGGTGATTGTACACATTTTCACCTTGCCTCTTCAATGACACATTAAGGCTGTGTGTCTAAACAGCTTTTTGCCAGCCCAGACTGAACATGTTTTAAAAAAGCAAGGGCTTCTTCAAATGGTGCTCTCAAGAGTTTTCCAAAGTAAGCAGTAAGTCTAAAATGATTAGACACGTGAGATTTTTTTTTACTCACAGTTCCAAACTGATAACTACTTCCTACTACACTGATTAAACATGACCCTACAATCTGTAAGGATGAGTGCTTTCTTAAAGACATGTGAAACCAGCCACTGCATCAGAACTGATGATTCAGGGACTGATGCTCTTGATACGTCACAGAACAGCTGAATGCACTAACTGCCAACTTCTGTATGCTTGAGCTCACCCCCTAAATTAGCTAGCAGCACTTTGATTGACACCCATAGAGTGGGCCAGATGCACTTTTGTGTACTTCCGGTGACAGATGGCATGATAGCATTCAGATTTGTCATGTCCTGGATAAAGGGTGAACACTTATGGTTTATGTCAATTGTTAGCTTTATAACATTATTAAAAAATAATAATAATTGGTCAAAATCTTCTAAATTTAGTCAGCTTTGTGCCTAGGTGCCTAGGTTTTTTAGTCATTTGAGCTACAGTTGCTCGTCTGTTGGATTGGACCACATGAACTATTGGGACACCTGACATATCCAGCTGTTTTTGATTCTTCTTTAAACTGTTAACACGAAGCTGAAGGCACAAAATTGTATAGGATGTCTTTAAAGGGGTTGTAAAGTAAATTTTTCCTATACTTAAACTAGGAGATCCAAACCTGCTCCATTAAAACATTGTTTACATGGCTCTTTGTATGGCCTACTGTAAAGCTTTGACCTTTTGAACACCTTTGGAATGAATTCTAACCTACGTCATTACCTGTTTTTAACTAATGTCAAAAATCACCACAACACACTCATAAACTTTGTTAAATGTCTTCCTAGAACATCGGATATTATAATAACAGTAGATGGAGAATAAATGTGGAATTAAATGTTCAAAACCATAAAAATCTTTTGGTCAGGTGTCCACAAACATTTGTTCATATAGTGTAAATATTCGAATAAAAAAACTATAATATGAGCCATTATTGATCTTGAATGACATAAAGAGATAGGAGTGCACTAGTGGCTCAGAGCTCAGAGACTTTCCATTATTAACCTAAAAGTTGTATTTTCCCAGTTCTGTGAGATTTCAGATTCACTTCATTATTGCACATGTTGGAGAGAAACCTCAGGAAATTGGCTAAACTCCTCCCCTGGTACCTCTGCAAACAGAGAAATATTTGTAATTTTGTATTACTAATTTTTCATCACCAGTACTGTTGTGACTCCAGTAACTGTCACAGCATGTCTCATCATCATTATCAACATCATCACTATGTCATGTCTACACCTGAGTGCACCACAAAATACAAACATTGATTTCTTGGAATACAACACCCACATGTCCTGCTCACTGTCAGAGTTCATGTTTACCAGCTTGGTGATTGCACACACCTGGATGATGCTATAACCCCACACCACTATATAAGTACACACGAAACTTACACTCAGATTTATCCACCACTGACATCCAAAGCCTCTACTCTGATTTCTGTTTTGATTCTGGATTATTTATCTCAATTCTTGCCTGGATCTCCGATATCCTGTTTGTTCAGTATCTGACCTTAAATACACTTAGACTTTGGTTTATTCACTGCCCCTATGCTGCCTCTGCAGTCTGACACACTGCTATCACCATGTTCTCTCTTAAGCAGCGTTAATTATTTATATTTTGATCTACAGATATGAATCAGTGTTAGTGTTCGGTGTATAATCCCCCCAACCATCATACAATGTGCGTATGTATGTATGTATGTATGTGTGTAAACCTGTTTACATAATGTTTTAGCACATCTTTCCTGAACTGCTGCTATATTGATCTTTTGCACAACATTTTGTTTACATTTTGGCTACTGTTCACTTTGTCTTGTTACAACAGGTTTACTGGAGGAGCTATTTTGTGTTTTGTCCTGCACTGTCCTGTGTTGTCCTGCACTGTCTTGTGTTGTCTTTGCACTGACTTGTGTTGTCTTAAACTGTCTTGTGTTGTCTTTGCACTGTTTGCACCAGGTTGCACACATTAATTTATGTGGTGAGGACACTTCCTAGTCCTTAGCCCTGTGTTTTCTGTTTCTGTGATTGTTGTTTGATGTAGCATTGGGGTTCTGGAGGAACATTGTTTCATTTCGCTGTGTACTGCATCAGCTATATATATGGTCGAAATGACAATGAAAGCTTCTTGACTTGACTTGTGTGTATGTATTTATTCTGTTAAAAAAACGTATGCTGCCTGAAACATCATTTATATATATATTTTTTAATATTGGTGTTTTTTCTTTTTTATTCAGTCCTCAAATAGTTGATTAATTTGATTTCTCTAAACATTTCTTTGAATTTCCCCACCCAATTCACATGCCTGGGCAAGCTGCCATTGAAAACAATTCAGTATTATTAACATTAAAAACATTGTCTTTATGGCATACATGTTGTGAGCTGTTTTGTACGGTGGCCGAGAAGTGCAAAACACATTAACAAATCCAAAAACAAATTACCAAATCCAAAAACAAATTAACAAATTCAAAAACAAAACAACAAATCCAAAAACACATTAACAAATCCGAAAACAAATAAAAAATTAGAAAACACAACGACAAGCCAGACAAACCGGAAAAGGTACACGGTAAAAAAAAAAACTGTTATTTTTACAAAAAAAAATTTGCCTGAATAATTCAGTTAAAAATACACTAAAAATGTAAACTTTAAAACAGTTTAAAACTGTACACTTTCCAGAATATTTATGTATAAAATACAAAGATATCCTGTAAAAATGTACACGTATTTACAGTTTAAAACTGTGTACTCTCCAGAATATTTATGTATAAAATACAAAGATATCCTGTAAAAATGTACACGTATTTACAGTTTAAAACTGTGTACTCTCCAGAATATTTATGTATAAAATACAAAGATATCCTGTAAAAATGTACACGTATTCACAGTTTAAAACTGTGTACTCTCCAGAATATTTATGAATAAAATACAAAGATGTACCGTAGAAATTTACACGTATTTACAGTTTAAAACTGTGTACTCTCCAGAATATTTATGTACAAAATAAAAAAATGTCCCATAAAATTTACTTGTGAATTATGTAAGAAATAGGAAAAATCTTTTGCATTTAAACAAAAAATCCCTGTTGTTTTCACAGAAAGAAATTGGCAGCTGTGGTTGCCAAAATTATTCTGTAAAAAATACATTACAATTTAAAACTGTACATTTTAATATAAAATTTTGCAAGCACTTTTAAACTGCACCACCTTATAGACCATTGACTTTGAAAAACTGCAACCCAGTGTACACAGATTAGGGATGTAAAAATTGAAACACCAAAGTTGATATCCCTTAAAAGATAAAGTAATGAAAGCAAAAAAAACCAAAAAAACATTAAAGTGCCTTGAAGGATTTATTAACCACAAAACAGCAAACATACATCTCTTATCTCTTAACATAAATTCGTAATGTGTACTACTGTCTATACACAATACAATCAAGAGAATGCGACAGATTAATGATTCTCTCATTGGAGCTGGAACAGGGTATGCAAACAAGTGGGTAAAATTAAGATACAGGAATGCTACTCAAAAATCACAAAAGCAATAATGTTCTGTAGCAGCTGTATACAAACTGAATGCATCTTTAACAATATTATTTGAAACATTTACTTGCCTCTTAATCTGAAATAACTGGGCATTAAAGGTGAAACTGTCCTTCAAGTTGAGTGTGTCTCAAGTCAGAAAACTGACTGACATTAGTCCATATTCAGACATCACACCACTCATGATCTGAAAGTTCCTGAATCAATGTAAGAACTCTTGGGTTGACGGGAAGACGGGCAGTGTTTGTTTTCTCAACTTTGGTGCCCTTCTCCGGGTTGATGGAGAAAAAACACCTGGGTAAAGCAGAAAAAATGTGATCAAAAACAACTTCACAATCTTTAATTTATTTGATGATTAATCTTTTAACAAAGGTCAATAAATTATGTAAAATGTACTACTCATAGTTTGTTTACGTTAATGAATTAACATTAACTAATGACACATTAGTTGTTAATGCATTAACCTAAACAAATTATGAATATTAATTCTATTACAATTGAATTAGAAATGCAATTGTTCATTGTTCAATTTAGTTCACAGTGCATTAACTAATGTTAACAGATACAACATTATGAAACATAAGTACATTTAGAAATGAATATTAAGATTTATAAATGTTATAAAAGTATTATTGATTGTTAGTTCATGCTAACATAATTAACTAATGTTACCAACGAAATTGTACTGTAAAGTGAAATTAGTGAAAAAATAGTAAAGTTTTATATTGGTAAACAGTTAAAGTGACAAGGGCCCTAGCCCCCAAGCCACTGCAAGAGCTACCTTAGATTTGTTTCAAATCAATAAAGTGAAAATCATATAAAGTTTATCCAAAAAGACCTACCTCTGCAAAAACTCCAGAGTTGATGCCAGTTCTGATGGGTAATGAATATTAAAGCAATAATAGCTCCCAAACATCAAGCAGAAGACAGTGATGAAAGAGGTGATGTTTTCAAGTACAATGTTCCGATCCACACACAACATAAACCTCTTCGAAGAAAAGCAGGACTGACCTAAGAAGAAATTTTTTTTTAATTAACTTACAAAAAGAAATTACAGATAAAAAGAAATACCAGATAAACTGAAAGAAATGGGCGAAAAATATTAACTTACCACACACAACAATGGTGGGAGTCAAATAAACGTGGTTCATCTCTACTTCCCCTGCCAGGCATGTGTCCTCCACGTAGCAGAACATTGCATCTTCTTTCTCGTTAAAGTAAGACAGCAAAAGCAGCAACATTTGTTTTACATCTTCAGAGCAACCAATTATCTCTCCCCTTATCACTTCAAACTTTGTCACTGCCTGTAAGAACTTTTTGTTTTTCTTCACACCAACAGTATTTAAGTAGTTTAAGAGTCGTTTGCCCTTCAAATCCAGATTTCGTGTGAACGTTTCTTGAAGACCAATTCCAGTAAGTTCCTTGAAGTGAACTGCCATGCCAAGTTCATTGAACCAAAACGGCCACTCTTCCAAACGGCTTTCTATATTTTGCCCCTGGTTGACTTGTTTACGCTGTGTGTAGAAAGTCAATTTCATTAGATGTTTGACTTCTTGTAGATTTACAGTAGGATGCTGAGACATCATCTTCAGGTTTTCTTTCTTTTCCTGCTGGCTCTCAGGGGTCTCTCCAAGGGGCATTAATTTTACATCCCAGTTAATGCACCAGTAAGTATCCTGGATTGTTGCTCTCTGCTCTGGAGGTATTTCGTCAGTGTCAGACTCGTCAACACGATGCTTTCGTTTTCTTATTTTAGGGGTTGTAGATCGCTTCACATTTTCAATTCTATATTGCAACTGCTTAACTAAAGAATGGTATCCTGGCCCAACCACATCTCCCTCTATTACATCTTGCAGAGATTTAGGATATTTTGACACCATCTTTTTGGCAACTTTAGTAGAATGCCTTCTACTTTGGGCAGAACCTTTTCGCATCATCTCAGTCACCACAATCTCCAGTCACCATTTCTCTTCTCATTCTTGGACTTGGTCGTTTTTCTCTCTCCAATACCTGCATCAGTTCCTCTGGGAACTTCTCCCACGATATCAGAAAGGTATCCACCCAGTCAATATCAAGGCTATGGGAGCTGCTGGAAGAGAATGATTGTGAACTACTGGGTGAAAAAGACTGCAAGGGTGTGGGATGTCCTGGTGATGATCCAACAGATGAGCTGCTGGTTTCAAGAGTCTGGCCTGCAAAAAAACACACAAAAAGGAATCATCAATAACACAATGTAAATGTTTTTATATTGATTACCTTTTAAATGTTTTAGGCAAGCAAGTTTGGGCACTAGTAGTATTCTGTTCTGCAAAACATGACTTACATCTCAGTTTCCAAGCAGCAATGACTTTTCGGGCTTGAACTGGCCTCAACGCTGATAGCAAATCATCTTCCTCTATAAACCTGAAATCCTCATAAGTCTCCACGCCTAGAGAATGCAAAGTCTCTTCTAAAATATCTTTAGTCACCTCTGGAAGGTCAGGCAAGACCTCATTGATGGCAGAGCGTAGAAATGTTCTCTCCAAGTCAGTCATTTCTGAAATCAAGTTAGAAGTGAATATAAGAGAGAAGTAATAAACAGAGAAGAGAGAAGTAACTACATTTATGACAAGTCTTCAATTTTGAGAATAGAATATGTTTGCGGATTTAATTGCCTGCAATAGTGCAAAAGTTTAAGGCACCTTAAACTGTTTTTAAACCAGTTATTTATATATTTTGCTGTAGTGTGTCAGTAGGAAATCAGTTTAAATTTCCAAACATTTCTTTTGACATTAATAATCCAGTAAGATTTTTGTATGCACAAAAAGTTACAGAATCTTATGCTCTACAAAGTGATCTGATCATACATAATTGAGTCCATCTGCAATTGCACAAAGTAACAGAAAAAGAGACTAAAATACAGAAGAACTGTGGCAAAAAACGGGAAGATGCTTGAAGAGATGCGCCTGCAAAGCTACAGTACTGTGAAGACTGGGTTTTTGTACAGCAACTGATGCCAGACTCTTTGTTTATACAAAAGTTTCACTGGATTATTAAAATTTGTTCAAAGAAATGTTTCAAAATGCAAACTGATATTTCCTACTGACAGCAAAATATATAAATAACTGGCTCAAAACCATTTTTGAAAGTTAAAATAGCAAGGTTCTTAAGACTTTTGCACAGTCCTGCATATGTTCACATTTTATTCGCTATATTTATATAGCATTTTAGTATTGTTTTTTCACCACTGTGCCTAAAACATTTTTTATAAGCTACCTGTGCTGATGAAATCTTTTGTGCACAAATCAACAATATCTTTAAGCTGGAGCGTTAGCTGCCACACATCATCTGGATTTTGCACTTTGTCACCAATTAAAACAGGAAGCAACCTTAAGAAATTCTAATTCTGAACAGCTTGTCCGGAAAGCTTGGGCACCTCTGAGTTGACAGCACATGGCTTTGTGAGAGCATCAGTTCCTTTGTATTTGAACTGCTTGCGTCTGTTCAAAATTGAATATGTAAGCCATTGCCTATTTTTAATGAAATACTTCAAGTACAATGCAATATAATAGGCTAAGACACCCTCAAAAATTTCATGGCCTAAACAAGGTGGGAGACCAGGCTGGCAAACATGAACAGATTTCAGAGTATTAAAAACAGACTTTACCTTTATTCCTTTGCTGCCTTGACTGTTTTTAGTATGTTGATCACAAACAGCAGAATCGTAACTTTCAGGGGTGCGCTGTGGACCACAAACACTTGGGTCATCACTTTAAAATTCACTTCGTGTGATTTCACAGTATCGGCAAAAGTTTTGAGAATGACTGACATTTTCAGTGAATCCACCAATGCTGTGTGAACCCAAATTATCACCCGCGATACAATACAGAGCACGTTTGACTGTTTCACTACCTACAGTTATTCCGTTTTCCTCCAAATCTATTAAATCCACTAATAGCTCTTAGAAAACCTTCGCACTTCCAAACTGTTTAAGATCTTTCTCTGCACATAACAAGATAAGTGACATGTGATCAGTATTGGACCGTACATGCGGAGGTAAATTTACTACTGAAAGATACATTGCAACTACTTTGTGCTTTTTCTTAGCAGAACCAAGTGGATTGACAATTTCAAAACCATCCTGGTAAAGAATTACTTTTAGGCATTTTGGATTTTCAAGGAAGAAATGGTTGCACTTAAAGTTTTTGCCATCACTTATGTCACCAAAATCATCCGAGTCTGTTTTACAAGATGTTTCTGACACTGAATACTTCCATAATTCTGATTTCAATAGATTTTGTAAAGTTTGTATCACAGGTATGTAGTATGCAAACCTTTGTGTCATATTTTCATCATTGCCTAATGACACTTTCTTAGGCTCTATGTATTGGAACATTTTCTTAAATGTTTGAGCCCTTGAATATGTTGTTCTCAGTGGTCCCTGATGACAAAAAGAGAACAGATCTGAATTTTTTACACATTCACAGACTTTCCTAACAATATCATCTGTTAGACATATTTCATCATTCAAAAGTGAATGTAGTTTGCCTAAAGTGTATTCCTGTCCCAACTCGTGTACATTCTGCATCTCTTTAACAATTGTCTGTATTGTTGAAGCTAGAAGCAGGAGCTGCCCTTGCAATTTTAGGTAGAATAAACACACAGTCCTAAGAAATGATTCACTGAAATTCTGTGGTAATTCACTAGCTTCAGGTGTTGCATCATTCGTGCTCTGGGAAGCATCTTCACATGCAGTGGCGGAGGAAGACTGAAAAATAACTTCCCTGTAAATGTCACTTATGCTATCAATCTAACATGTAAACGATGATTTAACAGTGAACATTTTTTTTACAACCTGTAACAGGACACACCACAGGTCGCCACTCCACTATATGCTCTTTTAAGTGGTGTATAGGTTCTTTAACGGTGTGAAACTGGCGGTCACACAGCGACATGGTGCATTTCAATTCTGAAACAAAGGTTCTGGGAGTAACAAAGGGTTCAGACTCATTGTGATGGCGATAAAAATGAGCTTTAAAAGCCGCGTAAGTGCAAAATGTCCGCTTACAGTCATCACTAACACACTTAAAAAAACAATGGGGTTCATTCCTATGAACTCTACTATGCAGCACATAACCCCTCAATGTGTCTAGTATTTTGCTGCAAAATCGACAGGTAATAATTTTTTTATCGTACAAAAAATAAAGTTGTTTCCACACTCCTCGGGGGGACACCACTATTCAGCAATAGAGAAAAAAAAAAAGGGAACGATTTAATCGTTACATATAAAACCCACAATCTAAGTCGACATATTTATTATGACGACAAAATATGCCCTCTGTCACAAACAGGTGTCTGTATGGTGAAGTCTTTCAAGGTCTAAAAAAAATCACTTTTCTCTTACAAGTGCAGAACTCCATGTGGTGACTGATTAGCGCGCGCTCAATAACGGCTTGTTAACTTCTTTAAGATGGCTGCTCCCGCGACAATCAGGAATCAGGTCTAATGCTGATTGGATGAGGCAGAGTTCATCATTTTAAATTTCTACACAAGACGTGAATTTACGCGGGAATATAAATTTCTATACGAGAAATCATTGCATATAAAATTGCCTTAAGACATTATGAATATTACTAAATGGAAAAACATTTTTATTTTTAATTTGCAATTTAATATAAAAAATGGCAGACTGATGAACACCTAGGCTATAAAACAAATGACATAACTATTTGGAAGACAAATATAAAATGTATGCAATACACCATTACTTCATATTTAATTTTTACACTTAAAAACAAGCCTTGTATATGTTAATGCCTAGTCATTTCAGACATGTAACATGTATTTTTTTTTTTACATTTATATTATTAGAATTTTATTCTACTTGTTTTATCTGTATTACATGCATTTGTAAAATAACCCAGCCATTAGGGGGGCACAAGCCAGTGTACTCTTAGTGCCGGTCCCAAGCCCGGGTAAATGGGGAGGGTTGCGTTAGGAAGGGCATCCAGCATAAAACATGTGCCAAATCAAATATGCGGATCACAAATGAGAATTTCATACCGGATCGGTCGAGGCCCGGGTTAACAACAACCGCCACAGGTATCGTTAGCCGACAGGGTACCGGTGGAAATTGGGCTACTGTTGGCCGAAGAAGGAGAAGGAGAGGAGGAAGGCGTCTACAGAGACGGCAGGAAAAGGAGCAGTGTAGGAGAGTAGAGGTTCGGGTTGGTACTTTAAATGTTGGTACTATGACGGGTAAAGGGAGAGAGATAGCTGATATGATGGAGAGGAGAAAGGTAGATGTGTTGTGTGTTCAGGAGACCAAGTGGAAAGGGAGTAAGGCCAGGAACATTGGAGGTGGGTTTAAACTGTTTTATCATGGTGTGGATGGGAAGAGAAATGGTGTAGGGGTGATTCTGAAGGAAGAGTACAGTAAGAGTGTAGTGGAGGTGAAGAGAGTTTCTGATAGGGTGATGATCGTGAAGGTGGAAGTTGAAGGGATGATGATAAATGTCATCAGTGCCTATGCTCCACAAGTTGGCTGTGAGATGGAGGAGAAGGAAATATTCTGGAGTGAATTAGATGAAGTGGTAGATGGTGTACCTAGGAAAGAACGATTGGTGATTGGGGCAGACTTTAATGGGCATGTAGGTGAAGGGAACAGAGGTGATGAGGAGGTGATGGGTAGGTATGGTTTTAAGGAGAGGAATGTGGAAGGGCAGATGGTGGTAGATTTTGCTAAAAGGATGGAAATGGCAGTGGTGAACACGTATTTTAGGAAGAAGGAGGATCATAGGGTGACGTATAAGAGTGGAGGAAGGTGCACACAGGTGGATTATCTTCTGTGTAGGAGATGCAACCTGAAGGAGATTGGAGACTGTAAGGTGTTGGCGGGGGTCAGTGTAGCTAGACAGCATCGGATGGTGGTCTGTAGGATGGTTTTGGAGGCGAAGAAGAAGAGGAGGAAAGTAAGGTTTGAAAGAAGAATAAGATGGTGGAAACTGAAGGAGGAAGAGTGTAGTGTGAGGTTCAGGCAAGAGGTCAGACAGGGGCTTGGTGGTGGTGAAGAGGTGCCGGATGATTGGGCAACTACTGCAGGAGTGATGAGGGAGGCAGCTAGAAAAGTACTTGGTGTGACATCTGGAAATAGAAAGCAAGACAAGGAGACGTGGTGGTGGAATGAGGAAGTGCAGGAGAGCATTAGGGGAAAGAGGTTGGCAAAACAGAAGTGGGATCGACAGAGTGATGAGAAAAGTAGGCAGGAGTACAAGGAGATGCGGCAGCAGGTAAAAAGGGATGTGGCGAAAGCCAAGGAAAAGGCATATGAGGAACTGTATAAGAGGTTGGACACTAAGGAAGGAGAAAAGGATTTATACCGATTGGCCAAGGAGAGGGACCGAGCTGGGAAGGATGTACTGCAAGTTAGAGCAATAAAGGATGGAGAGGGAAATGTGTTGACTAGTGAGGAGAGTGTGTTGAGAAGATGGAGGGAGTATTTTGAGCAGCTGATGAATGAGGAAAATCAGAGAGAGAGAAGGTTGGAGGATGTGGAGTTGGTGAAGCAGGATGTAGATAGGATTAGTAAGGAGGAAGTGAGAGCAGCGATTAAGAGGATGAAGAATGGAAAGTCGGTTGGACCAGATGACATACCGGTAGAAGCGTGGAGATGTTTAGGAGAGATGGCAGTGGAGTTTTTAACCAGATTGTTTAACAGGATTCTGGAAGGGGAGAGGATGCCTGAGGAATGGAGAAGGAGTGTGCTGGTACCGATCTTTAAGCATAAGGGAGATGTGCAGACCTGCAGTAACTACAGGGAAATTAAGTTGATCAGTCACACCATGAAGTTATGGGAAAGAGTAGTGGAAGCCAGGCTGAGAGGAGAGGTGACCATCTGTGAGCAACAGTATGGTTTCATGCCGAGGAAGAGCACCACAGATGCCTTATTTGCTTTGAGGATGTTGATGGAGAAGTATAGAGAAGGACAGAAGGAGCTGCATTGTGTATTTGTGGATTGTGGATTTAGAGAAAGCGTCCTCTCCTTGAACTGCCACCTTAACGTGGTGGAGGGGTTTGAGTACTCGAATGACCCTAGGAGCTATGTTGTCCGGGGCTATATGCCCCTGGTAGGGTCTCCCAAGGCAAACAGGTCCTGGGCGACGGGTCAGACTAAGAGCGGTTCAAAACCCCTTATGAGAGATACTACATCAGGGACCGTGACGTCGCCCGGTATGGCGCAGCCGGGGCCCCACCCTGGAGCCAGGCCCGGGGTTGGGGCTCGTATGCGAGCGCCTGGTGGCCGGGCCTTCCCCCACAGGGTCCGGCCGGGCTCAGCCCGAAGGAGCGACGTGGGGCCGCCTTCCAGTGGGCTCACCACCTGCAGGAGGGACCGTAAGGGGCCGGTGCTAAGAGGATCGGGCAGCAGTCGAAGGTGGAGGCCTCGACAACCCGATCCCTGGACACGGAAGCTAGCTCTAGGGACGTGGAATGTCACCTCGCTGGTGGGGAAGGAGCCTGAGATTGTGCGTGAGGTTGAGAGGTTCCGACTAGAGATAGTCGGGATCACCTCTACGCACGGCCTGGGCTCTGGAACCACACTCCTCGAGAGAGGATGGACTCTTTACAACTCTGGAGCTGCCCATGGTGAAAGGCGTCGGGCTGGTGTGGGTTTGCTTATAGCCCCCCAGCTCAGCCGCCATGTGTTGGAGTTTACCCCGGTGAACGAGAGGGTCGTTTCCCTGCGCCTACGGGTCGGGGATAGGTCTCTCACTGTCGTGTGTGCCTACGGGCCAAACGGCAGTATAGAGTACCCGGCCTTCTTGGGGTCTCTGGGAGGGGTGCTGGACAGTGCTCCGACTGGGGACTCCGTCGTTCTACTAGGAGACTTCAATGCACACGTGGGCAGCGACAGTGACACCTGGAGGGGCGTGATTGGGAGGAACGGCCCCCCTGATCTGAACCCGAGCGGTGTTCAGTTATTGGACTTCTGTGCTAGTTACAGTTTGTCCATAACGAACACCATGTTCAAGCATAAGGGTGTCCATCAGTACACGTGGCACCAGGACACCCTAGGCCGCAGGTCGATGATCGACTTTGTGGTCGTTTCATCTGACCTGCGGCCGTATGTCTTGGACACTCGGGTAAAGAGAGGGGCGGAGCTGTCAACTGATCACCACCTGGTGGTGAGTTGGATCCGATGGCGGGGGAGGAAGCTGGACAGACTCGGCAGACCCAAGCGTACTGTGAGGGTCTGCTGGGAACGTTTGGCCGAGCCTCCTGTCAGAGAGATCTTCAACTCCCACCTCCGGCAGAGCTTTGACCAGATCCCGAGGGAGGCCGGAGATATTGAGTCCGAGTGGACCATGTTCTCCACCTCCATTGTCGAAGCGGCCGCTCGGAGCTGTGGCAGTAAGGTCTCCGGTGCCTGTCGAGGCGGCAATCCCCGAACCCGGTGGTGGAAACCGGAAGTAAGGGATGCCGTCAAGCTGAAGAAGGAGTCCTACCTGGCCTGGTTGGCTTGTGGGACTCCTGAGGCAGCTGACGGGTACCGGCAGGCCAAGCGAACTGCAGCCCGGGTGGTTATCGAGGCAAAAACTCGGGCCTGGGAGGAGCTCGGTGAGGCCATGGAGAAGGACTATCGGCTGGCCTCGAAGAGATTCTGGCAAACCGTCCGGCGCCTCAGGAGGGGAAAGCAGTGCCCCACCAATGCTGTTTACAGTAGAGGTGGGGAGCTGTTGACCTCAATTGGGGATGTCGTTGGACGGTGGAAGGAATACTTCGAGGATCTCCTCAATCCCGCCGTCACGTCTTCCATTGAGGAAGCAGAGGCTGAGGGCTCAGAGGCGGACTCGTCCATCACCCAAGCTGAAGTCACCAAGGTAGTAAAGTGCCTCTGGAATGGCAGACCGGGGTGGTGGTCCCTCTTTTTAAGAAGGGGGACCGGAGGGTGTGTTCCAACTATAGGGGGATCACACTTCTCAGCCTACCTGGGAAAGTCTATGCCAGGGTACTGGAGAGGAGAATACGGCCGATAGTAGAACCTCGGATTCAGGAGGAACAATGTGGTTTTCGTCCAGGCCGTGGAACACTGGACCAGCTCTATACCCTCTACAGGGTGCTGGAGGGTTCATGGGAGTTTGCCCAACCAGTCCACATGTGCTTTGTGGATTTGGAAAAGGCATTCGACTGTGTCCCTCGCGGCGGCCTGTGGAGGGTGCTCCGGGAGTATGGGGTCGGGGGCCCTTTACTAAGGGCTGTCCGGTCCCTGTATGACCGAAGCAGGAGCTTGGTTCGCATTGCCGGCAGTAAGTCAGACTTGTTCCCGGTGCATGTTGGACTCCGGCAGGGCTGCCCTTTGTCACCGGTTCTGTTCATAATTTTTATGGACAGAATTTCTAGGCGCAGCCAGGGGTCGGAGGGTGTCCGGTTTGGTGACGACACGATTTCGTCTTTGCTCTTTGCAGATGATGTTGTCGTGTTGGCTTCATCAGACCAGGACCTTCAGCATGCACTGGGACGGTTTGCAGCCGAGTGTGAAGCGGCTGGGATGAGAATCAGCACCTCCAAATCCGAGGCCATGGTCCTCAGTCGGAAAAGGGTGGCTTGCCCACTTCAGGTTGGTGGGGAGTTCCTGCCGCAAGTGGAGGAGTTTAAGTATCTTGGGGTTTTGTTCACGAGTGAGGGAAGGGTGGAACGGGAGATTGACAGACGGATCGGTGCAGCTTCTGCAGTAATGCGGTCGATGTACCGGTCTGTCGTGGTGAAGAAGGAGCTGAGCCGCAAGGCGAAACTTTCGATTTACCGGTCAATCTACGTTCCTACTCTCACCTATGGTCATGAGCTCTGGGTCATGACCAAAAGGACAAGATCCCGGATACAGGCGGCCGAAATGTGCTTCCTCCGCAGGGTGGCTGGGCGATCCCTTAGAGATAGGGTGAGAAGCTTAGTCACTCGGGAGGAGCTCGGAGTAGATCCGCTGCTCCTCCACATCGAGAGGGGTCAGCTGAGGTGGCTCGGGCATCTGTTCCGGATGCCTCCTGGACGCCTTCCTGGGAAGGTGTTCCGGGCGCGTCCCACTGGGAGGAGACCCCGGGGAAGACCTAGGACACGCTGGAGAGACTATGTCTCCCGGCTGGCCTGGGAACGCCTTGGTGTCCCCCCGGAAGAGCTGGAAGAAGTGTCTAGGGAGAGGGAAGTCTGGGCATCTTTGCTTAGACTGCTGCCCCCGCGACCCGGCATCGGATAAGCGGGAGAAGATGGATGGATGGATGGAGAAAGCGTATGACAGGGTGCCGAGAGAGGAGTTGTGGTATTGTATGAGGAAGTCAGGTGTGTCAGAGAAGTATGTGAGGGTGGTGCAGGACATGTATGAGGACAGTGTGACGGCAGTAAAGTGTGCAGTAGGTACGACAGACTGGTTCAGGGTGAAGGTTGGACTGCATCAAGGATCGGCCCTGAGCCCTTTCCTGTTTGCAGTGGTGATGGACAGGTTGACGGACGAGGTCAGACAGGAGTCTCCCTGGACTATGATGTTTGCAGATGATATTGTGATTTGTGGTGAGAGTAGAGAGCAGGTTGAGAAGAGCCTGGAGAGGTGGAGATATGCGCTGGAGAGAAGGGGAATGAAAGTCAGTAGGAGTAAGACAGAGTACATGTGTGTGAATGAGAGGGAGGGCAGTGGAGTGATGCGGTTGCAGGGAGAAGAGGTGGAAAAGGTGGAGGAGTTCAGGTACCTGGGGTCAACAGTGCAAAGTAATGGAGAGTGTGTTAGGGAAGTAAAGAAAAGAGTGCAGGCAGGGTGGAGTGGGTGGAGAAGAGTGACAGGAGTGATTTGTGATAGAAGAGTATCTGCAAGAATGAAAGGGAAAGTTTATAGGACTGTGGTGAGACATGCGATGTTGTATGGATTAGAGACAGTGGCATTGAGTAAAAGACAGGAGGTGGAGCTGGAGGTAGCAGAGCTGAAGATGTTGAGGTTTTCGTTGGGAGTGACGAGGATGGACAAGATTAGAAATGAGTTTATTAGAGGGACAGCACATGTAGGATGTTTTGGTGACAAGGTGAGAGAGTCGAGATTGAGATGGTTTGGACATGTGCAGAGAAGGGACATGAATTATATTGGTAGAAAAATGTAGGAGGAAAAGAGGAAGGCCAAGGAGGAGGTTCATGGATGTGGTGAGGGAAGACATGCAGGTAGTTGGTGTGAAAGAGGCAGATATAGAGGACAGGGTGGTATGGAGACGGATGATCCGCTGTGGCGACCCCTAATGGGAGCAGCCGAAAGAAGAAGAAGAAGACATGCATTTGTAAAATGTGCAAACTCGATTCCAAAAAGTTCAGACACTGTAAAAATTGTGAATAAAAAAGGAGTGCAATAATTTACAAATCTCATAAACATATATTTTATTCGCAATAGAATATAGATAACATATCAAATGTTGAAAGTGAGACATTTTGAAATGTCATGCCAAATATTGGCTCATTTTGGATTTCATGAGATCTACACATTCCAAAAAAGTTGGGACAGGTAGCAATAATAGGCCGGAAAAGTTAAAAGTACATATAAGGAACAGCTGGAGGACCAATTTGCAACTTATTGGTTCAATTGACAAAATGATTGGGTATAAAAAGAGTCTCTCAGGGTGACAGTGTCTCTCAGAAGTCAAGATGGGCTCAGCAATTCAGCAATTTCCCCAATCCTGCGGTGAAAAATAGTGGAGCAATATCAGAAAGGAGTTTTTCAAAGAAAAATTGCAAAGAGTTTGAAGTTATCATCATCTACAGTGCATAACATCATCTAAAGATTCATAGAAGCTGGAACAATCTCTGTGCGTAAGGGTCAATGCCAGAAAACCATACTGGATGCCCGTGATCTTCCGGCCCTTAGACGCCACTGCATCCCATACAGGAATGCTACTGTAATGGAAATCACAACATGGGCTCAGGAATACTTCCAGAAAACATTGTCGGTGAATACAATCCACTCTGCCATTCGCCGTCGCCGGCGAAAACTCTATAGGTCAAAAGAGAAGCCATATCTAAACATGATGCAGAAGCTCAGGCGTTTTCTCTGGGCCAAGGCTCATTTAAAATAAACTATGGCAAAGTGGAAAACTGTTAAAGCCTAGAAGCCTGTATTAGACAAGAATGGGACAACATTCCTATTCCTAAACTTGAGCAACTTGTCTCCTCAGTCCCCTGACATGTACAGACTGTTATAAAAAAGAAGAGGGGACGCCACACAGTGGTAAACATGGCCTTGTCCCAACTTTTTTTGAGATGTGTAGATGCCATGAAATTTTTTATCAACTTATTTTTCCCTTAAAATGACAGATTTTCTCAGTTTAAACATTTGATATGTCATCTATTTTGTATTCTGGATAAAATATTGAAATTTGAAACTTCCACATCATTGCATTGTGTTTTTATTCACAATTTGTACAGTGTCCCAACTTTTTTGGAATCGGGTTTGTAATAATTTTAGTATTTTAACACTGTCTTTTTGTGGTCCCCTGGTGGTCTAGTGGTTAAGATGCAGCGCTCTCACCGCTGCGACCCGGGTTCGATCCCCGGTCAGGGAACCATCCCCAGCCACTCTTAGTGCCGGTCCCAAGCCCGGATAAATTGGGGAGGGTTGCGTTAGGAAGGGCATCCAGCGTAAAACATGTGCCAAATCAAAACGTGCGGAGGATCCGCTGTGGCGACCCCTAACGGGAGAAGCCGAAAGAAAGTTTTAACACTGTCTTTTTGTAGTTTTAACTGCATTCTACTGTTTTCTGAAATACTGATTTTTTTCTATTTAATTTTTAAAAAGCTGTACATTTTACACAAAATATATATTATTTTAATGCATACTTTTTGTAAAATTTACTGGTTTGTTTGGTTGAGTACTTTACAAAACATTACTGTGAATTTAACACAGTTTAATTGTTTTTCACTTTACAAAAATTCGATGTTGTGGTTTTACACAAATTCACAGTTAATTTCACAGACATTTTTTATAGTGTAGGTATAGTTTGCGAATGGAAACTTACAGATCATTGGACAAGACACCTGTCAGTCAAGATATACAGGTGAGTGACAGGTGTCTCGTCCAATGATCTGTAAGTTTCCATTCACAAACTACCTACCTTTTCCGGTTTGTCTGAATTGTTGCACGAAACACATTAACAAATCCAAAAAACACAACGACAAGTCAGACAAACCGGAAAAGGTAGGTATAGTTTGCGAATGGAAACTTACAGATCATTGGACGAGACACCTGTCACTCACCTGTATATCTTGACTGACAGGTGTCTCGTCCAATGATCTGTAATTTTCCATTCGCAAACTATACCTACCTTTTCCGGTTTGTCTGGATTGTCGTTGTGTTTTTTGGATTTGTTAATGTGTTTTTGAATTTGTTCATTTGTTTTTGGATTTGTTGTTTTGTTTTTGAATTTGTTAATTTGTTTTCGGATTTGTTGTTTTGTTTTTGGATTTGTTAATTTGTTTTTGGGTTTGTTAATTTGTTTTTGGATTTGGTCATTTGTTTTCGGATTTGTTAATTTGTTTTCGGATTTGTTAATGTGTTTTGCACTTCTCGGCCACCGTAGTTTTGCTTTAAATTGTGAAATGATTGCTCTGCCCGGTTTGTGGCTGTAATGCCTACTGGTGGCTACAGCTAGCTTTACATAAGTCTTTTTAAAAGACTGATGGACCAGCAGCTGCTCTACACCTAATGTTCAGTGAAAATGGGTAATTATATGATTATATTTATTTTCATTGTCTCAGGATTCTGTTGGGGAGCTGATAAAACTCTGGTAGGTCTACCAAGCAATGTTGCTGTAGTAAAATGACAACATTCTATGCAGCATAATACAGGTGATGAACTTTATTTCTAAGTGAGTTTGTAATTTAATGTGTGTTATAGCCATTTGGAACAGAAGTTATTAAACCAATATTAGTTCCTGAAAGCAAACAAATAGCTTTAATTTCTGTCGTACGGCTTCATTTAAAGCTAATAGGGTTCCTTTTGTGAATTTCACTCTCTGTGGCCTAAAAGTGCTATTGTAAGCTTTTTACAAAAAAAGCATCCTGTAACAATGGTGGTTCTTTGTCCCTTTACCACTGTGTAAATTAATCTGTTGGATGTGAGAGACAAGTAATCCACATTCAATGAGAATTCGGGGCTGTGTCCCAAAGTGCACACAACACAATAAATAAAATGTCACAGCAATGACTCGTATATGATTCCGTATAGTAGTGGTATGCAGCTAGGATAAAGCCTATGCTTTTACAATGCAATGCAAATATTTCCTACTGTCCTTATTATTACGTCCTCAATGTTATGGCGGTGTCAAAGGGAATGTAAATAAAAACCTTTTATGGATTTAATGTGATTATTACAGTTACTAAAAGTCAATAACAAAATATCCATGAATGTGTCTGTAATGTAAAAACAACAGCTGGCTCATCTTTAAAGTGGCATGTAACATTAATTAATATTAATTAGTTGAATAATGGCCAGCTAATCAACAAGCTGTAATACACATCACACACAGGTTATTAGCCCAATAAGCAATTTGGTTTGTGAGAAGAAAACATTAGATGTTATAAGCTGTAGATTGCGGTAGATCTCAGGCTTCTTATAACCTTATAGATCTATATTCTTCTTATATGGACCGTAGCAGACAAACAATTGGTCTGACTTTCTGTGGATGTATGGATGGGGGCCTAAAAAGGAGGAGGATAAAATTCCTGGAGCACGACTGTTCATGGGGCAACTGAGAGCACCTTGGGGACATACCCCAGCCTGGGGTAGAGGAAGGCACTGTTTAAGAGTATAAGTCTCACGAAACTGACCTATGGTATACATAGAGCAGTTTGAGTTGTCCTTCTAAGCTGTTCTAGTAGCCTCCAGAGGGGTGGCCAGCCCCCCAAATCTGATACGTTTCCGGGCGGAAGCTGAGGCAGGCACTTTCTGGAGACTGCTATGCCCTGAAGCACCAGAGGTGGCAGGGTTAACAACCCGATCTCCCGAGGTCACTGTGGAGAGGCGGTTGTGCTAAGGCATACCTTTTCGTCAAAGCCCTCTTTTTAAAAATAACGATCCTCAGATCCGCCACTTTCTTGTGTTTTGATCATTAATCTCATACTGCCGCATACTGCCGCTGTCATGGGACTGCTCGGCAGGCACAGCCCTAGCCGGCTGTGCCTGCCGAGCAGTCCCATGACAGCAGCGAGGAAGGAAGCACTGAAATGCCACAGACTGTCTTTTTGCCTCCTGAAACCTGTCGACAACCGTATAAATTGTGTTGCTGAATGACCAAGGCCTCCAGGAGAATAGCTTTGTGCCTGTCAGAGAGATCGGAAAGTTTCCTCTCATTGGCCACAAGGGCAGCCATAGACTGGCCAACGTAGCCCTGATGGCCAGGTTTGTAACATGACGCAGCTCTAAAATTCTGTAATTTCTCCTTTGATCACCCTCATCTATTGCCTGGTAGTCTTAAAAGACCGCCATGGTGTGCAAACAGCCTCCAGCCTGACCCGTCGCCGTTTAAGTTTTGCCAACCAAAGCCAAGGAGGCCTGGAAAGCCTTGGTCGGCAGCGCCGGGGCTTTCAGGGACAACTCAGCACCAGGGGAGAGATAACCATTGTCTCTTAACCCTGGGGAATTGTAATATAGCTGCACTGAAGAGGTGGGACAAATAAGGACTGCCCCAGGATCTGGAAAAATCAGGGTGCAGATCAGGAAAGAAGGGCAGGCCCCAGCACAGATGAAGTGACCTCAGTCTCAGAAAGTACTCATCTAATTTATTAAGAGGATGCTCAGCTGGCCTAGCAATGTTAAGCTTGAAAACAGCACAAGTCACTACCTCCAAGAGCTTCTCAAACTGGACTGGCTGCGGGGGCATGGATATGGGTCCATCCGTCTAATATGGCACTTTCCTCAGAGAAAGAGAGGTGGAGCACCGCACCCTCTCCACAGGGGGAAAAAACCGCCTAAGGGCGGGCTTCTGAGCCCTGGGAAAAAGGCGCCGCATCTGGCAGGTAAGGAACGATAAAGGGACAAGCCCATTTCCATTCCCTCTTGCTTTTTTGCCAGTTTGCTTTTCTGATTTCTTGATTGTTTTTTTTTTTTGTCATTTTTACCGACTTAGCGATACTTACCTGCAGTGCTGGGCAATAACGCGTTACTAGTACTAGTATGCGTTACTGTAACGCAGTTACTTATGGCAGTAACTAATACTGTAACGCATTACTTTTTAAATAAAGTAACTCTGTTACCGTTACCGTATGGTGCATTGTCCGATTTTTTTAAATTTTGAAATTAATTAATTTTGGCTGAAGTGTACCCTACAGCCTGACCTGTTTACAGCAGCAACGCATTGTAGGATTGGTGGATGAACCACTGTAAACACGAAGAAGACGCACTGTGGGCGTCTTTCCGTTTATTCAAGTCTGTGCGGCAGTAATGGCAAGTCGAGGTGAGAGCAAGACGAGTTTCTCAAAGTGGAAATATGCTCATTATTCAACTTTAGTTGAGCATAAAGACAAAAACTTTTTAGTCAAATGTAAGCTGTGTCTTTCTGGTTTGAAGGTCGTATCTACTGTGATAAACAGCAACTCCAATCTGTCGAAGCTCCTCCAGAAACTCCATGCCTCGACGAAGCTAGAAGCTAACCCGGTGTTATGTTGTACATTGTTGATAGTTTTCATACCTTAGCTGTGAAAGGAACATTTTAAAGGGTTCATTACAACAGCTTTTATGATGCAGAAGCCACTTTAGTTTTTGATTCTGAATATATTATTCAGCTTGTTTTGTTATTTATTTCAGAAATCCTTGTGATATATTCAGTTTGTGCTGGTCTGACTTTAATAAAATAGTGTTTAAAAATTACTTTGTGTTTTTAAGTCAGTTTTGTGTTTGTACAGACCATAACGCATAAAAGGGCATTAATGTGAACATTAAAGAACGTTCTTTAAAAAAGTAACTAAAAAGTTACTTTTACCAGTAACGCATTACTTTTTGGTGTAAGTAATCAACAAAGTAATTGAGTTACTTTTTTAATGAAGTAACTAGTAACAGTAACAAGTTACTATTTCTTAGTAACTAGCACAACACTGCTTACCTGTGGCAAAAACAGACACACACACAGCACTTCTGATTACACACATGGTTCAGAGGGTGGTCATGCAGGGGGTGTTTCCAAAGCGTTGTTGATGAAGCCAGAGTTCAATAATGTTCACTTCGATAATGTTCACCTTAAACAACAAAATGGGGAAATGTGATCTCTGTGACTTTATCAATTGCATGGTTGTTAGTTCCAGACAGGCTGGTCTAAGTATTTCAGAAACTGCTGATCCCTTGAGATTTTCACAAACAAATCATTTTTTGCAGAGAGGTATGCAAAAAAAGAAAAAACCTGCAGTGAGCATCAGTTCTGTAGCTTAAAATTCCTTCCTTAAGGTAAGAAAGTTCAGGTAAGAAAGGCTTGACTAAGTGCAAGTTGACAGGAAAGCTATGGTAACTTTACACAAAGCAGAAAAACATAAAAAAAATCACAACATGGGATATAATAAGTGTGAGAGCACAGTGCAGTTCATTGATGTCTGGAAACAGAACAAACAAACTGAAACTATTGAATGATCTGATGAATCTTACATTTTGCTACAACATGTAGAGAGTAGGAATATGACAGAATATGTCATAAACAACATTAATTCATAGACCCAAGCCACCCTTTATTAACAATTTAGGCATGGGTGGTGCAATAGTATAGGGGATGTTTTCTTGGCACACAGTTTTGTATTAATTGATTGCACAATCTATCTGAGTATTGTGATCATGTATCCCCTGTTTTTAATGCAACCCAATTTTCATGTAATGTCTTCTTCCACCATGCTGCAAATCACAAACCATCCATCTCAGACTGTTTAGATAAACATGACAAGGTGTCTCAGGATTTTTCCAATGGTTCTGTCCACGAAACTTAATCCTGCAGCGGAATAGGAGATTTCGAAACAAATATGTGCACCAAACTAATCTGCTACAATTAAGTAATGCAATCATGTGAATTTCACCAGAAACAACTTGTGTAATCCATGTCATGGAAAAATGTGTCTGTTCCAAAAGGCTGGTCCTGCCCATTGTTATTAAGGATATTTTAACTGTAATATTTATGCATATAATGCACAGTTCACTTGGGTAAATAGATACATTATGTGACCAAAAATGTGTGGACACAAGACCAATATGTGCTTGATGAAAATTCCATACCATTTTGCCTCCATAATTGCATTTAAAATAACCTCCATTTTCCTGGGAAGGAATTTCACTAGATTTTGCTGTCTGTATTCTAATTCAAAGGTGTTGAGTGTTTGGGTCTCTTATTTTAGTGAATGAAAATATTAAAGCTACAGTTTACAAAAACTTTCTAAACAATTGTATTCTTTTGACTATGACAACCGTTTGGGCATGATGGATGGTCAAGTGTCCACATACTTCTGCCCTAATTTGTTTAATCTTTTCAGTAAATCAATCTCTTGTTTTCCTAGAAATCTTTTATCTATGAATAAAATACAAGCAGCAAAATTGCACAATTTATCCTGTAATGTTTTTTGTGCAATTTGTGAACTAAAACAAGCATTAAACATTCTCTGAAGGATGTAGTAGCTTGTTGTTTTTTATGCAATATCCAATACATCAGTGCAATTCACTGGAAAAAAAATGCCCTGCTAGTCTGAATAACACATTTGATAGAGATCTTACATATCATAAGAGAAACACAGATGCAATTTTTACCCGTATCTGTTTTGTGAGTAGCCGTCTCTTTTTGGGAAAAATTTGCATGTCTGGTAGTGTATATTACAATGGAGTTTTTTTTTTATTTTTTTAATGAAAGCCATTACCCACTACAGCAAGGTTGTAAACATATTTGAAAGTAATTAAAGGTTTTTTTTTGCATTAAATATGGAAAAAACATCTCTTCACATACGTGAAACATTGTTTATAATAAAACATAAATAATCAATTTTCTTAGAATGAATGCAAAACAAAAAAAAAAGGATTTTGTCTTATCATATACTATATTCAAGCATAAACCCAACGAATTACACTTAAAAAATAGAGTATGTGTGGATCCAGAGCCCATCCAAGAGAAAATTGGGCAAGAGGCTGCTAATTAGATTCCAGTCCATAGAACATATGAACAAGGGAGAGCTCAAGGTTTGAACCAGGGATTGTTAAAGCTTTGAAGCAGCAATGATACCACAATGTACAGCATACAGCTAGATGTACTAAGACCATTCTTTTTGATTTGGTCAGATTCTATGCTTAATTGTCTTTAAATTACTGTATATAGACAATCACATTACAAAGGGGACAACAGACATCGTAATAAATATGGAGTCAGTACAGACGCTCCCCACCGTACGTACGAGTTACGTTCGTACCATGAATTTGTTCGTAAGTTGTTACTGTATTCGTTATTGACTACGCATATCTCCTAATGATGTAAGAGCTAAAAATACGAGCAAATAAACAATAAAATATACTAAAACAAATCGAAATAGCCGAAATACTGTATACAATATTTTGTATAAAGTATAAAAAAATATTAAAAATGTATTATAAAAATTTAGCTTAAAACAAATTTATTCACCCGAGTCCAGTGTGCATCATGTAGACTCGTCACGTGGACGACTAGCTTGCGGCGGCTCTCCTCGACTCCAAACAAATTTCATTTTGAGGACAGTTTTGTTCGTATCCATGAGAGTTCGTAAAGTGAATGTTTGTAAAGTGGGGAGCGTCTGTATGAGTATTTCATCGCACTATTGATGACATAAAACATTTTTTTAAATGAAAATTAATTTACTATAGTACATGACATTACATTACATGTGGGTAAATGGTTTGCACATTTAGCCAGTGTGTTGTGGTTGACTTTCCGAAGTAATTGTGTACAAAACATGTGTTGCACACTTAAACGTAAATACAAGTACACATTTTTGTGTGTACTAATTTTTCTCTGTCAGGAAAAGTAACAACTACATCAGCCACTGCACATTATTGCACCATGTCACACGCACCTGGATCACATTCTTGATTAATAGCCTAGAACTTAGCACTTGGTCAGCACATATTTCTATAGTTCATGTGTGCCCTTAAAATAAATATTTTTACACTTGCATTTATTTCGCTTTACCTTACATTTTCAAATGCCACATACAGTAGAAGATAGATTTTAAATCAGTTACAATAGAAATATTTATTTATCCTTAATATACACTCTCTAATATATTTTTGTTTTAAATAAATAAGTAGACCATTAGAAGTGGAAACATGCAATGTTCATCAAATTCAGCTTTACAATATTTTTCTTTGACAGAAATTCAATTAAATGAACAAGAGAGAAGCCATAATGCATTGAGTTATGTCTCTGTGTAATTGTAAAGCTATTCATGGCTGAATGTTGGCACTACAGCAAGAACAAACACATTCATTTGAATCTGGCACTCAGGATGTATCACTGCATATATTACTGTCAAATGTAAATCATCTGTGATAGTTTACAAGAGGTTGGAAATGCATTCTGATCCATTTCAAAGTACAAACAAATACACAAATAATTAATTAAAAAAAATGTTTTTAAGTTCAACAAATATGCTAGTTCCTAACATGAAAGTGAAAACATGTAAGAGGCATTGCATCTAAATATTGCCTAAATTAACTTAAATGTAGGCCATGTCAGACCATGAGACCTCATGAGACCTCATATTCCACTCATGTTGTACTCTTTGAACAGTGGTGAAATTAATAGCGATGTGAACTGGTGGCTTTGAAATACTTCCTAGCAGTCTCTTCCTTAATAAATGGTGCCGTTTTATGTTGATTTACCAGCAGTCTTACTTGGAAAACCTTTTAAAATTGATTTAAGGCAAACACTATTCTTCTCTGTTCTTCACGTGCCCCTCCAAATAATCCAAAAAGGTTTTGGTTGATCCCTAGGATGTTTCCGGCACCATTTCAGAGTTCATACTCTGTGTTTGTACAGAAAATCATTGTTTATTCTATTCTTGTTTTCAGAACAAAAATTCTATAATGCCAGGACATATGAGATTAAACTTTTGGGTCTCCTATGAGTATATCAGCATATCAACCTTTTTTCTGGTGAGGCAGCAGATTGTCACTGCTTTTTCAGCCTCATTGTGTTTACACTGCACCTGCATCTCAAACTGATACATTTTGTCTACTATTAAATAAAGAGTGAAATAAACCTAAAATACAATGGATGGAGTGCTTCAAATATTAATTAAAAAAAAACAAAAAAACATTTATGGTTAAACTTAAATGTGTGTCAATTTGAGAATTTTAATAAGTTTGGAGCATTAGAAAGAAAGATGAAAGAAAGAATGGCCAGTCTCGACAGCAATGAAGAGAAGTAATCGTGGTCCCCCACCTTTTTTTTGCACCACGGACCGGCTTTTAAGGTGTGGGGGATAAATACAACAAAATAAAATGACACAACCGGCATAAAAACTGGTATTTTCTAAATATAATAATAAACCTGAATCCACTGTGTTGTTTTTTGTTCATTTTGCTCGCTTGGGGGGTTGAATTTAGTGGTAATGTATTATCTGTTACCAGCCGGAGAAGCCCCTTTAAGAAGATATAGGTAAGACATGTGACAGAAGCAAACATCATGACATGCATCAAGAGTGAGTCATGGACAGATGTGGTGGAGTGGAGGGTAATTTTCCAAAATGAAACATCGTTCAGAATCAGATAATAAATAAAACGGAAATAATGTAAGTTATGTATTCTTTCTGTTTGGCTCGGTACCAATTGGCCCACGGACCGGTGCCGGTCCACGGCCTGGGGGTTGGGGACCACTGCTCTACAGTATATGCTCCAGAATTAGACTCCAGTTTGATGTGACACTGCTAAGCCAGCAAACAACACCTCAAACTCTAGCTACATTGATAGGATCAATATGCTTTCATTCCTATATGCTGTAGTTAGAAACATGGTCAACGAGTAAGTACAATACATTCATAAATATGAATATAAATGTATTTAACTTCCATTTCCACTATACTCCACCAGCTAATGGACAGGAACTCAGACATGTTGACATGCATACATCAGGTATGCATTCAGGCAAAGCTGCATTTTGTTTCAGTAAGCAAGGGTAAGTGTCAATTAAAATATTTTAGTCTTGAAATAGACAAGGATACTGCAGTACAATTCCCATTTCTGGGATTCAGAGGGTATGTATATTTCATTTAAATGCAATCTTCACTTGGCCTTAGCTCTAGCATTATTTGGTGGTTATTTCTACTTTTATTATACACTGTACAAAGACTTCTGTATGTTTTTATGATTCAGCAACTGAGCCACTGAAGTGTTAGTATATTTTCTAAATAAATGCATGCTCATGTTAAATATTTTTTAGCAAAACATCTTACATTAAACTAAACCAATAGGACTCTGTTAGGAGGGACAAAGAGGGAAATTGTGTGAGAAAGTTTGTCTTCAGCTGTCGTCAGCATTCAACACAATACTCCCACAAAGACACACAAGAATGTTCAGTGTCTCCTTAAAAAATAAAGTTAACTCTGGCACCCTGCAGAGCTGCTGCTGTTCACACTTCTGCTGATGAATCACATTAAACAAGTTTTCAAATGACACAAGAGTGGTGCGGATCATCACCACTTATCACGTTATAATGAGTCAGCATACTGAGAAGCGGTAAAGCAGCTTGGGCATTGATGTAGAAACAAATATCTGGCTAGTAATATGCAAAAAATTGCATTTGGTCAGAGTGTCTTGGTGCATAGTAGAGGTATGACAATTAATGAGATCTAATTAATACTAGTGAACCAGTGTAGATTTATTCATTGATAGAGACTCACAGCACTTTTGTTCGTCACTCTGGACAAAGGCTTCTGCTAAATGCCGTAATTGTAAATGTAAATGTAAATACGAACAATTCTGCTAACATGTTGTCATGAACAGAAATGTTAATGACTTGCTCATTAGGAATAAACCTATAGGGATAAATTAATATAGAGTAATTTATTTACATTTTATATTTGACCTATTAATTTCTGTAACACTGCTTTGTGACAATGACCATTGTTAGCAGCACTATACAAATAAGTTTGAACTGAACTTACATAGTACCATTATCTATATTTGTATATTTCAATATTAGTCTCAACTAGCTTGAGCAGTTAACATGTTCCTTTATACATGCTTGAGACATTTTCAAACATATATAATAAATTTAAATTCCAAAAACAAAAAACCTACTGGCCTAATTTACACCACAATGCTCCTGACTAGGCATTTATTTTGAACCAGTAAAGGAATGCAATAAATGCATACTGCTGTGGTTTTTGTTTGTTTCATGGTCATGTCTGACCTCCTAGATGCATTTAGGGCTTTTAATATATTCATTGTAAATTATTATACATATACAAGTGTGTTCAATGGAGATAAGCTCACCTCAGTTTTATAAACCTCCCAAGCCAAAAACAACTCAAACCAACAACAGGATCTGCAGCAGTGGCATCACTTCAGCACATTCAGCATCTCAAAAAACAACTGCAGCATTATGTATTGTAGACAAGAGCATTTCTTTCCCTTCCACTAAGTACATTTGCCAAAAACACTGCATATGCAAACCTCCTTTCAGAGAGCCACCAATCACGCCTCCCTCCAACCCGCTCACACTTTCGCTCAGCCTCTCCCTCCGACTAATCACCTACACCTGTCCTTCATTTACCCGTCCCCTTTATAAGGCCCCTCTTCCCCTGCACTCACCATCCAATCTACAGTTTACGGCTATAGATCATCCGGACTACCACCTGTGTTTCCTATGCACTACGCGTTGGGTGAAGTTGATTCTATTAAGTTTGTCATTTCCTGCAGGTTTGTGTCTGACTCTTTTGTGTTTGTTTATTGAAGAGCAATAAAAGACAACCTTGTTTTACTCCCAGTTCCTAAAGCCTGGTCAATCCATGATACCTCCCAGCACTAGAGATGCCTTCACTCAGCTTTATAATCTATTTGCTAACCTCATCTTGTATAGCTTCCAATCCCACAGATTGACCTACTTGATTCCAAAAATTTTCATTGACAACTTTTTGGTTTATGTATGTATTCAGTATTTCTAGATTCTCCTGCATTGTTATATATATTTAAGTACACCAGTCCCTATTTCACCAAAACACCTCCACAATGTGAAGATGCCACCCCCAAGTTTCACAGTTCAAATGGTGTTCTTTGCATTAAATCCTCTGTTTTATGAATAGTATGTGATCATTACTGGTTCAACAGTTCAGTTATTGACTATATAATGTTTGTCTTTGTACAGACTATTGCCTGCAAACTTCATTCTTGGGTGTATCTCAGCGCTTTGCACATTGATTCTTGGATTATATTCTGCAATATATATTTGATGGAGAATGTTGTGGCATATAGAATAGGAAAAAAAAAAAATTTCTAAATGCAAATATCTGTTTACTGCTTTTCTCCAACAGTTGGCTCCCTCGCCAATATGTTGTCAATCAGTTCATTCTGATAAAAAGCAACCACCAAGGATATTACAATCAGTGTGCTTGTTTAAGGTAAGTTGGTTGTATGTGCTAAGCTATATTTGGTTTATGCCAAGTATTTTTTTTTTTCTTTAGTTTTAGTTGAAATTAATAATCTTGATCCAAACACAAATTACTTCCTTCTGGGAGAATTAACTCTGTGGACTTCTGATTGGAAGGTCGTGAGTTTAAATCCCAGAACCTGCCACTGCTGGGTCTTTGTGCAAGGTCCTATACTTTTTAACTGCTATGTTGTATAACAATTAGATCATTGTCACTCTGGATAAGGTCATCTGCCAAATGTCATAAATGTCAAATTAAAAGGTCATTATCCCATTGGGCCAGGATCTGCAAGGAGCACCTACTACTATTGAAATATACACAGATTCTCCTATTTCAGCAGGTAAGCCTTTTAACAGCTTTGATGTTTCAGCTGGACTCTTGAACAGTTCTTTATCCATTTTGTCCAAGTACTAAGTTTGGGTTATTACTCATTTTGCTATAATGGATTTCACAGTGCTTTTTAAGACAGATAAAAGCTTTGGCAAAGCTGTAATAAACTTCATTTTTTAAAATCAGTCAAATCTTCATGGCCTCATTCTTCTGTCTTTAAAGATATGATCTACCATATTAGTTGTAAGACCCACCAAATTAAAATACATTCATTGTGCCAGCCCATGATTTAAATCTTAAATACCAATAAAACTTTCTTTTCGGGTTTCCTCCGTTAGGGGTCGCCACAGCTGATCCTCCGCACGTTTGATTTGGCACATGTTTTACGCTGGATGCCCTTCCTAATGCAACCCTCCCCAATTTATCTGGGCTTGGGACCGGCACTAAGAGTGGCTGGGGATGGTTCCCTGACCGGGAATCGAACCCGGGTCGCAGCGGTGGGAGCGCTGCATCTTAACCACTAGACCACCAGGGGACCTTAAATCTTAAATACCAATAATTGTTTTAAATATTGATGGAAAGTGCACCAGTAGACTATTGATTTAGTGACGGTAGTCAAGTCAAGAAGCTTTTATTGTCATTTCAATCATTGTCGTTCCTCCTTATGCGTTATGAAACGCAGCATCAAGTGTAGCTTTTGATAGGGAACGTCTCGGGTTACATGAGTGTACCCTAAAAAAGCAGCACCTCATTGCTGCACTGTGGGCATGCTAGGACAACACTTCAAAGTTATAACCTGAAGGTGTGTCTGTGTTATGTCTATTTATAAAGTGCCAAGGTTATTTAAGCCAAATATTTGGGTTGTTTGACACACATGCTTCACAACCGGTCGAACAGGATGTTCCCCATAGCGTTATGACACACAACATCCACACAGCATCTCGTTCTTGTATGAAATATACTTAGGCATTAAGCCTATTGGCTTTTATTCTATCACTGCTATGTCTGTGCTATTCTTTCTAACCATCCTGAGGTTGTGCCAGCTTCACTTTTATTCCACCTCATGAAGGTTATGGACCTTCAAAAAGAGTAAATTCCAACCCCGCAAACACCCTGAACCATCTAGAGATGACCAGTGCCCTTTGGATCCCACTTCATGTAGAGTTTTGACATTGGATTTCTTTGAACATTCAAAATTCTGGCATGGAGGAGTTGGTGTTTTTATCTATAATGATCTTAGATGTTGAGCTGTTTTGAGTTGCTATGTAGCTCCTGGTTCCACAACATCAACTGACTGTATAAGACTGTAGAAAGGACATTACTCATAATCACACACTCTGGTGCTTATGGTAGTTCTCACTCTCCAGTGTTTTGTATAGTTTTTAAGATTTATAATCACACTCTTAATATCACATACATGAGGATGGGTTCCTCTTTTGAGTCTGGTTCCTCTCAAGGTTTCTTCCGCATACCATCTAATGGATTTTTTCCTTGCCACAGTCGTCCCAAGCTTGCTCAACATGGATAAACACATAAATCGCTCATATTAAAAATAAAATTGTTCTATAGTACACTTGGTAAAGCTGCTTTGAGACAATGTCAATTGTGAAAAGCGCTATATAAATAAATTTGATCTTGAACTTATGTTTATTAAGGCCATACCAACCAAAGTAATGATTTGCCCAAAGGTTGCAAGTTGCTTTTTTTGTGTTTGTGCAGGTTTTATTACAGTTGGTTACATAAAGTAGAAAAGCAGTTTATTTGGTAATCAAATTAGTCTAGTATAGACAGTAAAGTTGGAATTTGTATTTCTATAATATAATTTACATTAGAAAATGAATTAACAAATGGTACATAAACAAATGAATGGTCACTGAGACTACAATCTATTTCTTATGTTCATACCTTATTAGCTAGTCCTTTGAGTGACACAAAATCATCTAAATAACCAGACAATGATGATTCAATATTTCCAATACTTAGTCTATTTTCCCTAAAAATCAGAAAACGCTTCAATGGTCATGCTAGATATAACCTACTTTCATGAACAGACACAAGGCATGGTTACCTTTATATAAATGCAAAATACCAACTGAATACTGCAAAATATTACTAGAGAAGTAGTTGTTAATAGTATTTAAAGAAGTGCAAATTTGGTGATTTGGTCTTGATTGTTCTCTTTCTAAAGCTGCTAATTTAATAGCCATTAAGGAAGGGCAGGTCATAGCAAACATTTTCGGCAGTCTGAATTATGATTGAAGTTTGCAGTGTGGGCCTTCCAGCCAGAAATACATGTCTGAAGATGGAGTTGCAATTATGTAGAATCATAGGGTACTCTTCTGATCATAATTATCTATACAGTTTTGCGCCCGGCTGTTAAAAATCATACCAGACACAGCTGCTTATATTTCCCTGTCTGAGCTATTTTAAAGGAACATGAATTTTGCAGGTCTTAGTAGAATTTTATCATGCAGCCTCAGAAGAAAACCACATGTACATTTGAGAAAAAAATTGCATAGCTCCTCATGTACATGTTCTATTAAACCACAGATTAAACCTCAAGCGAGGATTTCAGCATATTATACGTGGTGTACATCAGCATACTCATAGATCCAATATTTCAGTAAACAACTATAAAAACAAAACAATGCTTCCAATGACATTTGTATACTGCTGAAGGAGGATTTAATTTCCAACAGGACATCATCAGGCCCACATGAAACTAGACACATACCAGTTATTACTGCATGGAGCAGACCTAAAAAAAAAAAAAATGTGCAGTTGTATCACTCTAAATGTGCATGAATATATTTTGTCTAAAAAAAAAACCTGTTGCTACTAACTATAGTGATTTCAAGGACGAGTCAAGGACTTCCTCCTCATTACTACCAAAGTACAATCCAACTGTGTATCACTAACTCATCTTGGCTTGGACTGTCTGTATATTTCTCTCTGTGCTGTTTTTATTTTGGCTAGTTTAGTTTCAACATGACTATTTATTTATTGTATTCATTTAAGCTTGCTCACTATTATCCCAGTTTGTAGTTGTTCTGTTGGTAATCTCAAGAAATTCACTGTGATAAAAGAAGAGTATTCCACAAGCTTTGTTCTGTTTGTAGAGAAAATACATGACCTGTATTATTTTATGCAAAAATGCATGAGCTTTCTAAATCCTACCTTAGAACATAGTTGCTGTGGTTATTAGTATACTGAGTGCAGATCTCCTCAGGAGTAGGCTCCACCAGGGGGGAATTCATCTGTTGAACACAGTTTCCTCTTGTCCCCTTGGACAGCGCAACACTGTTTAATGCCTGGTTGCTTGAAGAATGATAAGTCCTTCCAACAAGACTTGAGATTTCCATGGCCTAAAATTGATGGACATATTTAATATTAGTTTCCTTTAACTTTGGATTATGATCATTATGACATACACCTTGGCAAGGACCTGTAAAATATCACAAATACATGACACACATCTTTTCCCCAGAAACTAACTGCAAGCCATACTGACTGACGTGATAAATTATTCATTATGGCAGAATATTCTTCTTCTCTGTCCAATAGCTTATTATTTTAATGTGATTAATTCTTTAATAGAAAGTCATCAGATAGAAAGTAAAAGTAAATATTTTTTTCCCTTAACCTAAAGTGCACAAATGACGGGTAACCCTATGGAAGCAGCTGCACAGCTACAAAAACTTTTCTCTAGTTGCTTGATGACAGGAATAGGACAGAATGACAATAAAAAAAAAACACCACACCATTTACACTTGTATTACTTGTTATTTCTCATTGCTAACTTTTAGCTATGTTAATGGAAACAGAAATTGAATGTGTCACATTTATTGCTGAATCTTAAGATCTACTTTAAGGAGCAATTTTATCACAGTTGTTATAAATATATAATGACAAAATATTATGCACGCCATTAGTCAGTTTTAATTTTTGGTAGAGATAGTAACTAATTAGATTGATTTCTCCCCTTAACAATCATTTAAAAAAAAAATTATCTGTTCTTGGCTGTTTTACTTACTAATTGATTTCAAACAAACTAATTAATATTTTCTTTCTTCTCTGAAGTAGGAGACTGGCTTCAGTCATATCACATGCAGCTACAGTCTCACCTAAGATTGCTTTCCTTGGTAAAGTGTGTGTGTGTGTGTGTGTGTGTGTGTGTGTGTGTGTGTGTGTGTGTGTGTGTGTGTGTGTGTAAGACAAGCGTTTTATTTTCTTTAGTGGTGTTTGTAACTTTTTGTTTTCTTTTGGCAACATTAATGTTCTTCTTTCTTTGACTGTGAAAATTGATTGTTAGCTGTTAATTCTTCAGGGCTTTGGTTAACCCTGTAGCTAACATGAAAGTGTTGAACTGTGCATCTCATATTGTACATGGCAGAGCAGGATCCCCCAGTGACAGCAAAAATGGTTGCATCAAAACATAAGGTTTATACAGTGGCACAAATAAAGCCTAAACCCGCATGTGAACTTTTACTGAACTGTAGTGTTTGGTGAGATGAGGTTGGATGCAAGTGTTTAAACTCAGTGTGAGGATTATTAGGGAAAGCCTTATTCAAAGCTGGCTCAGTTTTAGGCTTAGTGACATTCACAATTGATTGAATAACTTAATAAAGAAACATCAGAGAAAAAGCAATCAGGGATTAAACATATAACAGGCATGCCCATTCGGGAACAATCCAAAGGCAACACTGCCTTATTAGATTATTAGGAAATGCCTTATTCAAAGTTGGCACACTCTTAAGCTCAGTGTCATTCACAATTGATTTAATAACTGAATAAAGAAACATCAGAGACAAAGCAATCAGGGATTAAACATATAACAGGCATGCCCATTTGGGAACAATCCAAAGGCAACACTGGGGAATTTAGACGAAAAAACAAAAAAAACTAAAACAAACTTAGCACCATTAACACACATTATGAAATCGACGTTTAAATGAATGGCTTGTTGTTGCACCCAAATCATTTTTTGCTAATGTTATATATCAGTCAGTAAATATCAATTGGTTAGTCATTAGTTATTCATAGTTGCTTGTACACAATTTGTATACAATAAAATAAAAAATATATTTAATTGTGTAGTGGATTGTTTTTTTTTTTTTTGTTTTTGTTTTTTTTGCCCTTTCTTCAATCAAGGCTAACAAAAAAGACAGGCTTTTGAGTCCCAGCTCCCCAAAAACCCCACCCTCTGCCGCTTCCCCAGGGTCTATAAAAACATTGAAGGTAATGCATATTTAACAGATGCAACTGTCCTAAATCATTCAGTGTTGGTATTTCTCATAGTTTTTATACACAGGACTCTTCAAAACAGATTGATGCATCCTTCAGCAGCGATTGTCTTGCTAATAGCAAACAATTACTTTCCACAGTAGCTTTTTAATTTGTGTAGTACTGTGTGAAATTGGCACATTCGACAGCTGACATTTTATTTGGAGAAGACAGAGTAGGAGAGTTTCACAATTCACACTTACATTTAAGAATAGATTAAGGTTGAATTACACCAGTTCCATTTACTTGTACTATGTGTGATTTCTGAATTCATAATGAAATGTATGCAACAATTTAACTGTAACAGTTTACCTTGATCTCAAAGTAGCTGTGAAAATAAATCAAGGCATCAGTAGCTTTTGTATGCCATGAATGAATTAATTGTATGCCCATAGGATTATATGAGTATGTTCAGCTGATGAAAGTAGTTAAAGTATACATTACTGTCAAAACGTCTCATGCTTTCTCTTCCAGGCTTTTAAATGGAAAACATAGACTTTACAGGAATGATTTTAAAGAAAAACCCAGACAGTTGCAAACATCGTTTGGCTTACCCCTTCGACATAACAGTCAAGACTTGCATCAACTTGACATCAGTGTTCTGCAAGTTTAGCTATTTCGTCAGCCACATGGTTTACTTCCTCAAAGGTTCCATTTGGGAATGTCTGGCTTTAGAGAGCTGTCACTCTGAAACATGACAAAACACTTTCAGTACAGAAAAATACTCTAAACTTATAATACATTTTTAGTTAATAATTAGTTTAAATAGATTTAAATGGAAAAGGAAATGTTACCAATTAAGTTGGTTAATATATATATATATATATATATATATATATATATATATATATATATATATATATATATATATATATATATATATGATTTGTTTTGTACGTGCATGAAAACACTAAAGAATCAATAGCGCTAACCAGGAAGTGGCTAGAGGCTAATGCTAGAGTTATGGATTCTTTAACGTTTTATGTACAGCTTCAAGAATGTCTACTGATAATATATAAACTATATAAAAATATATAACATTTAACTTTAACTTAGAAAAAATCTTATGCCCATCCTTTGATTCCCTGAGTTGAGTTCAATACATATTATGATAGTTTCCCTATTTAGATTTATTTAATCAGGAAAAAAAAAACATATACGTCAAACTTCATTAATCTGAATGGTATTTTTAGGGCGGCCTTTCGTTTTATGTTTTATTTTTCTAGTTTTACTGTATGTTCCTAAGACTTTTTGCCAATAGACTGCCATGTATCTTGTGTTCATTCTTCCTGCTCACCATTAACATATACCCTTCATTGTTTCTTACTCTGAATATTTATTGTTTTTCTGTGTTCTGTCTGCTTCTAAGTTCTCCAGTGTTTCTGTTAGTTCTCTTTAAGCATTGTCCATGCTCTAAAATAATGTGTGCAATCAGTCAAAATTGGAGACAGGCTGTCACTGGCGGTGTGACGTCATGACCAGGAAGTATAAAATACACATGGAGTGTGCTATAAAACTCTTTGTGTAAAATGTAATGTTGTGTACATCTTTTGTCTGTCAAAAAAAACTAATGAAGGTATCGAGAAAAAACAGCGGTCTATTCCAACGTCATGGGGCTTAGGGATCATCGCTACGGAGTCATGCTATGTGTTGAAGAGATGCTAGCAGCCACCCTTCTCAGGCGTTTTCGGCAACACCGTTAACTTAGTAGTCAAAAGGTTCCAGACACAGAGCATTGCAACACGCGCTCCTCCTGTAAGGGATACAGCACGGCGACCTGGTCCAAAGCCCTGTGAGGTGACAGATCTCAAGACTGTCATCTTCAATAAGAGGGCTTCGACCAAGAGGTACTGACAGGACCTTCTTGGGAGGGCGTGTAGCACCGCCTTCCTTGGTGCCCATTCCTCTCCAGCCCCCTCAGGGACCTGGCTCATTAACCCTGCCACGAAATGTTTTTTAGGGCACGGCCAGCTCCAGCAAGCTCCCTCCTCAGTTTCCAATGGCGTCATTCAGGACCAGGAGGTCTTGCCACTAGAGCTGCGTCACGGCTGTAGGCAAAGCGTGGGAAGCTCTGCCAGATGGGTCTTGATGGGTCCTGCACAATGTAGAGTGAGGCTATAGATATATAGATACTCTCCTGAGGAAGGAGGCCATCGAGGTGGTCCCTCCATCAGACAGAGAGTCCGGTTCCACAGCCGGTAATTCATAGTTCCCAAAAAGGACGGTGGATTGCATCCTATCCTAGATCTATGTCAGCTAAACCGCTCTTTGATGAGGGTCTGGTTTAAAATGCTGACCCAGAAGCAGGTCGTGTCTGAGATCCGAACTGAGGATGGGTTTGTCACGGTAGATCTAAAAAAGTAGATCTAAAGGATGCGCACTTTCATGTACCCTCCCTCCATTCTCACAGGAAGTTCCTGAGGTTCAGTTTTGGGGTCGAAGAATACCAATATCGGGTTCTTGTCCTGTCACCACTCACCTTCACGAAATGTGTAGATGTGGCTCTGGCTCTGAGACTGAGACAGGACATCCGCATCCTCAATTATATCGACTAGTGGTTGATATTAGCTCAATCAGAGCAGTTAGCGGTCCGGCATTGAGATGATGTTCTAGCTCACATAAAGGAACTTGGGTTTTCGGCTAAACGGCGGGAAGAGTATGCTTTCTCCATCACAGAGAACCACCTATCTCGGTGTCATATGGGATTCAACGACAATGCGCGCACACAGTCCATCCTTACGGCCATCAGGAAGGTCAGAGAGGGGCGGACACTCACTGTCAAGCAGTTTCAGAGACTGCTCTGGCTCATGGCAGCAGGGTCCTCTGGCTCAGGACACATGGGTTCTCACGGAAGGGCAATCCCCTTCATACAATCAAGATCACGCGGCGATGCCTACGTGCCTTAGTTGTTTTGAGAGATCCCAGGTTCCTATCTCAAGGCCCCGTGCTGGAAGTCCCCGGTCATTGTGTAGTGGTAGAGACCCTCACGGGGTGGGAAGTGATCATGAGTGGCTACACTGCGCAAGGTATATGGGAGAGGCCCCATTTACTATGGCACATCAATTGCCTAGAGACGCTGGCTGTACCTCTGGCTCTGAAGTATTGTTTTTCTTCTGGACCTTAGAGACTATCACGTGTTGATCCGCTTGGACAACACCTCACTGGTTTCATACATCAACCACTAGGGGGGTCTGCACTTGTGCCTGCTGTACAAGCTGGTCTGCCAGATCCTCCTGTGGGCCAAGGGAATGCTCCTCTCCCTGAGAGAAGCTTATATCCCAGGCCGGTTGAATGAAGCAGCAGACACCCTGTCGGGGCAGGGGTCAAGACCCGGGAAATAGCGCCTCCACCCTTATGTGGTGGAGCAGATCTAGGAGAAGTTTGGCAAAACCCAAGTAAACCATGGCACAGGCGGGGTTAAGGCCGTGCCTGTATGCCTCCTCCTGGTAGCCCCATGGTGGCCAGGCCGACCATGGTTCACAGACCTGGTGGCCCTCCTCAAACAGTCTCCATTGGAGATTCCTTTGAGGAGGAAACTCCTCTCTCAATCAGGGGGCACAATAGTTCGCCCCCGACCAGAGCTATGGGGGCTGTGGGCCCTGAAGGAGGTTCTGGTCTCTCCACAAAGGTGGTAGAGACCATTCTCCAGTCCAAAGCTCCCTCAACAAGGAGGTCATATGCCACGAGATGGCGCCTATTTACAGTGTGGTGCGCTCAGCACTAATTTGACCCAGTTCACTGCCTTGTTGGATCAGTGCTGGAGTTTCTGCAGAAACAGTTAGTGTATCATGCCCCCATGTCAGGGCATTCACTGGGCAGAGACCCACTCCTGTCGCGTTTTTTCCATGCCACCCGGAGGCTGAGGCTTCCAGTGCAACCTAGAGTGCCTGGGTTGGACCTGGCCATTGTGCTGAAGGCTCTGTCTGAGCCCCCCTTTGAGCCTTTGGCCGAGAAATTATGGAGTCAGTTAAGACTGCGTTCTTGCTGGCTTTCTGCTCTCTGAGGAGTTTAGGTGATCTACAGGCTCTCTTTGTGGCCCCCTCCTTTCTGGAGTTTACTCCAGGCATGGCCCATGCCTTCCTGCACCCTAGAGAGGATTAGGTCCCCAAGGTGCCCTTCGGCTGCCGAACCGTCTGTGTCCAGTCCGAGCACTGAACTGCTAGTTCCACAGGACAAGTCCTTGGAGGAAGTCAATTATTCATCTGCTATGGCCCTCGGAGGAGAACCCTTCTGGGTCATAAGCAGACCCTCAGCAGATGGATTATTGACACTATCTCATCTTCCTAGAAGTCCTCTGGTTTCCCCACACCATTCGGGGGCCAGAGCGCACTCGACCCGGACTGTGGCACCTTCTATGTCTGGGTCCTCTGGAGTCCTCTGTGACGCTGCGGGCTGGTTCAACACGCTGACCTTTGTTAGGTTTTACAACCTCGATCTCTGCACCACTCCTGGCACCTCTTTCCTTCAACCTAGCAGTGCCCTTTTACACTAGTCAGGGACCGATCGGTATGGTGGTATTGGACTCTTGTTCCCAAAGTGTTGCTTCCTTCTCTTTTACATAAGCTGGTGCTAGCTTCACTTCATGTGCATTTTATACTTCCTGGTCACGATGTCACCCTGCCGTTGACAGCCTGCCTCCAATTTTGACTGATTGCCCACATTATTTTCGAGCATGGACAATGCGGTGGCGTTCCCAAAGTGTTGTGATGCAGCATGTTGTTCCCTAAGGGATCTAGGGTTACATACGTAACCTAGATAAGTTTTCACTTTCTAATAGAGTAGTAGATTAGTCTCTAACCTTTGCCTTTTGTTGTGCTTTTAGGCTGAAAGAATTTGACGAACTGACCCATACTGTACCTGTGCATATTTTTTGTCAATATAAAAGGCAATATGAGTTTACCATTTTTACATATCACTCATGCAAGTGACACTCCAAGCACCGAAACATATATATGGATCTTTTTTTATTGGATTATTATGGATTATTATTATTTTCAGAGTCCCTTTTCTTATTATTTTTAGTCTTATTATCAATTGTCAAAAGCAAAAGTGCAAACACAATAAACCACTCTTTGGAACAAAAAACACAAGTGTCAATGTGCCTAAAGCTTCCTGCAGTGCTTTATTTTCAGTCAAGAAGAAATGATCTGATATTTTGAATCAACCAGAAGCGAGCGATCAATATCACTTTTGCTCTGTGTGGTTTAGACATTAGGTCTAATCTTACTTTCCTTCAGGATATTAAATTGCCATTTTGGGCAAAGTTTGTTTTTGATGCATTTGTGGTTGAGGAAACTTTGCAGCATGAGTCATCTAATAGACAGGTTTTCCTCAAAGGCTGATTAGCATTTTGGACCACATAGTGAGAGCTCCCTTGAACAGCTACCAAATGCAAATTCAACACTTGGACTCAACCACAGACCTTTTATCTCTTTAATTTGTCACAATGCGAAAACAGCCTACACCTGGCCAAGAAACTGCTTTATCTGTCTCTCCCATATTTGTTTGTGTGTGTTTGTGTGTGTGGGTCTATGTGTATGCCTAGGTTATTCATCTTCTTACCACTTACACTGTCTTATTTGCCAAGAGATTATTTTCATTTTTAGTTGAAAATGTGTATGACCCACCAGGTGACAAAATGCATCTAAATATTGTTTTGGAGTGAGTACAAATCACTTATTTACAGCAACTTCTGTCCACTGCTGCTGTACTGTGGCCTTCTAGGATTAAACCTGCTGAGCTTGAACTAAATTTATTATGTGCAAGAATGCACCATCATATTAAAATCTATCCAGGTATTCTTTTTACTTTATACAAACACAACACATAGAGACACTAAATGCTTAAAATATAGTTAAATATAAAACAATTTACAAGGTATAAGATTTGCATAATTTATATAATATATATATATATATATATTTATACTGTGTGTGTGTGTGTGTGTGTGTGTGTGTGTGTGTGTGTGTATATATATATATATAGATATAGATATAGATATACATACATACACACATTATTTAGAAGTTTTTTGATCCAATAACTAAACTTTTCACACGCTTTTGAATAATGAATCCAATCCAATTATTGGAAAGTGGCAGTTTAGTGAAAGTATTTCTATCATTTGAAATAAATTCTTATTGTATACTGCTATATATGTATAATCCCTGCTAATTGTTTTTATAGAATATGCAATATAATTAATATAGATTCTTTTTTACAAAATTGTGTGATACTACAGAAAAGCTGAATATTTTCTGAAAAAAGCGTTTACTGTTTTTATTAAACTTAACAATATGCAATTGAATGCAATCATGAATTTATTAATAAATAAAATGTGCTTATATATTGTTCCTAATAACAACAATAATAATAATAATAATAAATGCAATTAATTTCAATGTTACATTAAATGTTATTGTTCTCATTTACACTGACTTTGAAAGGTACAGTATTTAGATCGTATGATTTTGCCCAATTAACTGTAATAGATTTTAATTTCAAATGGATTAAATAGACATTTGTAGCCATTCATTTATAAACAACCTACAATGGTAAAGTAATGCATTTTTTGTTTGTTTTAACAAATGATTAAAAAATGGAAAATCTCATTTAGAAATGTATGACCCTTTATTAATTTAATTGTAAAAACATATTTGCGAGTCTTCTTTGGTATTCCCTAAAGTTATCTGCATCTCTAATTGGCCAGTTTCTCCAATTGTTCCTAGCAAATCCTTTCAATTTCAATCACAAAGCCTCTAAATTTAAAATCTCTACACAGATATATTTAGTCTGGGCTTTGGTTGGGCCACTCAAGGACATTCTGAGACTTGTCTCAAAATTGCTCCATGGTTGTCATGGCTACATGCTTTGGGTTCTTGGTGTGCTAAAAAGTGAACCTTTGTCCCAGTCAGAGGTCATGTGGACTCTGGAGCAAGTTTTCTCCAGAGATCTTTCTGTTCTTGGCTGCATTCATCCTTTTCTTTAATTCTGACCATTCTCCCAGTCGCTGCTACTGAGAAGCACTGCCATGGCATGTTGATGCCTCCAAGATGCTTAATTGTAGTTTTGGTATTAGCCAGTTGATAAGCAGTATCTGGATTTTGTTCTATGTAGCCATTGGAGTTAGGTTTAATAATTTCTTTCCTATGCTCGGAAAGTAAATATATTGACTGTACATTTAGTGCTTGTCATATGCTGTTAACTTTCAGGAACTCGAGCTGCATCAACAATGCTTTGGGAACACTTCCGCTTTGTCCACGTTCTGAATCATGTGTGTAATCCGTCCAATGGAAAGGGTGGCTTCACCGGCGGTGTGTCGTCACAACTAGGAAGCTATAAAAAGAGCATAGAATGAAGCCGGTGCTAGCTTCTGTTTGTTCATGAAGTGTTCTGTGTGTATTGTCTGTCCATATTGTTTGTCTCAAATATATGTGAAAAAAAGTCAAAGCACACCTTTCAGCTGTGTGTGGCTTGCTTGGGAGCGGAGCATGTGAGACGCTCTAACACGCTGTGAACATTCAGCGCAAATGCTGCGCACATTTCCCGCATGTGTTGCAACTCACGGTGCGTCTCCTTGCCACACTGCCAGCATCCCTTAGCTTCTGTAAGAGAGAAGGAAGTGCTGCAGGGATGCTGGCAGTGTGGCATGAAGACACAGCATCTTGTTCCCTCAGGGAACCAGGGTTACATACGTAACCTGGACACTATTATTCATGTTCTTAGTCCTTTAAACTAAAAACTATTTTACATATGCAGGGCTTCTGTTTAGCCTTTATTAAAGTCCTAATTGTGTTGTACTTCTGAGTTGGTTGGCCTTCTGGCAGGTTCTCCAATATGCAGATTAACATTTGAGTCAGTAAGTCAGTAAGTTTGGCCTAGATATGGTGGTAAGGAATGAATGATACCAAAGTTTATCTATTGAACAATGATGGCGCACCCTGTGCTCCTGGGAACATTCAAAGCTTTAGACATTTTTGTTTAAGCCCATATAATTAACATAATTTAATCATCAAAGTCAATGGAGAGTTCCATGAGCTTCATTGGCTTTTGGTTATCATTCATTGGGAATTTGTGGACCTTCACTATACAGCTGTTCTAAATCTTGTTTAATCTGTTTAATTTTCTGCAAGGGGACTCCAGTCAAGATTTTGGGATAGCTCAAGATAATAAAAATAAACCAGATGCACCAAGCACATTTTAGATGGTTTTAACCAAGGGCCTGAATATTAAGCAAAATTAGATGTTAGATATTTATTTTAATTAAATATGCATAAAAATTTTTTTTTTTTTTTTTTGCATTGCCATTTTTAGTTATTGCATGTAAATTTGATATTTATTTTTTTATTAAAGCTTAAATACAATAAAGTATGCAAAATATAAAGGGTCTGAATCATTTCTGAACCAATTTAAAAATTTACAATTTACAATATGAGTTGTTCCCTTTTTAGGAAGTAATGTTGCTTTTTTAGGAACAGTTAATTTTAAGTCAATAAAAATAATATAATGTTACTAAAAAACAGAACATGAAAACTCACCTGTCTATCACTGAAAACTGACTTTTAAAAAGGTGTTCAATCACTTTCATTAAATGTTAAATATAAATTTACATAGAGAAAGCCTCATCTCACTGACAATAAATAATAATATAATAACTAAAAAATACAATTATGAAAGACTTGCATGTTTTTTATTTATTTATATTAATTAGCCATGATTTATAAGTTTCCTCTCTAGTTTCTGAGAATGAGCTGCAAGTACAGCAATGAGATTTATATAAAATGATCCTTAATTTTATAGCCAAAACTACTGTCAGAGCTGCAGTGTTATAGGACATTGGTGCAGCTACTGATTTACACATAATTGTGGCATTAATGTATTTTTTAAATGTCAGTGAATGCCATTTAAAAGAAAACAAAAAGTTAAATTCCATACTATTGTCTGCTGTCACACTTAGAACAAAGATGGCAAAAAAAAAAAAAAAAGATAATTAGAGCTTTAGTCCTCATTAGCATTGCTTTGCTCAGACAGCATATAAAATAAATTGTAATAAGTCGGTCATTTAACTGTTAGTGTACTATCAAGCACAGACAGAACACAAACATTGTTAATTATTAACTCTAAATAAAAGCTTATAGTTCAACAAATGTTTCAATGCAAACAGAACTCTGGGACAGGCAAACATCTGCAGATCTAGTGTTAAAAAAACAAATGCAATCATTCTTCATGAACAAGTCCTTGCCCTGCTGTTTTATACTGCAGAGTACACTACTGTGTCTAGAATAATAATTTTAGGATAAATCTACCAAGCTACACTGAGGTATATCTAAAATTGAACATGTATTTGTGCTGAGGCTAAAATGTTTTTGCTGAAAATAAAATTGTAGCTAGTTTTCTTTATGCCCAGGTGGTGTCTGCAGCTATAAATGTAATAAAGCTATAATTTTATTTACGCATTGATTTATGCTAAAACAGAAAGTGAACTCTAGACGACAGTAGTGTTGTCTTATCATACCAGCAAAACAATTTGCATTTTATTTTTCATTTACACCTTTACCAAATATGGCCATCTGGTCACTCATTTATACATCAGCAGTAACTGGCTAAGCTCATGGTGGATACGGATTTGATCCGTTTAAAAATAAGGTGGGAATAAATCATGAATCAGATGCCGTCTTATCACATCTTGGGCATCATGCACACAGACACTCGTTCACACGTAGTATTGCCAGTTAAATTGCTGGCATGTTGTTTAGATAAAAACTTTTATCTAGTGGAGAACACATTTGGAACCTTAACATGATGTGAAATGAGAACCCTGACCCAGTGAGGCATTAACACTATCCATGCTGTCCTTGTATTTTATGCAAAATAGTTTGTGATGATTGTACAAAGGTAAACATTGTGTCATATAGTACACAAGACCAATTTCAGACTGAGTGATTATTAAGTAGTTACTCTATCATTTAACAAACTTACAGCCATAAAAGTTTCATTGACAATTTTCATAGTATCCTGGTTTGAGTATCTTACCATATTAAAAATTTTTTTTTTAATGTGTTTAACAAAACTGAACCCATACAATCTGATTGCAAACTCTCCTGGGCAGTAGGAAATATTATCCACCACAAGTTACATGTTCCCCTTCAGGAACTTGAGATAAGGGAGATGCAAAGAGAGACAACAACATTTTAGAGATGTGTCACACTACAGACCTGGCCCTCGGGGCCACTAAGGAGACCGCTAGTGCCATAGGCCAGTCTATGGCAGCCCTAGTGGCTCCGAGAGGCACCTTTGGCTGACTTTGTTCGATCTCTCTGACAGGTATCCATTATCCTGGATGCCCCTGTCGTGCCGATTGGCTTGTTCGGCGATGCCATTAATACACCCTGGTGGGGCTCGAGTATGCTCTGGTTATGGAACAAGAAGTAGAAACTCTCTTGAGGAAACAGGCCATCATGGTGGTGGTGGTGGTGGTGGCCATCAAAATCTTTCCCCCTACAATTCTGGGTTCTTCAATTGGTACTTCATAGTTCCCAAGAAGGATGGGGGTCTGCATCCCATTCTGGATCTGCATCAGCTGAACCGCTCACTAAGGCTCATGTTCAAGATGCTAATGCTGAAACAAGTCATTTCTGAAGACTGGTTTGTCACGATAGATCTGTAGAACGCATATTTCCACGTACCCATCCTTCCTTCACACAGGAAGTTCTTGTGGTTTGCTTTCAGGGCCGAAGCTTACCAATATTGGGTCCTTCCGCTTGGCCTTGCACTCTTACCCCACACTTTCACAGTGTGTGTGGATGCGGTTCTGGCTTCTCTGAGACTCCAGGGCTCAATCAGAGCACTTGGCAACCCGGCATCGAGATGTCGTTCTTGTACACATGAAGGAATGGGGGTTAAGACACTCACTCACCAGCCACTCACTGTAAAGCAGTTCCAAAGACTGCTGGGTCTGATGGCATCTGCATCCAGTGTGGTGTCCCTTGGCCTCCTATACATGCGACCACTGCAGTGCGTGTAAACTCTGGAATTGCTTTATACTTTTCTCCCATCATATTCAGCATTTGCTCTCTCCAAACTCAATAAATATCTGTTACAGAAAATATGATTCCTGTCTGATAAATAGCTACAATTTTCTCAACAAAATGGAATGGTCATCTTCTACAGTCTCTTCAATTTCATCCAAATCACTTAAAGTTATCCGTGCTACTTGGTCTTTGAAGTTTATTTCTGTTAAATGAACGAGAATTTGACAAAATAATCATCTGTTCATTTTCTAGTGCTTAACTTTAAAAAAGAACAGCCTTTAGATCTTTTGTTCATGAATTGAATTGAATCATTTGTTTCCTCCACACAGGCCAAATAATTTTTACAATGACAGAGAAAGATGTTTGACCCGGCAAATCAGACTCTATCAAATAATTTTTAAATCGGTCTGCTAACTATGCTTGAGGTGGCATCAATTACAGATTTTATTAAAAATTTTTATTGAAATTTTATTGAAAAATGGTTAAATTGAAGGCTACATTCTACACAAGCCCATAATGTTGCTATTTCTGACTGTACCACTGTCAAGACTTTCACAGAATAAGTGATTTTTGCAATAGTGCTGATATTTTTTAACCTTTTTTGATTAAAATAATAAATACAAACTGAACATTTTCCACTGTGGCCAGTCTGGTCCTGATGCCAAAACCTGTATTTTTGAGACTTACAAAAACTTTCACATTTATTTATTTATTTATTTATTTATTTATTTATTTATTTATTTATTTATTTATTTATTTATTTATAATTTTTTTAATTATGTATAGTCCTTGTATTATCAATTTTACATGACATGCAATGGGAAATCAAATGAATCATGATTAAATTATCAAAAGATTCTAAGGACATAATGTGTTTTATTTGTCCTTGAATCAAACATGTTTGTGTGCCTTTAATCTTAATGGTTATAATCATACATTTCTAAGATAACTGAAGTAAATACATCAGTCTTTTACACCAGCAATAGTTTTATGTACTGGTGCCCATTTTGCTGCCAAACAGTCCTGACCCATCGAGCATTAACAGCATTTACTTCTTCAAAAAATTTTAGCTACAGGAGCTTGTCTGTTCAATCAGACTCCTCCCCACAGGTCAATGAGCCTTGGCCACCCATGACCCTGTTGCTGGTTCATTACTGTTCCTTCCTTGGATCACTTTCAATAAATATATACCACTCCAGACCACACAAGAGCTGCACTTAATAATAATAATTTGGCCTTTGACAAACTCACTCAAATCCAATAAAACTTAGAGGACAAAATGTTCACTTGCTTCCTAATATATCCCACCCCTTAAGAGGTGCCATAATGAAGAGATAATCGAATTATTCAATCACCATTAATAATATAAACCCAGCCATTAGGGTTGCACAAGCCAGTGGACTCTTAGTGCCGGTCCAAAGCCCGGATAAATGGGGAGGGTTGCGTTAGGAAGGGCATCCAGCATAAAACATGTGCCAAATCAAATATGCGGATCACGAAAGAGAAATTTATACTGGATTGGTCGAGGTCCGGGTTACCAACGACCGCCACAGGTATCGTTAGCCAACAGGGTACCAGTGGAAATTGGGCTACTGTTGGCTGAAGGAGGAAAAGGAGAGGAGGAAGATGTCTACAAAGATGGCAGGGAAAGGAGAAGTGGAGGAAAGTGGAGGTTAGGGTTGGTACTTTAAATTTTGGTACTATGACTATTAAAGGGAGAGAGGTAGCTGATATGATGAAGAGAAGAAAGGTAGATATGCTGTGTGTTCAGGAGACCAAGTGGAAAGGGAGTAAGGCCAGGAACATTGGTGGTGGATTTGGCAGGGGACAGTGAAGCTAGACAGCATCGGATGGTGGTCTGTAGGATGGTTTTGGAAATTAAAAAGAATAGGAGGAGAAGACTGAAAGAGGAATAAGATAGTGATAAAACTAAAGGAGGAAAACTGTAGTGTGAGATTCAGAGAAGAGGTCAGACAGGGGCTCACTGGTGGTGAAGAGGTGCTGGATGATTGGGCAACTACTGCAGAAGTGATAAGGGAGACAGCTAGAAAGGTCCTTTGCGTGACATCTGGAAATAGAAAGGAAGAAAAAGAGACGTGGTGGTGGAATGAGGACGTGCAGGAGAGCATAAGGAGAAAGAGGTTGGCAAAACAGAATTGGGATCGACAGAGTGATGTGAAACGTAGGCAGGAGTACAAGGATATGCGGCAGCAGGTAAAGAGGGATGTGGCAAAAGCCAAGGAAAAGGCATATAGAGCTGTATTAGAAGTTGGACATTACAGAGGGAGAAAAGGATTTGTACTGATTGGCCAGGCAGAGAGACAGAGCTGGGAAGGAGGAGATGGAAATGTGTTGACTAGTGAGAAGATGGAGGGAGTATTTTGAGCAGCTGATGAAGGAGTAAAATGAGAGAGAGAGAGAGAGAGAGAGAGAGAGAGAGAGAGAGAGAGAGAGAGAGAGAGAGAGAGAGAGAGAGAGAGAGAGAGAGAGAGAGAGGGTTGGATGGTGTGTAGATGGTGAAGCAGGAATTGGATAGGATTAGTAAGGAGGAAGTGAGAGCAGCGCTGAAGAGGATATAGAGTGAAAAGTTAGTTGGACCAGATGACTTACTGGTAGAAGCATGGAGATGTTTAGGAGAGATGGCAGTGGAGTTATTAACAAGATTGTTTAACAGGATTTTGGAAGGTGAGAGTATCCCTGAGGAATAAAGATGAAGTGTGCTTGTACCGATCTTTAAGAACCTGCAGTAACTACAGGGGAATCAAGTTGATCAGTCACACCATGAAGTTATGGGATAGAGTAGTGGAAGCCAGGCTGAGAGAAGAGGTGACCATCTGTGAGCAACAGTATGGTTTTATGCTGAGGAAGAGCACCACAGATTATTTGATTTGAGAATGTTGATGGAGAAGTATAGAGGTCAGAAGGAGTTGCATTGTGTATTTGTGGATTTAAAGAAAGCATACGACAGGGTGCAGAGAGAGTAGTTGTGGAACTGTATGAGAAAGTCAGGTGTGTCAGAAGTATTTGAGGGTAGTGCAGGACATGTATAAGGGCAGTGTGACAGCAGTAAAGTGTGCAGAAGGAACAACAGACTGGTTCAAGATGGGGGTTGGACTGCATTAAGGATCAGCTCTGAGCCCTTTCCTGTTTGCAGTGGTGATAGACAGGTTAACGGACGAGGTCAGACAGGGATTTTGATGGAGATTAAGATGGTTTGGACATGTGCAGAGGAATGACATGGGGTATATTGGTAGGAGAATGCTGAGGATGAACCCACCAGGAAAGAGGAAAAGAGGAAGGCAAAGGAACCTATCCCCTATTGATTATTTTCAATCCAGAACAGCAGTTTGAATTGATTTAAAAGTCTACTGACTGCATGAACCTGCAGCACAATGACCTAAATGGCTTGAGGTGTATTTACTAGATATTGTGTGTTTTATTCCAACTTGTTCCACTTGCACAGCTTGATGTTCCTTTAAAAAATATAGCCAGAGATACAACAGACAAAGGATATAAATGGTATGAATAAGAACCTTGTTTAATTTAACCTGCCATTCATTTGGGTGTATATTTGCTATGTACGACCTGCCTAAATTATGATGCCAAGAGGGTTAAATTGTTATTCCAGAACCAAAGCACTGATTGTCTTTTAAATACTTGTTGATCAGTAATTAATGCTAAATTTCATGGTGTTTGAACAGTTTTGCAATTTAATTCTTTTGACATAATGCTGTTAGGCTTGTGTAGGCAGTGAACAGTTCCAAGAACTGATATCACTAACAACAGTTTCACTTTCAAAAAAAATTTACAGGACATGAAGAGAGCTATGGATATTATGTCAAAAAACCTAATTCTGCTCATCTAAAACTTAATTGACCAACACAATGGTAAGAAAGAAGCTAAGCGTTTTATTTAGATTGTTTTTCCAACAATCTGACAGGAATAGCATGAATAGTGCTGTGTCATGAATAGCAGTAGTGTGACTACATCAGATTAATTAGAGAGTGGTCCAAAAGAAGTTGGGCGGTGTGGTCTTTAATATAAATTGGGCTTTGAAACACCATAAACACATACAAAAAATACACACTAAAACAACTGAACTCTGTCAACCTCTTGCAGAGAGAAAGGCATTTCACAAGGGAGGAAGATGCATACATTCCTACATTCCTGCTATGCGAATCTATATTTGTACAATTTTGTTATATCGCTGTTGTCATCATTGTAAGATTGAAAAATCAACGTTGAACCATCGTAACTTGGGGACTACATGTAAATATATATATATATATACACACAGTACAGACCAAAAGTTTGGACACACCTTCTCAGTCAAAGAGTTTTCTTTATTTTCATGACTATGAAAATTGTAGAGTCACACTGAAGGCATCAAAACAGTGTGACTCTACAATTTTCATAGTCATGAAAATAAAGAAAACTCTTTGAATGAGCAGGTGTGACCAAACTTTTGGTCTGTACTGTGTATATATATATATATATATATATATATATATATATAATATATATATATATATATATATAATTTTTTTTTTTTTTTTTTTAACCATAAAAAACACAGATTTAACCATTTTACTGATTTAACCATAAAAAAAACACAGTTTACAAAGACTGAGACTACTTACAACAGTATGTCTGACCCATTGCAAACATCCAAAGATGCTGGGAAGGTCATAATTTCAAGGTGTGTATTTTGCTGTGCCCCAGTGATCCATCAGCAGCACTGCTGTGTAGAATGTTGAATGCACTGTAGTGCCAATTGTAGTAACAGTGGTGAAAAGACATAAATGTATAATTGTTGATTTGGCCATTCATACTCCAAGACAACCCAGACAAATGCTTCGGTTTCTGCCCAGCACGCGAGTATTATTATGCAATGCATTGTATGTTTGTTCACAGTGAATTTCTTCATTGTAGTTATTATAAATTAATTAAAGCTTCATTCTGTAGAATTTCCAATCCTCAGCTATAAGCTTGCTGTGAGACAGAGCATCTGTTATCTGTTTGTTGTCCTAGTAGGTATTTAGACACAGGAGGCGTGTAGGAAGCTTGTTTGCTCACCTCAATACCACTTTTTTTAATGCCCACTTAATGTAGTTGGTCTGCACTAGCATATGTGACCCTTTAGAGGTTCCTGAAGGTATTGCAGTTCAGGTAAGGTTCAGGTTGTTTACCCACATACACTTAAAAAGTGAACTAATTCAAATCAATATTTAAAAAACAAAAAACAAAAACATTGCAAAAGCTAGGGTCAAAATACCACATATCAAAAGTTTGATCAAAGAGGATTAGGCAAGGCAAAGCAGCGCATGGTCATACGGAAAAACATCAGAACAAGATTACAAAGCAGAGAACTTACAAAATTGGCAGGCAAACAGTAAGGTTTTGCACAGATGTTCATGAACCTTTTTATCACAGTTCATCAGAAAATTGAAAATCAAATGAAGAAGGATTTAGTAGAGAGCACCCAATAGCCAATGATTTGGAGAGAAAGTCCGGGAATACATTACATCTACTTACATCACATTAGTAAAGGACACAACAATCGTTGAGCTTTAATTTTTTTTTTTTGAGCTTTAATTTACCACTATCTTTTTGAACATTCAGTGATTTCAGCAATTTATATAATGACTGTTAGATGCTTCTGAGTGGCCAAGTGTCCTAATTAAAAGTTAACTCGAAGTGTGCTTATAGCTTTCAAAAGCTCATACTTAAAAAAAAAAAAAAAAAAAACTTTGGACCTTTGCATGTCATCTTCCTTAGGAACAATTCACAAATAAAGGTATCGAATCTTTGTACAACCAAATATCTAACAATATAAAATAATTTACACACATTGCATTGCTTAAAGAGGCACAAATTAATTCACAACATGAATAAAGCTTGGACTTGAAGTTCCAACAGAAGATAACCTAAGAATTTTTAAATGCAATCTTCTCCTTTTTGGAGAAACCAGATACCTAATCTTGAAAGGTTTCAAATTATGGTTGAAGCCCTTGCAAAACTTGGAAATCCCGTACCTTTAACCTGTTAGCCTTCGCCACAGTTTTTGGGACTCACAGCTGAAAATGCCCTACCTAATTTTAAATGTTAACAGTTCCTGATAAAAGTGGGCTACATACACAATTAAAATATCTTTGAAAAGAAGACTGAGTTTACTGTCCGTTATTCAAAATAGATATTGCTCAAAAAGATAAGTTATAGAAATGTATACATTATGAAGTAACGTGAATATAAATTTCCTAAATTGATTTTTTATTTTATTTATTTTTTTAAATCAGTAATGAAGCATTCCAGAATAGTTTGCGGTAAAAGCCACATATCTCATGAGTTTATATTTTAAACTGAATAAAGATATAATGAAAAATGAGATTCCTACAAATCTATGACTGTCTGCTTCACCCCTCCCTGCCCCACTCAGCCCAAATTTTAGGACTCACCACTGAAAATGCCCTACCTACTGTAGCGACTGGGGGATAAGAGGGACAAACTTATAATACAGATAAATTGAGTATATAGTTGGAAGCACAGTCTGCCCGCATTCTCCACTATTATATGTAGCTCGCAAAGAAAGGTAAATATTTATAAGTAATTATAACGGGTTATAGTTACTCCTAAATATTTAAATTAAGTTGAATTGACGGTAATGGAATTAACATTACAATTATTTGTCTGTTCGTCCGGCAAACAGACAGTATAATTTTATATTAATTCTATAAAAGAGGTATCTCCCTGGCCAAGAAAGACGTAAACCCCTTTTACTTTATAACGTAAATTAAATTAAATTAAATTAAATAGAGCATGTAGTTCAGACCTGATGTTGCAGAAACTTCATTTATGGAATGTACTCAGAGACCATCACTTATGAAAAATACGACGTTTAATGAATGAGACAAACACAACATAAAACTAACTACACAAACAAACAAACAAAAAGAAATAAAGAAAATTAAAACTAAAATAAAATAAAAGAAAGTTGAAATTAGGAAAGGAGGAAGAGAAAGGAAAGGAAGAAGGAGATAAAGAAAGGAAAGGCAGCTTACTTTAAATTAATCACATCCTGAGAAATTTAATTCGCCTTTATATTAAGGGGTTCAAACTTAACACGCATCTAAATAGTTGGTAAACCGGTTACTTGCATTGACTTGTTGCACAAGAGTCCGGATGCGGTAGACAAAAGAATCTTGGACGAGTCGGTTAGGATGGAGTCAGATGTTCTCCCAGCTTCTCCTGAAGATCAGAGCAGTTGGTGTTTTAAAGATAAAGCTTGCTGGAAGATCTCAAAAGAGATTTGCGATCTCGTCCCGAAGAGTCGCTGCTGAGCTGTTCGAAGCGTCCGACTCTCCGGGTCCGAGCCTTTCCGGTCGAGCCGAGTGAGCGAGTTGCCCTCTTGACTGAACTCTGACTGGACCTGACTGCACTCTGACTGGACAATGATTAGTTGGGTTCAAGATGTTTTAAAGGTCCTGAACCCCACCCATCCTTGGGGGAATGGCCAATGCTATGGCCTGAAATTTTGGAGGGAAAAACTTCCTTTGTTCATGCATCTGTGGGCATGGTTTCCGAGCTATACTTGCTTTTGGAGGACTTTAAAGTTTTATTCAAAGTGAATTAAGACGGTATGGTACATTCATGATCAAATAAAATGCATCATTGTTTGAAAAATAAAGAAACAGATAATTTTGCGGTCATTTGGATACTAAACATGAAAAGGAATGACAGTATAAGGTAGAGGTACATTAACTTACAGAGATCAGTAATTAACTGATGTTAATACAATGTTGTATTCTGATGAATAAAATGCACCCTTGTCAGGAAAGTAAAGAACAGATACTTCTAAGTCAATCAAGCCTTAAGAAGAGAAGAGACAACATTTAACACAGTTATATTGCTAAACATTTTAAGGTTTAAATATTATTGATGTAGAGTTAAAAACTTGCTTTATTTATAGTAGAAGATACAAACAAGATGTATGTTTGTATTATGTGAAGTGGGACATTCTATTTATTATTTAATTAATAAAAGAATGCTCCCTTTTGGTGTGTGTGTGTGTCTGCATATGTGTGTGTGTCACAAACAGACGTACTGGGGCCGAGTTCCGAGAGTGAATTGTTTTATGGTCTGAGGGTCGCTGTGAATTCAACCAGAGAGACCAGGGGGGTTATCTGGCTTTCGGGGTGGTGTGTGTGTGCGTGTGTGTTAGGGTCATACAGAATATCTGCAAAGGGGGTTATCTGTCTTGTGGTAAAATCCAAGCGTTCTGGAGCCGGTTGTGTGTGTTTGTCACAAGCAGCCATGCTGGATCAAGTTTCGAGTTTGGATTGTTTCATGAGTTTTATGACTTTATTGTTTAATGGGTCCCGGTAAACTAAACAAGAGTTTAGGATTTGGTCCTGTTTAGTGTCTTCGGAGGGGGAGTGTGACACTTTACGGATATACCACCCCCAATAAATGTTTCACCTTTTGATTGAGATGTAGATATCATAGGTTAAAAGGAATGCCTGGGACATGAAGTCTAAATGACCTGTGCCAGACGCTACACTACATTTAAATGTTAACAGTTCATGAGAAAAATGTGCTACATACATAATTTAGATATATTTGGAAAAAAATAGATTTTGAGCTTTACTGTCAATCATCAAAGCTGATATTGCTCAAAAAATATTAAGTTATAGATGATGAAGTGCCATGGATATACATTCCCTGCATTAAACATTATTTTGATTTCATATATAAATACATGAAATCAAACCTGGAGCAATCCAGAAAAGTACTGGGTTGAAAGCCACATGTTTCATGAGTTTTTTTTTTTTTTCTAATTTTATGAAGATTTTCATGACAAATGAGATTCCTACAAAAATTTATCTGAGACTATGTCTGATCATTTTCTCCCTCCGACTGTTTGAAAGCCACCTGCTTAACTCAGGTGGCTATTCATACTCTATTCATACAGTCTACATATAAATTAATGGCTGACCATTAAAGGCTATTTTTAAACATGTTTGTCTATTGATATTGAGTTGGCATTCATACTGATAGCCGGGTAGCCAGACAAACTATTGTTTTACTCATATTGATGTGCGGCCATTCCAATCCCAACAATACACACACACACACACACACACACACACACACACACACACACACACACTTTGTTTTTTAGTAAACAAAGCCCAGTTAGCTGGAAACAGCAGTTAATGGAGAACAGAGAGCTGCATCCACTTCCTGGTTTGTCACAGCACCGTACTCCTCTGTTTCATCCTTAAGAGTTTGTAAAGGGCAGGGGTCACCAATCTTGGTGCTGCGTCATCCCTAAAAACCCCAGCGCTGCCCACCAAATCCCTTCAAACTACCTCGTCCCTGGTGGGCAAGGCTTATGCCTCAGCAGGTCAAGCCGCAGGCTGTTTGCACACCATGGTTGTGCTGCAGGCCTTTTCGGCTGACCTGCTATGAGAGCTAAACATGGGAGACACATTGGGCGGTCAGGAAGCCAGAGCTTCGCTGTGCGACAGACTTTGCTCTCAGGACATCTAAAGAGACTGCTTGGGCCATTGACCGGTCCAAAGCCACTCTTGTGTCTACTGAAAGGCACCTGATATCTCCCAAGTCGCTCTCGTTGGGCTGTTCGGCGGGCGCATCCCCAACCACAACCCTGCACCTCTGGCATCATGAGGTGCAGATCTGACAGATCTGAGGACTATCATCCTCAATAAAGGAACTTCGTCCGCATTCTAAATAATATTGACAATTGGTTGATACTGGCTCAATCAGAGCAGCTGGAAGTCTGGCATCGAGATTTCCTTTTTCCCCACATGAAGGAGCTAGGGATAAGGCTCAATGGCAAAAATAATGTGCTTTCTCCATTACTGAGAACCACATATGTAGGCATAGTATGGGATTAGACCGTTATGTGGGCACAGCTGTCCCCCAGCTGTCCCACAGCTGTGTGAAATCCATCCATACGGCCGTCAAGAGAGTAAGGGAAGGCCAGTCACTCACTGTGAAGCAGTTTTAAAGACTGCTGGGTCTGATGGCGGCAGCGTCCAATGTGTTTTCACTTGGCCTCCTGCACATGAGACCCCTCCAGTGGTGGTTCAGACCCCGAGGGTTCTCTCGAAGTGGCAATCCACTCTGACAATCAAGGTCACACAGCAAGCCCTAAGTGCCATAGATGTGTGGAGAGATTCCGGGTTCCTGTCTCAGGGCCACATGCTGGGAGTTCCTGGTCGTCACGTAATGTTTAGGACAGATGCGGAATTAAAATGAGAAGAAATAAACACTTGAATATATCAGTCTGTGTGTGATAAATCTATATAATATATGAGCTTCACTTTTTGTATTGAAGTTCCTTTTTAGGAACTTGAACTGCATAGCAATGCTTTGGGAACGCCACAGCGTTGTCCACGCTATGAAATAATGTGTGTAATCAGTCAAAATTGGATGCAGGCTGTCACCAGCAGGATGACTTCATGACCAGGAAGTATAAAACGCACATGGAGTGAAGCTGGCACCAGCTTCTATTTGTTTATGAAGCGCTCTGTGTGTATGTGTTGAATTGTCTGTCAATTTGTTTGAAGTAAAGCACATTTTCCGGCTGTTCGTTCCTCCCTGCCCCCACTATATATACAACTTGTTTGTGAGGAGGGTGCCCTTACTCCTTGCGGTTCTGGCCCCATTCTAGCCGAGGCAGAGCATCGAGCTAGCTCATTGGGGTTTGCAGATGGATCGTGCAGAGGGTTAAGAGACGAGCTTGTCCCTATCTCCAGCCTCACCTGCTTGTGGTCAGTTCCATGAGCTCCACCGTAAGGTGGACCTGACTCTCAGAGCAACTAAAGAGACCACTAGGGCCATTGGCAAGGCCTTGGTCACCCTCATCTCTACAATGAGGCACCTCTGACTCACCCTCAAGCTGGTCGTGTCTCAAATCAGACTGCGGACTGGTTAGTCACGGTAGATCTAAAGGTTGTGTTCTTTTCATGTATTCATCCCTCTTTCTCACAGCAATTTGTTTGCTTTTTTGCTTTTTTTAAGTTTCCCAGTATCAGGTTCTACCATTTCACTTTGCCCTCCCACTTATTGCAGCTGTCTCCAGTGTTATCCCACTTGGCTTTCTGTACATGAGACCCCTTCAGTGGTGGCTCAGGACCCATGGGTTCTCACGGAAGGGCAACCCCCTCTGTACGATAAAGGTCACGCGACAATGCGACAGTTCCCGGTCATTGCTTTATGCTAACGACGGCTGCGTCACTCACGGGGTGGCCGCCCTGCCCAAGGTCTATGGGAAGGGCCCTATCTACTTTGGCACATCAACTACCTAGAGATGCTGGCCGTGCTTCTAGCATTAAGACAGTTGAGACCCAGGGAATGGCGGCTCCACCCTCATGTAGTGGAGGACATTTTGGAGAAATTCTGCAAAGCCTAGGTGGATTTGTTTGCGTCTTGAGAGATGGCGCATTGTACCCTTTGGTTCTTCCTTACACTTAGGCTTGCCTGAGGCTGCGTCTGTATGCCTTTCACCCTGTCATGCTGCTTCCGGGAGTTTTGGAGAGAGTTCACTGGGATGGAGTCCTTCTTCTCTTGGTGGCACCAAGGGGGCCGAGCAAACCATGGTTCACGGATCTGATAGCTCTCCCCTAAAAGTTTCCTTTGAAATCCTCGCCCCGAGTTGTGGAGACTGTGGCTGTGGCCCCCTGAGCGGGCACAGTTTTGGACTGGCATGATTGGACACTCCCTAAGAATTGCAATGCAGCTCGAGGTCCTAAAAGGAAACATCTCTAGGTTGTGTATGTAACCCTTGTTCCCTGAGGGAACGAGACGCTGCGTCTCTATGCCACACTGCCTGCATCCCTGCAGCGCTTCCTTCTCTTTTACAGAAGCTGGCACCGGCTTCACTGCATGTGCGTTTTTTACGTCCTGGTCGTATCACCTGGTGGTGACGTCCCTCGTCCAATTTTGACTGATTACACACATTATTTCAGAGCATGGACAACGTGGTCGCGTTCACAAAGTGTTGGGACGCAGCGTCTCGTTCCCTCAGGAACTAGGTTTACATACGTAACCTAGAGACATTTTAATGATTTCTAATTTATTCAGATGCACCTGTATTGGTCAATATTTTTTTTTTTCCTGTTCTTCCAAAAGTTTCTTGCTATAATTTAAATGAAACAAGCAATTGTGTAAACCAAGAATAATTATTTGTCTTTAGATCTTTTGAGTTACAGTAATCAAAAGCATACATTTTAATTTGTTTGTTGTGGTGTTGCGATTAAATGTATATACATTCACAATTATGTCCCTTATTTTCTGGCACAATAATCAGTTATTAAGTGACAAATTATGCTAAATAATTAGTTTTAATTTAACTACATGATTATAGGATTTCTTACAAAATTATTTGCATAAAATCCTATGAGCAGGATGATAATGCAGTAGTTACTGTAGCATTGCTAGCTTACAGCTCCCAGGTCTCTGCTTCAATCAAGATCAGTTAATAAATGTCTTTAGTTTTCTTTTTTTTTTTTTGTTTTAAGTTATTGAATGTTTAAATATAAAGGCTCTGAATCCAGTGAAACCATGATCAAGATAAAGCAGTTAATAAAAATGAAACAAAACATAATAAAACCATGTTCATTTATAGAAGGCTTTCTTATTTACTTAAAAAAAAAGAAAAAAGGAATAGATTGCTTTAAACTATATTGCTTTGATCACCCCTATTTCCGCACAAAAATCCCCTACCAAACACTGCATTTCCAGTATTTATCAGCAGCTGAATGCCCTCCATATCCTGTCAAATATTAGCTAAACATCCACAAGCCCACAATGATAAATAACAAAAGTATGATAAAATGATAAAATGTTGTCGATAATGCTTGTCTTTTCAATTTAATGGGTGTGACAACATAATTAACCATTTATGTGCTTTAACATATTTAATTCAATTAGTTGTTAAATCTATGGCATATATTTTAATTAGTTTTTAAATTGTGGGTATAAGTGGGCTTATGATATTTATATGATATAATTTATATATATAAATTTTGATGAAACTAAGTTAGCCAAACCTTTTACAGTATGTCAATATCTTTGTTTGAAAAGAAAAGCTAGGTCCATGAATTGTATTTCATGGTTTTGATTAATCATATGATTATGAGGCCAAAGATAAGATCAATAAAACAAACTTAAATTCCATTTCCCTGCATTTCCCTGCATATGCTGCCAAATCCAAACTATAAAGCCCAAATGTCATCCTCCGAACACAAACACAAACTCTGTCTCCCTTACCAGTCATTTTTGCTGCACAGCTTTGTCCTATAACAGGGGTGGCCAACCCGTGGCTCGCGAGCCGCATTCGGCTCTTTGGCTGGTTTCATGCTGCTTTCACGTTCATATCGAAGTTTGTGTTTGTTTGTTTTTTAATGTGCGTGTTCGCTTCGCTTGAGTTCAATACGGTATTTTTAAGACTTAAATGAGCTTGCCCCTACTGGGAAACTTTGCGGTATATTAGACCTGGGCAAACCACAGGCTGCGGGCCACATCCGGCTCTTTGTATGTCCCTGTCCAGACCGCGTGTAATTCATAAATTACAGGGATGCACCGAATATTTTTGTCCGAAATACCTAAATCATATATAAATACCGAAACAACACGGCAGGAACATAATTGTAATGACACAATAAAAAAGCACAGCCAGCACACGGTTATCTGGATAAGAGCCAACATGTCTGCGGTGTGCGGATAGCGATTTGCAAAACATGCAATGCTGAAATTTTAAGAGGGGGTGCATCTGCAAAGAGTTTCTCCAAGTCAGGTTTAATTTATCACCTGAAATCCAAACATCCCAATTGCCATTCTAAATATGAGAAGAACACGGCGCAAAAAAGTAGTCAATCCGAGCCTGCGCACTCCGTCTATAGAGGACGTTTTTGAAAAGGCAGGAAAGTTTTCCAGTGATGGTGCCAAGGCAAAAGGCATAACACAAAAAATTATGGATTTCATTGCCTTTTGAATTGAATTTTCATTTTGGTGCATCCCTAAAATATTATCGTTGATGTAGCCCCTTGTAAAAATTTATTGCCCACCCCTGCGGTATATTTATCTCACGCACATGCGCATTTGACATAAATACTGTATTGAACTCTAACGAAGTGAACGCGCACATTAAAAAAAACACAAACAAAGTCTGTGTTTTCTACCCTGAAACACGTGACATCAAAGCATCGACCTGTTCTGACTGACACCCATGTGAAAGAATTGCTTCGAGTGGCAACAACGGAATACGAGCCAGATTTGAAGGGGATTGTTCAAGGCAAGGAATGCCAAAAGTCCCAATAAGTAACATGCATAGTAAAAGAAAAACGATATTGTTAATTATATTTTTGTTTGTGGACTTGGTTAAACTAAGAGTTTGTGTGTGTGAGACAGTGCACACAATGTTCATTGTTGAAAATGACTGTCCTGTGGTATTAAAACTGTAGGAGTCAATTTCTGTCATTATGTTGGTGTGTGACATTTACTATTAATCTGGCTGAGCAGAGGTGTGTGTGTGTGTGTGTGTGTGTGTGTGTGTGTGTGTGTGTGTGTGTGTGTGTGTGTGTGTGTGTGTGTGTGTGTGTGTGTGTGTGTGTGTGTGTGTGTAAGAGGAAGGAGTGGGTGATGTTCATGTGTGCCCATGTGTATGATGTGGCTCTTTGCGGTAACACAGTTAAAAAATGTGGCTCTCTGTTTCTGACTGGTTGGCCACCCCCGGCCTACAAGCTCAGTGCAGTGGTGGAATGGTTGTCAGAGTTATACAGTTATACCTATACAGTTGGTGCTGAAATTCGAATGGCATTTCATGTTCATAGAACCAAAAAATAAGAAAGATAGAGCAGATTAGTGTCTCATAATAGATATATTTTATAGGCATCCTCTGTGTGGTCACAGTCAGAAGGTGATGATTTTGCTACTGGTACTTGGCAAAGAAACGAACCCAGCCATTAGGGGGGCACAAGCCAGTGCACTCTTAGTGCCGGTCCCAAGCCCGGGTAAATGGGGAGGGTTGCGTTAGGAAGGGCATCCAGCGTAAAACATGTGCCAAATCAAATATGCGGATCACAAATGAGAATTTCATACCGGATCGGTCGAGGCCCGGGTTAACAACGACCGCCACAGGTATCGTTAGCCGACAGGGTACCGGTGGAAATTGGGCTACTGTTGGCCGAAGGAGGAGAAGGAGAGGAGATAGACGTCTACAGAGACGGCAGGAAAAGGACCAGTGTAGGAGAGTAGAGGTTCGGGTTGGTACTTTAAATGTTGGTACTATGACGGGTAAAGGGAGAGAGATAGCTGATATGATGGAGAGGAGAAAGGTAGATATGCTGTGTGTTCAGGAGACCAAGTGGAAAGGGAGTAAGGCCAGGAACATTGGAGGTGGGTTTAAACTGTTTTATCATGGTGTGGATGGAAAGAAAAATGGTGTAGGGGTGATTCTGAAGGAAGAGTACAGTAAGAGTGTAGTGAAGGTGAAGAGAGTTTCTGATAGGGTGATGATCGTGAAGGTGGAGGTTGAAGGGATGATGATAAATGTCATCAGTGCCTATGCTCCACAAGTTGGCTGTGAGATGGAGGAGAAGGAAAGATTCTGGAGTGAATTAGATGAAGTGGTAGATGGTGTACCGAGGAAAGAACGATTGGTGATTGGGGCAGACTTTAATGGGCATGTAGGTGAAGGGAACAGAGGTGATGAGGAGGTGATGGGTAGGTATGGTTTTAAGGAGAGGAATGTGGAAGGGCAGATGGTGGTAGATTTTGCTAAAAGGATGGAAATGGCAGTGGTGAACACGTATTTTAAGAAGAAGGAGGATCATAGGGTGACGTATAGGAGTGGAGAAAGGTGCACACAGGTGAATTATCTTCTGTGTAGGAGATGCAACCTGAAGGAGATTGGAGACTGTAAGGTGTTGGCGGGGGACAGTGTAGCTAGACAGCATCGGATGGTGGTCTGTAGGATGGTTTTGGAGGCGAAGAAGAAGAGGAGGAAAGTAAGGATTGAAAGAAGAATAAGATGGTGGAAACTGAAGGAGGAAGAGTGTAGTGTGAGGTTCAGGGAAGAGGTCAGACAGGGGCTTGGTGGTGGTGAAGAGGTGCCGGATGATTGGGCAACTACTGCAGGAGTGATGAGGGAGGCAGCTAGAAAAGTACTTGGTGTGACATCTGGAAATAGAAAGCAAGACAAGGAGACATGGTGGTGGAATGAGGAAGTGCAGGAGAGCATTAGGGGAAAGAGGTTGGCAAAACAGAAGTGGGATCGACAGAGTGATGAGAAAAGTAGGCAGGAGTACAAGGAGATGCGGCAGCAGGTAAAAAGGGATGTGGCGAAAGCCAAGGAAAAGGCATATGAGGAGCTGTATAAGAGGTTGGACACTAAGGAAGGAGAAAAGGATTTATACCAATTGGCCAGGCAGAGGGACCGAGCTGGGAAGGATGCACTGCAAGTTAGAGCAATAAAGGATGGAGAGGGAAATGTGTTGACTAATGAGGAGAGTGTGTTGAGAAGATGGAGGGAGTATTTTGAGCAGCTGATGAATGAGGAAAATCAGAGAGAGAGAAGGTTGGAGGATGTGGAGTTGGTGAAGCAGGATGTAGATAGGATTAGTAAGGAGGAAGTGAGAGCAGCGATTAAGAGGATGAAGAATGGAAAGTCGGTTGGACCAGATGACATACCGGTAGAAGCGTGGAGATGTTTAGAAGAGATGGCAGTGGAGTTTTTAACCAGATTGTTTAACAGGATTCTGGAAGGGGAGAGAATGCCTGAGGAATGGAGAAGGAGTGTGCTGGAACCGATCTTTAAGCATAAGGGAGATGTGCAGACCTGCAGTAACTACAGGGGAATTAAGTTGATCAGTCACACCATGAAGTTATGGGAAAGAGTAGTGGAAGCCAGGCTGAGAAAAGAGGTGACTATCTGTGAGCAACAGTATGGTTTCGTGCCGAGGAAGAGCACCACAGATGCCTTATTTGCTTTGAGGATGTTGATGGAGAAGTATAGAGAAGGACAGAAGGAGCTGCATTGTGTATTTGTGGATTTAGAGAAAGCGTACGACAGGGTGCCGAGAGAGGAGTTGTGGTATTGTATGAGGAAGTCAGGTGTGTCAGAGAAGTATGTGAGGGTGGTGCAGGACATGTATGAGGACAGTGTGACGGCAGTGAAGTGTGCAGTAGGTACGACAGACTGGTTCAGGGTGAAGGTTGGACTGCATCAAGGATCGGTCCTGAGCCCTATCCTGTTTGCAGTGGTGATGGACAGGTTGACGGATGAGGTCAGACAGGAGTCTCCCTGGACTATGATGTTTGCAGATGATATTGTGATTTGTGGTGAGAGTAGAGAGCAGGTTGAGAAGAGCCTGGAGAGGTGGAGATATGCGCTTGAGAGAAGGGGAATGAAAGTCAGTAGGAGTAAGACAGAGTACATGTGTGTGAATGAGAGCGAGGGCAGTGGAGTGATGCGGTTGCAGGGAGAAGAGGTGGAGAAGGTGGAGGAGTTCAGGTACCTGGGGTCAACAGTGCAAAGTAATGGAGAGTGTGTTAGAGAAGTAAAGAAAAGAGTGCAGGCAGGGTGGAGTGGGTGGAGAAGAGTGACAGGAGTGATTTGTGATAGTAGGGTATCTGCAAGAATGAAAGGGAAAGTTTATAGGACTGTGGTGAGACCTGCGATGTTGTATGGATTAGAGACAGTGGCATTGAGTAAAAGACAGGAGGTGGAGCTGGAGGTAGCAGAGCTGAAAATGTTAAGGTTCTCGTTGGGAGTGACGAGGATGGACAAGATTAGAAATGAGTTTATTAGAGGGACAGCACATGTAGGATGTTTTGGTGACAAGGTGAGGGAGGCGAGATTGAGATGGTTTGGACATGTGCAGAGAAGGGACATGAATTATATTGGTAGAAAAATGCTGAAGATGGAGCCACCAGGTAGGAGGAAAAGAGGAAGGCCAAGGAGGAGGTTCATGGATGTGGTGAGGGAAGACATGCAGGTAGTTGGTGTGAAAGAGGCAGATGTAGAGGACAGGGTGGTATGGAGACGGATGATCCGCTGTGGCGACCCCTAATGGGAGCAGCCGAAAGAAGAAGAAGAAGACTTGGCAAAGAAACGAGAAAGGTGTTTTTGCAATAAGTTAGCATCAGGATCAAACCACAAACAATGAAAACCTAATACAATTCAACACAGTACAGTATATTCACAGCCTGAGTGACAGAAAACACTAAAAAGGGAAGCAGTCTGTGGTGGATTTCTTTTTTTTTTTGTATAAGACTAAGGGCAGTAGGAATGATACTGTAACATCAGTGAATTTAATAAAGCTCTCTAATACACTGTGCCGTATCATTCAGACATGTTTCTTTGCTGGAACAAAACCATGTCCATATTTAAAAAAAAATATATATATTTTTTTTTAATTCAATTTGTTCCCAGTTATTTTTCAAGAGATTGTGGAACCGAAACACAACAACGTATTAAAAGGACAGAAATATGTTTTTTTTTTTTATAGCAGAATTAAAAAGATTAATAGAAAATATGATGGTCTGCTGGAATGCTGTGTTAGCTCCATAGACAGGTACATGTACATATAACACATAACTTAAGGTTACTTACGTAACCCCGGTTCTCTGATAACAGGAGTGAGGTATCTCACTATGGGAATCGCCTCGGGCGTAACCAATCCTGGAAGCATCAATCACACCACGTCTGTCGGCTGACAGACCAATCACGACAGTGATGCAGGAGTCCAGCCTCCCTATATACACCGCTGCTGGCGGTCCCTGCCTCATTCTCACATATCTCTTCTCCGTGCACTGCAAGGAGGGAAGTCTGGTAAGATACCACACTCCTGTTATCAGAGAACCGGGGTTACGTAAGTAACCTAAAGTTCTCTTTCAAACATTCGTTCGGTATCTCACTATGGGATATAGACAACTCCCGTATTGCAGATATGCTGTCCGAAGCAGGTGTCAACCAACTCAGTGATGTGATAAAAAGATATAATCCCTCTCACCGAAGAGAGTGGAAACGTGAGAGAAATGACAAACAACCGATCCACGATGTTTCCATCCTCCGTTGTCATTCCCTGTCATATACACGTATACACACAAATGCATCTATCTATCTATCTATCTATCTATCTATCTATCTATCTATCTATCTATCTATCTATCTATCTATCTATCTATCTATCTATCTATCTATCTATCTATCTATCTATCTATCTATCTATGATGTGAGGTCCAGTTAACAGCTAAAACAAGTAGAAGTAATAACTACTTTTTACTTAAGTACATGTCTGAGCCAAAACTTCTTTACTTTCACTTAAGTAAAAAGGTATAATCAGTACTTCAACTTTTACCTGAGTATTTTATAACATGAGTATCTGTACTTCTACTTAAGTAAAGGATGTGTGTACTTTTGCCACCTCTGCAGCAGAGTCACTGACTATCTTCAAGCAACGACTGAAGACCTACCTCTTCCTGAAATACTTAAATTAGCACTTCCAAGCTTGTAGAATTCAAGGGTTCTATTTATATTAGGTTTGTAATCTTGCGTACCAGTGTAGATTTATTCATTACTAGAGACTCAAAGCACTTTTGTACGTCGCTCTGGATAAGGGCGTCTGCTAAATGCCGCAAATGTAAATGTAAAAATAGTAGGCAGTGGTACTTAGGTAGTTTTTAATACTTTTCTTTGTAACATGTTTGATAGCATACTTGGTATCTTTTAGATCTATTAAGTCCAAATGGAGTCTTCTTCTTTAATAGGAGTTAGTTTCATTGTAGATAACCAATTTATAGGGGTTACCATATAAAGATATTATTACTTATTGATTTAACCATATGCTGAGAATATGAGGTCTTTAGAGTCCCCCTGCGTCAGATCTTAAATTAATTTTTATTTAAATCATATTCAGATCATTTTCAGTGATGCTGAAGCTATGAGTGTAAAGCTATGTGAAAGTAAATAGGAGATGTGCATGTAATAATGGAAAAACCAGTGCTAGAGTTGCTCATGTTTGCACTCTAAAAACCCTTAGGAAACATATTTTGTGCATAGTGATAAAAATAAAGAGAGAGAAGGAGGTGAGTCGCTATGTTATGTAGCAGATGGAAAAGATTACAAGTAGTGTGTTTGTTGTAGACCTGTGAAAATGGTGTCAGGGATTTAAAGCAGGATCATTGTTAGAATAGCACCGCTAAAGAAAGGTCACTATAATGCTGAACATGCTGTACATTTGGCACTTTTGTCATTACAAAACATAAACAAATGACATTTAAAATTGCAGCTGGTTTTATGCTTACTGCTTCCTATAGCAAAGCATACAAATAAAAAAATGGACAAAGACAAAACCCAGTATGAAAAATTAATGTGGGAGCTTTATATGAAAGTCACATGTGTGAACTGAAAATGAAGAGGCATATTAAGAATTATTCTAAACCACAATTGCACCTGTAATGCTTTTTTTTTTTTGGCTGTTATTTTTAATCTTACAATTCCACTCAGAACATCAGTCTCCTGATACTCACAATGGTGACAATAGTATTTAAATTGATTTGTGCATTTCTTTCTCAGCATCAGCATACTTTTCAATTTAAAGAGCACTGCCTGCAAAACATTGTGTTTGCATGAATGCTGTTGCACATTGTTTGGCTTTATGAATGCTGTTGCACTCTTTTTATTGGTTTTCATTGTTTCAGCTGTATTAGTTTTGCCTTTTATAAAGTTCAGTGCAAAACTGACTGATTGGATAAAACTAACAGGTTTCTTTTATTGTTTTAGAGAGAGAAAAAAAGAGAGAGAGAGTCTGCTGTTGAATTACATGCATCTGTGCCACGTCAGCTGTCTCACTCTATACGCAACTGCATCTGTTTGTTTCTATGGCTACAATTGTTTGAAGGCTGTACATTAATTTAGGTGATTAAGACGACAGAGCTTCCTGTGCTTTTATCTTTCAGCCAATCAGAATTGAGTATTCAGAAAGACCATAGTATAAAACTAAATTAATAACTGAGTGGAATATAAAAACTTGTATGTGTAGATAAGGCCATGTATGAAGTTAAGTGATGTAGAATTCACACACCATTGACAGTTTTCTACCTGTTTTTTTTCTAGTGTTTTACATGGCTGTGGGGTTCAAAACATATAAATAATTAAACACAGATAAAAACGGTGGCACTGTGCTACACCCTACTGCATTACAATTATAATAAACACATACATTTGTTAATTTGTTTCAAAATTATATTTTTTTATATTTTGTAACATTTGCTTTTGCATTTCTAAATTACTAACCTTAAAAAAAAAGATTTTTAATTAGTATCTAAATTCCAGAGTAAGAAGCTGTTTTATGCTGTTTTTAAGCCACTTACTGTTCTACACTGGTGTAGATCTGGCCAAGGCTGAATGAACATGGAATATTACTATTATGGGCATGCATTATTGAATGTAGTTTGGATTAATTTATTGTTAATCACCCGCAGGATTTGTGCTGTAGTGTAAGTCAGTGTAGAAGACTACTTTGCCATTGCAGCTACCAATGAGTTCCTGAATGGCATCAGGGAACAATGCACCCTTAAGCTAGGATCAGTTAAATTACCTTAGAAAAATCTAATTGCCTGGGCTTTGATGAAACAGGAGATACAGATGAGAGTGATAAGAGTCCACTTAGTTTTCAGGTTTAACCCTGGTTCACAAATCAAGAAAAGTCAAACAATTTCACATTCTGGGTCAAAAAAAAGGTCTTATTCTTAGAAGCTCTTACTTTTCAGCAAGCATTCAATACAATAAAAAGTATTGTGTATAAAAATGTCTTCTGAAAAAGTAGGAAAATTGCGAGTAGATTTGTCATTGCCATTTTATTTCTGTCTGTTCAAAATGCTATTTATTTTGTCTGTGTGGGTGCAGAGGTAACTACTCTTTCAAGTCCAGCATATTGCCCTGAGATTTCTTCTCACACAAGGCTTTTGATTGTCTGAGTTTTTCTTCCTAGTCTTATTTGATGATACATCTACTATGTATCAATCTAATTTTATTGTATATATGCTGCTGAAGGCACTCCGTGACTTTAGCTTTGCTTGCCGATTGTTTGCTTGTGAAATTTGTCCTCCCTTGGCTATTTTATATTTGCAGTTCTCTACCTTGTTTGTCTGTTTGTATAAACATACCCATGTAAACTAAATCCATAGTATGCAAACTTAGCGCAGTTGTGTAGGATAGCTATCATTCTTTTCTCCTTGTGTCGACTGTGAAGTTTACTTGTCACCATTACGGTGTCATTTTTCTCTATGTTATTGGTCATATTAAAATTTTGTTTTCACTTCATAGATAAATTAGATTTTTTGTTAAATTGGCCTGGAGAGCTATGGCTCATGAGGAAATTATAACACAGAACTGGAGAACTACACTCTAATAGTTACAAACACAACAAGCTCATAGTAATTCTTACTTAAAATAAGATGCTCTCAAACATGGTGGGAGTTTCAACTTTTGATGGAATGTCAAAAAAATTATCCCCATATCTGTATAAATTAGCATATCATGACGCTGTAGACTATCACTGCTGGTTGTTCATGAACATGCACAAGTTCATTAAAAATCCTCCTTTTGTACTGGGCCAACTGTTGCAGAAATTATTCAGGATTTTGTATTGAGTTCCGAGCGCAGATCACGCTGTGCAGATCTCCCAAAACTATAGCACAATGGCATTATTTCTGGAAGAGTTGGCAGCAGGCTCATGAGTGCAATTTTAGCACATCATCTAGAGAATGACCGACAGTGTTCAGTCAAATGTCAATTAGCCGAACATTATAGTATGTCATTTCACATCAGATACATTAATTATGCAATGAGCTTATTGTGTTGTGGACTAGAATTTTAAATCACTGATCTAATTAATTAGTTTGGACACCCTTTAATGATATGAGTATATATTTAGCTCCTGATCTGCTATATTTGTGTGATTTTTGTTTTCATACAAAATAATTATTGGTCCAAGGACCATTAATGGCTTTAACATGGTGGATCAGCTGATTATGTAGGCTCTTACATATTTGACCCTATAACTAATAAACTATATTTTAAGAGATGTGCTTATTTGAGTACTTCTGAAAAAAGGTAGGTCTTTAGACGTCTTTTGCTAGTGACCCTGGTGTTTGCACATCAGGGGTAAGATCATACTACTACCTAGGTGCCAAAACAGAAAACAGCCTTGAAGCAAGTTTTTTCTTGTTCCCTGTAAGATGGTGGGACCAGTCACACAATGCTAGAGGATCAAAGGAGTGTGGTATATTGTAATTCACAGTAGGTGGGTGCTAGTCCATTTTGGGGTTTGTAGGCTAGCATCAGTGTATGAAAACTGATGTGGGCAGCTAGAGCAAACCAGTGTACGGAGAATTTGGTGTAGGAGAATTTAGGTAGGTTAAAAACAAGTCATGCAGCTGCATTCTGTATCAGTTGCAGGGATCAAATGCCCCTCATAAGCAGAGCTGCCAGAATATAGCTGCTGTAGTCCAGTCTGTAAAGGACATCAGACTGTACAGCTATTCGAGTGGCCTTTGTCAATGGAAATACATGAATTCTCATAATGTTGAAAGGAAAAGTAGTGAGATCAGATAGTAATAAAAATGTACAAGTTCTTCTCATGGAAATGACCCAGGATGATCCCCTGGGATGCATGGTTTATTTTTGCTGGGATTAGGTTTCATCTAAAAAAATACCATCTATGATGAGATCTCTGCCAAACATGCAGAGATCTGAGCAAAATCTAAAATCTCTGTGGGGTGAGGGAAAAGCAGAACTATAAAAACCCATGTGGGGAAATGAAAACCAATATATAATCAGATATAATCTCACCAAAAGATTGAGTAAAGATAACGATTAAGAGAAGAACAAGGATCGAACCTTGTGGGACACCAGTGTAAAGTCTGAATGAAGCAAGAGATTAAAGTCTCTGAGGACAGTGAGAGGAGTGCTGTGAGTAAGGAAAAGACTGAGAAGTGTACCCATATCTTTATAGAGTCTCCTAGAAAACCATGAGTGTGGTAGATTACACATATGAGACGGTATGATTTGAATAGTGACTATATCTACATAGAGGGATGCAATGTTGAGATGAGACAAGGAGAAGTATAAAGCACCGTCTCTGAGACAGTTAAACTGTACAGGAAGGTTGGTCATGAAAAATAAAATAAAACCAGCGGGGTTTTTTTGTTTTTTGTTTTTTTTACACATCAGAGTGGCAGTGCCAGAGCCTATCCACCACTACTGATTTAGTTGGAGATGGAGGCCACTAATTTATGTTTAAATAAAAATCCTACCTTACTAGTAGAGATTACATTTAAGATGGAACAACTTCAAGCACATATTACTATTACTACTACTACTACTACAATGGCATAGACTTCATATACCATAGAAGTCAACAAGGTCTGTTTATGAAGGTTGTGCTAATGCACAATTAAGCTAATGTACTGCTGCTCTTTTTTAGAAGGCACTTATTTGATGCTGGCCCTTAAAGTGTCTGTTTTGTGCCCCAGTGAATTAAACAAATGAGTACAGGCTCTGATTGGATATTAGGATCTGACAACATTTCAACAAGTTGTTTTTCAGAACAAGACAGGCTGAATTTTTGTCTAATTAACCCATTTTTGAAATACAGTGAATAAAGTTAAGACTATTTGTTTATTTATATGATGAAACCACATCAAGACCTAAAAAATAAAAGACAAATCCACATCAGAACATAACAGGTAATGGGAAATAGTGGGAACAAATCTGTAGCAGGTTTGTGGAATGGAAAATAAGCAGAAAAAGCAGCTGATGAACAACCTCAACATATAATTAGGTTTTAGAACAATGTTAAAATAGAAAAATCTTTTAAAATTATTTTATAATGCAGCACATATTAATGCAATTTAAACTGAGATAATACTTCTCTCCACAAAAAATAAAAATAAAACTGCTAATAGTGGCTTTTAACTGATTATAAATAAATAATACTGGCTTTGTAGAACTTCGTATTACCCTGACATTGCAGATTGTAGGACAATATTTATTGTTTATTATGTATACAATGAGGGGTTCAAAGAAAGTACACTTACTGGTGTGAAAATATAAAAAATTATTTGAGAAATGCAAATCCAAAGCAACTGAAAAACTGTAATAACCTCTTTTGGGATTTTGGTGTGTGCTTATGCACATTTGTGCTCTTTCAGCCACAACGACATTACAGTAACACATCCAAAGACATCCTAAAAAGAATGTACTTCCAACTTTAAGGTAACATTTCAATGAAGAATTACATATGGCTGGAAAAGTATCCCAGGCGTCCAAGTACATTTGACCTTATAGTGTAGCTAAATCCAGTGCATCTCGCTTTCATACAGACTAATGTGTGTGATTAGCAAATCAATTCAGGGTGTATTTATTTATTTCCAAGACTGTGGCCAGTGTGATTGCAATCTTTTGTGCTTAGGTGGCAGACTAATTGATTCAATTGCAGACTTTATTGGTGTCTGTTTCAAAGGTGTATATTGTCATTTCCAGGTAAAAGATATATACTAACCCTTTTAAGGATCGTTGGACTTAAGCAGCGACAATGATTGGTACAGATCGATACCTCGATATCTGAAAGTGTACAGTATGCCAACCTAATGTGCAATTCATTAAGATTTCCTGAATATTGTACTGGTACAGACAGACCGACAGACAGACCGACAGACAGACCGACAGACAGACAGATAGACAGAGTGATAGCCCGACAGACAGACAGACAGACAGACAGACAGACAGACAGACAGACAGACAGACAGACAGACAGACAGACAGATAGATAGATAGATAGATAGAGTGACAGCCTGACAGACAGACAGATAGATAGATAGATAGATAGATAGATAGATAGATAGATAGATAGATAGATAGATAGATAGATAGATAGATAGATAGATAGATAGAGTGACAGACAGACAGACAGACAGACAGACAGACAGACAGACAGACAGACAGACAGACAGACAGATGCACTTCACACAGTGTACAGTAATAGTAACTGATACGAATGTCTGTAACGGATGCACTAGGACGCGCGTGCACTTGGACACGCACATGCATGGACATAAGTGGCGCGCGCTCAGTGACGTGTCTCTCTCTCTCTTTCTCTCTCTCTCTCTCTCTCTCTCTCTCTCTCTCTCTCTCTCTCTTTCATGCCTGTGTCTCAGTTGAAAAGAGCATCTCCCGTTGCTTACACCGCTGTCGGTTCCAGAAAGTTTCTAGCAGCAGGACAGAGTGATGATGGACATCATTTTCCAGCTGTATTTTGGAGAGTATGTAGGACTGAAGCCGCGCAGTCTGTCATTATATCACGCTAATGATTACTGCTTATTTTTCATCCGTTGATCACCTGTTCGCGCGTTTACTCCATTCTGTTTCTAATTTCTTTTTTCTTTTCTTTTTTCATTATTGAGGAGCAGCTTCTACACTGGCTTATTCTGATTACAATAAAAACAGGTAAGAACTGCCAGGATCAGGAGTTTAACAGCGTGCAATTTATCTATATTGAGAATCATTTTCTATTCGCAGACCAAACTAAAAGCTGTGATTAATACTTAATGTAGGCATTGGGTCAGCTGTACTACGTAAAATATATATATTTTTTATATCTGTTTATATCTAAATTGTACTTATTTACACTTTGCATTATTTCAATTTATTTCCTATAATGGATATTCACGTAACGCCTTTTGCACTGGCAGGATAGACTACTCCTGATCACAGATTGCCATTTCATTTCTGGCTGTTATCCAATTAATTATGACAAGGTGTGTGAGCAAGGAAACACTAAATTATAAAGGAATGGCAAAATCCGAGACCACGGTTACAATTTTGTGCTTCAGGGACTGTTGAGGTTAAAGTATATAAATCTTTCTCCTCTGGTGCTGGGAATTGAGAGCATTTTATTGTTCTGAATAAATCTGAGTCATTAAAAAGAACTTATTTAATAGATAAGAGCAGGGTAAAGTGCAACAGCGTGTTTACAATCTGTTCATTTGGTGTTTTAGTTTCTAGATTGTAATCTTCATACAACAGAATTCTTGCTGATGAGCTACTGATCAGAAGCTGAAACGATTCCTTAGATTAATATGTTTGTGTATGTGTGAATCTGGGGAACAATTTACCCATCAACACTGGAACCTCACCTCTTTTCAGATCAAAAATGGATGAAGAGTTGAACATCACATTTGTGGATGAGAACTGGACTTTGCCCAATGTGTCCACAGAACATACCATGCGCCGGAGCAACATCACCTATGTTGGATTTTACCTGCACGAGCCATCAGTAGCAACTATCTTTATAGTTTCGTACTTGCTCATATTCTTGGTCTGCATGGTTGGCAATGGAGTTGTGTGCTTCATTGTCTTAAGGAGCAAGAATATGCGTACTGTCACTAACCTTTTTATTCTCAACCTGGCTGTCAGTGACCTTCTCGTTGGGATTTTCTGTATGCCAACAACTCTTCTTGACAACATTATTACAGGTGAGTGCAATTTTGAGTATTTAGACTTAGACCAATTTTGCACCTGCATTTTGTTGAAAATTTTTAATTTGTTTAATGCAGCTTTAATGAACGGCTTTGTTAACTGTTTAAAATGTTTTGCAAATGTAATCACTGTGGCTTTCGTTACACTTTCAATATGTTTAGTTGAATGTAATTTTCTATATAAAGGGAACTATAATTGGAACAACACGAAACATTATGAAAGCCAATAAGTTAGTCAGGTTTAACCTCTCAACTATAGAGCAAATTACATCTAAAGTTTATATTTGATATATTTAATATTATAGTTTGTAAGACAAATAAATTATTAGGTGTATTTACTGACCCTAACTGCTAAACTCAACCTTGAAAGATTACACAGGATTTGGAAAAAAGCATTATGGTGGCTGTATCAATGTAAGAAACAGTGATGACTAAACAGGCTTTTCCTTTTTTCACTCAACAAGTAGCCTAATGGTACTGTGTTTCATCAGTGATGCACAACACATGAGTCCCTCTGTTATATCCAATTTGTAATGTTACTGTGAGACAATTTAGAAATCAATTACTAAAGGATTTTTGTATTATTATTTATAATTTACAATAACCACCATTGATACCTGCAAAACCACTGTATGATAGTGACTTATGTTTTCTTATTAATCCAACTGCTATAGTAAGAAAGTGTGATGTTTGTGATAATTTTTTGTATCAAGCTTTACAGCACTGATATGTAAATACATTTTTCATAATAATTTATGCAGAAATAAATGTTAAATTAACCAAAGCTACAATTTGATGTAGACTTTACATCACAGCAATCAAAAAAATCTCCTCTAGGGATTTCTTAAAGCATTGGCAGTTTAGCATGGCTTCATATGCTCTATCTCTATAATCTCCTGTAGCAGTAAGATTATTGATAAATCAGTCTTGCAACTACAGGTCACAAGTGCCATAAAAGGAAAAAAACAGAGCATCTGGAAAAGAATGACTACAAATCACACATTAGAGTTCATCCTTTATCCTGTAATGAAACTTTTATCATAATGGGAGTTGGCTCTTTTTAGGAAGAATCTGTTTCCACTTACAGGACATGAAAGCTAACGGAATAAAATACTGAGTTTGAAAATTGTGTAAATCTTTTAATGTTCAGCATCAATCCTTACCGATATAAAAAAAAAAAAAAACACTAACTGCTGGAATCTTTCGAAAGAATGGGGATTATTGCAAAGCTATTCTTGAACATCATGTCATGGTGGTCCAGCTTCATGTCTTATTAAGGTATGGAGTGTTACTTATCAACGTTGTTGCAACAGACCTGGCAGCTTTATAAATGCAACACTGTCCATCAAAGTTTTGAGAAAGTATTCATTAAATAAATGTATGCATTCGGTGATGATTATCTATGTTTTCATCTTTAGCAAAACAAGTTATTTTATGTCTAGTCAGGAAAGGACCTTGGATTGATGAAATGTAGCCAGCATCGAAAGGGCGTGCACCAGATCTTTTGCTACCTGGGCAGTGTTAGCACATGTTTTGACTTTTAACGAATGTATGTGTGTTTGGAATATTGTATCCCGTAGACAACAAGGAATTTGTTAAAATTTCTGCCTATGGTTACTATGCTATTGGATAAACACCTGCTTCTGGTGAGAATGTGAAGATTTAATAAAACATCACCAACAGATGGCGCTGTCTTACAGCACTGATTCAAATCTTTAATTATATTCTAAATAGTGAAATAAATCACAAAGCCTTTGACCTGACAGCTGTCAAATGTGTAAATCGCTAGGTTTGCGAACAATATACAAATATGAAGTACAGAAAAACTAAGACAGACAAATGCACTTCACTGACAAACTATCTATTAGCTAAACAAAGAAAACACAATACACATATAAAGAGCAATAAAACACTTATTTGGCATAGCTAAATAGAAAACAAGCTTATCTATAGTACTGGGAATTTTGTATGAATAGAAAGAATAAAATAATACAAATAAATAAAAGACAGAAAATACACAATTAAAAGCAAATGATATCACAAAGAAGTTGGAAAATTAAATAAAAAATAAATTACAATGATTTGCAGATCTCATAAACCCACATTTTATTCCAAATAGAAAGTAGAAAACTTATAAAATGTTTTAACTGAGGCAATGTACCATTTTAAGGAATTTGAAGACTGTCTCAAAAAAGTTGGGAGGGGCAATAAATGTATGGAAAAAGTCAGTGTTATTAAATTTAAACAGCTGGAGTTACACCAATCTGTGAAATTTTGTGTCTACAAATTGTGAAACAATTTTGAAATAATGTTCTTTAATAGAAAATTGCAAAACAGTAAAAAAAAAAAAAAATTATTATTTACAGTACATATCATTAAAAGTTTTAAAGAATATGGAGAAATCTCTGTGCACAAGGGACAAGGGCAAAAATAAATATTGGATACCTGTGATCTTTGAGCCCTCAGGTGTCACTACATTTCAAACAGGCCTGATTCTGTAATCGATATCACTGCTTATTACCACCTCTACAATTCAATGTCTATGAACACAGTCTGCCATGTCAACCCTTAAATGCAGGTTGAATGTCTATCACTGCAAAGAAGTAGGCATGTGTGAACATGATCCAGAAATGCTACCATCCTCTCTGGACCAAAGCTCATTAAAAATGTACTAAGGCAATGCGGAAAATTGTTCAGTGGTTAGATGTATCAAAATGTACATTTCTTTTTGAAATCCATTAACATCATGTCCTCCTGACTAAAGAGGAACCATCTGGCTTGTTATCAGATATCAGTTTAAAAAGCTGCATCTTTTATGGTATGGGAATGCATTAGTGCCTGTTGAATGGGCAGCTTTCACATTTGGAAAGGCTCCATTAACACTGAACAGTATATACAGGTTTTAGTGCAACCAATGCTTTCATTCAAAACATGTCTTTTTCGGGGAAGGCATGCATATTTGACCAAGGCAATGCTAACTGCATACTGTATTTATTACAACAGCATGATTTTGTAGTAGAAGAGTCTGGGTGCTGAACTGGCCTGGCTGCAGTCTAGACTTTTCACCATTCAAAAACGTTTGGGGCATCATGAAACGTAAAATACAACAAAGGACACCCAGAACTGTTGCGCAGCTAGAATCCTTCCACATATTGGACAACATTTATCTCCCAAAACTTCAGCAACTGGTCTCCTCAGTTCTTGGATGTATACGATATGGCCATATGCAGCCATCAAAATAAAAATTACCTTAGATTTTCCTTAAATAGTATATATTCTCAGTTTAAAAATTTTATGTCTTTTTTTTTATTTTGAATGAAATATGGATGTATAAAATTTGCAAACCATTGCATTCTGTTTTTATTTACATTTTACACAGTATCCCAACTTTTTTGGAAATGGAGTTGAATTACATTTTGGTGTGTGCTTGTGTAGATATGTGCTCATTTAGCCAATAGGGGAATAGTACTGATGTTGGGTGAGGATACCTGAATTGCAGTCAGCATTCCAATTCATCCCAAAGGTAGGGTTAAGATCAGAGCTCTATAGCAGGCCACTTAAGATATTCCACTCCAACCCAAATAAACCATATCTTCATGGAGCTGGCTTTTTACACAGAGACATTTTCATGCTGAAGCAGGTTGGAATCTTCTAGTTCAATTAAAATGAAAATGTAATGTTCCTACATCCATAGACATCCTGTACAAATGCGTGCCTCCAATTGTGTGGTAACAGTTTGGGAAAGAACCAAAGGTTTCCTATTACTTTAAACTGACAGTTCCACTGTATGTACAATACAGTTCTATTCATTTTACATGTACAGTATTTGTTTTACCATATTGTTAGTAGATTTTAACTTGTATGTCACATATTGCTCTTAATAATAACTGACTACAATAATGTTAGTTATGGATATTTTATTAACTGTTAGAGTCAGCCTGAAGGTAGTGATCTTATTTTAAGCCTAAAGATAACTGTTTAGGACAGTGTAACAACAAACTAAATCATTATTTATACATATACTGTAAAAGGACATTGTGCTCGAAATGTACAATATATTTTTTTTAATTAAATAAGGTTTTCTGCAACATTGAGTTGGAAAATGTTTAGCATTTTCTTTAGTCGAGATTTTTACATTTTATTTTAGGTTACAGGCAGACAGTGTTTAGATCAAGAGATTAAAGAATGAAAGCTACAACCCTGAGCAACCACTTTGGCCTCAGTAACACAGTGAGGGGAATGAATGAAATTGGTACTAAACCACAGAGACAAATTAGTTAAAGGGGATTGCAGCAATGAGGCATAACAATTATGATCACCTGCCTATTGTGTTGGTCCACCTTTTGCTGCCAAAACAGTCCTGACCTGTCAGCATTAACAGCATTAACAGCATTTACTTCTTCAGCAATTTGAGCTACAGGAGCTCATCTGTGGATCGGACCACACGGGCCAGCCTTTGCTCCCCACATGCATCAATGAGCTTGTCGCTGAGACAAGGCCTGTTGCTGGTTCAACATTGTTCCTACCTTGGACTACTTTTGATAGATACTGACCACTGCAGAGCAGGAACAGCCCACAAGAGCTGCAGTTTTCTAGATGCTCTGATCCAGTCACCTAGCCATCAAAATTTGGCCCTTTCAAACTAAATCTTTATGCTTGCCTATTTTTCCTGCTTTTAACAGATCAATTGTGAGGACAAAATTTCCACTTGCTGTGTAATATATTCCACCCACTAACAGGTGTCATGATGAAGAGATAATCAGTGTTATTCACTTCACTGATTATAAGGTTTTAATGTCCTAATGTTATGCCTGGTCAGTGTATCGGGGTCAGTTCTAACATTAGAACATTCTCCTTTGCTTCCAAACTTTTTAAAATCACTTTTTGTAATCTTCCTTTGATTGTGGACATATGTTCACCATTTAACTAACACTGTTAAGGCATGTTTAATGTGAAGGAGTGGCTGATTGGATGGAAGTGTTCAAAGATTTGGAGGATAAATTATGCACGTTTGTGTTTAAGGTGCAGAAGATTAATTTTAGGGGGGTTGCTAGGTTGTAAGCTTTAAAGAATGAATGATCTGCTACCACATTTTTTTGGTGTATCTAAGTTGATTTAACTTCTATGCTCTCTCTCTCTCTCTCTCTCTCTCTCTCTCTCTCTCTCTCTCTCTCTCTCTCTTTCTTTCTCTTTAATTATTTCTCTCTCCCTACTCTCCTAGAGGTAGAACATGGCTAAAAAGTACAATGTTGGTCTTATTTGACCACAATCATCTAACCCCATTCTGCTGTACCACTTAAATTAATCCTTGATGGGGAGATTAAAATATCTTACTTCATAAAACCAAACCAAAAAAAAAAATAACTGAAATATTTCAAGCATACCATTAACTGTTTCATACTTTTAAAACTTTAAAAGTAAAAAATCATTGTGCATACATTAAGCCACAACATGGAAAACGATCTTTATTTATTTTGTGAATCTTTACCCACTATATGTCCATAGTTCTTAACACATGTATACGTTTAAAGAAAAATAACTAAAGCTAAGCTGTAGACTGAATAATCAAGTATGTTGTTGCATACTAAAATAACATATCTTTTATATATGGTGTCCCAGTAGATATTGCACTGCAAGTGGCAGAGTGATTCTGGGTTTTTAATGCATGATGTGTTATGGGTGGGAAATATGTATAGTATCAAGGGTGAATACTCTATATTCATTTCCAAAATTCCAAATAATTTTCACATTACAATACTGTGGCATAAACGTACCACAGTGTGTGTTTTGCTTGCCTTTATTTGCATTCACATTTGCTTGCTGCATTTGAGTTGAATTTAGATGTCCTAACACATATGTGAAAGTACATTATAACTGTGCAGCCTACCACCTTGATATAAATAAGGAATAAATAATGAGTGCATGCTGATATAATCGATATCAGTGTAGTGATACAGACACCCAATCACATGTCCCTTTGTTTTTGTGTGTTTTTTTACATTTTAGATGCTGTAGCAATTTGTCATAGATTATAATTTGCTATTAATGTAAAAAGAAAAAGAGAAAAATCAAAATGAATGGAGGTCAAGAAGACTCACCAGTGGCCACGCTTTTTAATTAATAATAATAAAAATAACCTGTATTAATATTAGGGCTGTCAATCGATTAAAAATATTTATTCATGAATAATCACATGATTGTTATGAGTTAACTCAATATTAATTGCAACTTCGCACATTTTTACATGTTCTAAATGTACCTTAAATTAATACGTTTCAGGTTTTTAATACTTTAATCAACACGGGCACAACATTGATGCTTTATGCAAATGTATGTTTATTATTAATAAAACCATACTTAACATAGAGCATGAAGACAAAATATTATTTTTGTTTTATGGTGTTTTAAATTACGTAAATCATCAGGACAACCTATGCTATGTTTCCACACAGACGATTAATAAGGCGATACCACAGAAACTGTACCTCTTCTAACTTTCATACATAAATAATTATTTAAAAAGCAATTTCAGTAGTATGAAAATGGTTTGGCTTAGGAACTTAGACAAGCAAAGCAAACCTGGAACTTAAACAACATTAAAACACTAGGCAGTGCAATAAAATTGCAGAAGCTGTGACTTGGGTGAAATTTTTAATTTCCAAAGCAATTTTTCCATATATTTATTTCTCAGCATTGAGGAAAATTAATCCTGACCAAATTTCTAATTCTTATGCAGAAATTCAGCTCCAAATTTGTTAGGAACCTCCACCATTGTACTTTTCTTGTTGCTGTGCTCAGGCTGGCCATGGTTGTGTGCTATTTGACTGTTCTTACCCAGTTTTAAGCCTCTTATGCATAACTGTGTTTCAATGTACATATGAAACTGAAGATTATTAGCACCTGGTTGGGATGATCGGTTAATCAAACTCCTGACTCTGATCCTACAAAATCCCTGACTTCATGTGTACAAAGTGTGCAAGAATTGTAAGCCAAAATGATTTTGATTTGATTTAGAATTTCCTTCTGGTTGTTCACTTTGCATTTTGTAAATTGATAAAAAATAATCAAATAAAATGTATATTTTTGAAATAAATTGTGAAAGCAGTCTTGTGTTTTCTGACTACCTATTTTGTTGTTATCACAGGCTGGCCATTTGGAAGCATGGTGTGCAAAATGAGTGGTATGGTCCAGGGCATATCTGTCTCAGCTTCTGTCTTTACTCTGGTTGCTATTGCAGTTGACAGGTAAGATCTCTTTCATTTTTGTATACACACACACACACACATAGCACAGTACATTTATTTTCTCATTAATCTATGCTCAATATCCATAATGCCTCATAATGACGAATGTAAAAAAAAAATAATAATTCTAGACGTCTTTACATTTTGTACAATTAAAAAACTTATGTATCACATGAACATAAGTATTCAGACCCTTTGCACAAAACACAAAAAAAAGCTTTGGTGCCTCCTATTTCTCTTCAAATCTCAGTTGTTTCTATACCTTGATTAGAGTTCACCTGTGGAAAAGTTTACACACCTCCCTATACAAGGCCTCACATCTGACAATGCATATCAGAGCAAGAACTAAGAGCTTCAGAGATCATGTGTGGAGATGGGTCAAGGTTCCAGAAGGTCAACTATCACTGCAGCCCTCAGTGCAAAACCCATGGAAGCCCACTTGGAGTTTGCTAAGATTCTCTGGTCTGAATAAACCAAGATTGAACTGTTTGGTCTTAATTCTAAATGTTATGTCTGTAGGAAACCAGGCACCGCTCTTCATGTGCCCAATGCATCTCAAAAGCAAAACATGATGGTGGCAACATTTGTGGAGGTATTTTTCTGCAACAGGCATTTGCTAACTAGTCAGGGTTTAGGGTAAGCTGAATGGAGCAAAGAACAAAGATATCAATAAAAACCTATTAAACATCGTTTAGGACAGGGGTGTCAAACTCAAATTCACAGTGGGCCAAAATTAAAAACTGGGACGAAGTCGCGGGCCAAACTTAATATTTATTGAAAAATTGACTGCAATTGTGCATGTTTTCCATCTCTCCAGATGTGTAATTTTTAACCATTTCATATTTCAAACTTTAGTTTAGCATAAACATTGAATCTGGAACAACCAAAGTTTAATATTATAAACACATAACAAATTTAATTTGAAATAAAACACACATCAGTGGTATTCGTTTCTGCTTGTCTCTCTCTCTATATATATCTGTAGCCTTTCAAATTACTTTTTAATGTACATCCTTTTTCACATGCCAACAACAAAACAATCAAAAAATAATAATCATTTCCTTTAATAAAAAAAAAAGCAATCTTTCAACTATTACCAGTCCATGCCTTGGAGTAGAAAAAGTGCATAAAGACAACATTCATTCAAGCTCAGTTTGCTACACTCTGATGCACATTGGTTCAAGCCAGATACCTGCATCTCTTCTTATATGCGCGTGCATCATGTCTGGGTTTAGGCTCTGAGCTGAGGATTGAGTAAAGGTGTTCATCAGTGAGACTCCTGAGTGTTGTTTTGTTCATCTTCATTAAAGAGAACTGTTACTCACACAGATATGTGCTGCTGAATATAGAGAGCGTTTAAGCAGCTTGGACACGAAGTTGGAGCAGTGTGTCGGGGAGGAAACATGGAAACTGTGCAGCACACACAGAGTCGTACTTTGACTCGAGCATGTCTCTACACTGGAGTTCAATGAGCTCTATTTGGAGGTTGGTTGGTGTGCTTTCCACATCAACCACAAACGGATTACCGAGCAGTTCAAATCTGCATTTCTGGGCTTCAAAGTTGCCAAATCTTTGGGTAAATTCAGCACTGAATACGCAGAGTTATTCAGCGTGGAGTTTTTTAGCGGTCTCGACTGAGGCGCCAACCCACTAACAAAGCATTCTGGGATTTGTAGTATTAGCGGTGTATGCGCTATATACTGGCGGGCCAGCTGTAATACACATTTGATATGATCTCGCGGGCCAAATCTGGCGATCCTGAGTTTGACACCCCTGGTTTAGGACCTCAGTCTGGGCTGAAGGTTCACCTTCCTACATGACAACAACTCTGTGAATGTCCTAGAGTGGCTCAGCCAGAGCCAGCCTGACTTGAACCCTATTGAAAATCTTTGGAGAGACCTGAAGTGAATGTCCACCGATGAGGCCGATCCAACCTGACTGAGCTTGAGAGGATTTGCTAAAAAAAAATAGCAGAAAATCCCCCAATCCAGGTGTGCAAAGCTTGTTGTGTCATACCCAAAATGATTTGAGGCTGTAATTGCCACCAATGGATGCTGAGTAAAGGGTCGGAATACTTATGTATGTATATGCATGTGTGATGATATATATATATATATATATATATATATATATATATATATATATATATATATATATATATATATATATATATATATCTCACACATTCATACATAAGCGAACCTGAAAAACAACAGAGAACAAGTTAACTTATTTAAATATATTGGAACACAATTTTTTACTGCATGCTGTATTTTGCTTTTGTCATGGACACTACATAAGCTGTGGTTTAAATTTGACTCTAATCTGTCCAAACATTCCAAATGTCTTTTTACTTCATACATTTTGTGTATGTAATTCTTACATCCTTCTTACATTAGTTATTAAAACAGATATTCAAAAGTACTGTAGGCTAAGTTTTCAGGTAAGTTAAAATTTAATGCTGTAAACCAAACCTACAGGTTAAAACGTTTTTGAAAGACTACACTGTTTAAATAAAAAAATCAATAAAGTATTACACTGTACACACAACAAGAACCAATTTATCTGAAATTAAAGTTGGTTCTGGACTGAGAATACAAAAGTTGATGTCCATCAACAGAAATCTTCTGTGACTATTCTCATCCTGCTCAGTTACCTTTCTTGAACTGTAAAAATCTAGGTTGAATGTAGGTTTGATGAGATTTTTCCAGGTTGATAATGAGCCTAAATAGCATTCGATAATGAGCTTGGATAATCCATGTACTTTTCTAAACACGATGATTGGAATTGAAATGACGTGCAACTCACAGCACTGATTGCACTTTTTTGCACAGCTCTGATTAAGATGAATTCACTTGCCACATTGCAAGAATTTCTTTGACTTTCTTTTTAGCTTAATGAAATGTATTCATAATTTTTTTTATAAAATAAAAAACAAATATTAGATTATTATTTATTTTTTATTTTTGCAAAAATAGCTTTGGGGTTGGGAAAAAATTCTGCGTAGACCTCTACATTTCATACAGACTGACAGAAAATATGTGCATAAAACTTTGTGTTCTCTATATGTGAGCAATGATTTTATTGCTTTAAGCTTGCAAAACCACAATGTCCCACAATATTGTGAATTATTTGTTTGTCATACTCTAGCCTTTCATGAGCGTTCATATTTTATGAATGAGTAAAAACCTCAAAGTACAGTAGATTGTACACAAATGCGATGTGAGTCTTATTAGTATATGATTTATTAGTATATGATTTTTTGTTTATAGTATTTGTTTGCTATTTGTTGTGTATGTGTGAAACTTGGTTTAACAAAATTGCATTTTACATCATGGTACCTACTATATTAACATTCACAGTTAAAATACTTCTTAATTGTATGGCCAACACACAGATACTGCCTATCAACCCTTTGGGTTTATTCAGTTTTTAACAGGAAAGACAAATTGTAGAAAACATATACAGTACTAAGAATACATACCTCTATAACCCCATGCTTATCCTCCTAACCAGCCTGTCCAACCAACTTTTTTTTGACATTCCATTATTTTCACTCCATTTAGAAGAGACAGCTGTAAACCTTTTGAGAAAAGCGGTGTGTGTGTGTGTGTGTGTGTGTGTGTGTGTGTGTGTGTGTGTGTGTGTGTGTGCGCGCGTGTGTGTCTGTGTGTGCACGCGAGTGGGTGCTCTCCTTCACAAGACAGTAGATCAGGATACCTCTCTTAGATTAGATATCTCTAACATTCTTTTATATATCTTTTATATAGTCTTTTATGAAATGAAGCTGGATTAAGTATACCAATCACCCTCTGAATTATTTGCATTTATATCTTCTTAAATCTATATATTTCACAAGGTGAGATAGTGAGAGTTTAATTAAGTATTAGCATGTTTAAATATGTCACTTAGAAAAAAATTATTTGCTAGCTAGGCTCGAGGAGCTATGGAGTTGGTGCGGAGCTATGACGGGTTTCCGAGGGATCTGACTTTGCGCAATCTGCGCACTTTCGGTGCAGATTCTCTACACATTATGTGCATTATAAGTGCATAACTTTCTGCGCCCACTGTGCCGCGCACATTCTGCTCGCATTTCTATGCGATCCCTCCACTCCCAGAGAGCACTTCTTGACGGGGGTGCTCTCACTCTTTAAGGTAAAAATAAATAAATATATAAATAAAATAATAATAATAATAATAATAATAAAGATAATAAGCAGTGAAGCATTTTCGGGGTTGTAACCTGCGCCGTAGCCAAGCTACATAACTTGGCTGGCTCATATGAGAAAGTCCCTCTGTCGAGTAAGCTGGACGAGCGCTCTCTGACACCGTGTCGCAACCTCCATGTCGGGATCTCCTGTTCTTTCCAGACCTGCACACTGCGGTGTCATGGTCATGGGCAAAGCCCCTTTCAACGTTGTATTCACACGTCATGGGGCGAAAATACACAGGTATGGAGCAATGCTGCGGGTTAAAGAGACGCTTGCGAGCTATCTCACTCCCGGGATCGCCTCCTCTCTCAAGACCCTGACATTACCCACTAAAACCCTGCGTAATACGTCGATGCTCGTGGGTAAGGCTTACGCCTTGGCAGGTCAAGCCTCTGCTTCCCTGCACAGCATGGCAGTCCTGTAAGGCTGAACTGCTGCATTAACTGGATGTGGGAGGTGCTAGGGTCCTAGCGGCCTCTTTAGTGCAGGGGTCTCCAATCTTTTCCAGAAAGGGCCAGTGTGGGTGCAGGTTTTTATTCCAACCAAGCAAGTCCACACCAAATTCTACCTGTTAAAATCTAATTATCTTCATTTTCAATGACTATCAGATGTGACCATTGATTGGTTGGAATGAAAACCTGCACCCACACTGGCCCTTTCTGGAAAAGATTGGAGACCCCTGCTTTAGTGGCTCTGAGCCACTAAAGAGGCCGCTAGGGTGGTCCATGGCCAGCCTCGTCTCGACAAAGAGGCACCTCGGGGTCACTCTCTCGGAAACTTCCGACAGGGATAGGACCGTGCTGCTGGACACCCGACTTACTCCTTCAGGAGTAAGAAACAGGCGGCGGTGTTCCAGCAGTACCTCCCACGCCTCTCTCATGAGGCTGCTCGGTGGGCGCAACCCCAACCCACCACCTTCCATCCAAGTACAGAAATGGAGCATCGCGTCTCGCACTCCCCCTGTCAGGGATCCTGCGTGGCGCTCTGCGCCAAAGCCCAGTGAAGAGACAGATCTGAGTACTTTCAATATGAAGTCTATGGCGAAGAATTCCTCACATAGGACGTTCTGGGGATCTAAAGGGCTGTAAAGGGCAGCATTGCACCGCAGTATCCACATTATTGGAAAGCTCTTCCAGATGTGTCTCAGTGGGTCCTGCACACTGTGGAGCGAGGCTACTTGATTCAGTTCGGGTCTCCATCGCCACGCTTTCATGGGATTCTTCCCACACTGGTGAAAAGCCAGCAGGCTCTGGTCATGGAACAGGAAGTAAACACTCTTCTGAGAAATAAAGCCATTGAGGTGGTCCCTCTATCAGAACAAGAGGTCAGGTTTTACAGCCATTACTTTATAGTTCCCAAAAAGGATGGAGGGTTCTGTCCTATATTAGAGCTACGTTAGCTGAACCGGTTTCTTTAATGAGACTCAAGATGTTTCAAGATGCTGACACTCAAGCAGGTCATGCTTCAAAACAGATCCGAGGACTGGTTTGTCATGGTAGACTTTCATGTATCCATCCTACCTTCTCACAGGAAGTTCCTGAGGTTTGCTTTCGGGGCCAAAGCTTACCAATACCAGGTTCTTTCATTTAGCCGTGCCCTTTCGCCCTGTACCTTCACAAAATGTGTGGATGCGGCTCTGGCTCCCCTGAGGTTTTAGGGCACCGCATCCTCAACCACATCAATGATTGGTTAATCTGAGTTCAATCAGAGCAGTTGGTGGTCCGGCATCAAAATATCGTTCTCGCCCACATGAAGGCGTTGGGTATTCGGCTGAATGCCGGGAAGAGTGTGCTTTCTCCATTACAGAGAACCACTTATCTCTGTGTCATATGGGATTCGACTACTTTGCGCATGCAGTTTTTTTTCCTGCCCGCATTGTGGAAATCCTTACGGCCATCAGGAAGGTCAGAGAAGGGCAGCCTCTCACTGTCAAGCAATTCCAGAAACTGCTAGGGCTTATAGCAGCTGCGTCCAGTGTGATTCCACTTGGCCTGCCGTACATGAGACCCCTTCAGTGGTGGGTCAGGACCCGTGGGTTCTCACAGAGGGGCAACTTCCTCCACACTATCAAGGACACGTGGCGATACCTACAGTACAGAAGTCCAAAAGTTTGGACACACCTTCTCATTCAAAGAGTTTTCTTTATTTTTATGACTATGAAAATTGTAGAGTCACACTGAAGGCATCAAGGGCTATTTGACCAAGAAGGAGAGTGATGGAGTGCTGCGCCAGATGACCTGGCCTCCACAGTCACCGGACCTGAACCTAATTGAGATGGTTTGGTGGTGAGCTGGACCGCAGAGTGAAGAGTGCCTGCTTGGTTCACTGCTGGATTTCCTCCAGAGACAGTTCACCAAGGGGTTGGCTCCATCCACCCTAAAAGTCTACATGTCCGCCATTTTGGCTTATCACAACCTATTGGCCGGGCAATCTCTGGGAAGAGACCCTATGGTAACGCTTTTTCTTCATATCGCCTGGAGGCTGAGGCCCCTGGTACATCCTAGAGTGCCTGGGTGGGAGCTGGCCATCGTTTTGGGGGCTCTGTCTGAGCCCCCCTTTCCTGTAGTTTACCCCAGGTATGGCTAGTGCCTTCCTGTACCCCCATACAGGTTACATCCCCAAGGTACCCTCAGTCATCCCATGACCTGTAGGATTATAGGCATTCTATCCTCCTCAGTTCCAGGCCCCAGACCAGGAAAAAAATTAACCGCTTCTGTCGGGAAGAAAGGGAGGTGCAAAAAGCCATGGAAAGCCAAGACACTAGCTGAAATCAATCAGTAATTAGAAAGCAATCCTGCCACATGTCAGTGCAAATAAATATGAGCTGGTTTAGACCCAACTAATGGCCTATATAAAGGTGTCCCATTACCAATGTCCCATTACCCAAAAAACACCATACCAACAGTTAAGTTTGGAGGTGGGAACATCATGATGTGGGGCATGGTTTTTCAGCATACGGTACTTCATATAAAAGTAAGGATGAATGGAAAAATGTACATTCTTCCTTAAAAGTCATTCTTGATAAAAATCTGCTGCCATCTACCAGGATGATGAAGATGAAATGAGGGTGGACATTTCAGCAAGACAATGATCCAAAACACACAGCCATGGAAACTCATAACAAAAAAAAGAGAAAGAAAATAAAGCTGCTAGAATGGTCCAGCCATTCACCTGTCACCTGTCAGTACCAACAAAGGCTTTTGTACAAAGTATTAAATACATTTCAGTAAGTGGTTAATACTTTTTCCCTGTGTCATTTCACATTATTTTACAACTTTTATGGACATCTATGGTCTGATTTATTTGCATTTGTGGATTGCATGGGTTGTTACCAATATCTGGTTAAAACATGCCAATAGCACCTCAAGAAATATATATTTACTGGAAAGAAATGGTGACATGTTCAATACTTATTTTACCCACTGCATTCTCACTCACAGTACATACAGTATGTATGTGTATGTACTGTATGTATATGTATATATACTGTGTGTATTATATATTTATATAGACAAGGCATAGTATTTTGGTATCCATGTGCACACCCTTAATTTTCATTGTAGCAGGTGGATGAGTGGTTTGACAGGGCTGCATTGGGTTTGAGAATAAAGCAGATGACTGATAAATTCACACCTAAACCTTTCCACCTTCAATGCATGTATGTATGTGTTTTATTCCTCTCTCACTTTGTGTGACAGTAAGCATGTGTATGTGAATATGTTATACTGAAAACAAAGCTGTAGGATTGTAGACAGCTGCTCAACAAAGCTGCTAGATTTATTTTTTCCTATGTGAGAGAGGAGAGGGTTTACCAATAAATAAATAAATGTATGAACCATTTTAGGTCACAAATCAACTGCATATAAGCAAAGTTAAATGGCTTTTTTTTATAAACATGATCTATTTAATAGTGATTTTACTTACAACGTGGGTACACTCAATACCCTGAAAGACGGGCAGAAAATTCACATTAGTTTATTATCTAACATAGTGAAATGAACCTGTAGTTGATTATATTCTTGAAATTATTTGGACATTCACAAGTATTGCATTTGTCCTCATCATTGCCCTTATAAAGCTGCATTCATAAACTTAATCATAAGTGCTTATATTTAACATTACTTCCATTGGATATTCAATTCATTTTAGTCCATCCCCATGAGGTAACTATATGTATGGATAGATCCTTTATACGTCATTGAATATTTCTACAAATGTTTGCACACATTTCTTCAGAAATTAGGTTGAGAAACTTGGACGTGTCAATCCATCAGAGTGGTCCAAGTGTAATTTCTGTTTTAAGTGGGTTAAAAAGGCTTGGCAATGAATTATAATTCATTGCCAGTGAATCTTCTGCTACTGAGACTAAGATTTATTTTACAAAAAACTACAGTGTCACTGTGTTTAACCTTCATGTGTTAATCATTTAATATCCGAAAGAAGGCTTTGACTGATCATCTTTGAAGGCTATTTTTTAACCATATAATTATTGTGGCTAAATTATCTAGTCACAGACATCATTACTGTAGGAGACATTACTTCCCACACAGAAAGCAATCTCATTACAGCAGTAAAGTTGGATGACATGAGAGATCTTAGCTAGAATTCTGAAGCCTCAACACAAGATATATAAGGTATAAATACAAGCTGGCAGAGAGGTGTAGTTGTAAAGTGTAAAAATGCTTGGAGTTTTTACGACAGTTGCGCTTGAATTAAACAATTCTGTACTTTAATAAAAGTAAAAATACTCTCATATTATTAGCCCAGTACAGATTTTACATTACTTGTGTAAATGTGCAAATGTATTTGCTTCTTAATTTAGTTAAGCATTAGTTGTAAAAAGTATCAATCTATGAAATCTATATTTTAATTGTTTGTGTCATTCAATGTTCCAATACCTTGGACATCATACCTATATAAGCAGAAATGTTTACTTCTGTGGCCTTGTGACAGGTTATCATTAACCTTTTATGTTTTCATCTCAATGATGCGAGAAACAGCATGCTTTTCTAAAATGAAGTGATGTGAGCAGTACTATATTATGATTTAAATGTAGTAAGTTTTCCAAAATCCAAAAAGTACTGATAGGTGATAAATGTACTCAAGTGCATGAATAAAGTATTTTATATACACACTTTTGTCTACCATTGGTTTTACAAATATACTAAATTAAAATTTGTATTCTTCGGATATTATTGATATCTGCTTAAAATGGTGAGTTTTGTTTTATTAAAACTAAATATATTCAGAGCATCATCTGAAACCAGACCAAGGAGTGTGTAAGAGTGCATGAGGGTGTTAATGGTAAATGACAAGCTTATTTTTTTCAGTTTAAAATAAGGAATATTCTTGGGAGGTGGATGGATTAAAGAGAATTAAAGCTGTGAGTCATTAGCGTAGAAGTAATTAGAATCATGAGTCCCAATCCCTGAGCTCAGTGATTAATTTATAGGCAAAAAAAAGAATAAAATTTTCAAAACCAGTCTTTGAAGAAAGATTCACTCTCTATACTCCTAGTAATGCAGTGTTATATTCATAACCATTATAAATTAAAGTGTAAATTCACTTTTACTTTAACAAATTGGCGAAAGATTCTTTAACTTACAATAACTCATTCAACAGTGTTTTTAATATTGATCAATAAATACATGAATTTTGCCTCTGTGTCCCATAAAGTTATGCATGACATCTAAAATTGTAACGTAATGGCAATGTGCAGAAGTGTTTACTAAGATGATCATTACTGTTCATACATGCAATGATATTTATTTATTTATTTTATTTTTTTTAGAAAAATTGCATTGCATAAGACATAGCAGCTCATTATATATCAGACATGCTCATAATTATCACTGGGTCCTTACCAAAACTCAGGCTGTTCTCAGTCCATAATGGTGTTAAAAACACATTGACATCAAGTATCTTTACAGAATTCTGAGTATTGATTTATATTTAGGTCCATAGTGAGCAAACCAGTTGTAATGAGTAAGAAACCTTTCTGACAGACCCCTATATTACTAAATGTCAATATTGCAAAACGTGTTTGCCTTCATTTATTAAATGTCATGCATGTAGAATTATGATTATATATATACAGTGGGTACGGAAAGTATTCAGACCCCCTTAAATTTTTCACTTTTTGTTATATTGCAGCCATTTGCTAAAATCATTTAAGTTTATTCTTCTTCCTCATGAATGTACACATAGCACCCCATACTGACAGAAAAACACAGAATTGTTGACCTTTTTGCAGATTTATTAAAAAAGAAAACCTGAAATATCACATGGTCCTAAGTATTCAGACCCTTTGCTGTGACACTCATATATTTAACTCAGGTGCTCTCCATTTCTTCTGATCATCCTTGAGATGGTTCTACACCTTCATTTGAGTCCAGAAATTTTTTATTATACTGATTGGACTTGATTAGAAAAGCCACACACCTGTTTATATAAGACCTTACAGATCACAATGCATGTCAGAGCAAATGAGAATCATTAAGGTCAAAGGAACTGCCTGAAGAGCTCAGAGACAGAATTGTGGCAAGGCACAGATCTGGCCAAGGTTCCAAAAAAATTTTTGCTGCACTTAAGGTTCCTAAGAGCACAGTGGCCTCCATAATCCTCAAATGGAAGACGTTTGGGACGACCAGAACCATTCCTAGAGCTGGCCGACCGGCCAAACTGAGCTATCGGGGGAGAAGAGCCTTGGTGAGAGAGGTAAAGAAGAACCCAAAGATCACTGTGGCTGAGCTCCAGAGATGCAGTCGGGAGATGGGAGAAAGTTGTAGAAAGTCAACCATCACTGCAGCCCTCCACCAGTCGGGGCTTTATGGCAGAGTGGCCCGACGGAAGCCTCTCCTCAGTGTAAGACACATGAAAGCCCGAATGGAGTTCTCCAAGATGGTGAGAAATAAGATTCTCTGGTCTGATGAGACCAAGATAGAACTTTTTGGCCTTAATTCTAAGCGGTATGTGTGGAGAAAACCAGGCACTTCTCATCACCTGTCCAGTACAGTCTCAACAATGAAGCATGGTGGTGGCAGCATCATGCTGTAGGGGTGTTTTTCAGCTGCAGGGACAGGACGACTGGTTGCAATCGAGGGAAAGATGAATGCGGCCAAGCACAGGGATATCCTGGACGAAAACCTTCTCCAGAGTGCTTTGGACCTCAGACTGGGCTGAAGGTTTACCTTCCAACAAGACAATGACCCTAAGCACACAGCTAAAATAACGAAGGAGTGGCTTCACAACAACTCTGTGACTGTTCTTGAATGGCCCAGCCAGAGCCCTGACTTAAACCCAATTGAGCATCTCTGGAGAGACCTGAAAAATGGCTGTCCACCAACGTTTACCGTCCAACCTGACAGAACTGGAGAGGACCTGCAAGGAGGAATGGCAGAGGATCCCTGAATCCAGGTGTGAAAGACTTGTTGCATCTTTCCCAAAAAGACTCCTGGCTGTATTAGATCAAAAGGGGGCTTCTACTAAATACTGAGCAAAGGGTCTGAATACTTAGGACCATGTGATATTTTAGTTTTTCTTTTTTAATAAATCTGCAACAGTGTCAACAATTCTGTGTTTTTCTGTCAATATAGGGTGCTATGTGTACATTCATGAGGAAAATAAATGAACTTAAATGATTTTAGCAAATGGCTGCAAAATAAAAAAGAGTGAAAAATTTAAGGGGGTCTGAATACTTTCCGTACCCACTGTATATATATATATATATATAATATATATATATAATAAATCATGATATATTTAACATACAGGGGCACCATGTTTCACTTTAGATGTAACAAGTAGCAAATGATAAAGTCAAGACTAAATGTGGAAGAACAACTCCAAATCTTTGCTAAAACTGACTCCTGTTTCTGATCTTTTTGTGTCAATATGGCAGGGAATCTCCTTCCCTAATGTGTTTTTTAATTTCTCTCCAGACATTCACGAAACAGGGTTTATTTCATTTAAATAAATAGATTTAAAAAAATAAATAGGTGACACCAAAAGCTAATCTCTAGAAGGCTCTGAATAAAAAGGTCACTTTACCCATTTTCAATGAATATATGTGACATGATCAGTTATACAACCAAGGCTTTTTTATACTGCCACATAAACTTTGGAAATCTGAATCTGTTACCACTTTCCTATATAGCTAGATAGGTATTCTCAGCACAGGGCTGACTAATTCTCCCCATTCAATAAAGAGTGAATTTGTTCCACTGATTCATATCACCTTAAACTTTCTTGATAATAGGAACAAAATTGAGCTTCCTTTAAATCCTGCACATTTGGTGATACTTTTATCCATAAGTAAGTAAAGAATGAGTTTATGATTGACAGGACAGCAGTGACCTTTTAAAAAACCCATAGCTTTATAAGAAGCAGCAAGATGTTTTTGGTATACACCATGGTTTAATGTGTTGTTTTGACTAAAGAAACTCCATCTACCAATATGTGATTCCTAATAATTTCTGCAATAGGAACTACTATGAATGCTAATAGCCTTGCACATTAGTAAATGAAAATCTCTTCTGAATGGGCTCTTCTTATCCAAGCCATTAAGGGGAGGCAGGATTGGTTCCAGTTTTGACTGGACAATAATTTGGATAACAGCTTTCAATCCACATTAATAATATCTACAGCCTATTACATTCCCAATTTCACTAAGGGAAAATATAGCTACATTTATGGTTATAATAAAGTCTTCTGTAAACTGTGTTCATATATATATATATATATATATATATATATATATATATATATATATATATATATATATATATATATATATATAAAATGTGTGTGTGTAAAGGGCTTGGAAGTATACATATTTTTTGTAGACTTCCCGACCAGAGAAGAGGATCTGATCTAAAAAGATTTTGATATGATTATACATTTTATACCAAACACAATTATGCATCTGTAGCCGGTCTACTGCTAACTGCTGCTACTCTCGTCTGCGTTGTGTTCAAGAAAGGCTCAGGACACTTTCATTCAGTTCACCAGAGAAGGTTTATTAGCAGTTTCACCCACCAATCAACACTCCTCGTCTCTCTGTGGATTAATGTCAATAAGGAGAATCACTCATGGGCACCATGTGACAACGTATTCCTCTCTTCAGCATATGCAATGCAAACTGTCATATGCAACAATTGAACAAAATACATTAACATTTAAACACTAGACATTCATACAAAAGACGATAAAAAAATAATAAAAGAGATCAAGAAAAAAAATACCTGTGGATTAATGTCAATAAGGAGAAATCACTCATGGGCACCATGTGACAACGTATTCCTGTATAGTACAACACTTGTTAGCTGGCTAACAACACTTGCACATAAAACATACAATAGAACATATCAGTCTCAGAACTGTTCACAAAGTGAAATCAAATCAAATTTACACTTAATGAGTTTAATTATCTCATTAATTGAAGAGGTCACACAAACGCCTACCTCTCTCCAGCATATGCAATGCAAACTGACGAGACACGTGCACTCATTTGAAAATGCCGTCTGCATAACGGCAAGAGTAAATATCAAAATAAAAGTCTCTTACAGAAAACTGCAAAATAAACACTTAATACCCAAAGAAAGAAAACAAATATTATAGCAATGCAGGATTTTTGTGAAAAAGCAAATGATTCCATTTATATTACACTTAAAACTCATTACATTCACCCCTTCCAGATTTCACTAAAATCCGTACTGGATCCAAATCAGACAACTGGTACAGGTCTGCAATGAAACGTCCATTCGTTCAACTTGTGAGTTACCTACCAATAGGTCAAGAAAAACCTCAGGGTGATCAAGCCTAAGATCATCTTGGAACATTACGATGCCTTGTACACCATAATACGACCTGACCCTAATAGTCCATATTTGTAATCAAAATGTCCCTTCACATCTTACTAAATCTATATATATATATATATATATATATATATATATATATATATATATATATATATATATATATAAAGCTTAAATACCACTGACTGACTCACTCACTCATCACGAAATCTCAAAAACCACTGAACGGATTGCAATGAAATTTGGAACATACCTTCCTCTTGGGTCTTAGGTGCTCACTAAGAAAGGGTTTTGAAAAATTTCGCCCTGGATCGCGGCTAACTCGCGAAAAACGCGATTTCTCACGCATTGTAAACTCTTCGAAATAACAGTACGGATCCTCATGAAACTTACTACATTGTTTCTTATCACATGTTAGATGCACGATAAAAATTATTTTAAAAGTAGTTTGCCCTGTATCGGTACTACAAAGGGGTAGTACGTTATTTGTTGACGTTACGTTCTGATCTCTGATCCTACAGTCCTGCTCAGTGCTTACTGCTTATTGCCATATTGCTTAGCGTTCTGCCTTCCGTAGCGAAGCACGGGTACTTTCAGCTAGTCAATATATAACAGATCACTATTAAGAACAGAGAAATAAATACCACAGTTCTCTTTTACAGGTGACTTCTTACTACTTTCTAAACCATTGTCTCAATTAATCTGTTCACTTGCTTAACAACTCTTCCTGCCCGTGTTCTTACAACCTGTGTGTCAGAAACTGAAACTTGGGTGTCAATGTCAATTTGATTGTCAGTTGGAGCTTGTGTATATGTTCCTGTGTCACAGTCAAAGTTAACGTCAAAAGATGTTGAACTAGATTCCACTTCACTATGGGAAAGATTCTCTTCAGTTTGCAACTGGGCATTAAACTCTTTTCCATCTGAACTGGAATGATCTGTTTCCAAAGCTTCCTCAACAGCGTCTTGGACTGCAGAGCTTTCAGAGCCTTCATTTACCCATCTCAAAGTTCTTTCCTCTGGGTCTGTTAGATTGAAATCTTCCAAAGAGCACTCACTGATGCTACTTGTCTCATTCTCTGACTCTTTTACAAAGGGTGGTGGGCTTCCCTCCTCGTCAGATGACTCAACAGGTAGAAAACTAATATCCAACAACAGGTTTCTGTGCACTATCTTCACATGACCTTTCTCATCTTTGAGCTTGTAAGTGTGCGTCTGCAAGTTCCTGTCTGCTACAGTGTACACTACAGGGTCCCACTTATCCGCTAACTTCCTCTTCCCTCTTTCTCCTTTATTCGCCACCAGCACACAGTCTCCAATATTCAGGCATGTCCCTCTGACCTTCTTGTTGTAACCTTTTGCTTGTTTCCTCTGCTCTCCTTCGGAATGTTGTCGTGCGATCTCAGCTGCCTCATGGAGGTATGACATCAATGATTTCAGGTAAGTACCATGATCAACAACTACGGGATCACGTAGCACCTGTCTGAACATAACATCTACCGGCAGTCTTGGTACACGCCCAAACATAAGCTGGAAGGGAGCGTAACCTGTTGTCTCGTGGACCGTAGCATTGTAGGCAAAGGTCAACGTCTGTATTTGCTCTGGCCATTTGTGCTTTTCTTTCAGGGGCAGAGTTCGGAGCATACTTCCTAAGGTCCGATTTAATCTCTCTACTCCTCCGTTTCCCATGGGGTGGTACGTGGTGGTATGAGACTTTGTGACCCCTGATAACTTTAACAACTCCTTTAGAAGGGCACTTTCGAAGTTGGCTCCCTGGTCTGTGTGAATGCGACTCGTAAATCCATATACACAAAACACACGGTCCCACAGCTTCCTAGCGACTTGTTTTGCCGATTGATTTGCACAAGGGAATGCATGAGCCAATTTTGTGAAATGGTCTGTCATAACAAGCACATCTACAGAACACTTCTTCCCATCCTCCGCAGTCCAAAAGTCCAAACATACCAATTCCATAGGCATAGAGGTCTTAATACTTTCAAGCGGGGCCCGTGCAAATGGTTAGGGGGCCTTGGCCAAGATACACCTCTGACAGCACTTGATGTAATTGCAAATATCATTCCCCATTCCTGGCCAAAAGAAGTGCTGGCGGGCTAGATGGATGGTTCTTGCTTGCCCTTGATGACCCGCTAGGTCATGCACGCCGTTCAGAACTTGGTCCTTAGGGCTAGTTGGTAAAACCAGCTGATATTGCTTATGTTTACTGTGTGGATCTTGTATAACTCTGTACAATATTCCATCCATAATCTTCAATTTGTCCCATTGTCTGAAAAGAGACAGAGTCTTAGCATTCATATTGGCCCTTTCTCGCCTTGCAGGTTGACACTTCGCATTCATAAACAACATGACTCTGGAAATTACCAAATCAGCCTCTTGCATTTCATGGATTTCATCTACAGCAATGGTAGGGAGGGTGTCAGATCCAGCTGGTACAAAATCTTGGTAAGACTGAATTAGCTGCACTGCTCGGGCTCGAGATGTTTCTTCCCACTGATCATGGGAGCTTAAACAGGCCTTGACATTGGCACTATTAGGTGGTAAGGCAAGACAGGATTGGAGACAGATCTGTAAATTTTGAGCACCTTGGCGAAAGGCATCCCTAACTCCATCTCCATCAACCTCTTCAGCCTCCGCTAGCAAATCATGATAACGCTCCTTCATTAATCTGCTGCTAACGGTCCTGACAAAAGGGTCTCTACTCAAAGCATCAGCCACTACGTTTTTTGCCCCTGCTATGTGTTTCAGTTCAAAGGTGTATGCCGCCAGTTTAGAAACCCACCGTTGCTCAAATGCATCGAGCTTTGCTTTGGACATAATGTACGTGAGCGGATTGTTGTCAGTCCAGAAAGTAAATGTTTGACCTTTCAACCAATGGCTAAATTTCTCGCACACGCTCCATTTAAGTGCCAGAAACTCAAGCTTGTGAACTGGGTAGTTCCTCTGCGATTTGCTCAGGGTCTTACTTGCAAACGCGATTGGGCGAGCTCGTTCTTCGCCTGCAGGTACTTGGGATAATACAGCTCCCAAACCATCCAGTGAAGCGTCAACTGCCAGTATTAGAGGTCAAGAAAAGTCAGGGTGGGCTAAAACCACACTTTGTAATAGGCTCTCCCTTAAGCTACTTAATGGGTAATCACATTCCGCAGTCCAATCTGTGGGCTTAAGCTTCCTGTACGTTCCTGTTTTAACATCTCCCTTGGTTCCTCTCTTCCTTCTTTGCCCAGCTGTGAGAGCAAAACGTGGCTTTGCCAAGGCAGAACATCCAGGAATGAAATGCTGGTAATAGATCATACCAAGGACTGATTTAATCCTCTGCACTGATGGGGTACATCAGTCGCCTTCCATCAGATCGAACTTGGACAACTTCGAGATGACTTCGACTTTATCAGGATCTACAGAAACTCCATTCCTGTCGATGATGTGACCGAGGAACTTTACAGAGGATCTCATAAGGTGGCATTTCTTAGGGCTTAACTTTTTAAGTTAATTGTAGATTTAGATTGTACTGCCTCAGACGACTAAACACGACCTCCAGCCTCTCTAATGCTTCTGACTCACTTGGAGCAAACACCAACAAGTCGTCAAGATAGCACAACAAACTGCTGAAGTTCAAGTCTCCGAAGATGCTGACCATCATTCTCATAAAGGAGGCGGGGCTATTACATAGACCTTGTGGCATCCTATTATATTCGTGTAGGCCTACTGGAGTTGTGAACGCTGTATATTTTTTGTCCTCTTTAGCCATGGGGATGTTATAAAATCCTGACGTCAGGTCTATAGTGCTGAAGAGTGTGTCCCGCCTAGAGCAGCCAAACAGTCAGACTAATTAGGAAGTGGGTGTGCATCCTTTATCGTTCTTGCATTTAACCATCTGAAGTCTGTGCATACTCCAAGACTGCCATCCTTCTTCCACACTAGGACTAACGGGGAAGCATACTCACTTACAGACTTCCTAATTATCCCCTGTTCTTCTATCTTGAACAAAACTTGACGCAGCTTTTGGTAATGTGCAGGTGGCACTCGTCGATAAGGAAGTCTGAAAGGACCCTCATCCATCAGCCGAATGCGGTGAACGAACCCTTTTACTTCTCCACAGTCCAATGTGTGCTTGGAAAACACATCATTGTATCTCTCCAGTAACTGCACTAGCTTCTCTTTTGTCTCATGGCTGATGGAGCAAGACTGGATGTTAAGATCAGAGAGGCCAACAGCTTTCATCCTCTGTTTGAAGTCAACTGATGAATTAGGTACATTCTGACTCTCCTCTATAACCATTTCAGAACGACTCAGCCCTTGGAGAAGTTCGAAATCCTCTACTGCAACACATGGGAAAACATCCGCTAATTTGCGATTTCTCCTTAGAGTAACTGGCTTGTCAGAGATGTTGGTGACTTTTACAGGAACCCAGTGATCACCCCATAATGGCGTGACAACTCGTCCAACCATGATGTCTCGAGACACAGACCTTGAAGTCGTTGGTTCAACTACAACTGTGCTCCCTGGTGACATTGGGACATTTTTTGGGCAATCTTCCCCAGACAAGCTGCTCCTGCCTTGCTAGTAAGGTGACACATTGCTGTAGCTTAATGGTTCCCACTTTGTTTGTTGGCTCTGAACCTTTCCAGCGACATGTGTTGGCCATGACATCCAGGAAATGCTCACATTTTGCCACTGGCTCCACTGTATGATTAGAAACAAGTCTCCAGTAGTCACTGCTGCCTTTCATGCAATGTGCAAGGAATTTGATCACATTTGTGCCAATGATCAGATCATCCCGCTGGCCGGGTACAACAAGAACTGTTACTAGGCAGCTTTCTCCATAAATTTTCAATTCAACTTCGTACATACATTTTGGTCTCGTAACCTTACCACCACATCCTACTAAGACGACTTCCTCCTGAAGCGGTCTGGGTGTAGACAGCACATTTTCATATAACAGCCTTTTCTCTGCTTCCTCACTAAAGGTGCAGGCCATGGAACCTGTATTAAGCATTCCCTTCAATGAAAACACGTTATTTACACTGACTGGTGCATAGAACAACTCGTCGAATGCCTCAACTGCCTGGACATTTTGTGCTATCACCTTGGTCCCAACAGGAGCCTGTGTGCATGCATTTTCATAAAATGAGGAAGATTAACACTCTCTAGGGGTTCTTCGCTTGCGCTCACGCATCCCCCTCCCAAACGTGAGCCATCTAGTTTAAAGTTGGTGAACCACGGAATGCTGCCGGACCAGGCCTGGACCTGTCGTTTGCACAGTCTCTCTTACTATGCCCAGGTTGAAAGCATGCAAAACACAGATGCTCTCGTCGACAATGTGTCACAGTAGAGTGATCGTGAGATCTGCACACTTTACAGAACTTGCTCTGTGGCTGATGAGTAGGCATTTGGAAATTTTGAGACAAAGCACGGTCAAGAAGGCTAATCAAAGTTCTCATGCAATTGTCATCATTCTGGCTCTATAGGAGAGCCAACATCCACTTCGTCACTCTCGCAGGACATCTGAATGTGAGCAGTTGCATGTCGGGGAGCATTATGACGTTTCAGTTTGGTTCACATCTGCTCTTTTAAATCTGTCTGGTACCGGTCAAGCTGTTCCTGGATCTCCTGCGCGGTCCATTTTTCTGGGGATTTAAAACGGAATACCGCAGCAAGAGTGGAATCGGGGCAGTACTTCACAAACATTATAGCCACTTCTTGACATGGGTCCTCCATCCGTCGTCTAAGTCTCTTTAAAGCTTCCTCTGCCAAATCCACTGATTTATTCAGCCGCACCCAGTACTCGACAGGATCTTCTCCTGCTAACAGAACAGTGCCATAGAAGTCGGCCAAAGGCATGCATGAATAGTTGGCATCACTAAAATGTTGTTTCAGGATATCCATGATAACCTTTGGGTTCTTAACTGGGTTTAAAGCTAAATTACAACAAAGGGTAACTTTGACTAGATCTTTAGCTTTGCCCATCAATCTGCTCAAAATCTCTTAATGATGTTCTTCCAATGGTATGCCTCTCTTTCTCAAATATGTATCCATCAGCTCCTTCCACTCACGAACTCCCAGCTTGTCTGATGAATCACCGCGGTAAACTGGGGGCTCTTTGGCATCAGATTGCATGACCAACCTCACTCCAGTCAAGTTAAGCGAAGGTATATCTGAAGATGTATTACTGGTACTCAACCCTTGTGTTTGCACACCCCTACTCTCATCTACCCCGTTACTAGCCTCTTTTTGAGAACCTAACATTGTCTGTCCTACTTGTTTAGCAATGTGTGCTATTAAACCTTGCCAATTTGGATAATTTATATCTGGGACAGCTAAAGGCAAAGTATTAGTTGCTGAATTTGAACCATGTTCGGTTACACGTGTGGAGCATAATACAGGAGATGCTCCTTTAACTCTACTCTCCCTGACAACTGGAGTAACTGGAACTTTACCGAAAAGCCTACCTCTTCCAAAACCCAAGCCAGTCATGGTGTCATTTACATCAAATTCATCTCCTTTTAAACTAAATGCCATGCTCGGAGTCACACAAAAAAATTATAACTTGATGAATTTTTAAATGCAATAATTATGTTGGAAATTTCTATAACTCTGGAAAAAAAAAAGAATCACTAATCTGAGAAAATACGTCAATCAATACTATCCAAAATCGAGAAGCTCAAATATCCATTTATATTTGTCACAGATCTCCACTAAAGTACAGGTGAACCTTAATTCAGCATCCCTCGGTGACCCAGCTGACGTAGATCCTGAAGTAAATCTTCATCCGGGTCACGGCACCAATGTAGCCGGTCTACTGCTAACTGCTGCTACTCTTGTCTGCGTTGTGTTCAAGAAAGGCTCAGGACACTTTTATTCAGTTCACCAGAGAAGGTTTATTAGCAGTTTCACCCACCAATCAACACTCCTCGTCTCTCTGTGGATTAATGTCAATAAGGAGAAATCACTCATGGGCACCATGTGACAACGTATTCCTCTCTCCAGCATATGCAATGCAAACTGTCATATGCAACAATTGAACAAAATACATTAACATTTAAACACTAAACATTCATACAAAAGACGATCGAAAAATAATAAAAGAGATCAAGAAAGAAATACCTGTGGATTAATGTCAATAAGGAGAAATCACTCATGGGCACCATTTATTTTGCTTACAGAAAACAGCAAAATAAACACTTAAAATACCCAAAGAAAGAAAACAAATAATATAGCAATGCAGGATTTTTGTGAAAAAGCAAATGATTCCATTTATATTACACTCATAAATCGTTACACATCAAATGAATCAAACTGTATTCATTAGAATATGAATTATTTATGATCACTTATTTCTTAGTGGTAAACTTATTCTAGTATTTTTTTCATAGCTTAATTTTTTGCCTACTAGGCTAAAGGATGTAATTTTATAATTAAAAAAGCTGGTAAGCAGGGGGCTAAAACCCCACCCTTTTTTTTAAAGTCACACAGCTCACTAGTAAGAATACACAGTAGTGACACTCTACACAAAGAAACCCAACAGTGTCCCAGGCAAACTTTATAACAGACATAAGTAGATAAGGAGTATATCCAAATGGGAGGTTAAAGTTTTGGTGAATGTTACTGATTCTTTTAAATAATTTTACTTGTTTAGTTTCTAATTCTGTGATTTTTAGATGTTTTTTCTGCTTTGCTTGGGTACACACAATTCATAGAGCACCACACTGAAACTCCCACTGGCATGGCTTTGTGCAGGCAGATGCACTGCTTGCTTAAACACAAAAGAAAAGTGGTTTAGAAAGATTTTGGGGAAAATTCTGAAGATTGGAGTAATTACAATAGATGGAACAAACGCATTGTGAATGTGTCCAAGTAAGACAGGCAGTATGTTTGGGAATGCAATTTGCTAAAGTCGGCAGGCGTGGCTGAAGTGGTGGTGAGAAATCCTCCATTGAAACTCCAACTGAAAAAAGCACTTGTTAAACTTTAGCTGGGCTCTATATTTAAGTATTTTTCTAAACTAGACATGTTTGCTTAGAATCATTATGGTATTATGGTATTTTGTATCACAAACACTATTGGACAAAACAAACTAGAAATTTCAGCCTAGACAAATCAGGAACTGCTCAATATAGACCATCACTATGTTATGTATGTAACCCTAGTTCCCTGAGAGAACAAGAGCTGCGTCGAAAATGCTTTGGGAATGCCTCACAATGTTCACGCTGTGAATTATGTGTAAAATCCGGCCAATAGGCAGTCGTGACATTATTGCCAGGCGACGTCGCGCAAACCAGTTAAGCACTGCAGGGATGCAGGGAGTATGGCCTGTTGACGCAGCTCTCTTTCTCTTAGGGAACTAGGGTTACATACGTAACCTAGTGATGTTCCCTTTCAGAAACTCGAGCTGCGTCGAAAATGCTTTGGGAATGAGTGTCCAATCACGCCATACTGACCAGTCCCTGCCTATTGTGTCTGAGCACAACCTGTATGCAGGACAGAGGAGCCGGAAGTGGCTCTTATGTTGAGATTGTAAAACCTGACAAAGGTCAGCGGAGTGGACCAGCCTGCAGCATTACAAATGTCCTGGAGCAAAACTCCAGCGAACCAGGCCGTAAAGGCCGCCATACTGGGTGGAATGAGCCTTAACTACGAAAGGAGTGGGAAGACCAGAGGACTCATAACACAGACAAATGGCATCCACAATCCATTTACTGAGCGTCTGCTAATTAGCCGGTAAACCTTTCCTATGAGGGCCATAGCAGACGAACAGCTGCTCCGACTTCCTAAACGGACTCGTCCTATGGAGGTATGTGTCTAGTACTCGCACACAGTCAATTGCTTTACCTGCTTAGGGGCTAGGAAAGAAGGAGGGCAGAATGCCTGCAAAATGACAGGTTTTGAGGGAGCCGCAGGCACCTTCTTTGCATACCCCGTTTTAGGGTAAAGGATAGCACTGGCCATGCTAGGGCCAAACTCCAGGAGAGACGGGGCCACGAAAAGAGCCTGTAGGTCCTGACCCCTTCAAAGGGAGGAAATTGCCAGGAGAAAAGCGGTCTTAACCAACAGATACCTAAGGGCCACCTCAGCCAAGGGCTCGAATGGGGGCTCAGATAGAGCCAACAGCACAATGGCCAAGTCCCACACAGGCACTCTGGATCCTGTCCCAGGCCTCAGCCTCCGGGTGCCGCAGAGGAAACGTGTCACAGGGGCTTACCCAGCAACTGCCCCGCTAGCGGGGTACAATAAGCCACGATAGCGGACATGTAAACCTTCAGGGTCCACGTCTGCACCATGGCGTCCAGCCCATTGGGGCTGGGTGAGAGAGAAAGAACCAAAGGGGACAGTGGGTGTCTGCTCTCCAGTTCAACCAGCCCGGGATCTAAACTGGCGCCAGCCTGTACAGGGGGCGAGACTGGAGACCCACCTGGTGGTTGATGTACAAGACCACCGACACGTTGTCCGTATGGACCAACATGTGGCGACCTCTCAGATCTCGGTGGAAGTGTTCCAGTGCCAAGAACACGGCTATCATCTCCAAGCAGTTTATGTGCCATGTAAGATGTGACTTGTCCCATTGACCTTGGGCGTGAGGGATGCATCCGTTGTTAGCGTTATGCAATGACAAGGAGCACCCAGGACAGGGCCTTGAGACAGGAAAGTAGGTTCTTTCCATACTTCTAAGGCCTGAAGGGCCCGCTGCGAGACCTTGATAGTATGGAACGGATTGCCCTTTCGGAAAAACCCTCTGTCCCTGAGCCACCACTGGAGGGTTAAGTGGGATCGCATTGGACGCTGCCGCTATGAAACCGAGCAGCCTCTGGAACTGCTTCACAGTAAGTAACTGACCTGCTTTTACTCTCTTGACTGCAGTGAGGATGACATCGATCCGGGCCGGAGACTGATTGTGCCCGCAGTACGGTCGAGTCCCACACTACGCCCAAGAAGGTGGTTCTCTGTACTGGAGAAAGAACACTCTTCTTTGCATTTAGTCTAAACCCCATTTCCTTCATGTGGGCGAGAATGACATCTCGATGCCGGACCGCCTGAAGCTCTGATCGAGCTAATACCAACCAATCGTCGACATAATTTAGAATGCGGATGCCCTGAAGCCATAGTGGTTCTAAAGCCACATTCATGCACTTGGTGAAGGTGCGGGGTAAAAGTGCTAGGCTGAACAGGAGCAGCGATATTGGTAAGCTTCGCCCCCGAAAGCAAACCTCAGGAACCTTCTGTGAGAAGGAAGGATGGCTATGTGAAAATAGGTGTCCCATAGATCTATCGTGACAAACCAACCTCGAAAGCATCCTGAAACTAAGTGAGCGGTTTAAGGAGCGCAGATCTAGGATCGGTAGCATCTCGCCATCCTTCTTCAGAACAACAAAGTACTGGCTGTAGTAGACTGACTCTATGACTAAGGGAGGAACCACCTCAATGGGCTCGCTAGCATCAGAAAATTCTCCCTTCTCGGAGGAAGAAATCCGGAGCTCCACGTCACACGAGCCGGAAGAAGGGCCCGCCGAAGTGAGATTGAGCATGACGATTGAGCATGCTCTACTCCCAAGCCAACAACACAAAGCTCATGTATGTGTGTGTCCCCCGTAATAAAGCGGGGGCAAGGAGGGACACACATGCGAAAGATTGTTTGCTCTTTAGCCATTGCTGCACAGATTTACACAAAGCGCTTACCTGGACAACAGAAGTTGATGTCGCTGCCATCGTGCTCCCATTTTGTAGCTTCCTGGTTTGCGCGTCATCGCCTGCCAATGACTGCCTATTGGCTAGATTTTACACATGATTCAGAGAGTGAAAAACGCGAGGCTTCCCCAAAGCATTTTTGACGCAGCTCGAGTTTCTGAAAGGGAACAATATTTACCAATAATTACTTGCTAACCATGAAGTCAGTTTGTTCTATAACAGCTCAAGGCAGGTTTGCCTAAGAGGATGTGCTTATAAATGTAGTGGCATGTGCTGTAACTGCACAGTCTAAATCTGAAGTGCTTTTCTGTTCACCACAGAATTAGCAAGTGGTTATTTGAATAACCATAACCTTCCTGCCAGCTAAAACCTGTCTGGCCATTTTTTTCTCTCTCATCAATGAGACTTTTCTGCTTAAAGAATTGCTGAATCATATGGAGTTTTTTTTTTTTTTTTTTTCATACAATTTTGACAAAGAAAAGATGTAACTTGTTTTGAATATTTAAAACACTTTTTACATCCTGGAATTTGATATTTAAACTTAAAGAACACCAAAGCAAAAATGACTATAATTTAGGTGATTCCACAACAGTGGTTCTATGAATCAACCAATCAATTGATGAATCAAGTTGTTTTTACATTAATCTGATGTTTTTTTTGTGTCTGTATACAGAAACATAGTGTGCAAAAAAAACATGCATAACAATTGTTCATTTTATATTCATAATTTCCTTATTTTTTTCTTTGGTTTTTTTTTGTAGATTCAGATGCATTGTTTATCCCTTCAAGCAAAAACTGACAATATCGACTGCCACACTCATCATTGTAATCATCTGGGTTTTGGCCATATCAATCATGTGTCCCTCTGGAGTCATGCTTCAAGTGACCAAAGAGCAAACCATTCGTGTCTTTCTTGGGGATGGCAACAGGACAAGTCCTTTCTACTGGTGTCGAGAAAACTGGCCAAATCAAGAAATGAGAAAGATATACACTACTGTTTTATTTGCCAACATATACCTGGCCCCTCTTTCTCTAATAGTGATCATGTATGCAAGGATTGGGATCACTTTGTTTAAAACTGCTGTGCCAACAGGTGGAAAACCTGGCCATAACAACCGCCATACTGTATCCAAGAAGAAACAGAGAGTCATTAAAATGCTTCTTGTTGTGGCCTTTCTCTTCATCTTGTCCTGGTTGCCTTTGTGGACACTTATGATGCTTACTGATTATGCCAGGCTTACTGAGAACCAGTACAGGCTCATTAACATCTACATATATCCTTTTGCCCACTGGCTAGCCTTCTTCAACAGCAGTGTCAACCCTATAATTTACGGTTTCTTCAATGAGAATTTCCGACGTGGATTTCAAGCAATTTTCAAGTTCAACCTGTGCTCCGAGGGGGGTCATCGACGGAAGACCTACTCACATAGAATGCAAAGTAACTCTGTGTTGCCAGCTAACCCTCAACCCTCTACTGAGCCTATCTCACTGAACAGTGTCGAAAACCCCAGGGTCAACCACGTGAATGAGCAGGACTTAGTCATGGAGGACCTGGAAAAGGTGTCTGAAAGCAGTATAGATGGAGGTTCTCTATAAAGGGATTGAAATAATGAAGTTAATGCAGCCCAGTGATGAGGTGATTGCATTCAGTTTTCATTATATACATATGTTATATAATGTAAAAAAATCAAGTGTTTTGGTATTGTTTTATATCCACTTAGCAAGTATATCTGTTTTGGGGTAAAATCTGTTTGCAATTAATATATTGACTTATACTGAGGTTTTAAAACCAAAAACACCAAAACATTAAAATTTTTATTCCATGGTTATACAAAATAATTCCATAAAGTCTTCACAAAGCCACCAAACCCAAACAGCTAAGACAGTATTGTAGTACCCCAAGAGAAAACAAATGCCTAGATGTTTTATAAATGCAGATGTTGTCTGTTCTTGCCAATTAAGAATTGTCTTACATAGGGCACATGTTTCACATAAGCAAATCTGCAGCATGCTCTGAGAACTAATGAGGGATGGAATAGTGTTGACATATTAGAATAGATTTTACAAAAAGTAAATGTCAAACCAATATAAGAATATTTATACTGTGTGCTTTCTGTAAACAAAGGGTGCCCCCTACAATTAAAAGACTTAATATGTGCAGGATATTAGCAGGCATTTGCTGACATTTCCTTCGCCTTGTTCCTTGTTTACCATTTCTTACATATAAGCACAGAAAAGATAGATTGAGAGAAAATATGTATAATAAGTGGTTATATAATTAAAATATCTAAAAAAAAAAGTGAGTACACCCCTCACATTTCAGCAACCATTTCATTATTTTTTTTTCAAGGAACAATACTATAGAAATAAAAATTGGATATATTTCAGAGTTGTCAATGTGCAGCTCGTATACAGTACAGATTTACTGTCCTCTGAAAATAACTCATCATAGTTATAATTGTCTAAATAACTGGCAACAAACGTGAGTACACCCTCAGTGAACAAATTAAAACTGTGTCCAAAGTGTCAATATTTTGTGTGAGCATCATTGTTATCTCACACTGCCTTAATTCTCCTGGGCATGGAATTCACCAGACCTGCACAGGTTGTTGCTGGGATCCTCTAACGCTCCTCCATAATGAAATCACAGAGCTGCTGGATGTTAGACACATGGAGCTTCTCCACTTTCCACTTGAGGATGCCCCACAGGTGCTTAATAGGGTTCAGGTCTGGAGACATACTCGGCCACTCCATCACCTTCAGCTTCCTCAGCAGGACAGTTGTCATCTTGGTTGGTGTGTTTGGGGTCCTTATTCTGTTGGAAAACTGCAGTTCGGCCCAGTTTTAGAAGGGAACATAAGTATACAATGATATGCTTGTCTAACTGACTAAACAGAAATATGTTTCAAATTTATTTTAAAGTGTTGATTAAATACTAATTTGGAAACCAATCTGTTGTTACCACATGATATTTGGCTATGTTTTTTTACTCATAATTTACAGTCAGGTATTTAATAAAATGTATAAAATCTGATTAATCTTTTCTTCAAGCTCTCAACCATCAATCTATCGCACACTGAGCTGTAAATTAGCGTGCCAACTTTTTGAATGATATTGTAGATTTAACATTTTGCATTTCATGATTGTCCACAAGAAAGGGTAGAAGAATATATTGAATGTATGCAGGGCCGTTTCAATCTTTTTTAGCACCCTAGGCAAATTCCTAGGCCAGAATTCAAGAAAGTAAACATATACTGTATATTAAACTTCAGCAGAAAAACCAGTGAATAAAATGGGCAAGGGTGGCAGCAAGGCAGGGGGCACTCAACTGGTTGGACTGCCTAGTTTGCCTATGCTTAGAAACGATGGTGGAGGTATGGACCATATTTCTTTAAGCTTTACAGAAAGATAAGCTACATTTTAGTGAATGAAGGGCAGACATGTAGCTACTGTAGCTACTAAAGTTTTAGATTAATGTAAGTAAATCTTGCTGTATTGGTGAGAATTTTAAATAGATGTTGTTGATTTCAGAGTTGCTGAAAAATTGTAGCTTTGTAGACAAGCAACAAAATTGGTAACATCTAATATAGCAGACATAAGCAATACATAATAAATAGAAACAAACATTTGGTGAATGGATTTATCTGAAGCCAGAAGCTTAAAAAGTTGAGAAGGAGTGCAATGTTAAGCCAAGGTTACACACTACAGGGATGAGATGGATAATCACCCAATCAATGATAATGACAAAAGTCTAGACATCAAGAAATTAAGGAGTAGAGCTGCTTTTTGTTAGCTGCTGGCAAACTGATGTATGTTAGTTAGATACAGCTGTGAGAGAAAGAAAGAATTGATTATGTTGCCTGTAAAGTTTACAGGATAATGTGTGCCATCAGATTATCATTTGCTTGTGTGTATACAACAATGCAAGGATGTGAATATGAAACCATATTAATAAAAAATTATGAATAATATGTTCTGGGATACAGTGAATAAGTAAGTGATCTGATCTTAAAGTGAAACTGGTTTGTGATGATTCACAATTCTGAAGGAAATGTTCTATTTGATATAAATACATAATTCATTTAAATGTTATAAATAAAACTGGTCAGAGTTTTTGTGGCTTATTAAGAAAATATTAAGAGAAGTTTGTTTATTTTCTAGCTGCATTTTTAATTGTCTGTGAAATTGAGCTTAAATCATGAATGACTGTAAACACTTACATAACTGCTGCTACAGCTGTATTCCTGTAAAGTGTGAAGACATTGTCATACAGAACAGTGGATATTTATTATAAATGTTTTTTCTTCCATCACTTTTAGGTGTATATACAGTATTTTTTTTAAATGCATTGTGATAAAATGTTAAATTGACTCATGAATGTTCTTGTAACAACACTATTATAACATTTGTGGCTGATCATGGAATCAGTTTGTTTGGGAATGAATGCAATTAATCCATGCCTTATACAATCCTTGACCTACACAAGTAAAGAGATTAATTTCCCTGTGTATTTTAAAGTAGTGTTTGTACTATGGGTATCTGCTTTATTATAGGAATAATACATTTACTATATATAAGCATGGGGACACCTAACCATCGTATCCATATTCTTTTTAAACATTGCATTAGTTAATGTGTTTTATTTATTTATTTAAATACATACTTGCTTATTTATTTGTTTGTTTATATCTGGTATATTGACTGGATAAAACATGGTATGTCATTTAGAATCGTATTTAGAGTTTAGTTAGGACTTACAGTACCTCAGACATAACATAAGCACTTTTCAGAATTTATGCGAGAGTAACACATATGGTGTGAAGTTTGTGTAATACAGGAACATATCTCAGTTTCTTAACATAAATATACTTTGTTAAATATACTTTGTTAAATATTTTTTTGTTACAGTATACATAAGTATACTGTAACAAAAAAACAATAATAATGTTTTTTCACTGAAGTATTATATGACTGTAATTCAAGACTGATTTTACATTATTTTGTTTGAATTTTTAACACCTAAATGCACATTGCGATAAAGAAAGCATGCCAAGGGATTAAGGGATAAACTGACCAAGCAGTTAAGTGCTTTAACATTCTTGTTAGTTCAGTTAGTTTGATTAAATACACAAAATAAGCATTAAAAGCATTGAGCTGCCTAATAGGTGGAAACCAGTGATTAATGTAATAATTGTAATTTAATCTATTTATGCAGCAATAGTCATATTTTATGTTTTTAATGCTTTCTTATTTTTTCATTCACCTCATCATATTAAAAAAAATGCTTTTAATTGTCTTTTGATATCACATTTGATAAAAATATATATATTCTATTCTATTGTAGTATACAGTTCATTCAGAAGGTGTCTCCTGCTTTAATTTGACAGCAAAGTACAAAAAGTTATTTTATTTTTTTAGGTTCTCAGATTTTATTTAGATTGTTTAGGCTTAAGAGCTGGTGCACAAGCAATTACTTGTGCTTAAATGCAGTGGTCTGGAAACTATTGTAAAACTCTTAAAACCACATCTCTTTAAAAGAAATCTGGAACCTCAGTTGCAAACTTTGAATACAGTCCTTACAGACTGATTGTGAATTCTTAGTTTTATGTATCTAAGAGCTACCAATGTACTGTATATTGTATTGGCTAGGTGCAATAGACTCCACTACCTCAATGTTCAAACTGCTCAAAACACAGTGCAAATAAAATTAAACTACTTAATGAAGCACATACGTAACTATGGGAACTATGGCTTTGAAAAATGAGTACATAAAATGTGACCAGATCAGAATGCATATGTTCAGGCAATGCTTTCAATAGCAACCTGGAGAGAGGGCCAATTCTGTAAAAGATTGACAGCTCCATGGTTTATCATTTCTTTTAGTTTAGTGCTACAGTGTAATATTACTTTTAACTTGGCCAAGTATGAATCCTAGAATTACTGTGTCACTGCGACATGCCAATCAAAGAAAATGATAAAGTCCATTTAGATTGTGAGATATGGATATAGAAGTGTCTAAATTATAAGCTTCATGCCATTTAAAAATTGTTTTTATCCCAATACTGAATTGTTCGTGGAGTGACTGGATGCCCTAATTTTTTTTTTTTTTTTTTTTTCGGGCATCCAGTCAGTATTCTGCCTAAGAAATAAGTTGTATTGTATTGTTGAAATCAAATGTCAAGCAAACCACCATCATAAGGACTTCACTCAGACATTGTTGACTGTATTTCCAAGTTCGTATTCAGTTGATGTGACTTCACCGCATGGGCTCATAAGATAAGAGACATGTTGGTAAAATTAATACTGTTTGTCACCAGTGTACAGAAATACTTTGAAAAAGATATGACAAATAAAACCCAAATTAAATCCATAGTCACTTGCCTTTTATATCTTAAGACATACACTATATTTCCAAAATTGGTCATAAGTACGAAATCTGATTGTATTCCACATTTAGTACAATTTGCTCTGATAATTCCCCTCCACTCTTCTGGGAAGATGTTCCTATGGATATGTGTGTTCATCAGCCATAAGGGTATTGCGAAACGCAGGTACTGATGTAGGTGAGGAGACCTGGGGTGCAGTCAGCATTGCAATTCATTCCAAAGGTGTTCAGTAATGATGAGATCAGAGCTCAATAACAGGCCACTCAAGATCTTCCTCACCAAAGCATGTAAACCATACAGTATCTTCAAGGAGCTCACTTTGTGCACAGGGTCATTGCCATGCTGGTACAGGTTTGAGTTCAAGTGAATGCAAAGTTTTATTATAGCGCATCTAAAGATGTCCTATACAATTGGGTGTGTCCAGCTTTGTGGTAACAGTTTGGTAAAGAACCACATATAGCAGGCAGTGGTGGGCGGTCAGGGCCAGCTAAGCCTTTTTTTGCTGGCCTAAACAATATCAGAAGCACTGACCTACATTTACACCATAAATTCAATATTTGTTCCATTAAACTGTATTAAATTTATTTAAAAAAAATGTATTCTCTTCATTTCGTAGCATTTTTCTTGGCTGCACTGCTTCCAGTATGTGGATGTGGATTTTAGACTTTTTGTCCAATCATATTTTAGCCTCTATGTGCAGCCATGTCCATCTAATCTGCCCAGGGGCTGCAAAGTCTGTTCTGCTGGCCTTTTTTTTTTTTTTTTTTTTTTTACTATAGTCTCCTTAATAAATAGCTCTGTTTCTTTAACCAATCAGATTTCATATTTGCTGGCTGGACCAGAATAGCGTCAGCATTTTTCTGTCCTCAAATTGGTTGGTCAAAGGGAAACTGTTACAACCAAGTTTGACTGGCAAAACACGTCTTTAGTGCTCTGCACACATTAATACATCTGAGTTAGACTTTTTTATGCCTTCTGGAGGAAGAGAAATTTATTCGGTCTCAGACATACTTAAAAATCCATTTTGAAGAAAAGCTAGACATCGTGAGGAGAGGTCGGCTAACCCCGAAGCTAGCTAGCTTGTCTCAGCCGGGAAAGGGGTTGGTTCTCCACTTTCAGGTCAGTGACTACAAGCAGTACCACTGGCTTACAGCCTCTAAGGAGTGGTGCAAATTATGAGTCTGTATCTCTGGTGAGTAGGTTGTATTTTATTTACATTTTAATGTTTTTGTCATGTTATTAGACAAATATTGATTCTGAACTGCTCCAGATGATGTGGGTGGCACAGTTGCAATGTAGAGGTTTGGAGTTTTTGCTTTAGTTAAATGTTATTCACCCTCCATATATTCAAAATGCTTGTCTCTCTGTAATGCCACGCGTTGTTATATTGCGTTTTTGATAGCAGGAAAGGTCAAGTGTAGTGATGTCCGGTTCGTGAACGAATCGTTCATTTGAACTGGTTCACCAAATCGGACTGAATCGTTCAAAACAGTTCGCGTCTCAAATCAGCACTAATAAACAAATTTACTCAAGTTACTCACTTTTGAATGTGTATGACCATCTATCCGACTCAAAATAAATCAATATCCCTGAGAATGGGGTTCTTCTCTAGTTTCTCCAACAGTACACACATTAAACTGAAACATGCTGTTGAACAAGTGATCATCACTGAGCATGCGCATACCTGCCGATTCCGAACATCACACATACTGCTGTTCTCGAGTCACCAGTACTGCATCAAGAACCGTTTCTTCCGGACACGTCCGACATACTACTGATACCAACAAATTGTTGATACTGAGCATGCGCGACCTACCGAGCAGTACGCGTGCTGTCTGACATTAATACACACACACACACACACACACACACACACACACACACACACACACACACACACACTTTTTGGACTCCGAATCAGATGCGTTCGACATACTGTAAAGGCTGGTGCTGCGCTGCTGATATATGAGAACAGGTGAACTGGGGACTTAAATGAAAAGTAAGTTTATTTACTAACAACTTAAAACAACGTTTTGCACATCAGTGCCTGTATTGGGTGATTTAGTGCAAAACGTAAATGTAAGGAACATTTATAGGATGATGATGATGATTTAATTTAAACAGATAAGCTATATGCCCTCAAGCAATAGACATGACTTTATTTAAATGTGTTTAGTGTGTATGTTTATCCGCCGAGATGATGTTTGGATATGCATGACGTCATGACGTAAGGACGTAAAAGAACTGGTGAACCGGTTTTTTTAACCGAACTGTCCGAAAGAACTGATTCACAAAAAAGAATCAGACTTTCCATCACTAGTCAAGTGACCCAATAATTTTGAAAATATAGTACATTACAAATCGCATACTAATGTTTCTTTCTCTTCAAACCATAAATGTGTGTACTTGTAATATGTAAGACTCAAACATAAACACACACATGCATGTACACAAGCACCAAAAATCCAAAGAGAAAGTGCTAATATGCTAATGGACAATATACAGACCAATGTTTTCTAAACATAAAATATTGTTCTGTTTGTGATTCTTTAATTAGACTTATAAATTAAGCAGTAATTGTGTCAGAATTACAGTCACAATGGTCATTTTATTAAGTGTTAATGATAACATTCCTGTACTCATATACACAGTATATGTGTATGTGATGGGGGACAAAGTTCCGGTGTTTATGTTAGTTCTCACTCTCCAGTGTTTTGTATTGCTTTAATATTTATAATCACACTCTTGATATCACCCAAATGAGGATGGGTTCCTCTTTTGAGTCTGATTTCTCTCAAGGTTTCTTTCCCATAACATCTAAGAGAGTTTTTCCTTGCCATGGCTTGCTCATTAGGGATAAATACACATCACTCACCTCAACTCTAAATTTCTGTTAAGCTGCTTTGAGACAATGTCCTTTGTAAAAAGTGCAATCAAAATAAACTTGACTTAACAAAGTGTGGTACATTAATATCATTTTCACTCAAACAGCCATTTAGTTCAGTATAACAAGTGAAATATTTTCTGATTCCTTACTCACCAATACCTTTAATGATCTGTAATAATGTAAAAATTATTTTAACATAAATCACATTAAATAAAATTATTGTTAAATCACCTTTATCATCAGTCACAATAAAATGATTTTTTTAGTTAATGTATTGTACATTTGCATTTTTCTTTTTTTGTTCATTTGTCGTAACTATATAATGAAATATACACAGACCAGGCATAACTTTGTTACTGATCAGGCATAACATTATGACCACTTGCCTAATATTGTGTTAAGGGTCCCCCTTATGCCGCTAAAAGAGTCCTGACCCATCAAGCATAAACAGCATTAACTTCTTAAGCAATTTAAACTTCAGTAGCTCATCTGTTGGATTGGACCAGTCTTCGCTTTCCACATGACACTGTCACCACTTTTGCTTCCTTGAAGAAGAAACCACCACTTTTAATAGATACTGCCCATTGCAGTCATCACTATAGTCATCACGATATGGCCCTTGTCGAACTTGACCAAATCCTAAAGCTTGCCCATTTTTCCTGCTTCTAAAACATCAACATTGAGGACAAAATGTTCAATTCAATTAATTTTGATTTGTATAGCGCTTTTAACAATGAACATTGTCTCAAAGCAGCTTTACACAGATAATGTGGTGATAAAGAATGAATAAGAAAGTTCTTTATGTGTAAATTTGTTCCTGATTATAACTGTGGCAAGGAAAATTCTGAATGTCCATTTATTACAGCTAAACGATGTTAAGGTGTGCAGTGTTCATTTGCTGCCTAATATATCACATGCACAGGTGCTATGATGAAGAGATAATCAGTGTTATTCAATTCACCAGTCATAATGTTATAATAATGTAATGAACTGATAATGTAAGTAAGAGCCTTCGACAGAGAAAAAAAACAGTCTTTGATCCAAATACTGGGAAAACAGAGGGATGCAGGGAAGACACCAAAAAACAGTCCAAATATCCAAGAGCTGGCAACCAGAGCAACAAAGGCACAAAGCAAAAACACAAACCAAGAAGGTCTGAGGCAGAGCGACATCCTCAGCATGGCAGGCAGACATTCTCTTTCAAGCAGCAGGTCCTTCATGGCAGGATTGATGGGCTGGGAAGTGTGCTTGGCAAGGTAGGCAGGCAGAGTGGTGATCTCAGCAGGTCGGGAGAGCCTGGCGATGCCCCCAGATAGGCAGGAAGGCTGAGGTTGTCTTAAGATGTCATTATTGACTGCTTGTCGTGCCAAAACATTGTCATAAGTCCCATAAGATACTATATTTCCCGGACTATAAGTCGCTACTTTTTCCCCACGCTTTGAACCCCGCAGCTTAAACAATAAAATGGCTAATTTATGAGTTAGGGTTAGGGTTAGGGTTAAAAATCGTGTTTTTTTTTTTTTCTGGGTTTTTCCCAGTTTCACAAGCTTCAAGCCAGAAAAACTGAGCCCCATAACATTAGAACAATGAAATTGCAGAACGGGTTAAGGTGAACCAATAAAATTCTTTAAATCAAATCAAAATACAGTTCAAATATCCAAGAGCTGGCAACCAGAGCAACAAAAACGCAAAGCAAAAACGCAAACAAAGGAACAGTCCAGAGTTTAAAACAGAACAAGGGAGGCAGAGCAGAACAGGGATCAGGATCAGGTACAGGAAGCAGAACATGCAGGGTGGCAAGAGAACTCTCGGGGGCGAGCAATCCGGTGAGATAATCTGGCCCTGAGCTAGTAAGTCTTGTTGTCCTTAAATACTGGGTGACGTAGGAAAAAATGGCTAGATGGCCCCCGACCCAAAAGCATGCACCACGAACCCAGAAGTGCGCACCACGAAACTGGAAGTGAGTGCCGTGAGCCCAGAAAACCCGGACACTTCTTTAATGTTTGTTTTTATATATATATATATATATATATATATATATATATATATATATATATATATATATATATATATATATATATATATTTTTTCTGTCTCTCTGTTAAAATAAACCTACCATAAAAATTCTAGACTGTTCATTTATTTGTAAGATGGGAAACTCAAATACTATCCCCCACTATCTATGTATTCTCATGCCAACTGTGAAATTGTTAAATGTCTGTGCGAAAATGCTGCAAATGTTCTTTGCCCTACAAGGATTAATAAATAAACTGTACTAAAATAAACTGCATTTATGTAATGTCTGGTTGGCATATTCTTAATATAGAAACACATCAAATAAGTAAATAATTGCATTATTTTGATTACACAAACTAACACACAACCATGCAATGTTTACACATACCAGCTATTGTTCTAATTATAGTCATTAAAGTTAAAAAACAATTTTTCCATACTATGTTATATATTATATTCCCAACCAGGTAAAACCTTTGTTAATTTTCCTAGGACCTGAATGTGATAAAATAACCCATTATTACTTCTACTGTATATCCATTATTTGCATTCTTTACATAACATCTGAACAGCTTGTAGATTCATACATTTGCCTTCTTCTTTTTGTATCACATATTCAATGAAGGCATACATTTACATTCAACTCTAAAAATATGCTCTAAATAATTAACCAAATGTCATTTTATGAGTTATATTAAAGGATTATGTGACATTAAAATACTAATTATAATACTAAATATTAAGTTTCAGAGATCTATAATACCATGACCATGTGCATTACTTAACATTTATAACAGATTCATATTTTTCATTTGACTATAAGAACAACAAGCCCATCAGCAACCTCAACAGATATAATTACAGTCTTGATTACATGTACAAGATGACAGAAATAGATGGCAGTGGACTGTGTAGCAGTGTTAATGTCCCGCATATTTTTATTAATGTAATCCCACACGTGTCACCAATTATATTCTTTTTAGCTGTGTTCTTTCAAGTGTTTATCAGGATGAGGTACACTTTCAGTAATATTGGTGAAAATATGAAAAGGAAAAGCCACATTCAGAAAGGAGAAAGGAAGAAGCTAATGGACATAATGCTGGGTAAATGTGTACTACCTTTTTTCTTTTTTAGTTTGGGCTCATTGTGAGTCACTGTTATTAACATCAAACATCATCTAAAGCTAAATTAGAATAAACAAATAATTATAGAGTGAGAGCTAGCCCTTTGGATGCTGTTTTCCTCTTTCACCATAAGTCCTGTAACAATGTTTTTCTTTAGTAAAGATCACAGAGCTACTGATGTTGAAAGGCAGTAAGACTCTCTCTAAAACCCACAACCATCTGTACAGTCTTTATAGTGATGAGCATCTGGTGTTTATTACTATACTAGCACCACAGCAACTTGAAATACTTCTTGTAAGAAGACGTCACTGGTGGAAATTAAGCAAACTATTGTTGCATTTGCCATGAATTTCAGGATCAGGTTTCTCTGGGTAGGACTTTTGTGGATATAAAGACTAAAGCAAATGGAAAATAAAGCATATTTGTGTTATTTGATGTACTGCCAAAACTTGCTAACAATATCCATTCATTCATTCATTTTCTCCCGCTTATCCGTAATTCGGGTCACGGGGGCAGCAGTCTAAGCAGGCCCCCACCTTCGACTGCTGCCCAATCCTCACAGCACCGTCCCTTACGGTCCCTCCTGCAGGTGGTGAGCCCACGGGAAGGCGGCCCCACGTCACGGACCTTGATATTTCCCTCGTAAGGGACCCCCGGAGCATAGAGGGTTAAGGGCCTTGCTCAAGGGCCCAAGAGTGGCAGCCTGGCGATACCGGGGCTCGAACCCCAGCCCTTCCGATCGGCAACCCACCGCCTTAACCGCTGGAGCCACCACTCCCCTGCTAACAATATATTTTACCAAAAAAACTTCCCAGATAATTTATTGTTCTAATGGCTAAAAGCATATGTAATAAAACATATTGGTTAAACTGATTTTTAACTGCAATCTGCAGAATTCTAGCTGTAACCTGGCAGAAAGGGTTGAAGTTCAGTCAACAATAAGCAAAAAAGCACAGCTCATTGGCCAAGTCACAATGCAAAAAAAATACCATTTTGACAAATATCACAACCGACACATTTTTTCTTGTATTCAGAAATGAGCCTTTCTATTTTAATGAGTTTTTTCTACACACATTTCACTGATGTTTAAGTCAGTGTCAAAAAATATTAGCTTGTGTTTTTTGAAGTACTTCATTATGGATTTTCAGTTATGTTTTGGATTATTGTCCTTCTGTAGAAGGCAATATTGCTTTTAAATCGAATTTCTTGACTGGCTGTATCACATTTGCTTCCAGATTCATATTTACAGAAATTCAATCTTCTTATATTCTTCCACTGGACATTGACTCCACCCCCCCTATGTTTAATAGATTACAAGATGATGTTTTTATTAAATGCATGTCCTCCATTGTATAACTTTGGTTGTTGTGGCCAAAGAGTTCAAATTTAACTTTAGTTCTCAACACACTACTAACTTTACTAACTACTAACTTTACTAACACTACTAGTTTACTAACCAGTGGAGGTTTATCTTTGCCTTTCTGCCAGAAAATAAAGGCAGGAGTTCTTCAGAGTGCCATATCTGTTATTTCTTGTAGCCTTTCTCTGCTTTGCAGTTTACTTACTCGCTTAGAAGAAGGGCATATAGTTGTAATCACCCGGTTTATTTTTCTATTTGTTATTCTTAATTGCATTTATTTGCCTGTGTAACTAGTATTAATTACCTTGGGTTATTAATAGCAATATACCATTCAAACTGATTGGGGTGTCCAAACTTTTGCACATGATTTATTTTTTATTCTCAAATAAAAATTAAAAATAATGTGTATGAAAATAGTATTTTAAGCATTTTTTTTTTAGTTATTTTATATAGTGGTTGTTTATTTCTTTTTTTTACTTCAAACTACAGCATTTTGGTCAGGGTGCCACACTGTATATGCAAATATAGAGGTTTATTTTAATAATATGCAAACCAAAAAGTACCATAAAGCAAAACAAAATGCCTATTTAGGTGGCTTTCTATTTCCCATTCTCTAGTTAGCTCTTATCTATCATATAAAAGAACCTAACAGGGAAGAGTAAAATTTATCACATGCTTCATAAAAAAACTTTTGAAGCCAGTCTTTCTTTCTTTTCCATCTGCTGCTCTCTTTGCATCATGAGGCACTGTAAGGTAAATGTGGTCTATCATTTATCACATACATGAGCTCACAGCAGTGAAAAAAGCATATTCCATCTCTCATGTCCCACTCAACACACAAAACTCTTTTTCTCCTTAGACTATGTCAAAGAGCTCCTGTGATGCATTTCTGTAATGCTACTCAGGAGACACTTTTAATACTGACACAAAAAATGCAAATCTCAAACAACCAAGTTGTATGACCAAACAAACAGAAAATCCTTCATAAATGAAACTTAAAAAGTAAAAAAAAAAGGATGCCAAAGAAACTTCACAAAAATTTAACAATAGCATACAGATTTTACTCTGCACTTTTAATTTATGCCTATAGACAAGCAAAGTAGTAGACCAATTTCTTTTTATTGTCTCACAACACAACTAAGTCAACAATTATATTTATAACGTAAAAAAAACCTTATGTATTATATGGATGTATTATATCCCAATTTCTTGTTTAGTCTGACTGCTGCTTTAGGCAAATAGGTAAAAAATCGTACCAATTGTCTCCTAGCTTTCCATAGTAAAAGATAAAAAATCAGAAATGTTATGACTAAACAATTGATGGTGGGTCGACTGAAAATGAGGGTCAGAACATCTTTTTTAACTGCACCTGCTGTCTCTTGTCTGTCGGTAAATACATTGTATAAGGACAAATGGCCTCTGGGTCAGTCAGCTTAGAGAACTTGTTTTGAATCCCGTCTGGGTTTACGGTAAAAGTCAAACGGAAATCTATGAAGACAATGAAAAGAACATTAGCATAGCTCAGAGACTGTGAGGATACTGAAGCATACAAAAAGCAATATAAAAATTATACAAATACCACTTTTAGGTCTTAAGTGTACATAATAGAGTAGATTGTTGCAATTTCGACAAAAAGAACTGGAAGATGCGGATAGCAAGAAAAAAATCAATTCAGAATTGTAGGCTACACTCAAAGGCTTTTTTGTTCCACTTTTCCTTCTCATGAAATTGTTCCCTGCTTTTTGGTTGAATTTATTTTATTCCTTACTATCTTGGTAAGGCTCTTCTGACAAAAAGAGTTATGCCTTGTTCAGGCTCCATAAAGGATTATTATCAGCAATCAATATTCGCTTTTAACTACCTCTCCTGTAACTGCCATGTTCCTTTATGTGGCTGATGTATTCAGGTCTGTAATATTCCACATAATTAAACGAACTAATGACACTTACCTTATTTTGCACCAATGTATTGGACCGATTTTGGTGCATAAGAAATTTCAAATGAGCCTTTTTTACTTTCTGCTATCAGAGAGAAGGACCATGCCACAAGCATTCATGCAGAGTGTTTGGGAGTATGAATTTAATAAAACTAATTGTGCAGCAAAGCAAAGGTGCAGCATGTCATCTACACCTTCTCCCTATGGGCCATTATTCATACACAAAATAGGAACTATACTTTGCTCTATTATACATATGCAGGACATGCAATAAAGTTCATTTTTCAACATGTGTGTGTGTTATATAACAGGGACATTCTATGAAAGAAATTATATTAGCGAGGTAGCAGCTTGTGAATCACCACCATGCACATAGCTGGAGTTTCTTTACTGCCATGTATCATTAGTACTTCTTGTATTTGGCACAGATCCTTGCATTTGGGTCTATGGGATCTATGTAGAGTGACTAAGGACCTATAACAGAGGGATTGAACTTGTGTTAGAGTTATTGTGTTTTGGATAACTTTCACCTTTTTCCTGCTGATAAATTGGACAAGTGTTTGAATAGTATAATCATAGAAAATATAAAATATTTGGGGGGTTGTTGGTTGCCCTTTTCTTGTAAGCAATAATGTAGAAGCCAGGAAGTTTATAAATGAACAATCAGTCTAGGTAGAACACTTGTTTGAAAGTTAAGAATTATTAATTACATAATTAGTCTCTAAAGAAGCCTTGAAGAAATAGTGTAGGAATGATAAATGTAGGTGGAGTGTCCAGGCAGTGCTTTGTCTGAAAGTTAGCTGTTACATAAAAGGTTCTTTAAGAGTATTTTCACAAACCTATGTTGTTTAAAATACTCTAAAAACCCTCAGAGTTTCCTCATTGTTCTTCCTAAAATTATGAAAAAGTGTGACTTTTTCACAGTTTTCAGAGATCCATGTTTTTTTTTTTTTGTTGTTTTTTTTCACTTTTTCCACTGTTTTCATAGATCCATGTTTTTTTTTAATGTATTTCTAAATTTATTTTCTTGAAAAAAAATGTAAAGTGAATTCCCGGGACAGGTTTACAGTCACTGCCTGGTTTACATTCTTAAAAAAAACCTAAACATGCTCCTCATTGAAATCCCTAAAGGAGAATGGTCTACGTACATTGTTTCTCATAAGCATCTTTAAATTCTCAAGTTTTTCATTTGTTTGGGTGCATATAAATAAGCAATCATCATCACTCAGGCATGCTGGATACACATAAAGCATCTACAGCTTAGCTTAGCTTACACTGTATAAAATAGCTTCAGGTCCAGTGCTACAATGTTGATTTGCTTCCCGCTTAGTGCGCAACCTGACACAAAACCATGCCAGCAAAATGTCCACCCAGTGTAACTGTGTCAACAGATTTCTTTTAATTTGTCTGGATATGTATGTTTGTGTGTATATATTTATACATTATTAGGCTGATGCAAACAAAATTGCACAAAATGTGACAAGGGATATTTATTTTATACAAAGCAAACAGGAAGGAATGCGGAAGGAATACAACTTGGGACATAACCCACTGGACTAAACAGATAATATATCCTAAACAAATATAAATACAGATAAAAGAAAAAAGCAGATTTTTTTTTAATAATGCTGATTACTGTACATAGCTTAAGAATAGGCACGGGCTTTGGGATGCCAGATGAAAAAAGGTTTCTCAAGGTTTAATGAAAAACCTAAAACATGCTTTTATTTAGACTTCTGTAACTCACACAGTCCGAATGCTGTGCACATTGCAGCATTTCTCTGCTCAGCTTCCCAAAAATAATTGTTTAATTATTCTTAAAATATTAATAGTATGAATTGTATGGGCTTTTTCATGTAACTGAATGCTCTCAATATTATAGAACATTCTGACAGTATGTACAAAAATAAATTGTAGATCTTTCTGGAATATAACAAATCCCAAAACTCAATTTCAGATACTGTTGCTTTGAAACATAGTCATCTCACTAATGTGATAGAGTAAGCGGGCTAAATGTGTTATATACCCCTAATGTGCACACACACACACACACACACACACACACACACACACACACACACACACACACACACACACACACACACACACACACACACTTATTTACAGCTAGAGGCGATGCATCATACTCACTAGCATAGAGGTGGGAATCAAAGGAAGCCCATGCAGACAGAAGGAGAATATGCACAGAAACTCCACAAAGACAGTAATTGAAGCACAGGATCAAACCAGGAACCCTGGAGCTGTGAGATAGCATTGCTCCCCACTGTGCTCAGATTAATACTGTGCCAAGAGTATAAGATGCTTAGAGCCACCATATAACCTGGTCATTATGTTGTATTCTCCTACAGAGTTTAGTTCCAGGTGATATACTGTAGCAGTATGGCTTTACAAGACCCTACATTAAAAATGATAAGCTTGATATTGCAAGATTACAGCTGTTGTTATCTTTGGCAGCACTGCACAGAATTAGGTCACAATCTTATGTTGCAAGAAATGTGGCACTGAGCAATTTTGATAAGCAACTCCTCTCTGATGAAAAGCTCAGTTCAAATTGTGCCTTCCCACAGTAGCATTTAATTTGTCAGAGCAGAAGAACTACAGATAAACATATTGTATTCCTGGATTCAAACTGCAATGCTTCTAAGACAATGAACTGATATAGAAAGGCATGGTGCTTTGAATGCAATGAATGGCAAAATGATGGACACAAGAAATATACACAAAGTATTTCCCATGTCTTCTAAATGAAATGAGGCCACTGGTGGTGCTCAGAACACATTCGTATGTCTTTGAATCTGATAAACATAGAAAAGTTTTAGTAAAATTATTTTTGTACAGACCCCATATATTGATTGTTCACAGTGGTCTAATTGCAGCAGTAAAACTGTTCAGAAAGCCACAAAATTCGGTTCACAGAATCTAGAAGTTATTTCAAAGAGAAAATGGTTGAAGTCAAGGGTAAGTCTGTTAAAGTTTTCAAAGTATATGGAATTTTAGTTGGTACATCAAAATCAACAGATAAATCATACAATATACATTTGAGATTTCACTAGAAATAACTGATAAAAAAGAATATATAGATTTATATTGAAGTGTTGGGTCAAAAATAATTTTTTGCATATGACTTAACAGCATCATCACCATTGCAATGAAATCTGATTTATATAATTTGTTCAACAGATAACAAGTATATATAACAAGTATGTATATATATATATATATATAAAGACCCTTGGGGCACATGATGTGATGATCATACACAAAAGTTGTGTAACAGGAAAAACGGTGGTGCTGCAAGAAGAGAGCATTCCCATGGGTTTTCTTGTTTCTTTCAACCTTACATCATCCTATTATTAATTTTTTCCAATAATCCTCTGCTTGTTTTATTCCTTACTTCAATAACTTCAATTATTGAATATTATGACAGTTTTGTTACCTCCCAATTTGATTGCAGACATTATTAATATTATCACATAGCCACAGGGGCAGGATGCAGTTTTGGAAATAAGCTCATAGTGGACAAAAATAAATAAACATTATAATGACTTTGTTCAGTTACAGTGACAGCAACTGGACTGAACTTTTTTCTCAAGTACAGTAGACACTGCAGACCGGGAACTCACCACAAGAGCTGCAGTTTTGAAGACATGCTGACCCGTCATCTAGACATCACAATTTAGACCTTGTCAAACTCGATCAAAGTCCTTACACTTGCCCATTTTTCTTGCTTTTTTTAACACATGAACTTTAAGGACAACATTTTTACTTGTTGCCTAATATATCCCACCCACTAACAGGTGCCATGATGAAGAGATAATCAGTGTTATTCACTCAATGTTCCTTATGCTATAATGTGAAAATGTTATGCTTGATTGGTGTATACCGCATACATCATGTTCCTGATTTAGGCCGAGACACTGCTGGTCCTCCCTTTGCTGCAATAAAAGCTAACAGTATTGCCCAGGCTTTCAGCTAGATTTTAGCTATGGGGGTGTCATTTCAATTTAGTTTTACTTCTACAGCTCTTTTAACAACAGATATTGTAAAAAGGCAGCAAAATTATAGATGCAAAGTTATGAATTTACAATAAAGTTTACGAGTATGCTAGTGATGATGGAAGCAAGGTGAAGATATCCCTGAGAAGATATTAGAAACAAACGGAAACACATCCTCATCTGGGTGATATAAAATAACCACAACAACGATTAAAATATAATGAATGGACATTAACTGTTTACTGATGCACACTTAGATGCAAAACTGTTTGTGGCAACTGTAGTATTGAGCAAAACTGTTTGTATAAATTTCACTCTAAAGACTTGTTCATGGTTCTTAAATGGAACTATTGATAGTATTTTCATATATCTTTAGGCTGTTCATGTGAAGCCATCCTTAGCATCAGCTAGTATTCTTCAATTGAAGAGAACTCCATCCAGAAGTAAAGCATCAGGATGGATTAGGCAGGTACAAATAGCAAAAGCAGATAGAGGTATAAGAGGAGCATGTAAAGTTGTATAAGAGGGGAGTGTGTAACTTACCATAGAGAGAGAGAGAGAGAGAGAGAGAGGGAAATATTTTAAGGACTCCAGCAAAACTCTGGCAAACTTCAGTAAAACTACTTATGGATTCCAGCAAAACTACTTACGAAAGCTTAACTAAAAGAAAGACTTGCGATGTAACAAAGACATAATGGAGCTTAGGGACATAAATCATTCAGCTTCTCTACAATCAACAAACCTGAGTAAAAGCATGAGTGCAACATCCAAACATTCCAGTTCACCTAAACACTATACATTTGTAACTTCCAGATCTGCACCTTCACATGGTTTGACTAATAAATATGCTTAATTAAAGCCTGTGTTGAAAATATAAGATGTATTTCAGCCACCATTGTTTCTCCAGGACATAGGTGCTACTAAAATAACACAAGAAACAACACAGAACTCAGACCTTCACAGTACCATCTAAAGTGCCTTTGTGCAAATAGCACAATACAGTACAATATTTACCAAAAAACCCAGGATGACAGAAACAATAAAGGACAGTGCAATAAGTCAGTTCAAATTTCTAAAGTGAAGTATAGAAGGAAAATATTGCAATAAAATAATAGAAAAAACACTATACCATACATGTAAATATGCCATGCCGTCAAAGATGAATTAAGAGAGTAATTATTGATTTTGGTGCACAAAGGATGCAGAAAGATGACACAGACGAAATGTAAAGTAAAATCATATAAAAGGAACATTTATAGATTGATTTGGTTTGTACCTTTTTTCAAAGATTTGTTTAATGCAGCTTAATGAAGGTAATGCGTTTTTTTATCACCACTGGAAACTGTGCTGAGATTCAGGAGTGGATCCTCAGTCGATTTCATTTCATTTTAGTTGATCTGTGTTCTAGTGCTTTTAGGTACAAGTACATTGGAAAGAGAAAATGTGGATGTACTGAAAATGTGAAATAATGATACATCTTACCTTCACTCATATCGCTCAAACTGCAATGCATTACATTACACCAACTGTGAAAAAGAACCAAACATTTTAACATCATTTATTTTTTTACTCTATACAGGTTCTAAAAGTAATTGAAAATGCAATGCCTAAACATGCTCATATATACTGTATTTTAAATAAATTTTATTTATTTATTAGACAAACTCTTTGTAAAAACACTGCTTCCACTTCATGCATACTACATCTTACATTTATCTTCTTAAGTCATGTTCCATGTTGTCTGAAACTTGCAGTTAAGAAATTTTTTTGTTTTTGTTTTTGTTTTTAAAGGAAGTTGTTTACCATATCCGGCAATGTGAGGGCGTATCCTAATGCAAATGAGTGTCGCTGTGCACCAGCATTTAAATTTAGAATGTGTGGGATTTGTCAGTGGCTTTTGCTTACAGCTGTGTTTACGTACATGTGATGGATACCAATTTGCTTGTGCGTATGTATGCTTCTTACGTACAAATGTAGCACTTTAAAGTCCACTTAAAGGGGTCTTATACAAAGGGTTGAAATAAGATCCTAAATGTTATACATGTCAAACATAAAACTTTTAATAAGCACGTAGCACATGTTTGTATGAGAGAAGCAGTTGGTGGATGTGTTTTAAAATAACATACCATGCACTCTACACTACTTATTATTCTTGTATTAGTCAGTGCAACACTACGAATGTGTTAAAAGCAGTTAGATTTCTAAGAGGTGCAGCATAGTACCTCTGGAACACAGTTGCTTATTTTATTTATTTATTTATTTATTTATTTAATTTTTTATTTTGGGGGGGGCAATAAAGTACAGTTAAAGTTGTCCGGGTATCAGTTTTACCAAGAACATCGCATTAAAGCTAAGCTGTTTATTAAGGTAATCCTTCAAGTTGTTATTAAGGTACTGTATGTATTCAGAGTTTTGCTGGCATTTTATTTAAAATGTTCCCAATTATTGATTTTTTTGTTTGTTTGTTTGTTGGAAGATCACATCAAAGATCCAACAAGTTTGACATTTATGTTGCTATTTGTCTTTTTATTAAAAAAAATGAAAAAACAAACAAACTGCAATTTCATGAAGCTTTGTAGGCATTTAAAATCACACACACGTTCTCTTCTTCACTTATCCCTATATAGGGCATGGCAGTTGAGTTTGCCAGGAAGAAGGAAAAAAGCAAGAGAATTCTGACATTGACATAAATATTCTGTGTCAGTGAGGAAGGTTATTAGACAATGTCTTTATAAAATTTACACCTAACTGGTATTAACTATGTGGTGTATCTTAAAACAACAAGTTAATTTTGTTTGTTTATCATTATATTAATGGTGTAAAAAAGTTGAAAATAATTTTAAAAAATATATTTTATTCATTCTAATTCTAATAATAGTTTATATTTTGAATTTAAAGTCAACAAGATAAACAAGTTTAAGAAGATACACTTTGTACAGTATAAAACATTGTCGCAGGATTTCCTGTCATGATCCTTGACATGTGCTCGTTTAAGCAGGGGAACCTTCCGTGCCATGCATGATTTCAAACCATGACGTCTTAGTGTACTACCAACAGTAACCTTGGAAACGGAGGTCCCAGCTCTTTTCAGGTCATTGACCAGCTCCTCCCGTGTAGTTCTGGACTGATTTCTCACCTTCCTTAGGATCATTGAGACCCCACGAGGTGAGATCTTGCATGGAGCCCCAGTCCGAGGGAGATTGACAGTCATGTTTAGCTTCTTCCATTTTCTAATGATTGCTCCAACAGTTGACCTTTTTTCACCAAGCTGCTTGGCAATTTCCCCGTAGCCCTTTCCAGCCTTGTGGAGGTGTACAATTTTGTCTCTAGTGTCTTTGGACAGCTCTTTGGTCTTGGCCATGTTAGTAGTTGGATTCTTACTGATTGTATGGGGTGGACAGGTGTCTTTATGCAGCTAACGACCTCAAACAGGTGCATCTAAACTTTCTTTTCGGCTTCTCCCGTTAGGGGTCGCCACAGCGGATCCTCCGCACGTTTGATTTGGCACATGTTTTACGCTGGATGCCCTTCCTAACGCAACCCTCCCCAATTTATCCGGGCTTGGGACCGGCACTAAGAGTGGCTGGGGATGGTTCCCTGACCGGGAATCGAACCCGGGTCGCAGCGGTGGGAGCGCTGCGTCTTAACCACTAGACCACCAGGGGACCTCAAACAGGTGCATCTAATTTAGGATAATAAATGTAGTGGAGGTGGACATTTTAAAGGCAGACTAACAGGTCTTTGAGGGTCAGAATTCTAGTTGATAGACAGGTGTTCAAATACTTATTTGCAGCTGTATCATACAAATAAATAGTTTAAAAATCATATATTGTGATTTCTGGATATTTTTTCTGGATTAAATTTTGTATTTTTTTTTCTCATAAACCTAAATGTTTTTTTTAATCATTTGTTGATAGTTGTTTGTCATATGGTAACATTTTAGTTAGTTAATAATGAACTAATTAACACAATCTACCCGACAGCCATGGTTATCTTTTTTTTTTTAGCTTCTTTGTTTGAATGATATCTAATTACATGACTCATTGTACTGTCACAGAGTTGAAAGGAATTAAGAGATTCAAGGGCATAATTATTTTTTAAACAAGGCACACTTATTTAATGTGTACAATTACACAGAAAAACAAAAAAAAGCTTAGTGGAAACATTTGACAAATAAGAGCAATAATAAACAACAGACATGTACCTGACAAGACCTTCTCATTCAGCACCTCTGAAATAAAGTCCCATAGACAAAATAAATTATCTCAGGCACAAATTTCCAAATCTCATTTCTGTGTTGAAGGAATAGGGTTGAGTCCTTGTTCTTAAAGAGGGAATTAGAGAAAAGCTTACTGAATAGTGGATATTTTTTATATCACATGGCTTTTATTCCAAGAAGGTAACAAATGGTTGCAGTTCGCCCACCACAATTACAGCGTGCCAAAGCTTCCTGCTTGAAAATGTGACAGGGTCTTTGCAAGGAAAATTAAACTTCAACACAAATGCTTATTTGACTATGGCATTTAATTAACGAGAAGGAGTAAAAAAAAGAAAGAGATGAAATAAAAGCCACACTGGTTCTCACCTTGTTTTTTTCTATAATGTTCTTAGAAAATGGAAATTATTTTGGCTTTTCATGTCAGGTAATCCAGGCGCAGGCTGGTGCTAGCAGATTGCTAGAACACAGCTGAAAATCTAACTTTTGTTGCAGAGAGAAGTTAGGTCCACTACTAATGCAAAAAATTAAAAGCTAAATACTTGTAAGTTGTTTAAAATAAAGTAGGATTTGTTCCCCATTGTTTAATTTTCACACACCTTTGGAAAACTTTCGGTAACTGCAAGATATGTGGGCTCTTAAAAGCTGCATTGTATGGTGCACTGAATTTCTATTGCATTTTGGATCAATAGTAAGACTCTTGACATTGAGTCCATCTGGGAGAAATAACACTTTTGTGACCAGGGAAGTTAATCTTTGCCAATAGAGCAAGGGTTTTGATAACAGCCCTGGATTTTGAATGCCAGCCAGCTGAAACAGGCAGCCAGTGCACTGCCTCTTCTCTTTAGTTCTGCTCATGCTGATGTGTACAAAGGATAAAATTATTTAGCCTTTGCTTTGTGTCTCCAGAGAACAGTGGATGGAATTTTCGTCGTGACTTAAAGTTGGAAGTGATTATGATGGCTAACTATGAGGAGGCGTAATTTATTCTCAGCATATACTAGCACAGAGAAATCTTAGAAAAATAGAAGTTAAAAAGTTCATCCATTGCTAATAATGAGACCCATGGCACAGCTGGCACAGACTTGAGGGTTTTTTAATAACTTGAAGCATATTATCCTTTCAAGAAAATATTCCTATTTACTATGATTCATTGAAACAAAGGGGATTGCAGGATGCAAGAAGATTTTGAAATGACTCACCTACATATACAAAGTATTTAAGGAAATGTACATTTCACAGATGTCTTTCATAAGTACCATATTTTTAGCACTGTTGCAATTAATTTTCTACAAGGAAAGTAGCATTTGCATGAGTCATATACTTCTCACATTCTCACTAATCACAGAGAACATGTGAGTTCAGTTTTACCGGGTAAAGCCGGACTTACAGACAAATCTGACAAGTTGTAAAAAACCATTCTTTACTTGTCAGTTGAGCTCAGCAGTCGTATAAGGCAGAATGTGCCATGTTCAGTGGCAGTAGTATTAAGTGAAAGACAGCTGGCTGTGTCTGAAATTTTTTTATTAACCTCTCAGAGTGCAACCAATACCATGTTACTCTTCTAATAGCCTAAAGGAAGACAGCACACAATAACACAAAATGCACAAGACAATGCTATAATGAAATGCAAACTGCAAAAATTATTGTTTTCTTTGGGCATTTCTATTATAATAAAACCTCGATTTTACTTTCAGTTTTCTGCACATTATTTGCAGTGCATGCTCTAAGCCATTAGTAAGGTACAGGTCCAAAGTGTGAGACTTGATAATTTTGCCTGTAAAACAGGATTAAAGGGATAAGACAGAAAAATTTTGTTTGCTTTTTCCACATCAGCTATCACCATTCTGTGTATGAACATGAACATTTAAAAAAGTACACCTCCATTATTTCCAGTTCACCTTGTGTCTTTGCATCTTTGCTAACATATATTACAATAGGATGAGTATACCGTCTCTATATAACAAAGACAGACTCTGACAAACTACAATCCATCAGTGGTGGGGCGTCAGGGCCAGCAAAGCCTTCTCTGCTGGCATAAACACTATCAGAAGCACTGACCTACATTTACAACCTAAATTCTAATATTTTTTACCATAAAATTGTATTAATTTATTCCCAACAGTTTATTCTCTTCATTTTGTAGCGTCACTCTTGCCTGTACTGCTTCCAGTACGTGTATGTGGATGTTAGATTTTTTGTCCAATCAGATTTCAGCCTCTGCGTGCTGCCATGTCAATCTAATCTGCCCATGGCCTTCAAGGTCTGTATTGCTGGCCTTTTTACCTTATATTAGCATTGGATCTGTTTCTTTAACCAATCAGATTTCATATTCTCCTCACAGGGCAGCTAGCTGGCCAAGAATAGCGTTAGCATTTTTCCATCTTCTGATTGGTTTGGCAGAGGAAAACTGTTACAGCAAAGTTCAACTGGCAAAACATGTCTATAGTGCTCTGCACACATTAATACATTTGAGTTAGATAATGGCTGATGGAGGAAGAAAAATACATTTGGTCTTGGACATTCTTCAAAAAACATTTTCCAGAAAAGCTAGACATCGTGAGGAGAGGTCGGCCAACCCCGAAGCTAGCTAGCTAGTCTCAGCCCGGGAAAGGGTTTGTTCACCACTTCCAGACCAGTGAATACGAGCGGTACCACTGGCTTACAGCCTCTGAGGAGCGGTGGAAATTATGAGTCTGCATCTCTTGTGAGTAGGTTGGATTTTATTTCAGTTTTTTGTTTTTGTCATGTTATTAGGCAAATATTGATTCTGAACTGCTCCAGATGATGTAGGTGCACAGTTGCAGTTGAAGTGTAGAGGTTTGTAGTTGTCTTAACTAGATTTCTTGCTTTAGTAAAATGGTATTCACCCTCCATATGTGAAATGCCTTTCTCTCTGTAATGCTATGCATTGTTATATTGCGCTTTGTATAAAATGTATGGTTTCTATAATTGCGACCTGATAGTGGTGGTATTAAGAGGTGGATTAAGTCGGGTAAGTTCCCACTGAAGGCCCAGGTACCAAATGCATGGCCCTCCACTGCAATCCATTATAGGCTCCAAATGAGTGACATAGCATTATCACTGTCAAAGGAATAGTGATTACATACCAAAAAAAAGAGTATGCGAGATGTATGCACGAGCGATAACTCATTATAAAATAAATTTACAAACAATACTGACTAACCGCTCATACAGGGAAACAAGGCGGGATGAACATTTAAAAAGGGACTATTATCTTGAAATACGGTGCCTTCTTATTTCTTATTAGAAATAATTAATCTCTTACATGCAAACATTTTTCATAAAAATATAAGGTGCTACACTAGTTTAGTAGATATTATAGTGTTTAAATACATTGCTTATCTGCTTAAACAGGATAAATATAGAAATACATATGTGTCAAATATGCAGACAAGTGGCAGTATACAGTTGAAATATACAGCAACAGTCTTGTGGCATTTATAATTTAATAATACTAATTTACTGTCTGACTTACTGACTGACTAAATGTCTGACTGTAATCTTTTTTTTGTATTTAGTTTCTGTATGTATTTATTTATTGTATTTATAATTTAAATTAAATTACATTACAATTAATAAAAAATGTGAAATGAAAAATGTTGGAAAAGGGTTTTCAGTAGAGTAAAGGATGCCAGAGAGATTGCTGTCTTAATTGGCAGTATGAACAATAGCTTCTAGCAGAAGAGACGGGTGGATATCTATGCCTGTCAGTAAGGCTGTGTTGAACACAAAGCTTGATATATTCAATTGCTCAGGAAAGCATGCAATTATAGACTGTAGTTTTAATAAATATCATACACAAAGTCAAAGCTATCAAATCTGACCGATCTCTCGATCAAGCATGGTACAGACAGGATAATATAATCGTATGCATGCTATAAAGGCTGTCCAGTCCTATTTATAAGGGTTCTGATCTCTGACAATCCGAATGAAATAGAGAATATTGCTCTGAACAGCAGAAGGGGACAAATTCAAAGATGACAAATTATTAGCTGGAATGTCAGGTTTAATTCCTTTGTACCTGATGGATGAGTGACCGCTAAGGCTGCTGATAAAGTGGTGAAATTTTTTATCTTATTAAGCAGATAAATAAATAAATATGCTGTTAAGCAAAATGCCAAATATCACGTGTGTGAATGTAACCTGTCATGCTTTTATTGTTTTATATACAGTAATGCATTTGTTAATAATGTGACATACTTTACTTTCTTCACTGTAATATATGTTAAGACAAGTGGCGACACAAATGTTAAAGTAAGTAATAACTCATCCGGTTACATCACAACACAGTGTTGTTTTGCACTCTGTTATGGCTTGAGTGTTGCTTCTCCAAAATTAATGACTTTCTAATAACAAAATTCTAACATTTTATTTCTCTCATTCCACTGTGATCTGCTAACACATATATACATTGTTGTTCACTTGCCAGTCTCACTTTTTCTCCCTCTCTATCTCTCTTGAATTAATTAAGACAAAGAAAATGTAGGCTTGTCAGGTTGCTAAGCCACAGTAGAGCTTCGGTCTGAAGACATTCTCATGTTGTAAAAGCTTAAATTTACACCTTTACTTTTAAATGGTAGAAGGCACTGAATTTTTTTTCAAATAGACAAATGTGTGTTGAAAGAACATGAATCAACACCGTCCGACCAATCAGAATCTAGTGTGTGACAAAGATGTGGCAGAAGTGCTTTTTTATGCACTACCTTTACCATGGGCTATCTGACTATAAAATTATGTGTCATACATTTCAGTTAAATTGCACTAACTACCAGTTTATGGCCTTGTTATATAACATTTTTCCGGAACTAAAACATGGGACTAGGCAAGCACATATTGACTGATTTTGACAGCCAGTGCTATTTTTAAAGTTCCACAAATAATGGTTACTTTAACAACTTTCCAACATATGAGCAATTAAAACAGTAGTTCAGAAAATGCACTGATACTTAAAAAAAAATGTAAAGTCAGCTTAATATCCCTGCAACCCTAGGAGAGGGTGATAACACATACTGTATATAGTTGCATTCTTGCTCTAGAACCTCTGTGTACATTCTTCTATAGCATAGTCACTGCTGTCCTAAAAAAATAAGAATAATTGGAAAACTAGTGCATATACAGGGATGAAAAAAAAGCCATTAAAACTAAAGAAATTGTTGATCATTGGGAGCATTGTGTTTAAAGCACTGTATGGATTTCAAAACAACTTTTGTTGTTATGTACAATTTTTGCTTCTCCCAGTTTCTCCCAGCATGCCCTTTTGTCATGATTTTCTTTTTGATAGTTTGTCAAATGAGCAGGACAAAGTTTTTATTTTTACTTAATGCTAAATGACACCAATATGTAACATTAACAACCAATATCCTGTTATCTATTTTTATTATTGTTATTATTATTATTATTATTATTATTATTATTGAGACAGATACCTACAAATTAATCATTAAAATAATTACAATTTAAATAATAACACACACACACACCCACACACACACACACACACACACACACACACACACACACACACACACACACAATGATAACATTTCTTTCACTTTTGAAGATTACAGAAAATCTTTTGCATGCAAAAAAAAATAAAATAATTAAAAATTCATCTGAAGCGATTAGGCTTATGTTGGTTTTGCTACAGTACAAAACTATTAAATAACCCGACACCTAAAGCACAACATTCACAGTGTGATAAATATTAGCTAGCATGTTATTCAGAAGTGACATGTAGGATTAGTGCTGTATAGGATGCTTTATTAACAAAGCTTACACAGTAAGTACATTAAGTACATATTTACTCTCCATTTATCTATCTTTATCTCAGAGTTTTACAGAAATTAAAACAAAATTAAAAGAGGTGATGTGTGATGCCAAATGAAGTAAGTAAATATATATAATTGAGCATACTAGCATAGCTAGTATAGTATGAAAACTAGCATAGTATGCTCACTATATATATTTACTCACTTCATTTGGCATCACACATCTCTTGTTTTAATTTAATTGTCAAACGATTTCTGTAAAACAGGTGATGTGTGATGCCAAATGAAGTAAGTAAATATATATATAGAGCGTACTAGCATGGAACATATACATGTCTTTTTCTATTGTTTTTTCTCCTTCTTGCATATGGTGCCTCTCAACTTCACAAATGAGACCGGCTCCATCATACTAGCTCATGTCATCCTAGACAGTAGCACATTGAGACACACTTCTCCCAGATTTCAGTAATGAGACATATTGTTTCATATGCAGCAGTTTTTTTCTACAATAGGAGGCTGAACTTGAGACACTGTCTAGACTGGGTTGTTACCTCCATCTGGCATGCACATACAAAAAACTACCAGAATACAAGCTGCCTAAGACAGAAAGCTTGTGTCCTTTAATAGCAGGTGTGCTTTGGATTCTGGTATACATAAGGACTTGATTTTACAAAGTCGTAAATTTGTTGACTAACAGCCTTATTGAGGTCTGAGCATGTTGTGATTTTGGATGTCTAGAAAAGTACAATCTTTAACAAACTGTTGCTAGTCCACACCTAAGCCATTTTTTTGCTCTAGAAAGGGACACAAACTGGGTAACTTGTCCATCATGAGTTCTCTCACCTTTTTTCAGGGGAATTATTTTTAAGTTATCATCATACCATGGACTGTCTACGAAGTGGCCATGGGAAGACTAGTGCAGGCTTCTTGGTATTCAAGAGAGTTGAATCATTCCTCATGTGGTCGGCTTGCTGGAATAGTGGCTTTCTGTTTTGGAAATAATTTCAGACATCTGTCTATTTTCTCCTGCATTCCTGCAGAGAGCCAAGGATTCACATGCAATCAGTAGTTTGCTTTCATTCTTTCAGTCATGTGCAAACAAATCAATACCCAGACAAACAACAAAAAATGAACACAGAGGTCATTTTTGCGATCTAATCTAATTGTAAGCTATTTAGAGCAAACAATGGGTGTATCATCTTTCATTTAGAAGTTATCAGGATGTGGTGAATTGGGAAATTAAGGCAACACTATTTTCTGACATTAGATTTGAGTTTGTGTTTATTTCATATGTTTGACATGAAGTCTAAAATGATTTTTTTTTTTCCATGTTTCTTTTTGGTACAATAATAGATTATCACACCTCAATGAGTTTGAAATAACCACTATTTCAAAATGCCTCCCAGCTTCCTGCTTAAAAAGCTCATCAATTTAAATTGTCCTGGTGACAGCCATATTATCACCATAAAAGAAATGGAAAACGGTGAAGAATTTAAATCCCTGGGGGTTCACATGGGGATTGAAGTCCTTTTTCTTCTCAATGAGCAACTTGAGCAGCACCACTTCTCTTTCTGAGCAGGATCAATAGAGCTGGCATTTGTAACCCCATGACTTCTACAGCAGCGCTGTTGAAAATATTGCAATCCTCTTTTTTAGTGTCTGTTTAAAGAAACCCTTCCTATGTTTTCTGCAGAGTGTAAAGTCTGTACTGTGTGGGAAGTAGTTGATATTGAAGCAACAAATGCCAATGCTAGGGATGTAAACAAATATAAAAACGATGCTTTCATTCAGTAACTACAGAAAAATTGTAAGCAGTTAAAAGTTAAAATGAAACATGAAAATACAGAGTAATTTCATTATCTTTGGTAAATACCTACTGTAACTTTGGAACAGTGGTCAAATTACGCTTTCATATCATGGCTGGTACAAACAAAACTACAAATAAATAATATTCTTATTAAATCAGTCACATTTGCATTTCGTTTGAGATCATTTATGAACTGGAGTGATGGGTTAGGAATGAAGAAGCCGAAATCCTCAGTCCAGAACCAGTATGTGTATTTTTATATTAAAAAGAACTCTTAGCAAGTAAAAATACTCTATATGGAGTATTTTTGTGGACACCTGACCATGAGATTAGTATGTACATTCCAATCCAAATTTAGTCCCCATTTGCTGTTATAATAAACTCTGCTCTTCTGGAAAAATGTTGCACTACATTTTGGAGTATAGTTGTGGAAATTTGTGCTCATTCAGCCAAAAGGGATGGTCAGGTATTGACGTAGAATGAGGAGGCCTTGGGTGCAGTCAGTGTACAATTTCATCCCAAAGGTGTTCAGTAGGTTAGGGTTAGGGTTAACCCTAACCCTAATTATTGTGAATTTAATTGTCAGATATGGACACAGATACAGGCAACAAGAGCATTTATAACAAAACAATAGCAAAAGCATTTATTACAAAAAATAGACTCAAATGGGAGTGTTGTGCAAACAGAATATACTGGGATTGGCAAGGAGCAAAATGTTAACTTTGAAGAAACAAGAAAATCAAATTCAAAATCTGAAGTACTATGGATAAATACAAGGCTTAGTAATGCCGCATACACTGCAAGAACAACGTGCAAAAATACTCTCCAATGAAAAGGGTGATTGAGAGTCCTTTTATACTTCGGAGTGTGATTACTAATTACAGACACCTGGACTCAGTCAGGTGCACTGTGTGTGTGTGTGTGTGTGTGTGTGTGTGTGTGTGTGTGTGTGTGTGTGTGTGTGTGTGTGTGTGTGTGTGTGTGTGTGTGTGTGTGTGTGTAAAAGGAGTTGGCTTTTGTGGTGGCCATGTTTGAAGCTGTGGTGTTATGTGAGTTGTACATGCCATAACAAATAATTTGTCTGAGAAAGAAACACAAATAATTCAATGATTAAGAAAATCTAAATAATACAAACATTTATATTTTACAATAATATGTATTAGATATGTTTACTCATATATCTATATTTTCTTTTGTTGGGCAAAAATTGTAGAGTGAGTATAATTTATTGCAGTGTTTTGAAGTGTTTTTGGGATGTAAAAATAAAAAGCTTTATGGGTTAGATCACACCCACTTTGCATTTAAATCAAGATCAGGATTTAACTGACAAAGACTGTTAATGACTAAAAGCCATTTATTTGTCTGCCATGATTATTGAAGCGCCCACTGCTGCTCTTTGACCACCAGCTGGAGAATGTCAATATCTTTTTCGGGGATTTAAATGACCCATTGTCACTTTTTGAATGTGAAATAATTACAGTAGCATTGTGCAAAGCTGTCCTCATTTACACACTGTTTCTTCCTGGTAGTAATAGTAACGCAGGTATCAGTGGGGGTATCAGTTTAATTGCATGAATACAACAAACCACCATGTGATAAACCATAAAAGAAAGCTTTAGATGTCTTGCTGGAGTAGATGCTATATAAATAGTTAATATGCACCATTAGACTGCTGGCAGCTGAAACTGAGCAAAAGAAAAAAAAAAAAAGAGTCCAGATCTGTCAAGATCAACAGACCAAAAGATATCACTTCATTTGCACAACACCCCTTTTCATTTGAAGACTTTTTCTGTTTGGTTTCCTACAAATGCATTAGTAGAATTTCTTATCAGAAACCTGCATTACAGTAGGGAGGTACAATAAAAACGGACATATTTATTGCATTATAATTGGAGCACTTTCAAGAAACTGCCAACTTTAGTAAGAAAAAAAAATCCTGGCAAATCTAAAATTGATTGAAATATGATTTATTTTATTGTAATTTTCGTTTAGATACATTTTGCATATAGGTTACATTGGTTCTCTGTACATGTAATAAGTTGTATAGTCAACTGGTCAGTATGAATGGGTAAAGGGAATTTGTATTTTTTTGACCGGTATGTATTTGTATCAATACAATAGGCTAAGTTTCAGGACAAATGGTTCTGTTATCGATATTTGCATTGTTTTATCTTTGTATACTTCTGTGTTAATGGTGAATTTGAAGCTGCTGCTTGTCATTTTCCGTTCCTAAATGGTCATCACATGGCCAACGTTTAACAAACGTGATATCCACCACACGTGTGTGCTTGTGTCAGACAATCAGTCATGGCTACATCAAAATTGTGGGCTCACATTACAAAACCAAGTGACACCAGTGTCAAATGTGCAGTAGTGTAATAGTGAACAAACACTAGTTATATAATTAAACATTTACAATCAAAACATGCCATCTATCTTAAGCAAGGTGACCAAATCAATACATGCAATATCGGATTAGATAACGTCTCATGTAAACAGTAGCCACGTTTACGTGTACACGTTCACATTTTTTTGTCATTCCGATTGAAATCATTCCAATTGAAAGATGCAGTGAACCGTTACATGAGACGTTATCTAACCCCAGTGCACACATGTCCTGTCCTGTCAGCATGTAAAGTGTTGCTCTTAAACAAGCAACAAACAGTGTGAATTTGTTGACATAATACTGCTGGAAGATATGAGAAAAAGATGTGTGCAGGAAACAGTGCTTTTGGGTGGCTGATATCTATGGAGCATCTAAAAACCACCTCTCCATCCTTTGAAAAGCAGAAGCTTGATGAAGGTCTGTAGGAAATACTGGTGGGTGAGGGTTGTATTGCTGGAATTCAGTGACCTGAAATGGAAACTAAACTTTTGCATGAGTTGGCAGTAATTCACATGTTTGTGTGGACTGGAAGAGGGATTTATGGTCCAAGAAGAAGAAACTGTCAGAAATTATTAACTGTCAGAATGCAAATTATGAGTCTGCATCTCTGGTAATTAGGTTGTATTTTATTTACATTTTTATGTCATGTTATTAGACAAATATTGATTCTGAACTGCTCCAGATGATGTAGGTGCACAGTTGCGGTAGTAGTGTAGAGGTTTGGAGCTCGAATAAGTCCCCATCGAAGGCCAGGTACCACAGTATGCAGCATGGACTCCAGGTGTAGATGGATGCCGAGCAGATCGACACTGAACTGGAAGCCAAAAAATCTGCAAAAGCTGCGTCGCTGCCCAGTATCTCTCTCTATCTCTCTCTCTCTCTCTCTCTCTCTCTCTCTCTCTCTCTCTCTCTCTCTCTCTCTCTCTCTCTCTCTCTATATATATATATATATATATATATATATATATATATATATATATATATATATATATATATATCCTTCCCTCCCTCTCCAGTGTCTGTTACATCCTTTGAAAACAGGGCTGTTTCTAGACCTTTGGAACCCTGGGCAATATTCCATAAAAAAAAAAAGGTTAAACACATTTAATAAAAATTATTGAAAATTTGCCTGAATTCATGTAGGGTCCTATTTGTTTCGCTAAGATTTTTTTTTAAGATCTTATTTTTGTAAAAATATACAGTATATGTTTTTATTTATCGTTTTATTTACTTCAGCTGTACCTTTGAGGATTTAATTTATTATATGAAAAAGTATTCATTTCAGCATTATCACTAATCTGTGTGCAATTTCCTTGATAACCAATCAATAGGACTCATGATCCCATTTATTATATCGCAATCGCATATCACAATATTGACCACAATATTTGCAACATGACATTTTTTTCCAAATCATGCAGCCCTAGTCAATGGTGAACAGAGAGTACATGAGTGGGCTTGAACAATCTAGCAGTAGCTTTGGCCTTTGACATGGTTATTCCACAGAGAGCAGAGTCAGATATTGCATCAGTTTCTGCAGCCTTCTTTATGTTTATCTTACTCAGGCTTCTCCTTATGCCATTTGTTGACACCTGAAAAACCCAGTGCACATTGAAAACAGACCAGAAACTCTGAAGGTTTGGTCTAAGGAAGCTGGACCAAAGCTTTTAATTTAAATTTAAGGCTACTTTCATTAAATCTATTGTCAATTACACTTGACAACAAATTTGAAAAACGTGATTTGTCTTTGAGACACATCTCAACTGAACTTTAAGATCCAACTTAATTAGATAAAAGTTTTTATTTTTATTTTTTTGCAAATGGCTTTATTCCTGTAGCATCATTTAATCAAAATACCCTTAAGGAAATCACTTTACTATATCTGATCTGGTGGTTAGGATAATGCTCAGTTCTGATTAGATCAGTAGAACCCATTCTCAATGGTGCTTTATGAAGAAGTACTGTATGTAATCAAGTGTAAGGCAATGATTTTAATACTTGTAGTGCCTATTTAATAGTTATAGTGCCTAGTGTTAATTAAAAGAATAATTGAAATAACAATTGCAACCATACTTTGGCATAGTATGGCTAAATGTTACAAATGATAGAAAAAATAAATAAATTTATTAGTAGATTTTATGTAATTAATTTTAAATGGTTCAATAAACATTTTAATTAAGCTTATATTACTATTCAGAAAACTTTTAAATGTAAATATATATATATTATGAACCCGAAAGGTTAACTGGGTTTAATTTTACTATGTATACATTTCTCTCAGTCAAGTAAATTCAAGAATATTTTATTGTCATTCCAACAATATATACAGTATCTCACACAAATGAGTACACCACTCGTATTTCAGCAACCATTGTAGTATATGTTCTTAAGGGACAATACTATAGAAATGAAACTTGGATATATTTTATAGTAGTCAATATGCAGCTTGTAGAGCAGTACAGATCTACTGTCCTCTGAAAATAACTCAACATACAGCGATTATTGTCTAAGTAACTGGCAACAAAAGTGAATACACCCTAAGTGATAACAGCTGTATGTGGTTTAACCATACAAGGCCACATGTACTATTCATCATGTTTATGTTTTTGTTTACTTGACAGGACAATACAAATTTTTTATCTTGTACTAGAGCAGTTAAAATGTGGTGCTTTGAGTACAATTCTCTCATACTGACCACTGGATGTTCAACATGGCACCTCATGGCAAAGAACTCTCTTAGGATTTGAGAATTAGAATTGTTGCTCTCCACAAAGATTGCCTCAGTTATTAAACTGGTCAGTAACACAGTGAAACTGAGTTACAGTACAGTGGCCAGGGTCATACAGAGTTTTTTTTTTAAGACATATTCCACTCAGAGCAGGCCTAACAAGGGTCCATCAAAGTTGAGTCATCATACCGTGCATCAGGTGCAGAAGCTGCTTCAAAAAACAGACACCCCCCCCCCCCCTAACAACAAAGTGGTTCAGTCCAGGTAGCCATATCTGCACTGCTGATCGCTCTTTTAGCGGTCTTTTCCTTCTCTCTCCCAACCGGAAAAGTGTTACTGGTGTGTGAGCTGAAGCTGTTGTGACAACCTGTCTATATAAAAAACATTCTCTATGCAGACTAAATCTGGCACTCTCCTGTCGTTTTTCGCCATTTTCTATACAACGCAGACCACAGAAGCATACGGTTACACCTGCATTACTTTAGAGGTTGCAGAAGCGAAAGGTGCTCAGACCATATGCCACACACCAGAAGTCAGGTTTGCATAACCATCGTCCCAGAAGTAATCCTCTTATGAATCTAGCTCACAAGAAGGCCTTAAACAGTTTGCTGAAGACAACCTGTCCAAAAGCATGAATAACTGGAACCATTGGAACAAATTGTGTCTTGCCTACAGTCAGGCATGGTGGTGGTAGCATCATGGTCTGGGGCTGCATGAGTGCTGCAGGTACTGTGAAGCTAACACCAGGTTTTTAGCTGTTGCACTTCCTTTCGCTATGCTGACTAATCGTTCTTGCTGATGGGACCCACCACGTTCGTGTCATCAGCAAATTTTAAGATGTGGTTTGAGCTGTGCATTGCTACAAAGTCGTGAGTGTGCAGAGTAAACAACAGTGGGCTGAGCACACAGCCCTGAGGGGCCCCGGTGCTCAGTGTGGTGGCGCTGTAGGTGCTTTTCCCAATCCAGACTTACTGAGGTCTCCCAGTCAAAAAGACCAGGATTTAGTTGCAGAGGTTCCAGTTCAGGCCCTGGAATGCCTATATAAATGCCAAATTAGAATTTTGACAGTTTCTTTTTTTTAACCAATAAGTAAAACTATGGTGGTCTAGTGGTTAAGATGCAGCGCTCCCACTGCTGCGACCCGGGTTCGATTCCCGGTCAGGGAACCATCCCCAGCCACTCTTAGTGCCGGTCCCAAGCCTGGATAAATTGGGGAGGGTTGCGTTAGGAAGGGCGTCCAGCGTAAAACGTGCCAAATCGAACGTGCGGCGGATCCGCTGTGGCGACCCCTAACGGGAGAAGCCGAAAAGAAAGTTAAGTAAAACTATAACATTATAATTGTTCTGCACATGTACACTGTGCTACAAAATCAGATATTATGATCTAAGAAGTAAGCCTGGAATGTAAAATAAAAAACAAACCTTTGCCTAAAAACTGAAAAAGAAAATTGTCAGTTTACTTAGGTGTTATGTCCAAATAACATAAGGTTTCCATTTAGATTTTTTTTTGGAGGGGGGGCATTCTAATAAAATTTTTAAATCTACAACAATGAATCAGCAAAACATTCATTATTTTATATTTTTTATCTATTTATTTATGTAAAGAAGCTCAATTTGATTTGTATTGCATTTTTAACAATGGACTGTCACAATCACTTGAATTGAATTTAACTGATTGCGGGGCCGGTTCTAGAGATTTGAAGATCAAGTCAAAATATATATTGGAGGCCTCCTTCCCTCCTTCCCTCCACCTTTCAGAATAAATAAAAAGCACTAGAAACAAATATAATTTCTAACCTTTTAATGTATACAAAACATATTATCAGTACTTTAGTATAAATTTACTTAAATGGGCATATGAAATAAACTTTAACTAAGGTCAACACAAAAAAAGGAGAAAAAAAACAAAACAAAAAAACAAACAAAAAAAAGGTTAAATGGTCCAGATTTTCTTGTAATCATTCCTTGGCAATAGCCACTTGTTTAAAACAAGTAATGTCATTAGCTAGGCTACATTATCAAATAATAATTTGTTATAATAAAGTTTTTCTCACTATTTTAAAATGCTTACTTAAGTAAGTTTAAGATTATAATTTTATTGAAAAATACTGGACACTGACTAAATCACTCAGGCCTTTTACTAATTTCTCCAGTAATTTACTAAGAGTAACACACAGATCCAATATTTGGCATAATGAATATCTTTGTCTACGCTATACAGTAAAATGGGGTAAAAATTAAATTTTTGTCTAGCAGAATAGGGACGTATATGGAATATTTCCCCTTTTATTGAAGTAATATTGACTTTATCTTGTTATCATTTATTGCATTTAAAAAAACCTAAATATGCACTTTATAAGCAAATAGGCAGAATAAGGCTCCATTCATTTTAATAATACATTATTATCAAAAATACATGATGACAGCTCACATATTTTGCATCATGAGCTGCACTTTCTTTGCGTGTCTGTTAATCTTTTCACTTAGCAGCCCCAAGGGATGCATTTGTTTTGGCGTTTCGGTGATATTAACAGGTTCCACTTTAGGTCAGTCCGGTGGGTCAGATTTTATTTCCAATGGATAAATAACCGTAATTATCAGAAAGCTGGATTAGTCCTTTAGAAGAAGTACTTAATGGCTCTGGACAAAGGCTTCTGCTAAAAGCATAAATGTAAATATAATGGCACTCTTATAATTGACCAGGAGGAATGTGTAACTATTTATACTACTGCTCTAATGAGGCATTACTGTTAAAACTAATATAGAACATAAAAAACAATTGTTAGTAATTGTTCCTTATAACTATTTATACACCACCAGAAAATATAAAATTATACTAAATTATAAACTATAAAAAATAGAATAGAATAGAATAGAATAGAATAGAATAGAATAGAATTTCCTATAGCAGCTCTAACAGTGGTTCGATTTGTAATATGAATGACTGCACTCATTAATATGTGATATAGTTTTTATAGTAACAGCGCATGCACAGTGGATGAGTCACTTAATCTAAAGCTAAAATAGAACAGATTTCTAAATTATTTACACAAATTTATGACCACTGACAGGTGAAGTGAATAATGAAGTAATAATGTTATTCATAATTGGTGTATATTCTGTATGTAATACTATTGACATTTTAAGGTTCACTTTTTTTTTTTTAAATGTGCAAAAATAACAAATAAAACTAATTATTCATTCATTCATTCATTTTCTCCCGCTTATCCGTAATTCGGGTCGCGGGGGCAGCAGTCTAAGCAGGCCTCCGACTGCTGCCCAATCCTCACAGCACCGTCCCTTACGGCCCCTCCTGCAGGTGGTGAGCCCACGGAAAGTAAAACTAATTAAGAAAATAAAAATGAAATCAGTCAAAATTAGCTGTCAATGGGGTGAGAGTTCTACGTGGTAAGAAATTTTTAAATGAGACAAAAGATTTTTACTATCTTAAAACAAGTAAAACGATAAGAACATTTAGATAGTTCAACTAGATTCAAGCAGTCAAAGTGTCTTAAAAACAATGCAAAAATATTAATACAGTCGAACCCGCTTATCTCGACCTCGGTTAACTCGCCAACCCTAATAAGTCGACGTTTTTGAAGTGGAACCGCCAAATTCTCGCTTCGTCTTAGCATTTTTTAATCGGATATGCCGATTTTTTTTATGTCTTTTATGTTTAATATCTTGAGCACAAGGGGGGCAAATTTGCCACTTATCGTCGGTTATGTCAGGAATCCCCCTGCCACGCCCCCTTCGGCGGCGGCATTCCCTGAAGCACCCTGCTTTTTTTCCCGTGCAGGCGAGCTCGTCGCAGTCATGCTGAACACACACACCTGACTCTTATTCACTCACTTATCCCATCTCCTATTTAAGCCCCTCACCTCCACACACTCGCGGTCCGTTATTGTTTGTGGATGATCGTATGTGTTGGTTCATGTCGGTCTGTGTAATCGCGTATACGTATCCCGCTACGTACCCTTCTTCTCGGACTTCGCATTCTCTTAACGGCACCCCAGATTACCCCGATCCTGCTGTTTTCCATGTTCACGCTGTCTGCACCACGTTTATCCGCTGCTGCCCAGCGCTGCGCTTTCCATAGCGCGGATCCGTGGATTCTCTACACGAACTGTCTCTGCTTTCACAGAACTTCGTGGACCGCGCTCCCGGAGCGCACCACTGGATATTACTGCTTCGCTACAAGTATTGGTGGATTATCTGAGTATTCTTAATAAACTTTGTTTGCGCTTACTTCGGCTTCCGCCTCCTTATAGGTTATCTCAAGCCGCATGACCAATCAAACAAATCGCGGCAACGCCGTTGTGTAAAAAAACCTCCAAAAACACATGCATGCACATTCTCATTTAATAACGCACATCATGTACATAAAGAAATGTTAAGCACGTTAATATATTGCCGCCATATTGGTTTTCGTTTGTCTCGATCATTGGTTATCTTGACGCTTTTTGGCGTCCCTTAGGCAGGCGACATAACCGGGTTCCATTTTATATATACAGATTTTAAGAGTGCCAGGGTTATTCTGAGAAAGGTACAATTTAAATGATTTGGCATTTTGTTAATTGCTGGATGTTTGTAGTATTGTTATAAAAAGCTCTTCTGAGTCACATGAACATTGTGCGTTATTTCAGCCTTTTACTTTTAATTCTAGGATTAATAATTTATCTTGGATGTATGAAAATAAGATTTATTGACTAACTTCAAGTCTCCATCAACAAATATAATTTAATGCTGGTTCAGTAGGACACAGTCTAAGAATACCATCAGTCTAAAACTCTACCGGGGAAAAAAGATAGCTTGAAAGTAAGTTTTTAAGAAGTGCTAATTTAAGAATCGCTGGAAGAAAATTCGTCTTTAACCTTCATTTGAAAAATAGCTAGAGATTGACAGCTGTTTGGACATCAAGCGGAAGTTCATTTCACTACCTAGGTGTCAGAATGAAGACGAGCATGTTTGTAACCTTGTTCCCTGAGAGATGATGGAACCAGTCATGCAGTGCAGGAGTGTCAGAGGGAGCATGGTGCAGTGCAAGGTCAAATAAGTGCTAAGAGGTAGGTGGGTTCTAGTCCATTTTTGACTCTCTAAGCAACCATCTGCAACCATACATCTGATGAAGGCAGCTACAGGAAGCTAGTGAAAGGAGCATAACAATGGGTGGTGTGGAAGGAAAGTTGAAAACAAGTTGTGCGGCTGCATTCTGGATCAGTCGCTGAGGACAAATGTCTTTCAGGAGTAGACCTGCCAGAGAATCGTTACAGTGGTCCAGCCTTGAGATGAAAAGGGACTGAACAGGCACCCAAGTGGCCAGTGTTATTTAGGAAGAAATCTATGTAAATGCTCATACTCATAACACTTTAAAAAAGTTACTTATTTTCAGCTTTTCTAAAAGTACTTACAGCTTTGACAGTGTACCTTCTGCTGCCAGAAAATGATTACATACATGGCACGGCTTTAATGGCATCATGCAGAGATCCTAATATCAACTTGTACTTGCTAACAGCATCTAAAAGCCAAGCAACATGGTTATTTCTTTTAGAATGCTGCTGAAATTTAAATCCATTTCTACTTATGTCAATAACAGTGATAATTAACTGCAGTGGTGTTATGCTTCACTGCTAAATTATTATAAAAAAATGTCATTCTCAGTACATTTGAATGAATGGAAAATAAAAGATGTCTCTACATGGATGTTCAAATTACACATGGTAAATTGGACACTCAAAGTATACAAAGTGAGACATTTCATTTTAGATGTATTGCATCATTTGTAACAAGTATGCATTGAAAATAGAAGCTTACCCTTGTAATATTATCAGGATGCTTTGTTTACAGATAATCAAATCAAATCAAATCAAATTTTATTTATCACATACACATACACATACATACAGGGTACGACCTGCAGTGAAATACTTTTTACGATGGTCCGGCATGAGGTCCGGCCAATAGGATGGGGGGGAAAAAATACTGACTGATCTAACAGACAGACAGACAGACAGACAGACAGACAGATAGATAGATAGACAGGCTCTCAGAGTGTAGAGAAAAATAATTTATCTGATAAAACCAAGATTGAACTGTTTGAATTTAATTCTAAATGTTATGTAATGTTATAATGTTATGTCTGGAGGAAATCAGGCACTGCTCATCACCTGCCCAAAATCATCCCAAAAGTCTTCTTTCTCTTCTTCTTCTTTCGGCTTCTCACATTAGGGGTCGCCACAGCGGCTCATCCGTCTTCATACCCCACTGTCCTCTACATCTGCCTCTTTCACACCAACTACCTGCATGTCTTCCCTCACCACATCCATAAACTGCCTCCTCGGTCTCCCTCATTTCCTACTTCCTGGTGGCTCCATTCTAAGCATTCTCCTACCAATATACCCAATGTCCCTCCTCTGCACATGTTCAAACCATCTCAATCTCGCCTTCCTCAACCAAAACGTCCTACATGCGCTGTCCCTCTAATAAACTCATTTCTAATCCTGTCCATCCTCTTCACTCCCAACGAAAACCTCAACATCTTCAGCTCTGCTACCTCCAGCTCCACCTCCTGTCTTTTTCTCAATGCCACTGTCTCTAAACCATACTACATTGCTGGTCTCACCACATTCTTATATATTTCCCTTTTACTCTATATCACAAATCACTCATGACACTCTTCTACACCCACTCCACCCTGTTGCACTCTTTTCTTCACTTCTCTAACACACACTCCATTACTTTGCACTGTTGACCCCCCAGGTACCTGAACTCCACCTCTTCTCCCTGCAACCACACCACTCCACTGTCCTCCCTCTCATTCACACACATGTACTCTGTCTTACTTCTACTGACTTTTATTCCCCTTCTTTCCAGCGCGTTCCTCCACCTCTCCAGGCTCATCTTAACCTGCTCCCTACTCTCACCACAAATAATATCATTCACAAACATCATAGTCCATGGAGACTCCTGTCTGACCTCGTCTGTCAACCTGTCCATCACCAAAGCAAACAGGAAAGGGCTCAGAGCCGATCCTTGTTGCAGTCCAACCTCCACCTTGAACCAGTCTGTCGTTCCTACTGCACTTTACTGCTGTCACACTGTCCTCATACATGTCCTGCACCACTCTCAAATACTTCTTTGACACACCTGACTTCCTCATACAGTACCACAACTCCTCTCTTGGCACTCTGTTGTACGCTTTCTCTAAATTCACAAACACACAATGCAACTCCTTCTGACCTTCTCTACACTTCATTGATATTCTAAAAGCAAATAATGCATCTGTGGTGATCTTTCTTGGCATAAAACCATACTGTTGCTCACAGTCACCTCTTCTCTCAGCCTGGCTTTCACTACTCTTTCCTATAATTTCATGGTGTGACTGATCAACTTAAAAATCAGACAGCTTTAGTTCAAAACATTTCTTTATTACTTGGCAAAAGTTGCACTAATCGACAACAGACACCAACAGAAAGTCTTAAAACTTTGTGGGTTTTTTGCATTTGCACATAAAATTTGTACTTATCAAATCAAAATCAAATCAAAATCAAATCAAATTTTATTCATCACATACACATACATACAGGGTACGACATGCAGTGAAATGCTTTATACGACGGTCCGGCATGAGGGAATAGGATGGGGGAAAAAGAAAGAAGGCAGATAAATAATATGAGGTATAAAAGAACTATATAAAATAATAAAATAAAATATAGAATATAAAGATATAAAAGATATACAAAGATCTATAAATGTAAATATACAAAAAAATGGCAGTAACCAGTGAACAGTAACAGTAAAACAATGTGAACAGTAAACAATGTGTAACAGAGTGAGTGAACAGTAAGCAGTAGACAATATTTGTGGTGGGTTGTCCATAAAGTGTTCGTGTGCGGTATGGTGTGGTGTAAAGGTCCGTAAAGTGTCCGTGTGCAGTATGGTGTGGTATAAAAATGTAATTAAATATAAAGTGCACTGTGCTGTGCAAGTCCAGAGATTAAAGTGTCGTGGTGCGAAAGGTGAGATATGTATAGAGAAGAAGTGTGATGATGGAGAAAGAGGGCCAGTTTTTAGATCCTGGGTGTTTCCGGATTTAAACTCCTAATAGCCTGCGGGAAGAAGCTCCTCCTCATTCTCTCTGTGTTCGCTTTCAGGGAGCGGAAGCGTTTCCCCGAGCGCAACAGACAAAGAGTCCATTGTTGGGATGGCTGAGGTCCTTTATAATCTTCCTGGCTCTGGTCCGGCACCGCGTGCTGTAAATGTCCTGCAGGTTAGGGAGCTCAGTGTGGATGGTACGTTCAGCTGAAGGCACCACCCTCTGGAGGGCTCGTCTGTCCTGCATGGTGCTGTTCCCGAACCAGGAAGTGATGCTACCCGTCAGAACGCTCTTAATGGACTCCAAGTTGAAAAGTTTACAGATATTTTTTTATTTTAAGCTTAATTAAATATTCACATATAATTATCAACATTATCAGGATGGCATTGTCATTCTTATCATGACTCTTCAGTCAGCAAGCTGATTTACTGCATCGAGACATCCAGCTGCTGTTTCTGTTTCTTCCCTCTATCTATTCATTCACATTGACAGGTTGCTACAGTAGATATCATAAGTCTAAATATCCCTGTTTAAAATCACAGGTTTAACTGAGGTAAAAATTGAAAATAGAATAGAGAGTCAGATCTTTTTCAAACTTAAAATATGCAATGATATGCAATATACATTTTTAAATGTTATTTTTTTCAGAGGTAAAAGAAAAAAAAAAAAGAGGTTGCACATGCACAGATTTAGCACATGCTACAATTATGCTCAAATTATAATTAGTCATCAGATAAGTGATTCTAAATTCTAAACCCCAAATCAGGCTCCTCAGGCGCCTCCTGTTTTTGTAGGATTGAACATCAAATGTACCGTGGAAATTTATTACATATCTGGGCTGTGGGGTACGATGTCTAGATTAAAATAAAACTCCAAGCCTGGCTAAATTGTACCAGAATCATGTGACCAACTGTGCTATGATGTAATGAATATACTTTTAAAAGATTTGTGTAGCACAAAAATCTAGACAAAGATAACACAAAACATTATACTCACAGTAAAGAATGATGTTCGCATCCTAGTATGGAGCTAATTCTCTTCAGCTCACACTAAAGGTCCTGTCAATATAGAGTATTTGGAGCTATTCATGATTGAATACCAATCTATTTTGGTTCAAAAGCTGCAGGCCTCTGTTAGACAGCTAGAGAGGAAGAAAATTTTTATTTTCCAGCACAGCAACAGTCTATATTCACAAATCCATGTCAACAAAAGAATGGTTTCAGAAGATCAATGTCACAGTCAGAGCTCAGATCAAAATCCTTTCACAATGACTTGAAGACTGTTAGGATTCTCTTTTACTTAGATACAGCCAAGACCATAAGTATTTATGTAAGTATAAGTATTAAGTATAAGGACAGTAAGACAATTTTCATGTCAATTTTGTGTACACCACTGTACACCACCACACTTGATTCAAAATGAAGCAAACAAGCAGTTTCATGGCCAACAGACAGAGATATAGCAGTACCATTAGGAATGGCCTACAATCTGGGTTTTTTGTTTAAATAAAGATTTGAAGTCCCCTTCATGCACATATAGCCAAATCAAGAACAAGCTTAAGAAGGTGTGGGTATCATTGTATACAATCAAGTGATGAATTTATGAATGCAAGGGTTTACCTCGAATGCAAAACACTTACCTTGAGTGCAAAACACTTAAGAAACTGATTCGATTTCGAGGATTAGATTTGCGAGAAAACATGAAAACATCTTTCCCACTCAGCCACAAGGATCTTTGATGAATAATGAATTAAAGATTGACTTGTACCAGAATTATAAGATGATACGAGTATGTAGGAGAAAAGGAAGGCCTCATGATGCAAAGGACACCACATAATCTGTCAAACATGGTGCCACTTGTTTAACATGTGCTCTAGCAAGTTTTACAGCTGCCAGTGGAACCGAATCACTGGTGTTGACTGCTAATGGAAGTAGAATGAATTCTGAAATGTATAGAGTTATACCTTCTGCAATACTGACAGAATTATGCTTCACAGTACAAAGAGGGATAATGACTCAAAACTTGAAAAGCAACATTTAAGCAATGTTTTTAAATGGCAGATTCAGGCATCTGACCTTAACCCAATGGTTTCACATACTGAAGACAAAAAGGCCAAAAAAAAAACAAGCAGCAACTGAACGAGTCTTCTCCTTTCGTCTGCTCCCATTAGGTGGTCTCCATCTCCATGCTTCTACCAGTATGTTATCTGGTCCAAGCGACTTTCCACTCTTCATCCTCTTAATCGCAGCTCCTTACTAATCCTATCCACTTCCTGCTTCACCAAATCCACATCATCCAACCTTCTCTCTGTCTCATTTTTCTTGTTCATCAGTTGCTCAAAATACTCCCTCCATCTTCTCAACACACTCTTCTTACTAGTCAACAAATTTCCATCTCCATCCTTTATTGCTCTAACTTGCAGCACATCCTTCCCAGCTTGGTCCCTCTGCCTGGCCAATCGGTACAAATCCTTTTCTCCTTCATTAGTGTTCAACCTCTCATACAGCTCCTCATATGCTTTTTTTCTTTGCTTTAGCCACATCCCTCTTTACCTGCTGCCTCCTATATCACTTCTGCAGTAGTTACCCAATCATCCAGCACCTCTTCACCACCGCCTAAGTCTGACCTCTTCCCTGAACCTTACACTACAGTCTTCCTCCTTCAGTTTCCCCCATCTTATTCTTCTTTCAGTCCTCACTTTCATCCTTTTCTTCTTCACCTCAAAAACCATTCTACAGACCAACATCCGATGCTGTCTAACTACACTGTCCCCTGCCAAACACCTTACAGCCTCCAATCTTCTTCAGGTTGCATCTCCTGCAAACAAAATAGTCCACCTGTGTACACCTTCCTCCACTCTGATACGTCACCCTATGATCCTCCTTTTTTTAAATAAGTGTTCACCACTGCCATTTTCATCCTTTTAGCAAAATCTACCACCATCTGCCCTTCCACATTCCTCTCCTTAAGGCCATACCTACCCATCACCTCTGTTCCCTTCACGTACATGCCCATTAAAGTCTGCCCCAATCATCAATCTTTCATTCATAGGTACACCATCTACCATTTCATCTAACTCGCGTTTTCCTTCTCCTCCATCTCACAACCAACTTGTGGAGCATAAGCACTGATGACATTTATCATCACCCCTTCAACTTCCAGCTTCACGTTCATCACCATTTTAGAAACTCTCTTCACCTCCGCTACATTCTTACTGTACTCTTCCTTCAAAAAATCAAAAAAATATTCCTTATTTTATGACTGTAGATCTTTTTAAAAAGAACAGTAGAATTGCCAAATAAAGATGCGCTAAAAAGACAGCTTTTCTATTAAATGCAAAATCTGTTTTAATTACATATAAATAATAAATAAAAATGGAACCAGGTTACTGTTGTATTTGATGATTTTTTTCTTTGTGTCCACATATATATATATATATATATATATATATATATATATATATATATATATATATATATATATATATATATACATACAGTGGGGAAAATAAGTATTTGAACACCCTGCTATTTTGCAAGTTCTCCCACTTAGAAATCATGGAGGGGTCTGAAATTGTCATCGTAGGTGCATGTCCACTGTGAGAGACATAATCTGAAAAAAAAAAATCCAGAAATCACAATATATGATTTTTAAACTATTTATTTGTATGATACAGCTGCAAATAAGTATTTGAACACCTGTCTATCAGCTAGAATTCTGACCCTCAAAGACCTGTTAGTCTGCCTTTAAAATGTCCACTGCCACTACATTTATTATCCTAAATTAGATGCACCTGTTTGAGGTTGTTAGCTGCATAAAGACACCTGTCCACCCCATACAATCAGTAAGAATCCAACTACTAACATGGCCAAGAAGAAAAGAGCTGTCCAAAGACACTAGAGACAAAATTGTACACCTCCACAAGGCTGGAAAGGGCTACGGGGAAATTGCCAAGCAGCTTGGTGAAAAAAGTCCACTGTTGGAGCAACCATTGGAAGAAGCTAAACATGACTGTCAATCTCCCTTGGACTGGGGCTCCATGCAAGATCTCACCTGGTGGGGTCTCAATGATCCTAAGGAAGGTGAGAAATCAGCCCAGAACTACACGGGAGGAGCTGGTCAATGACCTGAAAAGAGCTGGGACCACCGTTTCCAAGGTTACTGTTGGTAATACACTAAGACGTCATGGTTTGAAATCATGCATGGCACGGAAGGTTCCCCTGCTTAAACCAGCACATGTCCAGGCACGTCTTAAGTTTGCCAATGACCATTTGGATGATCCAGAGGAGTCATGGGAGAAAGTCATGTGGTCAGATGAGACCAAAATAGAACTTTTGGGTCATAATTCCACTAAACGTGTTTGGAGGAAGAAGAATGATGAGTACCATCCCAAGAAGACCATCCCTACTGTGAAGCATGGGGGTGGTAGCATCATGCTTTGGGGATGTTTTTCTGCACATGGGACAGGGCGACTGCACTGTATTAAGGAGAGGATGACCGGGGCCATGTATTGCGAGATTTTGGGGAACAACCTTCTTCCCTCAGTTAGAGCATTGAAGATGGGTCGAGGCTGGGTCTTCCAACATGACAATGACCCGAAGCACACAGCCAGGATAACCAAGGAGTGGCTCTGTAAGAAGCATATCAAGGTTCTGGCATGGCCTAGCCAGTTTCCAGACCTAAACCCAATAGAGAATCTTTGGAGGGAGCTCAAACTCCGTGTTTCTCAGCGACAGGCCAGAAACCTGACTGATCTAGAGAAGATCTGTGTGGAGGAGTGGGCCAAAATCCCTCCTGCAGTGTGTGCAAACCTGGTGAAAAACTACAGGAATAGTTTGACCTCTGTAATTGCAAACAAAGGCTACTGTACCAAATATTAACACTGACTTTCTCAGGTGTTCAAATACTTATTTGCAGCTGTATCATACAAATAAATAGTAAAAAAAATCATGCATTGTGATTTCTGGACTTTTTTTTTTAGATTATGTCTCTCACAGTGGACATGCACCTACGATGACAATTTCAGACCCCTCCATGATTTCTAAGTGGGAGAACTTGCAAAATAGCAGGGTGTTCAAATACTTATTTTCCTCACTGTATATATATATATATATATATATATATATATATATATATATATATATATATAATTTAATTTTATTTTTTTATGGACACATTTTTATTTCTATTTTTGATTGTTTTATGACAATTATAAAATCTTGCATAATCTTGTTTAATTTTAATATCATAAAAACCTGCAATTTAACAGGTTAACAGGTTTATTTTCACTGTAGATCAGTTCTCAGAATTCATTAAATCTCAACTTTCCACCCATGTGCCACTTCTGATTTGCAATGTAAATGCAATTATATGGTGCTTTTAAGAAAAGCGGTTGGGAGTCACAACTAATCATTTGAAAGTTCTTGGGACAATTAATAGGGACGGGAGGTTAGGCAGATAAGTAATGGATTTTCTGATGAGACGTTTGGATTTTCAGACGTTCGATAAATACGTTCATCACTTCATATATTAATAGCTAAAATGTTATCAGCAATAGGAGTGCAATATTAAATACCAAAAAAGACTCGTCTTAATGTGTACTGTACTGTATTGTATGTTAGAGAAGTAAGGAACATTTATAAATAGTGACAGTAATTGAGTAATGTGTGTTGTCTGTAATCAAATTTTTCAATGCAGACATTTTCTGTTTAAATTGATATCCTTCTTTGCATGCATCAGCAATGCAATATAAAATACAAGCACTCTAAAATAAAACAAGTGAAAAACAGAAATTGAAACATAGTAAGAGATGACAGCGAAAGATGAATATTTAAGTTCTTTATTGCTATGTGCTCCCCATTACAACAAACAGCATCAGTAGTGTACACTTCCATGAAAACAGACAAAGTAAACAGATGATAGTAAGATGTAAAAAACTGAAATGCTGGTCAGAGCATTAAATATGGCATACATGCAAAGGTAAGACTGGGCATATATAGATCTTTTTCATATACAGCAAATCTGTCTGAGCTTCAGGGATTGTCAAAAAAAGAAAAATCTCTAAAAATTCTAAACTACTTGGGCTTCTAAAAAAAGCTTTGCATAGCATTAGCAGCAAAGTTGTCGAAGGCAGCAATTCAATGAAATTACATTGAGAATATTTAAAAAATAAAAAGTTTCAGGAACGTTACTATGTTTGTTTCTATAAAACTCAAATCTACAACACCAACATTTTCCATGTTTGTCTTTGTTTAGATGTAACCTTTTCATGACTCAAATCTACTAATTGACTGTAAGAACAGATTCGTCTGGAAATTCCGATAACTATTTGGAAGCAGCTGCCAATTGTGCTAGGCCTTTTCTTGCTAAATGCTATTCTAAAACTGCTGGACTAGAGCATTCTCACAACTGTTTAAATCTGGTTTTCCTTGTGTTCGTTTTAGTTATTGTGGTGCGAATATTTTAATGAAACCTGGAGAAATGTGGCCAAACTTAACTCAAATTTTTGGCTCTTAAAGGCTCTTGAAATGAGGTGCTGGACATAAAAAATAAACAGACAAGGAAGTCAATAAATACTCTAAAGTTCTTCATTCTATATACAATAGCTATACAGTAGCACACAGGCAAGCATGTGTGAATGGAGTTTATACGTTTGAACCCCAGTGACACGTACACTGGAGTTCCTTGCTATTGCAGTCAGATGCATTGTGGTTGAGACATTACCCTTGAAAAATAAACATTTATTCCTTGACATTGCAGGCAAAAGCGCACCTCCTTAATTCTACCTCGATACCCTCGAAATATAGCCTTTCACACCCATTTGCACTGCGCTGGCACATGACAGACTCCTGCGTTGTGGCCCCATTGAGTTTTGACATATACACATGTCTCTACATTTAGCTCTCTTGCTGGTGAAATACAAGTTTCGCTTTAGAATAGAATACAGTACGAGATAAAAAAAACGAAACAAAAAAACCAACAACAACAGAAAGGAAATTCCAGAAAATGGTTGTTAAGACATAGCTGTGACATTACTCACTGATGTGCTTATACACATAGGAACATGATTAAATAGAATTTTTGATAGGTTTGGCATGTAATGGCTTTATATTAGATGAGATGTTTTGACAGAGAGTCACTGTCGTTTTACCCATATGCTTCAATCTTACATTAAAAAAATCTGCACCATGTTTTAGTAAAAAATAATACTGACTATGACACATACAGTATTTACAGGAACATTCATAAATATTCATTAAACAAAACCTTTGTGCTTGATTCTGAAATACTGACAAAAACTACAAGCATTTCTGATCACTGGCATCTCATGAGCTAAATGTGCAAAACCTTGGAGGTTGCTGAAAAAGGACATCTGACCAGATCTGAAACATCTTTGGTGCCTCACCCCTCCGAAAAACCAACAAACTAAAAAATGTCTAGTGTTATTCTGAATAACCACTTGGAGTAATGACCTAGAAACCAAAAAGTGAACCAGCACTTTACTTCCCTAAACCTCCCATTGGAATGATTTAAATGAAGACAAAGAATAAAGCTATTTATATCTACAAAAGTCCAGGAACGTAAAAAAAAAAAAATGGGGGTAATATTTGCCTTCATCTTTCCACCTTGGAAATGTCTAGGAGGCTATCCGTGTGCTGTGATGTAGCACTAACGAGGTTGTCGTTGCGCTGCTTGTAGACTGTCAGGGCTGGCAGATTTCTAGTGCTGGGTTTAGTGGCCTGTACCTGACGTTTTGCACTTTTGCTCTCAGTGTTCGGTTTGAGAACTGCACCGTTGGCGGTTTGCTTGGCCAAGCTGCTGGGATGGTTGGGTGTTTGATGCGGGTGGTTAAGGGTTTGATTGACTGAGGATGAGAGGGTCTCGAGTATCTGTGAAGCTGAGCCAAATCGCACCTCCTCCTCGACCTCGGCAGCTTCAGTCAGGAGAGAAGAGAGAGTGCTGCTGCGCTTGCTGCATGATTCACAGCACAGTTTACTGTAGCCTGGGATCGAACAGTAGCGAGTAAGGACCTCCATCTGGCAGAATATTGATTTGTCTCCTTTACACGGCTCATCTGTGACATAAATACAATATTTAAGTTGGTTATAATATATATATATATATATATATATATATATATATTTTTTTTTTCTTATTTGGTTAATATTAAATATATTAATTCAGTTCTTAAAGCTTTTTTAAACAAAAAGAAGTGTCAGAAATGTACTTATGACTATTTTTGTACATATAGGTACTAATAATATGATTGTTAATTTTTTTTTTATTTGTTTGCAATTTAAGTTTTATTTGTCAATTGTACAGATGTCAGTGACAATGAAATGCTTAAGTGAGGCTACAGGCACATTACTGCAAAACTACAGCAAATATTAGACATTAAACAGTAGTAAAGAGTAAAGAGAAGAGGAAATAAGTAGTAAGTATTTAAAACACACTGGCCATTCTGCTACCTTTGCATATTTGTCACCCAAAATGGTGTTACATTGTTATACTAAATTTAATACATGAGGAAATTTAAATCATGAAAACATTATGCATTATATTTCCTTTCCGCCTTTTTCATATTGTTGTCTTGCTGCCCAAAACCTATTGCACTTAGAGGTTCAGTTCACAGACCGATGAGTACACATTTTCCCTTTGAAATTTCTTGTAGAGAGCAAAACCCATGCCTCTGTAAAATGTCTTCCACAAGGTCCACCTTCAACTTATCAGCCCACAGAACACTGAAACACCAAAAACAAAAATACGCGCTCGAGCACAGAGACAACTGAACTCTGCTGACTGCTGGTGAGAGAAGGCATCTTACAAGGCGGCAGATGCGCACATCCTGGCAGCATCCCAGAGTATCGTATCGCATTGCCACGAAAGCCACATAAAAATGAAAATATTGTTGCGATTGTGTTGCAACGTTTCTATCATTTTAAGAACGAAAAGTCAAACCATGAAAATTTAGGGACTATCTGTATAAGAATTTGGTATCATCAAGTTATCAAGAACTTATCTGAGGTAAGTGAGGCCTGCAGCCCCTTAAATATTCGTCTAGGTCTGTTTGCTTTGCGAATGAGTTGACAGCACTCAGATAAGTTAAAAAATTCGCTAGGCCAGCCATTTTTGGAAAGATTCAAGATGCTTTTCAGAGCCTAAGAAATGTTTTTTTTTACTATTTTCAAGTTGAATACATTTATTTTGATTGTGTTATAATTTGCTTCTAAAACCTAATTTACACCACTTCACTTTGCTATTTTAGTAAAGTTTAGATTCACCAATGACAGTGGTCAAACCTCCAGTGTCTAATCTAATCTAACCGATTACTGATTCAACTTGGTAAATTAGTTGATTACTAGCTGTTAAATAACTTTCTCAAAAGTTTAATAGAATTTTTTGTGACTATAAAATTCATTAAATTAAAATGTTTTTAACGTCTTGTTAAGTACATTAAACTGTGTTTGAAGTTTGGAAAGAACTGAGTGTGACAAAAAGTCCTGTAACAGTGTTCGTAATGGAGAGATTGCATTTATAAATAGATATAAAAATTAATTTCTGTATATAAATCTTTCTACAGTCAATGTTCTTAAACAGCCTTACCATTGACTAAGATTTCTCCGAAAATTTGTATAGATGAAAAATGTTGGTAAAGAAAAGGAAATTTGCAGTGATGCACCTATCATTAAAGGTATATGCTCAATAGCAGGACTATTAATAACTGGATGTGACAGAACAATAATTGGGATAAAAGCTCCCCTGAGTGGAGACGTTAAATTGTTCTCTGTGTGTGAGAAAATATGTGTTCTCCCATTTCACACATAGCACTGTAGAATAAAAAAAGAATTAAAAACAGATTTTTTAAAAGGCAATCCTCTTTAACCTTCAAAGCATTATCCCTTGTGGCACAACACTGCTACCAGTCTGCCAGGGTGAAGCCTGTATTGCTTTGGGTGTAAATGGAAAATTGATAGCATACACCTTTATTCATACTACACAATAGCAGTTTTGTATTATTGAACTCTTCTCTGATGGGAGCTGGTGAATGTTGTTGAAACTCCTAGTATAAATAAGCCTTCATTTAAAAACTGGCCTTAACTTTGGAATAAATCCCTTTGCTACTATGCATTGTAGACTAAATTTAAAAAATCACCTGTCTATTTTTGACATGCACAACCGTTTAGTGTCATAATAATCTTCTATAACCACTTTAGCAACAGCAAAAATGACTGTATGAAACTGCAACCATTAAAAAAAAATTTTATTTCTATTTGTGTTCTTATGGTAGTTTTAGTTGCACTTGTGTATAATGTATACAACCTTCTGTTTATCCTTCTATCCATACATCTACATATTCAACCTACACCTCCATCTCTTGCACTGTTATTGATATGTTATGATTTGGCTTACCATTGCAGGGTCCTGGGCGGCACGGCTTCTGTGTCTCCGGTTTCTCACCTGCACACTGATCGCCGATGCGGCATGTGACCTGACGCTGTGCCACTCCCTCGCCACAGGTCGCCGAGCACTAAAACCAGAACCACAAACCACGATACATTGGTGAAAGATATCTAACAAAGTTTACTCATAGAAATTCTGCAATTAAATATAACATAAATGTGTGTTATGGTTGGTGTAAGTAACACTGGGGAAGGGTTTTTCCCGGGTTCACAAGCTTCATGCCAAAAAACTGAACCCCATAACATTAGACTAATAAAATTGCCGAACGTGTTCAGATGAACCAATGAAATTCTTTAAAATAAATCAGATGCACTCCCACTGAATCGGGCCGCACCACATCATAAATATGGATGAGGTTCCTCTGACGTTTGACCTGCCGCTCACTCGGACTGTCTACAGGAAATACGAATCATTCGTCACGCTAAAAACAACCGGGCAAAAAACGCACTTCACCTGTGTTCTGAGCTGCACGGCATCGGGAGAAAAGATTCACCGATGGTGATTTTTAAACGCACGACGATGCCAAAAGAAAAACTCCCGAGAGAAATAGTTGTGAAAGGAAGGAGGAAGACAGTGAACAATGACTTTCTTGGTAGGCTACTGTTTAGATACAAGCCGTGTAACAGACACTGTATTTCGTTAAAGCCTGTGTAAAGTTCATTAGTTTCAATGTAGGCTTATAGACAGGTGCGGCTTATTTATGTTCAAAATAAAAATCTTTGTAAAATGTATTGGAAATTAGGGTATATGTTTGGCCATGTTTGAGAGTATCTGCAACATGTAACTGCTATCAGAAGTGAGATGTGCGAAAGTATGTACTGGGGAAGGCACAGGGAATGTTCAATCAAGTAGGAACAACCCAAAAATACAAGACAGTGGGACAGTGAACATGGAGACAATGCAGCACTGCAGATGTAAAATAGTGCAAATGTTATGTTCTTATAATGATAAATTCTGCACATGTAAACATTGTAGGTTTAGCAACAATTCTGTTTAAATGAAATTTTGTGCAAACAGTGTGTGTGTGTGTGTGTGTGTGTGTGTGTGTGTGTGTGTGTGTCACACCCCAGTTCCTTTGTACTAAGTAGTTGAATGACTTGTGTAAAGAACCTTTTACACAGTCTGGATGTGAGTGCCCAAATGCTTTGGAACGTTTTTTTTTTTTTTATTATTGGTAGAAGGGGAATCAAGGTTGTGCAAATGTCCATGATAGAGGGAAGAGTGACATCGTTGATAAAACCGTCCTCACTGTTTGCTTTAAAATCTTGCCTTAACCTTAAGGTTGTCCTTCTGAATTCAATCACCATCTCTTTTGTTTTATTCACATTAACCTCTCTCTTTCTGTACATCGATACACTTGCTCATGTAATTAGTCACTGATGATGTGTACTCCTCTAAGATGGTGAAGTCTTGAATGGTTGCATCCTCCCTTGTTAGTTCCCAGGGTTAGTGAAGTAAAGTGCTGAGAAGAGAAATTCTCTCTTACCCTTTAAGTGTAAAAGGGGTAAAAACGAGGGGTAAAAGCTGTTTTTTTTTTTTTTAACAGAATCTAATGTCAGAGCAGAATAGATGACGTAATGTCCTCAAAAGAAAATAACTAGCTTGTAGTATTACATTGTTGAGCAGGATTCTCATCGGCAGATACATTAATAAAAAAATCTAAATGGGAATATGAACTCTCGCGGAGCTGAAACCAAAATAATTCTTCTGGCACCCCTTTAAGGCTTGATGTCAATCTTGCTGTCAAAATGATTACTGGATTCCAAGGTTTTCATGCATATAAATGTAAGTAGATCTCTTAAACAAAAAACAAAAAAACAGTTGTTGTAAAGACAAAATATTTTTTGATTTGTAACTAGGTTTTGATACAGGTAGAAGAAGAGTAAACACAATTGATCCGGTTTAAACAAGACAAAGCTAAACAGAAAATTAATGCTCACGAGAAATCTATTTATTTCCTCTATGGAATTGAATTAAAGCATTTCAGCAGCATTTCTTTTTACAGGCTTCTTTAAAACATGCCACAATTATTTCAATGCTTTTCGGGTAAAAAAAATACACTGCTAGCTTATTCAAAACTAAACAGTTTTTACTAAAAAAGCAACAAAATAAGTCTGGTTCATAAATTGTGTCTAAACACCTATGCACACTTACCAGAAATGTTTACAAAATCTTTCATCGTTATACGTTTCCTTGAACTAACTACTTACTACTAACTACGACCCTAATAAACAGATGAAAGCCAATAATTGTGTGCCTGGGCTTTTAGCTTGTTTATCATAACTAAAGTGCGTGTACCCAAGCAGTGTACTATATATTAGCTAAAATCACTGAAGTAAAACAAAGAATTGTGTGTGCTTAAAAAACAAAAAAACAACAAAAAAAAACATTTTGTTAGAAATAAAAAATCTGACCTCAGACCAGGCTCCAATCCTCCAGCTGGCAGGACAGGGCACTCTGTTGCAGGGACGTCTGGTCTCAGGTTTCTCTCCGCTGCAGTACTTGCTGTGGATGGAACGATTTGTGCCCTCATGCAGAAACTGAACACAACGCACAGTGCGGATCTGGTATCCCAGGCTTCCACATGTCTTGGTGCAGTGCTCCCATTCTTCAGTTATCCACCTGTAAAAAAAAAAAAAAAGGCACAAAAATGAGGTTTGTAATGGTGGTATTTGCGAACAGTCAATTTCCTAACACTTTTCTACTATTTTATAAACTATTCTAGCAACAGGTTCTCTGGCGAGATGCAGCCATAGTCAAGACTGGTTGACCAGGTACATTATTTATAATACTGTGTGTGTTATACTGTGTTATAATAAAACCTATTAGTGACATACAGGAGCCAGGATAAATAGCAAAATGGCAACTAATTTCTTTATTTCAATTAATTAAGAAAAAATAAATAAGTTATGCAGCTGACTTTTTAAAGAGTACACATTCATAGTATATATAGAAAAAAATCTTAATATTACATGGAATTATATACATAACAAAAAAGTGTGAAACAACTAAAAATATGTCATATTGTAGGTTCTTCAAAGTAGCCACCTTTTTCTTAGATTACTGCTTTGCACACTCTTGGCATTCTCTTGATGCCTACTTTGAAGAACGTCTCTAGGTTACGACCGTAACCCTAGTTCCCCGAAGGAACGAGACGCCCCATAGCGTTTCGACGCAGCTCGAGTTCCTGAAGGGGAACCTACAATATGACATATTTTCAGTTCATTTTTTGTTATGTATATAATTCCACATGTGTTATATATATATATATATATATATATATATATATATATATATATATATATATATATATATATATATATATATTATATATACAGTACAGACCAAAAGTTTATATATATTATATATACAGTACAGACCAAAAGTTTATATATATTATATATACAGTACAGACCAAAAGTTTGGACACACCTGCTCATTCAAAGAGTTTTCTTTATTTTTATGACTTTGAAAATTGTAGAGTCACACTGAAGGCATCAAAACTATGAATCAAAACTTGGACACACAAGGTGTATAAACTTATTCTGTTTCTCTGAATGTACAGAAAGTTCCATTGACTGAAGGGTATAAGACTTTAAACCCTTTCTGCTTTTTCTTAGCTAACAGTAACCTTTTCCATTTGCTTAAGACATAGCTTGATTTATTTACTTACACAAATCTGAAAAATGTGATATTTTTAAGAAACTAAAAACATGAGATAGACGACTGCATTTTTAACAATAATGTATCTGTGGTTGATACAATTATAATTGCTGTTCAAAAATTGCATCAGACTGAAAATTACCACAGAAAGAAATTGCTCTAAATAGCATTTCATGTGATAGAAAGTCTGAGGCAATATTTTGTTGTATTTCATAATACCAAAAGCAGCAGTAAATGTTGGAACTTTTTTCTACTTTTCAACAAAAGAGTATTAAATGTAATTTATATTAGCCCTTGGGCTATAAACTGACTTGCAATCACTACAGGAGTCATTTCCTGCTGTTCCTCCAAAAAAAGGCAAATTAGAGCTTGGATTTCATAGAACTTTCACACTTTGTCACTAAGAGCAATCTACTGGAGTGAGGGAATGAAGAAAACAGCATGGACGTCTGTCATTATATGTCGGAGTCCAAGAAGAAATTGATTATAGTTCTTAAAAGGCACAACCTTACACAATCGCGGTGGTTGGAGTTATAGATGCTCATTTAATTAGTTTTGTGTGTCAAAACCAACCAAATAAGAGTGCATATATTTATTCTTTTGTATCTGTCTGTTTCCTAGCTATAAGATTGATGACAGTTGATCTGACATGCCAGTTAAAATTCTACTGTTAAATCATTAAAACAGTATGTGAAAAAAAATGTGTTACATGTAGGTACACACAGTATAGACAGACTAAATTCCATATACATATTGGCTGTGCATGCCTAATCCTCTGCTTTGTCAGGAAACAAATGATTGAGACATCCAATTGTTAAAATTCTGAAATGATGGCTGCTGTACGATCAACTGAAATAAATACCTAAATTTAAAGTAAAGTTCAGTAGTCTATTAAAAAATGCAGATGTCTAAATCCACAAAATGCATTTGTAAGTTTATGAATATCTGTTTAATTATCAAAACCGCAATTTCAAATGTAAATTGCAACAACATTCTACAAATTTAGTTCCCTTTCGGGAACTCAAGTTGCATCGAAACGTTTTGGGAATGCCTCACGTTGTCCACGCTCTGAAATACGTGTGAAATCCAGCCAATAGGCAAGTCATTGTTTAAATGCAAGCACTTTCGAGATACCGCTCTCAAAGCGGCGCAGAAGGTGGCGGGGCTCGCAGGCGGGTCAGAGACCAGCCTCAAAAGGTTCCTTCCTTAGTCAGAGAGTCAGGCTTATACAGCCAGTACTTCATTGTTCCGAAGAAGGATGGCGGATTGCGGACGATCCTACATCTGCGCTCTTTGAACCGCTCACTCCTGAGGCTCAGGTTCAGGATGCTTACTCTCAAGGAGGTCGTGTCTCAGATCAAGTCCGAGGACTGGTTTGTCACGACAGATCTAAAGGACGCCTATTTCCACATAGCCATCCTTCCCGCTCACGGGAGGTTCCATGAGGTTTGCTTTTGGGACCGAAGCTTACCAATATTGGGTCCTCCTGTTCGGCCTAGCACTCTCTCGCCACACCTTCACAAAGTGCATGAATGCGGCTCTAGCCCCGCTATGGCTTCAGGGAATCCGCATACTAAACTATATCAACGACTGGTTGATATTAGCTCGATCAGAGCTTCAGGTTTGCCACAGGATTGGCCCTGTCAACCCTGAAGGTTTAGGTGTCCGCTATTTTACATATCCGGTTATTGTACCCCGCCTGAGAGGCAGTCGCTGGGGAAACACCTGTTTGGGACTCGGCCGTTGTGCTAGCGGCTCTATCTGAGCCCCCCTTTGAGCCCTTGGTTGAGGTTGCCCTTAGGTATTTGTCAGTAAAAACCGCCTCTGGAAATTTCCTCCCTTAAGAGGGTCGGGGACCTGCAGCCTTTCGTGGCCCCGCTTTTCCTGGAGTTTGCCCCTGGCATGGCCAGCATTGTTCTCTACCCTAAACCTGGGTATGTGCCTAAGGTGCCTGTGGCTGCAGGCATTCTGCCTTCCTCCTTTCCTAGCCCCTGACCAGAAAAAGCTAAATTGACTGCACAAGCACTGGACACATCTCCACAAGACGAGTCCGTGGAGAAAGTCGGAGCAGCTGTTTGTCTGCTATCATAGGAAAGGTTTTCCGGCCAATAATCAGACGCTCAGGAGATAGATTGTGGATGCCATTTCTTCATGTTATGAGTCCTCTGGTCTTCCCACTCCCTTCGGAGTCAAGGCTCGTTTCTCTCCAGGACATTTGCAATGCTGGGGGCTGGTCCACCCCTTAGACCTTTGTCAGATTCTATGACCTCGAAATTAGAGCCACAGCTCCTCTGTTCTGTATGCTGGTTGTGCTCAGACACACTAGGCAGGGACTGGTCAGTATGGCGTGATTCGACACTTGTTCCCAAAGCGTTTTAAAACAGCTCCTGAAAGGGACTGCGCTATGTTACGTATGTAACCCTAGTTCCCTGAGGGAACGAGATGCTACGTCAACAGGCCATACTCACTGCATCCCTACGGCGCTTACCATCTCAAAATATACAAACAACTGAAGAGCTCTGAATACTTTTCAAAGCCAAAAGATACACACAGAAAAAATGTTGCATTTAAAATGACATTTATATTCGGAGGGAAGCAGCTATTTGAATAACTGGAGCCAAACTGAAAGCCATGACATCTATCTTAATACAAAGTAGCACACAATCTCACCCCTAGACCGAGTCTAATGTCAGACTTTTCATTAAATGAGACTGCATGTCAAAGTGCTCAGGATATTTACAATAGATGACAGAAGACGTGGACTTGCTGAGAGTTACAGTAGTTTCTACTATATAAAAAAAATAAGATATAAGGTTACAGTTTTCAAGGTCAGAACACACTTTCATAAAGAGCACTTTTTAAAGGGAAGGAAAAGGAAATTAAGGTAATTAGAGCACCCTGACATTTCATGCTATAAACTCAGGCTACCTGCTGAAAAGAAAAGAGCAGTAGAGTAAGGAAGAAGTAAGGAGTTAGGCAGTTAGTGGGTGGGCTAATTATGTCACAGAGACCACAGAGAAACATAGGACTATGGGGAATAAATCTTTAAAACATTGACCTGATTCAGGTATATGAAACATAAATATAAAACACAGTGCAGTCTATAAGTGTGGATCGTCATTTATCTGATTTGCAATCAACTACTGTATTCACATATCCTTGGTATTTGTTCCATCATCATTTAAAGATAGATAGATCGATCTCTTTATTTATTCCAACTTAAGGAAAATTATGTAATGGTAGGGTCTATGCAGTACGGAAGTCCTAAGAGGTGATGCATTCTTATATTTTTTCTTTGTTTTCTCGCAACTAAATTTTCTCGAGATCTTAACTCGACAAAAGCTGTTATCCATGATACTGCGATGCGGCTGCCTCTAGAACATGCTGACGTGCCAATCACATGTAAACAATGTTTACAACAAGATCGCAAAAAAATTAAGTTGTGATGATAAGAACACTTACATGGTTTTCTTTGTTTTATCCCTTCAAGTTGATCCTATTTATGTTTGTTTTTGCATAGCTCAGAGAATAAGACTATTAAGGGAAAGTTTTAAGCATAATTTAAAGTGTCCTTTTCAAGCTTGAAGACATCCACACACTCATATGTAGCCAAATATCACTGGATAATTAGAGTGCAACTATGACAGAGTGCTAAGATATGTAATGTTAAATAGCTTACTGTAAAGAAAAAAAAAAAAAAATATATATATATATATATATATATATATATATATATATATATATATATATATATATATATGGTCTAACTAGAAATAAGATCTACTTACTGTGGTTGTGTGCAGTCTTGGAGATTGCACATTCTCCGGATGGGTTTGGGCTTCTTACTAATGTCACAGTAGCTCCTGTGTACCATCTTATTGTCCCCCTTTTTACGACATCCATATTTTGTGTACTGGAATCCTTATGACAAGAAAGCATAATATAAGAATAGCTACTGGCAGAATTTGGCAGATTTTCTGCCAAAGCAGAGTTCAGTGTAAAAGAAACTGTACAAATAACTAGTTGTAAGAAAAATATGTGGGCAAGTTATTACCTCCAGCACAAGGTCGCGAGCACTGGGACCAACTCTTTAAAGCCCACTCATATGTGTCCTCCTGAATCACATTGTTGTTGTTTACTGGGACAGAGTCCTCGTGGATGATGTATTTATACATCAATGATGATCTTGTCTCATTGTCTTTTGGAACAATCTGATAGATAGATAGATAGATAGATAGATAGATAGATAGATAGATAGATAGATAGATAGATAGATAGATAGATAGATAGATAGATAGATAGATAGATAGATAGATTTTATTTTTTAGAAACTTTTATTCTACTTTGCACTGATGTATGACAGTATGTCCATGTTTGTAAAAGAATGTACAAAAAAAAGTGAATAAAATATGCAAGTAGCAGTAGGCAAATAATCTACACACTACTCTGATGAAGTCATTTCGTGTACAATATCTGTATTAATTCCGTATAATAAAATAATGGTACAAATTAATAATGTATTATAAGAGCTTTGTGCAGTACAGGTATATATAGTCATAACATCATAAGACGAATGTGCCTATAGTGACAACCCAAAGTGGTTTGCAGTTAATGGAAATCCGCTCACACAAATGCCTTAACTTAGTAACAATCAGTGGAAAGGAGAACTTGCCATGTCATCATGTCTACTGCATTGATTTGAAAGCAGGAATAATTACATATTGTCTGAGGCACTGGAAAGAGCCTCAATGCTGCACAATGGAAGAATCCTGTTATTCCAGACAGTTTAAATGCTCTACTGTCAGACATGCCTCACATCACAGCAGCTGGATTTTTTTGTTTTCTGTCTTTAATATATTTATATACAATTGACCTGTATATCCCTATCCTGGCAATTAAATGATTAAGCCCAACGTAATCACTAGTTGTGCACATGTGCTGCCTATAAAAGACTGCTGCAAACAATAAACATATATTATGCATGTTTTTTTAAAGAGATTATTAAATACAAAAGCTTCAGCACCCTATTTTTATTAGTACAAATTTTGTAATGGATATTTATTTTATGCATTATACTACTTAATTCAGTCAGTAGTAAAACCTAACAAAGCATTACTATTCCATAAAGATGTTACAGATAAATGCTTATATGTCAGTAAAATAACATTAGAGACTTCATTTTAGACAGAACAAAAAAACACAATGATAGCTCCTTCGTTGTGCGTACAAAAAATTAGTAAGTACAAATATCAGCGTCTCCAGAAAAACTGTTTTAGTTTCTCTGTAATGTTAAGTAAAACAGCTTATTTCATACTAAAACAAATTGTAGTCTGCAGCTACAGCCCTCAAATGTGCTTTGATCTTTATACACATTATAAATTAACTGATCACGTAGTAGCTTAAATTTACACCGAGTTTTCCAAACAAGTGATTCACTGTCCATAATACATCTCCTAAATATTGTAATTCAAAGTAAAACACAGCTTTACACTTCTCACCAAAGGCTATACAAAGACAAAAACACAAAGCTTCTAGAATAAATCTAATCAAAAACCAGCTAATGTTTGCCAAGAAACTTCAATAAAAAAAAACCAAGCCAACTTGCATCTAAATCTACACAGCTGATGTGTTGCCAGATCAAGAAAAGATATGATGACACTTGTTGTTCAGCAACCCTTCCTATACAGAACCCCCATTTTAAACATCCTTAGCAGGAAGATTCAAAGAAACCAAGAATCCATGGTCTTTTGAATGCCACATGCTTTGGAACTGCATCCCTTGTTTCCAATTAGGGTTGATTCTTTTCTTTCTTATGAAAGCTTTAAGATGGGTTCAGGATATATTCCCTCGAGGTAAACTGTTTCTGAGCAATCTATATCAAAGTCCATTGAATATTCATTATTTGATAAATGTGATTTATCCTGGGCAGGGTCTGAGTGGGCATGCATATTAATGCACCGTGTATAGGAATAATAAACTCCTGATTAATTTAATTAAAATTAGATTTAATTCTATGCTAGTTTCGTCAATGGGGATGTCAAGGCCTTTTTATCTGTATGCTAGAACTACCCTTACATTTATTTCCAATATAAAGAAAGCTATGTCAGTCATTTGAACTTGCTGTGAACTGAATGCTGATTGGATCCATCAAAATATTTCCTATATCATTTCATATAAATCCTACACACATTCAGCTACTCATTCCTGACATATAACACTAACGACATTATTGATTCTCCAGTGGTAAGTAGCTCTTGAACCACAAATCTCAGATGGTTGCCACATAATGCATCCCAAACTCAATGGAAATCAAACAGTAATCAAATCGTTTAATAAAATATTTCAATACGTCTTAAAAATCCAATTACCAGAACAATGACTGCGTCATGTAACGGTCCTTCTGTGTGCAGAGTCTCAGCATCTTCTTCGATTACATAATCCCACTCCACTCCGAGGTCTATGAAGCTCCGTGACCTCACCTCTTCTCCCTTACCATTCAGGATGTAGTGTCCTGTGGCCTGGTTCTTCACCGCTGCAACCAACAACTAGTTACAAAACCTCAAACATTTGCAAGAACTTGTGTTGTGTTGACTGAAAGATTGTGAGAGATGGAGAGACAGATGTAAGACATACATGATTACATATAAATATGTGTAGACAATCTGTGAAGAGGCTGTTACACGCAATATACTCTACAAAAAAATCACATAAACATAAAGTTGGCATTAGAATTTAACAGCACTACTGAATTGCATGGCAGAAGTGAAAATAAAATAACACAGTTATTAAGTAACAGTGAGAGATAATATACTGAGAGCCAGAGGAAAAAGTGAATGACAATGGAGACTACTGGCAGAGAAGCATGTCAATTAATCACCATTAGTGACATTTATTAAATGTCACTGCCATGAACACTATATTAAACTACACATTAGGGGTGTCATGGTACACCCATTTGTACCAAACTGTTTCGGGTACAAGACTTTCAGGACGTACGGTGCACGTGTGTACTAAATACAATCCTTGCTTTACGTGCAGAATATAGTTAAAATCTGAGTTTCCTCATCACTATATTAAGTGTCGGACTGCAAGTTTGTTTAGTCTCTGCCTCGCACTTGGAGAGCAGTGAAATTGCTGCCAGTTCCTGTTAAGGATAACGTTTTTACGACAGTCTAGCAATATGGATTCATTTGCGTTTTGTGTGCAGCTTCAAGAAATTTCTTAAGCGATAAAATACCTGACAATTCCGTGTACCGAGGGAGAAAATGAATAAATTAAGGATGAATTCATTTATGAATAAATCAATTGAAGCAATAAATACATTTCTTACATTCCTTAAAAGCAAACATTTGTTGAGGTTTGCTGAAATAAGTAGAACAGGTAAGTGAAATGAACAATTTCATAGCAATCTTTTCTTTATTAAAAATAATGATTGGATTAAAAGTTATAAATGCAATGAAATGAATGCAATGAAAATATAATTTCCTTTTTACTTGAGTAAAAGTCCTACAATTAAATTGTCTTCTTAGCTAATTAAACTTAAGATAGGATAATTGCAAACCCTAGACTGAATGCACACATAAGTTAAACTAGGGAGAATTTAAAAGGTTTGCCACTGGCCATTCAACTTTTTATTTAGAAAGACAAAATATACTCATGATTGATAGCTAATAAAGAATATGGGTGCCAGTCATGCTCTCTTGGGCCCATGGCAAAAGAAGAGAAAAGGTAAGCATGCGCTTTATTTGCAAAAAGATTTGAGGAAGCTATCACTTACCAAGAATGTGAGGGGAAGCCTCATGTTCTTGGATGATCACATGTCTAGCCCCAGGGGGGATGAGGAACATCTTTAGGTAACCTTTGCATCAGAGTGACGCGGCAACAGAGAAAAGATGTTCGGAAGAAAAAGATAGTAGAAGCAATTAGTGAGCAGAGTTGAACATGTACGTTTTTTTTCTCTTTGAAGAGATGGACATCGATTTGTTAGAAGGAGTACTGCTTGCTGTTAGGCTCTAGAAGGGACAGTTCAGAGCCCTATACAACCACAGCTCGTGTTGTGTCCCTCACAGCAAAGCCTACTATAGAAGGTGACTATAGGTTTGCCATCCATGCTATACATCCGTCTTTTCTATTCAAATCTTTCATTTGTGCCTCACTTACAAAGTGCATCAATATGGGATATGAAAGAGAATCCAATTAGCTATTCCAAAAGATTTATAATTGGTTGGACGAATGTCAAACAGAAGAAGGAGGTAAAACCTTTGGTCACTTGTACTATTATACACTGAAGCACCTTTCCTGAGTTTAGATGTCCATTTCTCTTCAAAGCTTTGTGCCACTCACCAATAACATTTCTAGAGTCTTCACTTTCATTCAGATACACATGTCGTGCACTCTTGGGCAGCAAGAAGATTCCTCTTGTCTTCCCTTGAGGAAAAATACACCTGTTACCTCTGTGTTGTACTGCACTCTTTTGCCATTGACTTCAGATGTTGCTTTAAAATCAATAGCAACATATTGGGTCTTATAAAGGGATCTTATATGGTAAGCGATGTAGGCTGATCTTTAAGCTGCAGCAGCAATGGTGAGATATAAAATGGAATCAAAATGTAAAATTGTACTCTAGGTAAAAAAAAAAAAAAACTTGTAAAAGATCAGTATAACATGTCATTTCTAATCTTGGGGGCTTGTGGGGTCATTTTCAAAGCACTGAAAATGTCTTAGCTGCAATTGACTCTAAAACATGAAAATGCTAGCTGTATTTAATATGCACACACAGAAACTGCATTGAATAAGCATACCATTTCCTCATTTACCCCAGTAAGTCAATGGCAAATAAAGCATTACAATGGGCGAAAGCAGAAGATTAGGGAACACAGAATACTTGCAGAATTTGTTTTCCAAAAAAGGCATATCTTTTTGGCATCTCTTGCTTAATTTTTTTCCTGTTAAGAAAGTGAGTAGACATTCACATTAAAACATTCATGCAGTCAACCATGCCATATCACATTGAATTATCATACAAGATGTCTTTAATTACCTGTTAATATCATAGACACATCATTCATTAGTCAGAAGTCATGCTCTTGAATCAAATAAACATGCTATGACATACAGCATTGTGTCAAATAAGACAAGCCTTCGCATGCAATTTGTAATTAACTGTCACAGAAGCAACATCATTACAACATCAAGACATTATTTCAAAAGTTGGAAACACTTGATTGAACAGGTTAGAAATAAAACACAATTAAATAGACTGTGCTGTTATAAGAAAATAATAATATAAGAAAAGAATCCATTATGAGGTGGAATAATAAGTTTCCAATGACTTCTCTTGTAATTTTTAAACAATGCATAAAACTCTTTCATGTTACAGAGAAACCAGAGAATAAATGTTTTAAATCACTTAATAATTAGACAAAGATTATGTATTTGCCAGACATGTATCTGTGAAATAGCAGTTATTCAAGGAAACAACATTATTTTTTTTTTACTAAAATATAAATTCTAAAGAAAATTGATAGAAAAGAACCCAATATAAACTTCCCAAAGTTAAAGCCTATGTATACACATTTTAGCAACCATTTTATTTTGTTCTTAGGGAAACAATAGAAATTGAAATATATATATATATATATATATATATATATATATATATATATATATATATATATATATATATATATATATATATATATATATATATATATGTATATATATATATATTTTATATACAAGCTGCATATTGACTTCTCTAAAATATACAGTATCCAAGTTTAATTTCTATAGTATTGAATAAATGGTTTAAGAAATACTAAAATAGGGCTGTCCAAATTATTGTGTTAATAACACGTTAGTGCAAATTCATTTTAAACGCCACTAATTTTATTAGTGCGTGGTTTATGCAGCATAAATTAAGTAATGCATTAATTTCAGTTTAACCATTTTTATGAAAAATATTAATAAATATATCTAATGAATATATCTATTCAACTAATCTAACATTCAATGCAACACACATTTATTCATAACGTCCTTTCTTTAGTCAGATATAAAAATATATATACTCTAACAATAAATTATTTTTAATCACTAAACATTTCGTTTAATGATGCACCAAATCTCAAATCAAGCACCAAAATCCGCCAATGTACACATCGCACCGGCAAATAAATCCGTCCGAGTGGAAACATTAAAAAGTTCCATTTGGTGTACTGATGATTTATGTAATTTAAAACACCATAATTACTTTAAAACATTTACAAGAAAATTTTGTATTCATGCTCTATGTTAAGTTTGGTTTCACTAATAATAAACATACATTGCATACAGCATCCATATTTGTCCATGCTCATGTTGATTAGAGTATTAAAAATTAAAAAGTATTAATTTAAGGTACATTTAGAACAGATTTTTATCTGTTCTAAATGTACCTTAAATTAATACTTTTCAAAAGAGATTAAGTTGGGCTCGATCACAAGTTAACTCATGACAATCATACGATTTATCGCAATTAAATATTTTAATTATTTGATACCCCTAATATATATATATATATATATATATATATATATATATATATATATATATATATATATATATATATATATATATATATATATATAAATTGCTCATTTCCCCAGATTCTCCATATTTTAAGAAAATCTGTTATTATTATGTATATGTAAAAAATGTTACAAATTAAGCTTTTAAATATAATAGAAGTGTGACACACTTTGTGATGAATTTGGCGCAAAATGTAGGACAAATTACTAGAACAAGGGACTGTGCACGCAGGGGAAATCATGAATAAGAAGTAAAACTTAATACCTGCTTTTTTGGGGGTTCGGGTAAAGGTTCCTTTCACGGTCCTGCAATGGGAGTTGTCGCCCCCACACACTCCACACTTATCTTCCTCCTTGTTGGAACCTATTTCTTTATCACAGCCCACTTTCTGAAAGACAGAAAGATGCGAGCAAAGAAACAGATCACACATTAACATGTGACACTTGCTTTAAAGCCTCTCATTGATTAAAAGCCTACAAGTACACTGTCTAATAAAAAAATGCTTGAACCACCTGCACTTCAATCAGCCTATTCTTTACAGCAGTACTCATTTGTAAACTGCCTCACGTTAATTTTTTTTGTCATTTTTGGTGTTTGCCTCTAAACTGAAGCTACACTGCTGCAGATTATGATGGTAAGTTTAAGAGCAAGGCGGTCAGAAGCTTACCACACATTCCCCTCGCACACAGATGCTGTAGGGATCCTTGTAGGAGCACCGTGTGCCATCGTGCACCAGCTGCTTCATATATGCCACGTCGCTCGTCTCCTTCGACTGGCAGTACAGGTGACATCTCTTGCTGGCTGGAGAAAAGTACAAGGCACTGCTTAACCATTTTGTGGTTGATAATTAAGATGACCAAATTAAAAGTTTTAGCAATGGTAGACCATCATTCTCTGCTGAATCGCTGAATCGACCTGTGTTTTAATATATTTTTGTCCATGAATATATATTTAATTATTCCCAATAGACTATTCTCTTAATTGCCAAATGTTTTCTCTCGGGTGCACTGCTGCTTCAAGGAGCAGCGCCACCGAGTGTAATTTTTACATTGGATTTTCTATTCAATCAGATTTCAGCCGTCACATAGTGATGGTAGCTTCAAATCCAAGTTGCTTGAAGCTGTTGTTTTAACCTGTCAGATTGTGATTTGTTTGCTCTGAGGCCCCTAAAAAGCATAGAATTACATCCTTTGACTGGAAAGTCAGAGAGGGCACTATTTAGAGCTCCCAGACGCATCTATAGCAGTTTTTTCATTCCACAATGGCTGACAGAGGCTTGTATATGGCTTACAAGGCCATATACAAAATGGACATTTCAAGAAAAGCTGAACATCATGAGAAAAGGACGGTCAAAACAGTTCAAAACAGTTGTCTACAAAAACACACAATTTTAATTTCAAATCCCCATGAAACCCGTAATGTACTGAAAAAATACACGAAAAAGCACAGAAATACACAAAAATGCAAGGAAATGCGCAAATAAATGCGCTAAAAACCTGGGGTCATTTTTTGCTTTCATGTATAACATGATGATGATTTAAATAGCTGTGGTGTCAAATTGAATGCATTAGGAAGTGTTTGCTGATATACAGTGAGGAAAATAAGTATTTGAACACCCTGCTATTTTGCAAGTTCTCCTACTTAGAAATCATGGAGGGGTCTGAAATTGTCATCATAGGTGCATGTCCACTGTAAGAGACATAATCTAAAAAAAAAAAAAATCCAGAAATCACAATGTATGATTTTTTAACTATTTATTTGTATGATACAGCTGCAAATAAGTATTTGAACACCCTCAGAAAGTCAATGTTAATATTTGGTACAGTAGCCTGTGTTTGCAATTACAGAGGTCGAACGTTTCCTGTAGTTTTTCACCAGGTTTGCACTCACTGCAGGAGGGATTTTGGCCCACTCCTCCACACAGATCTTCTCTAGATCAGTCAGGTTTCTGGCCTGTCGCTGAGAAACACGGAGTTTGAGCTCCCTCCAAAGATTCTCTATTGGGTTTAGGTCTGGAGACTGGCTAGGCCACGCCAGAACCTTGATATGCTTCTTACAGAGCCACTTCTTGGTTATCCTGGCTGTGTGCTTCGGGTCATTGTCATGTTGAAAGACCCAGCCTCGACCCATCTTCAATGCTCTAACCCTAGGTTGTTCCCCAAAATCTCGCAATACATGGCCCCGGTCATCCTCTCCTTATTACAGTGCAGTCGCCCTGTCCCATGTGCAGAAAAACATCCCCAAAGCATGATGCTACCACCCCCATGCTTCACAGTAGGGATGGTGTTCTTGGGATGGTACTCATCATTCTTCTTCCTCCAAACACGTTTAGTAGAATTATGACCCAAACGTTCTATTTTGGTCTCATCTGACCACATGACTTTCTCCCATGACTCCTCTGGATCATCCAAATGGTCATTGGCAAACTTAAGACGTGCCTGGACATGTGCTGGTTTAAGCAGGGGAACCTTTTGTGCCATGCATGATTTCAAACCATGACGTCTTAGTGTATGACCAACAGTAACCTTGGAAACGGTGGTCCCAGCTCTTTTCAGGTCATTGACCAGCTCCTCCCGTGTAGTTCTGGGCTGATTTTTCACCTTCCTTAGGATCATTGAGACCCCACGAGGTGAGATCTTGCTTGGAGCCCCAGTCCGAGGGAGATTGACAGTCATGTTTAGCTTCTTCCATTTTCTAATGATTGCTCCAACAGTGGACCTTTTTTCACCAAGCTGCTTGGCAATTTCCCTGTAGCCCTTTCCAGCCTTGTGGAGGTGTACAATTTTGTCTCCAGTGTCTTTGGACAGCTCTTTGGTCTTGGCCATGTTAGTAGTTGGATTCTTACTGATTGTATGGAGTGGACAGGTGTCTTTATGCAGCTAACGACCTCAAACAGGTGCATCTAATTTAGGATAATAAATGTAGTGGAGGTGGACATTTTAAAGGCAGACTAACAGGTCTTTGAGGGTCAAATTCTAGCTGATAGACAGGTGTTCAAATACTTATTTGCAGCTGCATCATACAAATAAATAGTTTAAAAATCATATATTGTGATTCCTGGATTTTTTTTTTTAGATTATGTCTCTCACAGTGGACATGCACCTACGATGACAATTTCAGACCCTTCCATGATTTCTAAGTGGGAGAACTTGCAAAATAGCAGGGTGTTCAAATACTTATTTTCCTCACTGTACATCATGAGAGTGATAGAATGTTAAGGTCTTTTTCTTGTTGAGCAAACAATATTAAATAGAAATATTAAATAGGTCACCTTTGTAATCATGAAATAAAAATGATATTTGATTTCCTGGGATATTGCCTCCATCTGTTATTTGCACAGACAGGATTTATAGCAATTTTACTTCACAAATGATGTCAATATTTACTTCAGGGAAGTGATCCCACAGTTTTTGCAGGTGCATAACTCACAGAATGCACTGCACACCTGCAAGGAGTCTTTTTGGTTGATTTTTTATTTATTTTTTATTACCCTGTGCTTGATCACTGTGGAGATAACAAAGAAATGATGGCCAGGGTTTGCACGTTAAAAGCAGCCCAATGGAGTATTAAAACACAGCTAATTTTTTTGCTCTAGATTCCCAGGACGGTTTCCTTTAGAGCTGGTGGTGATTTCCAGTGAGCTTGATTCCTTGCCATGTACCAGTACCGTCGTCATCAAATTGTGGCCCCCTGTGGGTAGCTAATTAAAGGTTCCTGCTTTGTCACATCTGTCCTTTTTCCTATTATTATCTTATCAGCAATTAAAGAAGTGAATTAAAGACACTAAGTATAACCATTTAAGTGTTTGCTTCTTTCTTTTGTTGCTGTTTAAATCTGTGCCCTCACTGGCGTGTGTGACGCACACCTTCCGTGACAGTAATTCTAGTATTTTACTTATTTCCATGCTTACCACAGTTAAAGCTGTCCTTAAAACAGACACAAAGCAGATTATGTTTCAGTGTTTTTGTAGCATGATCCTGTAAAACCTGAGGAGTTATTTTAGCATTTTATGTCATCTCATAAATTTCATACCCCAACCACCTGTATTTCAGGGTAGGATTGTAAGCTGTTTGTTCTACTAGCTGTTTGTTCTACAAGGCCATGACGGAGCTGGATGACGGACAAATTATTAATGTCAAAAACTGTTTGTGACCTGAGAATCATTGAGAAGCATTTACAGAGCCTTGCACACACTATAGCATAATCTTAAAAGAAATGTGAATCTCGGCGGCTGTAAAAATACACTTTTATTATCTGCTCTGTGATGCTGTTTGGTCACAGCAAGGTCTAAATTGTACAACAGGCATTGAGTCATGCTTCTTTGTCACACTTTCAGGGCAGAATATGAAATAGACAAAAGGCGAAGCATCGAAGCATCTTTGAAAAAACAAAGAGCAAGAGTTACTAGTGGTATTGCAGCAGCTCAGTCAAGTGAGGTTCACAGAGAAGTCTAATAAAGTGCATAATTTACAGAATCTGACCCTGATGTAGGTTTCTTAATATATGATGCTGATTTCTTAAAATATTTAAGATGTTATACAGAAAATTGCTTAAATGAAACATTTATTGAACAACACAAGCTTCTCAAATCAGTGCAGTCCAAAAAGTTACTCTCATTCTCTCCAAATGTTATTCTCATTCTCTCTCCAAAAGCAGCATCATATTTAACCAATGAAATATATAAGGCTGGATTAAAAACGAATGATACGAACTTAAAGCAACAAGCTGATGGTCAGCCGTCAGGGAAATTCGTGCATTGGGCATTTTGAGTTTTGGTCGGCTTCGGGTTTTTTTGCACAGTTGGTTTATGTCGGACGCCGTCAACTGTTTCTCAGCTGATTCTGTATGTCGAATCAGCTGCCGAGCTTGTTGGTAAGAAAGAGTCTCTGATTTGCTAAATAGCTTAGCAAAAAGTACATGAAAAAAAAAAAAAAACAGGACCCGCTTGTTGTCATTCTTGCTCTTGCTTAGCGAAATGATTGAAAAAAGCTACACGGATCCGGTAGTAATGATCCCAATAGGTTTAACCGCTGCCTGTTTTTAATAGTAACAGTTTTAGCTTTTCCGTTTTTCCTGTTTGAAAGTCGAATACAGGCTACTGCCACCTGCTGGTAGGAAAGAGTTGTGTTTTCTTATGCAAGCGCAGAATGTGCATGTACGGTTTGTTGGCTCAGATGCGCCTGCCTGAATAATCGACCTAATTTGCAGCATAATTAGCCGATGCCGATTAATTAAAAAAGAATGGTAAAAATCGGCCCAATTAATCGTCTGGCCGATATAATAACCTATAATAATAAGCCCACCCAGCAGAACGTGCTAATGACCCACCATTAATTAACACCTAATTTGCACACAATTTCACATAACCACTGGTAAATGCCCAACATTTAAAACAATAAGATTAACAGGTAATCAACCCCACTTCCTATTTCTCTGTTTATATTCACATCCCTCTTTTGTCCAATCCTTCCACTAATTCATATGTATGAAAGATAATAGTGCATTTAGTGTGCTGCTACGTGCACAGTGCATTACCTGCATGATTAGGTTTCTATGCCAATTTCCTACATAAAATGTGTCCTAACAATTCCTAAAACAGCAACAAACAATGTAGTACATCAAGCTCTCTGTTTTCACTTGGGAAGTCCACAAAAAACTTCCCAATCTCAAAATTGTGATAGTAACAGTTTTTTCCCATCACTGCAAAATATGAGAATTTGTGTAAATATTTGCACAGTAATAGCAAACAAAAAAAATATAATCCCATGTACAAATAGCTTCGAAAGAAGGGATAAATATGGACTTCCCAGCTGTCCTGATGAATTACAGGATAAAAAGTAAAATGAAATTTCCCCTTTATCATTTTTCCACAGGGTTTTTACAAATAATAATCCATTAGATAATATGCATAATTACAAACCTGGGCTTAAGTGTGATTTTTACTATAAAGAAAGGTACAGAATAATAGAGTATCTACTATAGTCCAGGATACACAATACAAACTGTAACTTGGCATGTACACTTACAATCTGGATGCTCATATGGGAGCCAGTGGTGTTTGGTGTTCTGGTACTCAAAGTGGGAGTTGCGGAGCTGACACTGCTGCGCTCTGAAGTCCTCAAAGTGTTTGGGGCAATCATCTGTGTTGCACAGCTGGAACTCATAGTTGACCCCTGGGCAGTCCTGACCACCATTAGATGGACTGTTTTACAGAATCAAAAAAAGGATAAGAAACATTAACACTTTTATCACAATTATAATGATATTTTACAAAAACATTTGGACTGATTATGTTAAGGGCCCAATTGTCTGTTTTTATTTCCATAAAAATCATACCAATAAGAAGACAAAAGCAGAATTAGTGATACCTGTCCAAAAGTGAATAAACATTAGCATACAGAAATGATAATACAATATGTGTACTAAGGGTTGCATTGAAATATATAATAGATAATATATAAATAACATGTGGGACTGCTGGAAATTTTAAACATGTGTAACATATAATATTTTCTTGAGAAGTACATATCAAGCAAATATTGGCAGGAGAAAATATCAAAGAAAAAAAAAAATCAAAGGCACTTGAAGAGTGAGCACTGCTCTATGCCAAATATTCTCAGGTTTGCTCATGTGGACTCTTGGATATTCATATGGGCTCATGTGGAAAAGGTTTCCAATGGGTTCAAAACAAGAACACTGTTCCTTTGGCCATTTCTATATATATATTTATATAATTATTTTGCCAGCTATCTTAAAAGGGTGGGGTGCTAATAGTTCTGTAGCTGAAAAAAATCTGTACAGATGTGGAAATATTATTGTTCTGTGAAAGGAAACGTACGCTGGGTTGTTGCACTGACGTGTCCTGAAGCGTACGCCTGTGCCACAGGAGCGAGAGCATGAACCATACTTGGTCCACAAACCCCAAGCTCCATCCTGCTTAACCTGGTTGGCATTTTTCCACATGCAGTGACCTTTGTAGCACCACTAGAGAAAAGAAAATTGTTGATTAAGGAAGCAAAAACAAATAAAATCAATATTACAACGGCATGTTGGATTTACCTTGCCGGGTGCACATTCGGTGCCGTCCAGTGGTGGACCCTTTTTAGTCTTGCAGAAATAAGGGTTGTCTGGATGGCTGCACCACAGCTGTTTGCAAGGGTCAAATGTACGGAACTAACAGGAGAGAAGGAGTGCAATGTAATACATGTGAGAGGAACGGAAAATTAATTGTCAATTATATTCCACAGAAAATGACTAATGGATTTCTCAATTCCAGTGCAATTTGGAAATAACAAGCTGATCAAACAATCAGTCATCATCACTGACACTGTGAATATGATAACATGATAGCACAGACAACATTGTTCATTAAGCCAAATTTCACACACTAGTATGTGAACTAGAGGCTCAAATGATTGCACCAGAAGAGACGCAGAACAATAGAACAATAGGACAAGTAACTCTAAACAAACTGTGTTTTAGCAAACATGCCTAGAGGTAGGAAGCTCGCTTTATCTACACTTACTGATGTGCATATTTTGTATCCAACTCCAAAGTCAAATCGACACTGCTCATCCATCGAATAATTGATGCCAGGAAGTTCGGGGAGTTGTGGCCAGTCATGCTTGAATGGATCATCCAGTAAGCAGTCATAGGAACTGTGAGGAACCAATAATAAGTCACAATTCGAAACATTTTTTATGTTAATCGTTTTTAATGACCTATCAATTCAGAGATAAAAACTTAAACGAAAGAAAACAGTAGCTCTTAAAGACAAGAGTAAGTAAAATAAGGCGACTCAGAGAGAAAAGTGTATTTTCGTGCTTTTTAACATGGTTTTACATAAACTATTAATTGAGAATCTTAGGATTTCATCTACATTTTATTCAGTAGTTTTCTTATGTGCATAGAGTTTTGGGTGCTTTTAATTCCTCCCCAGTGGGCATTGCACTGCTACCTGAATATTTCAGACAGGCATTGGGTGTTTGTCATTATCAGCAAGCAATTAGCCATTTGAAATGAGTTGATAAAAACTTTTGCTTCACATTGTAATGACATCAATCAAATCAGCAATAATTGGGCCACATGTGCCCCATGAAAGAAATTCATTTGTTTAGCAAGAAAAGAAAAAAACATTATACACTGACATGTTTTATTGGTTGGGAGCATTTATTCTGCAGACAATGATGTTAATTTTCATACTTTTTGAAATGATGTTAAATTACATACTTCATTTGTAATAAGCAAAGATAAAGAATTTCGATAGTTCAATCATCCTTGTTTTTCATGAGGGATTAGCCTAATTGTGAAGCAATAGATACAATTATTCCAAAATGTATATTCAAAAAAAGATGTGCCAGAACCATTTAATAAATTGACAAAAGAGTGCTTGAGTGAGTCACTAAAAAGATGACCTCAATTTCCAGGGTCTATTAAAGCTGTGTCTCACTGAAGGAAGCTGCCAGATGTGTCATAATTCATAAAACGGTATGTTAAATCAACAAATAAACAGCTTTGGAAGTTTTCTTTTTCACTACATAATGAAAGTAAGCTCTCCATAGCTATTTTCCCAAAACACCAATAAAACGGTGTTTGCTGAAACATTTAAAAAATAATCATTGCTTGGAATGTGTAATGTTTTTCATTAATTGTCCTGTTCATTGAAATTATTACAATAAAAGAAAAAAATAATAATAAATTTATATGATGGCTTCTTAATGAGTTTAGTGATACATTTAATCAACACAGAAAATTTATGATGTAGTATTTGTGCAACAGTATATTTTGTTAAGATCGCCATGTCACAATTATTCAACCCCTATATATTATTATTGTTTTTAAAGCTTTCTGACAGTTTTAATGGCCTGAAGTGGAGCTGAAACATCAATAAGCCTTTGGGAACTCTATAACGATCCTTCATTTGCTTCAGCTGTGATGCATATATAAACCCCGACCATGAAGGTGTTCAAGTTGAGTTGCAATCATGGGAAAGACAAAGGAGCTTCCACAAAAGCTGAGAGAGGAGATTATTTCATCACATCTGAGGGGCCTTGGGTATAAGAATATTTCCAAAAGATTTAACATACCAAGAGACACAATTGGGAGCATTATAAGGAAGTTTAAAACTTATGGAACAGCTGCAAACTTGCCAGGGCCATGGAAGAAAGCTCACAATTTCATCAAGGGCCCTTAGCAACTTAGTCAGGATAGCTAAGAAAAACCTACAGAGTTCTGGGGGACAGTTCTATGGACTGATGAAACCAAACTGGAACTTTTTGGACATATAGACCAGCGGTATGTCTGGCGTGCAAAAGGTCAGGCTTATGACCAGAAGAATACCATCCCCACAGTCAAGCACGGAGGTGGGTCAATAATGTGGGGCTGTTTTTCTGCAGCAGGAACTGGCAATCTTGATCGTGTACCTGGCATCATGGATTCCCAGAAATACCAGGTCATTTTGAAGAAGAACATGATGCCTTCTGTTGACAAATTAAACCTGGGTGATCATTGGATTTTCCAGCAAGACAATGATCCCAAGCACACCTTCAAATCAACCAAAGCTTGGTTGGGTAAAAGATGCTGGAGTGTCCTGGAGTGGCCTTCTCAGTCACCAGATTTAAATCCAATTGAAAATCTTTGGGGACCCTTACGAGAAAAATAAATCAAGGACTGTGACGTCGGAGCGACGTGGGGCCGCCTTCCCGTGGGCTCACCACCTGCAGGAGGGACCGTAAGGGACCGGTGCTGAGAGGATTGGGCATCAGTCGAAGGCGGGGGCCTTGACAGCCCGATCCCTGGACACGGAGAAGTGTCTGGGGAATCTGCTTGGACTGCTGCCCCCGCGACCCGAATTACGGATAAGCGGGAGAAGATGATGAAAAAAATGAAAATCTTTGGTGGGATTTGAAGAAGGCAGTTGCAGCATGGAAGCCGTCAAACATCACTGAGTTAGAGGCTTTTGCACGTGAAGAATGGGCAAAGATCAAGCGGTGTAAGAAGCTTGTCAGCACTTATCGAAAACGCTTGTTGGAAGTTATAAAAACTAAAGGGCGCTCCACAAGGTACTGAAGCTGGGGGTTGAATAGTACTGCACATGCTCATGTCTTACAATTTTTCATTCGAACTTCAAATTTAATCAACTTCTGTTGTCAAAATAACTCAAATATGTATCAATAAATATTGTCGTTGTTAATTTTATTTTTTTTTACCATTTATTTTCATTATCTTGCATCAACATCACTGTATTGTCTATTGAGGTGGTCACATCCCAGAAGAGTCGTATTCTACTGCTGGTACACTTCACAATATAAATGTGCAATTTAACCCCTAAATAACCCTCTTTTTTTGCAATGTAACCCCTAAATAGTGTATTTTAGTTTTTTTTTTTTTTTTTAGCTTTAGCTTCTGTGAAGTGTCTGCCATAGACATCTCTGTGTATATGTTAACAATGGGGAAATGGTGAGATGGGTGCACAGTAGTTAAAACATTGGCCACCAGTTTGAATAGTTGTGAGTTTTAATCCCAGCCCTGTCACGCTACAGCATAAATCTTAAAACAGATTAATTTAAAATCTATAAATTATGTTAAAACCGGAACTACAGTAGAAAAGCATAGTTTCACTTATTTTATAATGAGAAGTGCCGTGGTGCTCTTTTATCCATGTCCTTTTTTTTTTTTTTTTTTTACTAAGAAGAAGGCTCTTTTATGGTTATGTTCCTTCATTAGTCTTAAAAAATCCCACAGTGAATGTTAAAAAGGTAGGGTCTTTTGACATTAAAGAACATTCAGACAGTGTCTTGATGCAATCTTAAGCAATCTTTCCCATAAAAAAATAAAAAATCAATGCTGAAGCAAAAACTTCAAGCAAGTGATAATTCCTTAGGTTTTTCCTGAGGTACAGTTTCCTCTTGCAGATTGCAGTCAGCTATTTATGGGTTTAAATTCCTCATAATGAGAGAAGTACAACAACAATATTATCTGATTTCCATGACACATGTATATTGCTCAAAGGCTTTAATGAGAGGGTATTACCAAATTCAGTGTTTAAAATGATGTACTGATAATTAGTAAGAATTTCCAACTGAATGATTGTTTCTAATGAGAGGTCACAAACTGAAATACAGAGCACAAACACAACAAGCAGCAATGATGGTACTGCATGGTTTCAAGTGCAACTGATTTACTGGAAATATTGTTTTAATTAGTTGCTAATAATGATGGTCAAAGAGCTCCAGTGATTCTTATCTGTACACTGAATTGTTATTATTTAAAACAGACCTTTTATGTTTCACAATACTAATAAATGCATGTGACTCTATATATGCATTTCATGATTACAGATAACAAGAGATAAAGGAAGAAATGAAAGATAGGGCAGCTGATAACTCACTGAATGTATCTCTTCAGCTCTTGTCCACTGCACATGGACCAGTGATAGCGATGAAAAGCGGCTTGCACCAGAGGAGCCATGACACTCCCCATTGCTGTCTCATCACCACAACGATTGCCCTGTCCATCATGTTCCATTCCCAGCCTAAAGACAGCATAGTAAGAGACAAATTACAATCTGTGATTTTGGTTACAGGTTTGTGAATAAATGTGTGTGTGTGTGTGTGTGTGTGTGTGTGTGTGTGTGTGTGTGTGTGTGTGTGTATATATATATATATATATATATATATATATATATATATATATATATATACAGTGGGGAAAATAAGTATTTGAACACCCTGCTATTTTGCAAGTTCTCCCACTTAGAAATCATGGAGGGGTCTGAAATTGTCATTGTAGGTGCATGTCCACTGTGAGAGACATAATAAAAAAAAAAATAATCCAGAAACCACAATATATGATTTTTAAACAATTTATTTGTATGATACAGCTGCAAATAAGTATTTGAACACCTGTCTATCAGCTAGAATTCTGACCCTCAAAGACCTGTTAGTCTGCCTTTAAAATGTCCACCTCCACTACATTTATTATTCTAAATTAGATGCACCTGTTTGAGGTCGTTAGCTGCATAAAGACACCTGCCCACCCCATACAATCAGTAAGAATCCAATTACTAACATGGCCAAGACCAAAGAGCTGTCCAAAGACACTAGAGACAAAATTGTACACCTCCACAAGGCTGGAAAGGGCTACGGGGAAATTGCCAAGCAGCTTGGTGAAAAAAGGTCAACTGTTGGAGCAATCATTAGAAAATGGAAGAAGCTAAACATGACTGTCAATCTCCCTTGGACTGGGGCTCCATGCAAGATCTCACCTCGTGGGGTCTCAATGATCCTAAGGAAGGTAAGAAATCAGCCCAGAACTACACGGGAGGAGCTGGTCAATGACTTGAAAAGAGCTGGGACCACCGTTTCCAAGGTTACTGTTGGTAATACACTAAGACGTCATGGTTTGAAATCATGCATGGCACGGAAGGTTCCCCTGCTTAAACCAGCACATGTCCAGGCACGTCTTAAGTTTGCCAATGACCATTTGGATGATCCAGAGGAGTCATGGGAGAAGGTCATGTGGTCAGATGAGACCAAAATAGAACTTTTGGGTCATAATTCCACTAAACGTGTTTGGAGGAAGAAGAATGATGAGTACCATCCCAAGAACACCATCCCTACTGTGAAGCATGGGGGTGGTATCATCATGCTTTGGGGTGTTTTTCTGCACATGGGACAGGGCGACTGCACTGTATTAAGGAGAGGATGACCGGGGCCATGTATTGCGAGATTTTGGGGAACAACCTCCTTCCCTCAGTTAGAGCATTGAAGATGGGTCGAGGCTGGTTCTTCCAACATGACAATGACCCGAAGCACACAGCCAGGATAACCAAGGGGTGGCTTTGTAAGAAGCATATCAAGGTTCTGGCGTGGCCTAGCCAGTCTCCAGACCTAAACCCAATAAAGAATCTTTGGAGGGAGCTCAAACTCTGTGTTTCTTAGCGACAGGCCAGAAACCTGACTGATCTAGAGAAGATCTATGTGGAGGAGTGGGCCAAAATCCCTGCTGCAGTGTGTGCAAACCTGGTGAAAAACTACAGGAATAGTTTGACCTCTGTAATTGCAAACAAAGGCTACTGTACCAAATATTAACATTGACTTTCTCAGGTGTTCAAATACTTATTTGCAGCTGTATCATAAAAATAAATAGTTAAAAAATCATACATTGTGATTTCTGGATTTTTTTTTTTTTTTAGATTATGTCTCTCACAGTGGACATGCACCTACGATGACAATTTCAGACCCCTCCATGATTTCTAAGTGGGGAAACTTGCAAAATAGCAGGGTGTACAAATACTTATTTTCCTCACTGTATATAAATTCCTTTTTTTTTTTCATTTCTGTTTCTTTTTGTCAGAGCAAATAACGTCTGAAAATCTATTCATGACATCCAAAACAATAACTAAACTCTGTGTCCCAAATGTTTAGGGTTGGAATGTGGATTAGCACAAGAAAAGAAAAAAAAAAGACCTTATTTAAAATGGGTATAAAATGCAAAAGTATGGATTGCTATTGAACCCTCTGTGTTTGGTTTATACAAACAACAAGTGTTTATTTTCTTCTTGTGAGAATTGCATAATCGTCCATTTTAGCTCTGCTAAAACCAGTTTCAGGGGATGAATGCAGGTAGGTGTCTGGGGAATTGATCTGCCTTTGTCTTGCGTGCATTGAAAATGAAAGCGAAAAACTAAAAAAAAAATGAACGCTAGAGAGAGAAATAAGATAGAGATAAAGAACAAAACCAGCCAACAAACATACAACCCAAAGAAAAATAGGATAAAAAAAGATAAAGTTCTAATAAAGTGCATGTAGTTTGGAGAAATGGATAAAACGATACGGGTGACAGTGATTAATCTGTGTGGGTAGTAAGAAAATTAGAGAAGCTTGTATGCACAAAGGCTTTAATGCGTCATACAGAAAAGTAATCTGACAGACATTATTATTCGGCTGGGATTTTAAAGCAGGTTTGCAAAACACCTTTGCATAAATATCTAAAATGTCTAAAGTATCATAATTAAAGAGACTGGTATTGTTCTGAGGCGAGTATAAATCAATGTTGTATCCTCAAATAAGACAAAGTATATCACAGCTCACTGTATAAACGAGGCGGTTTGCTATAGATGGTTTATAGTCCAAAATGGTGTCGTAGGTGTGTTTAGCTTAGGTTGTCAACTTGCTGTGGCTTAGAGTTTAGGACAGTAGATTGCAACACCTGTTCCAGCAAAGTTTCCAATTTGCAACCTTAAATATACTATGCGATTTATATCATCAGCTGGTGTTCAAAGCTTTGCTCGCTCTACTAGTGTTGATCTTTCAGAAGTTTGGAACCCCCTACTGTATGCATAAGCACCTTTAATGCCCCAGCAGCATAATGATAATCATTATACAACAGCTATTTCCAAGTCAATAATTTGATTGGTCAAGGGAGGCTTCATGAATACTTCTATTTTAGTGTAACTGCACTGGATATAACAGATAAACTTTTATTGGTTTTACATAAAATTCTATTTTCTACTTCAAAACTATTACTACAGACATGTACAAAATATTACCAAGAATTTAAAATGGCAGCCAACATATATATATTTTTTTATTAATTATAACTATTGTCTTTAAATCCAACAACCCAACTTGCTTGTGGCATTTAGTCCACTTTAGCAGAGCAAAAAAATAAATAAAAAACAGTTTTTGAGTAGTGTTTAACACTAATAATAATGGTAATGTTATAAAGGCTGTGATTCAGTGTAGGCATAAGCCAGTAGGACAAGTGCTGTAGATAATCACATTCATACTAATAATCAGTATAACCTACACGTGTCCAGTCTCATGGGCCACTACGAATGCGGAAGAGAAGCCGTCCTCATGGTTGAGGGTGCAGCTGCGAACTGGATGGCACATCCCAGTGACAGGGGCATAACCTGGGATGAGAGGAAAGAAACATGAACAAGAGTTAATGCTTACAAATCATAGCAAATTTGGATTCAACTGCTGCTCCAGCTCATTTTATAAATAGGCTTTGATTGATGAGGGTTTTTATGTCAAACTGAGGCTCAAAGTGTATGTCAAGAGCAGGCTTTAGTTATGTTTCTCTGGGAAAAATACAGCGAACCTGTTTACTTCAATGTACTTCAATTTCATTACTAAGGCATGGTTCGAGTGTCAACTCCTAAACATAAATTAAGAAGAAGCATGTTTGGTCAGAGTTTATGACAGGGTCTAGCTCCTTTTTAATATTCTTTATTTACACATTTAATTAAAGTCTGCAACATCTTTTCTGGAACACATACTTTATATGGTTAAAAGTTTGCAGACATCTGACCATAATATTCTTGTGTGCTTTATGGAAAAATCTGTTTCCATATTTACCAATTTGCTGTTATAATAACCTCCATTCTTCTAAAAAAATCTTTCACAAAATTTTCTTCAACAAGGGTGTTAGTAAAATCAGGTACTAGTGTAGGGTGAGGAGGCCTGGGGTGCAGTCAGGTTTCCAATTCATACCAAAGGTATTTCATAGGCAGATTTTTATAGAAGGACACTAAAGATTTTCAACTCTAAACCATGTAAACCATATCTTCGTGGAGCTCGCTTTGTATACAGAGGCATTTTCATGCTAAAACAGGTTTGGGTCTTCTAGTTTAGGTAAATTGAAAGTTTGATGTGTTATGCTATGTTATTATAGGAATATCCAGATAGGAAGTACACACTGCTGTTATTTTTTAGCTATGTCTCAGACATATTATTTACACTGGCAAAAACATTATCAGTTAAGTTACAATAATTTAATTATTTTAATAAAGTTTCTTTTCGGCTTCTCCCGTTAGGGGTCGCCACAGCGGATCCTCCGCACGTTTGATTTGGCACATGTTTTACGCTGGATGCCCTTCCTAACGCAACCCTCCCCAATTTATCCGGGCTTGGGACCGGCACTAAGAGTGGCTGGGGATGGTTCCCTGACCGGGAATCGAACCCGGGTCGCAGCGGTGGGAGCGCTGCGACCCGGGTTAAATAATAATTTAATAATAATAATTTATATTAATAATAATTAAATTATTTTAATACAAGATAAAATTTGAATGTGTCTAAACCTCAATACAAGTAAATGAGTGTTTGTTTGGCATAGAAAATCACCCAATCATTACTGTAAAATCTTAGCCTTGAACAGTATTTAAAGTCCTGTTATTTTACAAAATATTCAAAAACAATAAATAAATAACATTTGCAGCTGTAAATTCAAAAATTGCTTCATCAAATAAAAATGTATTCTGAAATCAGTGAGTATTTTTATAAGGAATCTTTCCAAAAATAAAAAGCAGAAAATTTGATTTTGAAAGCGTAGCCCAAAAAAAGTACCAATTTATTTTTCAATTGGCTCATCACTCCCGCAATTTAGAGCTAAATATCAGACATTTAGCTCTTTGCTGGCTCGGTGATGAGTATATTTTGAGTCATGTCACAGTGGGAGCGTTTCATCATTGTAAGCTTACCAGTTTAATATACCATGAAACAATAACTGAAACACGATTTGTTGCAGGGTGGCGGCTTTACAATACAGCAATCAGTGCAGAAAGCACTGAACACAAATTGACTATATAATTCAACTGTACAAGTGTAGCGGAGCAAATAATTACTGCCTAATATGTGATGTCAAAGTTAAGTCCTTTAAATCTTCATGGGATGTTTTGAGTCAAATAAATCAACTATACCAATCTCATGGTTACATTAAAGTACTTGCAAGGATTGTTTCAATGCAATTGACACAACCATGTAAGCAAAAAAAATTATAATTCTTCTGCACCTATCAACAATGACTTTTCTAAATATTTCGATTATTTAAAATGATAAAAGTGTAAACATACACTATATGGATTGAGGCCCCTGTTCTTTCCAGTCATATGTGGTTGGAGGCACACAATTTTATAGGATGTCTTTGGATGTAGCATTACATTTTTGCTTTACTTGAACTAAGAGACCCAAACCTGTTCAAGCATAACAATGCCCATGTGCACAAAGGAAGCTAATGAAGATATGGTTTGCATTGTTTGGAGTAGAAGATATTGAGTGGCCTGTGATAGAGCTCTAACCTCAACCCTTTTGGATGAAATGGAACGCTGGCTGCACCACATTCCTCCTTACCCAAAAACAGTACCTGACTGAATAATGCCCTTGTGGCTGAATGAGTACAAATCTTCACAACTACAATCCAAAGTCTTTCTTCCCAAAAGAGTGAACATTATTTTAACAGCAAATTGGACTAAACGTTAAATGGAAATCTTACACAAACCTTTGTTTATATAATGTATCATCAGCTAGTGCTGGGTGATGAAACTATCTAAATTTGCATCAACTCTTTTCTCGATTACATGGATAACTTTAAAAACTTCCTGTCTAACTTCTAAAATAGCACGAAGGGTTGGCACGAAGCCAGCACACCACGCTCAATTGCGCACACCCACTTGAGGGAATCTCATGTAAACAACAGCAGCGAGCTACAGAAAAAAAGATGAATAAAGAGAAGCTGGAGAGGCAAAGAGAAGACAAAGTGAGTCATCTGCTCTTGATTATATTCTTACCAGTAAAGGCCACAGCATTTCCGGATATCTAAAGTAGGACGAGGAGCAGATAAAATAACAATTCCACAAAAAATAGTGGCGAGGCACATAATCAGTGCTGTGGGAGAGACTGATGGGTATGCACTGTTTGAGATTGCACATCAAGACCTCATTCTTTAAAAAAAGGTCTTTTGGGGAAATCTTTTGGCCATATTGACCAGCTCTATAATCAGCTTTTGTTAAAAAGATAAACTTGTTTATTGCTGGCTTTCTTTTGTGTTTTTCTATTAAACATTTCCTCAAACAGCGAATGGCTTCCAATTGGTCATGCAGTACGTTGTTATTTTGGCACATCCAGCGTGTCTTTCCTGACAAAACCCACATATTGTGTACCCCCCATTAAATGGTCTGGGTCTCTGCCTGGGAATCAAACCTGTCCTACAGATTATGAGCGTGGGGTCCTTAAACCAGCAGGGACCATTGGATATACAGTGTGTAACCACCAAAAAATAATCCAAATCCATTTAAATAACAAAGGCAGACAAAAGCCTAATATAAAGGTATCATTAATCAGACACTTTTTCTAAATGTGCACAAAACAAAAGTGTAAAAAAAAAATAACAAGGCAATTGTCAGATGTGACCTCTACTCTATGATTGTCGATGCCTCCGCTTTCTTTGTGTCTAATCTCCAAAAGTATGTGGATAAAATATGATCTTGCAAAAAGATATGTCTCCTGTTGAAATATGTCTTCTCTTCTTCAGTAAAGATATGTGAAATATTAGTTTCCTTTCAGGAACTCAAGCTGCATCGGAACGCTTTGGGAACGCTCTAAGTAATGAGTCTAATCAGTTAAAATTGAAGACAGGCTGTCATCGGCAGGGTGACATCACGACCAGGTATAAAGTATAAAGTGCACCTGGAAAGAAGACTGCTTCAGCTTCTATTCGTTCATGAAGCGCTCTGTGTAAAATTTTATGTTTGTCTGACTGTTTTGTCAAAAGAATGAAGGCATCTGAGAAAACCAAGCACACGTTTTAGCCGTGTGCTTCTCCCTGTCCTGGCAGTAGTGTCTAGTGTCTAGTGTACACGAGACCCCTTCAATGGTGGCTCAGAGCCCAGGGGTTCTCGCCGCACAATCTGGGTCACACAGCGATGCCTATGTGTTTTAGATGTGTGGAGAGATCCCAGGTTCCTACTCCAAGGCGCCATGTTGGGAGTTCCCGGTCGTCACATTGTGCTTATGACGAATGCGTCCCTTACGGGATGGGGAGCGGTCACGAGTGGCCGTTCTGCACAAGGTCTATGGGACAGTGTCCATATGAGGTGGAACATCAATTGCCTAGAAATACTGGCGGTGCTTCTGGCTTTAAAACACTTCCTCCCGGACCTCAGAGGCCATCACGTCTTGGTCCGCTCGGACAACACCTCGTATATCAACCACCAGGGGGTCTGCGTTCGCGCCCCTGTACAGACTGGCGTGCCAGATCCTCCTGTAGGCCCAGGGGCCTACTCTCTTTCAGAGCAGCTTATATCCCCGGCTGCTTTAATGAGGTAGCAGACACCCTGTCGAGACAGGGGTCCAAGCCCGTAGAGTGGCGACTCCACCAGTTGGTGGAGCGTTTTTTTGAGATTTCGGCAAAAGCCCTATGGTTCTCCCTATATCCACCAGCCCCGTTGGGACTGGATGCTGTGGCACAACTGTGGCTGAAACTGCATCTTGATGCCTTTCCCCCGTCACGCTGCTTTCGGGAGTTTTGAAGAGAATTTGCTCTGTCTCCTCCTGGTATCCCTGCGGGGGTCTCTCCAACGAGGTGGTAGAGACCTTTCTTCAATCCAGAGCTCCCTCCACGAGGAGGTCGTATGCTGCGAGATGGCATCTGTTCACTGCATGGTGCTCTCGGATTGTACCCAGTCCACTGCACGATTGGTTCAGTGCTGGACTTTCTGCAGTTGCAGTTCGCAAACACCCCGTGTCCTTACATTCACTGGGCAGAGACCCATTCCTGACACGTTGTCTCTGTGGCACCCGGAGGCTGAGGTCTCTGCTGCGTCCCAGAGTGCCTGGTTGGGACCTGGCTATAGTGTTGGAGGCTCTATCCGAGCCCCCCTTTAAACCTTGACTGAGACTACTTGGAGGCACTTGTCCATCAAGACCGCTTTCTTTCTGGCCGTCTGCTTTTTGAGGAGAGTAGGTGATTTACAGGCCCTCTCTGTGCCCCCCTCTTTCTTGGAGTTTACTCCAGGCATGACCATTGCCTTTCTGCCCCCTAGAGTGGAAACTTCCCAAAGGTGCCCTCAGTCATCCCACGACCTGTCAGGCTCCAGGAATTCAACCCTCCTCCATTCCTGACCCCAGAACAGGAAAGGTTGAACCGGCTGTGCAAGGTCTGATTTGGACTGTTACGTACATTTTATGTAACTTTCATCTGCTATGGTTCTCCGAGGAGAGGCCTTCCTGTTCATAAGCAGATGCTCAGCAGGTGGGTTATTGACTCTATCGTGTCTTCTTATGGGTCCTGTGGTCTCCACACTCGATTCAGGTTCAGAGATCACCTGACCCGGAGTGTGGCAGCCTCTAAGGCTTGGTCCTCTGGAGTCTCCTGTGCCACAGCTCCTATGCCCCTTCATCCTTTCCTTCACGGTTACAAAAGCTGAAGCACTCTTCTCTCCATGTGCACTTTATACTCCCTGGCTGTGTGCCGGTGACAGCCTGTCTTTAATTTTGACTGATTGGACTCATTACTCAGAGCATGGACAACGCAGTCGAGTTCCCAAAGCGTTCGGACGCAGCGTCTCGTTCTCTCAGGGAACTAGGGTTACATACGTAACCTAGAGACATTGTTGACAATGATTGACAACCCATGTCTTCATAGACCTCACATTGTCCACAGGGGCACTGCCTTGATTAGATAGGTTTGGGCCCATTAGCTCCAGTGAAGACAAATCATAGTGCTACAGCATACAGTACAAAGAGATTCAAAACAAATTGATGCTTCTCACAGTTTGGCCGACATTATATCAGGATCGTAAGTGGTTAGGTGTCTCCATGGCAATTAAGTATATTATTATACTTTCCCTGTACCATTTGCCTGATTTTTGGTGTACTACTGCTTCTTCTCTTTATTTGTTTATTTTTTCATTTTGAAAATGGATCATTCTAAACTGTTTACATGCACAAAAGGAAAGCTGGAAATCACGTAACGGTCTCAAACAGTTGAAAGAAAAAAAATGGGTAAAAGCTAAAGACTGAAATGCTAACATGACTGAGGACTTTGATGTTCATTGCTATACAGTAACAAGCAAAATACTTGTCTAGTCAGCATACAGAGAGGAGGTGCAACTGTTAACAGCCTGGTGTGGAGCGAACAACCTGTCTCCGAACGTCGACAAAACGAACGAGATGGTTGTTGACTTCAGGAGAGCACAGAGCGACCATTCTCCACTGATCATCGATGGATCCTTCATTGAGATCGTCAAGAGCACCAAATTCCTTGGTGTTCATTTGGCGGATAACCTCACCTGGTCACTCAAGACCAGCTCCATCACCAAAAAAGCCCAGCAGCGTCTCTACTTCCTGAGAAGTCTGAGAAAAGCCCATCTCCCTCCCCCATCCTGAACACGTTCTACAGAGGGACCATTGAGAGCATTACAGAGGATAGTGAGGACAGCTGATCATCGGAGTCTTTCTCCCCTCTATCATGGACATTTACACCACATGCTGCATCCACAAAGTCAACAGCATTGTGGACGACCACACACACCCATCACACACACTCTTTACCGTCCTGCCATCAGGAAAGCGGTTCCGAAGCATTCGTGCTGTCACAACCAGACTGTGTAACAGAACAGGCTACTCAACACAGAACTGAACTGAAACTCACACACACACACACACACACACACACACACACACACACACACAACTGTGTGACTGATCGGTACAACCCGGACTCAACACACACTCGTACTCACTTCACACAACTATGTCTTTAGTACCACTCATATTACATTACTTCATTACAATAAACTGTTTACATGCCATTTTTGCACATCTTTTTTTTGGGATTGCTGCTATTGCTCTTTTGCACAACATTTTGTTTACATTTTTTGTTACTTACAATGTTCACTTTACGTCTTTTACACACCGCAATGTGCAATATACAACAGGTTTACTGGCAGTGCTATTTTGTATTTTGTGTTTTGTGTATGTGTCTGCACCAGGTTGCACAAGATGCACTTTATGTGGTGAGGACACTAGTCCTTAGCCCGGTGTTTTGTGTGATTGTTGTTGTATGTAGCACAAGGGTTCAGGAGGAATGTTGTTTTACTTCACGTTGTACTGTGTCAGCTATATACAGTATGGTTGAAATGACAATAAAAGCTTCTTGACTTGACTTGATAAGATGATAAGGTACTCAGCATAAGTAAAATGTAATGGTTACAAATTACCGAATGCAATAAAACAACACCTGCTGTGGAAAATTGCTAATTGAAAAACCAGATTTCTGAAGGCCAAACACAGCAATCTGTTATACTGCATACAGCCTTGGTGTTGAGAACTACTGATAAACATATTGTACTGCCACATGCTCCATGCTCTCTGGTTTTATATACTGTATATATATATATATATATATATATATATATATATATATATATATATATATATATATATATATATATATATATATATATATATATATATATATATACAGTACAGACCAAAAGTTTGGACACAACTTGTGTGTCTTTATTTGTCTTTATTTTCATGACTTTGAAAATTGTAGAGTCACACTGAAGGCATCAAAACTATGAAGTAACACATGTGGAATTATATTCATAACAAAAAAGTGAACTGAAAATATGTCATATTGTAGGTTCTTCAAAGTAGGCATCAAGAGAATGCCAAGAGTGTGCAAAGCAGTGATCTAAGCAAAAGGTGGCTACTTTGAAGAACCTACAATATGACATATTTTCAGTTGTTTCACACTTTTTTGTTATGTATATAATTCCATATATAATTCCACGTGTTAATTCATAGTTTTGATGCCTTCAGTGTGAATCTACAATTTTCATAGTCATGAAAATAAAGAAAACTCTTTGAATGAGAAGGTGTGTCCAAACTATTGGTCTGTACTGTATATATCTATATATCTCTATATATCTCTCTATATATCTCTCTATATATCTCTCTCTCTCTCTCTCTCTCTCTCTCTCTCTCTCTATATATATATATATATATATATATATGCTGCTATTTATTTGTGAGGTATATTTTGACTGTATTAGAATGTAGAAAGGACATCACTTATAATCACACACTCTGGTGCTCATGATATTTCTCACTCTCTGGTGTTTGTATTGCGGTTTCACACTATTGGATGGGTTCCCCACAGGCGTCACACTGAGAGTCTGGTTCCTCACAAGGTTTCTTCCTCATGCAATATAAGGGAGTTTTTCCATCCCACAGTCACCCCAGGCATGTTCATCAGGGATGATACACATAGTCCAATTGTTAAAATTCTTGTTTTATAATTCTTACATTTTGAAAAGCTGCTTTGAGACAATATAGAAATAGACTTGAAGTTATTATAACATTTCACGCTTTCCAACAAGTATTAAATAGTTTTATCTGTACCTACATAGAAAAGTAAATAAATAGCCTAATGTGCAGGTAATATTAACATTTTTTGGACATTTTTTATGCATCTCTATCTTCAAGTGAATCTCGGTTCATATGTGTTCTGAATGCTACTTCAGCTGAAAATGTGAAAAGGTGTAAATTTATGTAAAGGTAAACATCCAAGTGTGAATCGTTGAGGTGTGAAATGTAGAGATGATGAAGTGAAGTAGGTCTGCGAGGGAGATTTCCTACCCTGCATGCCTGTAGGGCCGAAGCCCTGGCGTGTGAGGAAGATGGCATGGTCGTGGTGCTCGGAGTGATCGGGATCCTCTTTCTGTTGCACGAAGGCCCACCGGCACACATTCTCCAAGCTCCGGGATGGGTTCCCACGTTCGATAAGGCTTATAGACTGAGGGGAAGATTTGAAGGCAAAATTAGTGTCTCTATTTATTTAGAGGTGCCAAAACAAAGCATTACTTACTGTTTCATACAGAAAAACTCAGGTCGATATTTGTGTTTGTGTTTTTCACATTGTATGCAGACTTGGTTAAGTTTGGAGAGTCCTACCTTTGCATAGCCGAGCATGATCATCCTCACAAGAACTACATTGATGTGCACACCCAGTGACTCATCGTGGTATATCTCATTCACCTGCAACAACATATGTGATTCAGATAAATATACAGAACAAAACAGAGCATAGATGACTTCCTCCAAATACTAATCAAATTGCTAACCCTGTGCATTGTATTTAGCAACCAAATTATTATCCTCCAGCATAAGAAGGCCAGGATCTTTGAATAAAACAATATAGTAACTGGACAAAGATATTAGTGTTACATGACCATGGAAAAAGCCTGGCTTTTTTTTTTACAAAATCCCTGCATACCTGTTCAGCAGGCAATTTAATCAAATATAAATCAAATATTTATAGAAGTGGTGTATGAAGCCCAATGGGCATTGCATATTTGCTTTGAGAAAACACAGACTTAGTAAACCCCAAGCTTAAAGCATTTATATCATTATACGTGCTTTAAACTTCAACCAGCTCAGGCAGGGCTTGAGAATCACATGTTCAGTTCAATCATGTGTCCTCAGGACTGACACTGATATTTAATTTGCAGCCGAGTGTTTGCAGAATATTGCTTCAATTTGTAGCGCAATAAAGACACCTTCTAATTATATTTGGTGGAAAGACAACACGCTTCGTATACTTTTTTATTTCCATGGAGCAACGAGGTTATTCCGTTTGACTTCTAAAGCTACACTCAGTGTTCCTGAAATATAAACTTTAGTGAGAACAAATGCAGCTGACTATGTTTTCCATCCCAAAACATCCAAGAAAACCCAGGAACATTTTATAATGCTGCATGCCAGAAGCACCAAAGCAGCAGGTTTGGCAACGCAATGGTTCCATGCACCTGCATGCTGGAAGCAGGCACTCTACATGATGGATGAAGAAACTATATGTCTCTCACAGCACTCACAGTTTAAGACTGATGGTATTTTTAGTCTGAGTTCTAATAATCTAGGATTATTATGTATATATTGGTGGAGATTTTAAAGCACTCTTGTATGGCACTCTGCATAAGTCCATCTGCCAAATGCCACAAATGTAAAATGTCAAAGTAAATTTAGGAGCTGACTCATGACTCCTAAAATCTGAACTGGATTGTTTTAATGTAAATAATTAAACAACTAAACCTGCCAGCTGTTTTTTGTTTTTGTTTTTTATGCTGGTTCCAACTAAATATCTGTGAGCTATTTATTTAATGCGCACAAATAAAATCTTTATGATATTGAGTCTACAGAGCATATGTAAAAATAGAAAAAGATTTATGTAACTGGTTTTACATTTACTGCATTTGACAGGCACACATATCCAGAACGACTTACAATCATCTCGTTTATACAAGTGAGTAGTTGGTGGTTAAGAGACTCGCTTAAGTGCCTAGTAGTGGCAGCTTGGGCTTTGAACTCATAATCTTCCAGTCAGAATCCCAGCATCTTAACCACTGAGCTACCACTTTCCAAAACATTACACTTTTCCAGATGTTTGAAACATACTGTAGATAAAATGTTTTTTGCCATTTAAAAACAATTAACAATCCAAATAACGTTAACATTAGAGTTGGTCACACATCGCTTTCGTGTGATTTGCCAACATATTGAAAGTGTGACTCACTCATATCTTCTCAGTAGGTTATGTTGTAATGTTATCCAGCTTTATTTAGCCTCAATTACAACTGCACAATGATTTTAAAGCTTTTTCTTGATGTGTGTGAAGTCTGTCACACATTTTTCGGTGTCAAAAAAACGTTGCAATCAACACCCATCATGGTAGATGAGAAAATAATGTGAGTCATACAGGTAGATTTCTTTTAGGAAGCTGAATTTCTATGAGCTGTAAACGTAACTATTATTAGTCCTGCCGATGGCGTAGGCAGGCATGGGTAAAGCTGACGAAAAAAAAAGTGCTGGAATGGAGCACAAGCAAAAAACAGTATTCAAAAATGCAAGTACAAGAAGTGGATAGGAATATTTATTTTGCACACTAACGTACTATGTATTGGAAGGCTGAAACTGAAACTGATATTCAGGTCTGGGTGATAAAAATGTATAATAAACAATGTTATATCACACTTATTCTTCTGCAAGCGTTTTAACCTGCTCAGGGTTACAGATGATTTTTTTTTTTGTGTAACAGTGTAAAGGGTTCGGTGGATGTTAAGTTTGGTCATTTTTGTCTACTTTTTTTTTTATGTATATACAGTTGTAAATGGTAGTTTTACTAATAAATATTACAAAAAGCTTCTGTATTTTGTCTGTGCTTGTCTCTGATTCATCTGGCAGGTAAAATTAACAAAGGACCTTGCATAAACGGGATGTATGTCGGCATTTACTGAGTAACTACTAATGAGCGGAGGGTAAATTAAAGATTACTTCTCGTGCGTGATGTGCTGCTAACAAGGATCACTGTGTGCTTTTTTTTAAAAATAGCAAGTGTGTGATGGTGAAGAGAGATAACATGGTGGCTGAAAAAAAAATCAGCGTGGCTGTTCGGGTGCTGTAATATGTTAATCGCCCAAAACTGATTTCTTTATGTGTCGATCCAAATTTCATCATACCTGTTGAGAAAAAGATTCCAGTTTTAGAATACACAGACTATGTAAAAGAGTGCTTTTACTCTAAATTGTCTATACATGTGTTCTGGTCATTTTCTTTTCAAAAGACAAATAAATCACAATTAGAATTTTTCTCATTTTTAACAACTGCATGCAATGATCAGTTTATAGAAAGTCACACTTGTGTAGGCAGCTCATTTACAGCCTACATTTGATCTCCCTCTTTAGAAAGATTATTCAACACAATTGCTGCTACCATGCAGGCTAATGCATCTAACTAAATATTTCCTTTTTAACTACGAGCAGATGTGACATCGTAGGAATCCTATATTTCCCGGCGCTATTTTGTCATAGCGTGACCTAATTTTAGATCCAGCGCTGTTCTGCTTTAAAGGACATGTTTAGCTTTAACCTTCAGTGTTGTTAATGAGTGAAAGCTTATGGAAAGCTAGTTAGAACAGTCTCCCTTTTATCCATAGAAGCAGTTATAAAAAAAAAAAAAAAAAAGATTTACAATTAACTACACTGGGGTGGCATTATCCTTTTACATAACGCAGTACCAGCAAGCGTCTCTACAAAGCAGCAGTTGCATGAATGCTAAACAAATTTTAATTCACAGTGCTCTTATAAGGTGAAGAGTACAAGTAGGAGGTGAGGGGAGTAATATGATGGCGTTAATAGGTGTGGCTACAAGACGAATGATGAAAGGGCCCCAGTGTTGTGCCGGTAATACAGAGGTCCTTTAAACACAGCTGTTTTTCCTTCCTCACATAGCTTAGAGGCTGCTGTGTGGCTCAGAGTGGGGAGGCACAGAGTCTCAAAGGCCCTTGATGCCTATTCCATAATCCCAGCCAAAAGTCTCACAATTTTGTTAAATTATTCAGCCCCTGATATAGAGAACGACTTATAGAATATACGATTATAAACTATGAAAGGCATAATGTTTAGTATTCATTTTTATCCTAAGGCACAGAATATGGTAAACATTTTAAGTGACAAAACAAGCCAAACTCTAGTGATATATCTGTATAGCTAAACCATCAAATGACTTTTTGTCAGATATATGGTTACATTTCAATTAAACCCCAGAGCATCTTCACAAATAGATTAAATGATGCGTCAATTGGGGGCGTGTAAATCCATTTTGTTCCTAATGTTCACTATATTATTGAGCAAACTTTATAATCCACTAAACAATTAAAGTGCAGCCATGTGTGCCAGACTCTGTGTCTGAAATCCCCCAGATCATCCATACACACACAGAATTATTCAGTGTTTACTAAATAGCCAGGTGGCTAAGCAGTCTGGGTGTGCTGTAGTCTTGTTTGACAGCAGATGTCTATCCCATTTCTGCTCTAATTAAACTCCTGCACACAAGCCTTATTGAGAAACACAGATTTATCAAACCCATTCAGATAAAAATCTTTCGCCTTTGTCGTTTTTTAGTATATTTATAATATCATGTATATGCCATTTCATTACACCTATACAGTGCATGTGACACCGGCCTTACCGTTACACAGTGACATGGAACAGCATTGCACAGAATACTGATTAAAACACAATTCTTATAAGCTATTATTTTAAACGCATCAAAAACAAGAGCCCAAAAATTCAATTGTACATGTATAAAAAAATATAGTGCAATGATTAACAGAAAGGAGAGAAAACTAAAGATCTCTTAGGAATTCATATCTAGCACAGAACATTTTTTACACTGTACTAATATCTGAGCTACAGGTTTCCTTAATGACAAACTCAGAGATAAGAACTTAAAATATTGAGAAATACAATGAAAAGACATGCAAAGGAAGACAATATACCTGCTGAATGCTGCTTTTCACAGAGGTCTTGCTGCAATGTTTTATAGCCTGAATCTTTTAGATGGCAAAACAAGACCGAAGCCACTTTATTAGAACCTCTATGACCTTTTGCCCAGACAAGCCTCAATTCTTCACCTTGTGGCTTTCAGAATGTCTCGAAAACAGTTTTATGGTCCATGGCTATATTAGAGTATCATATAATTGGACCAGATTTTGTCAGCAGCACATTCATGCTGTGGATCTCCTGTTCCAAACTATCCCAAAGGATTCGTATCTAGTGAGTCTGGAGGTCCCTGAAGTTCACTGAACTCATTACCATTTTCATGGAAGTGTGAGATGACTTTGTGACTTGGCACATTTTCTATGTTAGAAGTAGAAAGTAATTTGTGGCTATAAAGAGATGGTCAGAAACAAAACTTACACAGGCTGTGGCATTCAAACAATGCTTGCTTGGTATCAAAGAAACCAATGTCTGCCAAGAAAACATTCCCCTCATTATTACACCTCCAGCACCACCACCACCCTGAACTGTTGACCCAAGACAGGATGAGTTCATGGATTCATTCTGACCTTACCATCTGCAAAATTCATTAGAGCAAGGGCCTTGTTTTTAAAACTTTGCATAGATTCCACAGTGAGCGTGTTAGTAAATGGCATGCGCAGAAAAACAAGATGATCTATAGCCATTCTGCCTTATAAATCACTTTTTTAATATATTTTTAAATGATCACAAATATCCATAGATGATCAAAAAGGAAAAAAACAAAAAAAAAAACAAAAAAAAAGGATTTTGGGGGAAAAAAAAAAATTGTGTTTAGAGACAAAGGAATTCTCTCTGCAAAAAAACTTGGGACAAAAAATAAATAAATAAAAGGGATTGTGTCTGTAAATCGAGTAGTCAAGCTATTCATGTTTAAAGCTCTCTGTCCTCTTGCATTCTCATGGCGGGAAGATTACGCTCATCTGGTGGGTAGAGATGACGAAATTGCTTTTGGCTGCCAAACACATCCTGACTGTGCACCCGTATAGCGACAAGAGCACAATCACTTGCTCTGATTGCATTGAGGAAAGCGATGCTTTAAACTTTACCTTTGATGTTGGCCTTTATACCCTCCATGTAAAGAAAATCTGATGTGCAAGCTGGACAGTTTAAAGTAGTATAGCTGGCATACTTATAAATCGCTGGGATGTTGTTATGAAGTTGTTAAAACTTCGGTCATAACGTAGCACATAGTTCTGATTGGATAACACTTCATTGAAATCAGATCATTAGTCATCAGTGATGTCATGCTTTGCCTTGTTCTTTGGCAAACTCAAGAATAAAAATAAAATTGGTCTATATGCAATTATTCTGATACAGCCTAATTGTATATCATAGGAGTGGTAGCTGGTGGTTAAGGTGCTGGGTTACTGATCGGAAAGTGAGGAGTTCAAGCCCCGGTATCGCCAAGCAGCCACTCTTGGGCTCTTTAGCAAGGTCCTTAACACTCTATGCTCCAGGGGTGCTGTATCATGGGTCAGCAAGCTGGGATATGTGAAGAACAAATTTCACCATGCTGTAATGTATATGTGACAAATAAATATTCTATCATGTTTTTTAACGTGAGTGTAGCGATTTGCACATTTGGCTGCAATTCTACAAATATTTGCAGGGTGTTATCAATTCCCACTCTTTTAAAATGTTATGCAAGGACCTACTCATGAGTCACAGTTTCCGTACAAATATGCTCAAAGTATTTCTTTCTAAATCAGAGTTTCGAGGTGGGAGGTTGTGTAGGTACATTCCAGACGCATTATTGAGCGTGTGTACCGTTTACGAACGAGGCCCGAGGTGACCTTTTTCCGATTCCAGTTTTTGCACACACTGAAGATCAGATTCCTATTCTTGGCTGACAGAAGTAGAACGTAATGTGGTGCTCGGCTGCTGAAGCTTTTCCACCTCAAGGATTAATGAGTTGTGATTTTTAAGATGCTTGTCTGCTCACTGTGGTTGTAAATAGTGGATATTTGAGTTGGTATAGCAGCACTGGATATTTTCACACTATTCTATGCAACTCAAAAGTAATGTTATATGTAGAAATAATAAAATAATTATCAGTTTACAACACACAACCAATAATCATGGTCAAAGCCACTGAGTTCACATTTTTATGCTTTTTTAAAGTTGATATAGTATCAATAAGAATGAAAATTCTTCACCTGGGTCTGTATGAGTTTCATACACTGCACTGCTGCCACATGATAGTTTCTCATAAATAATAAAATATATACTAGTATATACACTTCTTGGAAATTACTTTCATCAGCAACAACAAGTAATCGACATCTTGTCAGAAAAGACAAAAAAACAAAAACAAGTCTGACTTCCAAATCAGTAGGAGTCTCTAGGAAACTGTAACATTTCTAGGAAACTGAACTGATCACACAATAGCTCAGATCATTAAAAAGCCCTAACACCACCTCCTCTTTCTGAGATGATTAAGGAGGTGTGGGATAGCAGAAACCAATTAAGCATGACCTAACAGGAAAGATCACTGCCTGACACTATTTTGCAGCCTTTGTGTTACCAAAAATCTATATAAACGTAACAAATCTCTGCTGCAAAAAAATGAGTGTAAACACCATTTGGCTACTGGATGTTTAAAACATACTGTATATAATTAAATATATGTAAAAACCTATGAAAAACAAGCTTTTTTAACTTACTATCCTAAAGTTTATGATCAGGATACATATACTTTAATATATTGTGTAACAGCATTCATGATACATTAAAGTACAACACAATATATGAGATACCTGATGTGTTATGGAATTAGTTACTATGTGAAACTGGTGTCATACAGATGTTAATGTAGAATTTGCTCATGGGATTATTCAACATTAATACACTCCTAGAAAGTAATTTGAGATTTTAGTCTTATGCTTATATTAGGCATGTCTGCTGTTATATGAAGGTCTGCCAAATTCAATTAATTTCTATTTGTATATCGCTTTTAACAATGCAAATTGTCTTAAACCAGATTTTCACAGATAATGTGGTAAGAAAGAATGAATAAGATTGTTCATTAGAAGTGTAGGTTTTTCCACAATGAGCGAGGTAAGGAAAACCTCCCTGAGATGGCATTAAAAAAAACCTTAAGAGGAACCAGTGTCAAGATCTCCGAGGCACACTGCACGCCTATCCGGTTCCGCGGCGAGCACTTCCGGGTCGGCGGCCATCTTGAAGTTTTTCCCGCGCCATCCGGTATTTAAGGACAACCAAGACTTTAGCCAGATTATCCTAACGGCTCCCTAGCCCCTAAGATTACTCTTGTCACCCTGCCTGCCCTGGTTTCTGACCCTGTTTCTGACCCTGTTTCTGACCCTGTTCCTGATCCCTGTTCTGCTCTGCCTCCCTAGTTACCTGGTTTGGACTCTGGACTGTTTTTTTGGTTTGTGTTTTGCTCTGCCCTGTATTGTTCTGTTTGCAGGTTTTGGATTTTTTGGAGTGTTTTTGTTTTTGTCTTCCCTGTATTGCCCTGTTTGCCTGTGCCTTGACCCTGGACTGTTTTTGGATTGTGTTTTTGCCTTTGCCCCTTTGCTCCACTTTTTATATTAAATCCTGTTTTTACATTTCTCCTGTGGCATCCTGCATTTGAGTCCTCACTCATATAGTCACCCGAGCTCTGACAACCAGACTCAAACGGGGAACCCAGCCTCATCTGGGGGGCATCGAATGTCCATTTATTACAGCTAAACGATGTTAAGGCGTGCGGTGATGGTGATCAAATGCAACCTGTTATTGTAGCTGACTGTTGGCAATAAGTAAAGTCCAAATCCATCCTGAGAGCTCATGTGTTACTCCGTAATTTCAAATGCATAAATGTAAATGCAGGGGAATTAACTTATTTAGGCTCTTCTTTGTGCTTGTCATTAAACTGCAAAATAGCAGAGTGCCGGAAAAGAAATACCTCAGGATTATACCCATTTTTTGCTTGCTTTTTTAGTATTAAATACATTTGAGAAAACCGCTTATTTTTATGTTTATTCTGTTGTGTCATTGTAATGAACATTTTCTTAAACATTACAATTATTCTGGGAGTATTTGCTGTTTATATATATATACTGAACAAAATTTAAAACGCAACACTTTTGTTTTCCCCCCAATTTTCCTGAGCTGAATTTAAAGATCTAAGATCTTTTCTATGTACACAAAAGGCCTATTTTATTTTTTTTATATTGTTCACAAATCTGTGTAAATCTGTGTTAGTGAGTGCTTCTCCATTGCTTAGAGAATCAATCCACCTCACAGGTGTGGCAGCTCAAGATGATTAGACAGCATGATTATTGCACAGGTGTGCCTCAGGCTGGCCACAATAAAAGGCCACTCTAAAATGTGCAGTTTTATCACACAGCACAACGCCACAGATGTTTCATCCGGGTCTCGACCTGACTGCAGTTTGTCTTCGTAACCGAATTGGGTGGGCAAATGGTCACAATCGATGGCACTTTGGAGAGGTGTTCTCTTCACGGATGAATCCCGGTTTTCACTGAACAGGCTAAAATGCAACTGCAAATGGTGGTCACACAAGATACTGACTGGTTTTCGGACCCCACCCCCCAATACAGTTAAACTGCACATTTTAGAGTGGCCTTTTATTGTGGCCAGCCTAAGGCACACCTGTGTAAATATGCTATTTATATATTTCAAATATTACTCTTTCATAAAATATATGGAATAAATCTGAAACCAACCTGGTAAAATTAAATACGCTGCACTTGTTGCGCCTTACATTTGTGTGAAAGAAAAAGAAACATAATGGCAGCAAGTCATTGTACTTCCGGCAATACTGACTCAGCGACACGGAGGATTGGGATGAAAAAATGTGTGGATTTTACAAGGTAAGATATTTGATATATCTTTTATTAATTTTATCATTTTTGTATAACATTTTATAAAGGATTTACAATTAAACATTTTATGATTGACTTCGTCTTGATTTAATAAATATCTTGGTTTTGATGTTTTACAGATTACATATTTATGATTTTTTTAAGAGCTTTGTCCCCTTAATGTAAACTTTTACTTTGCTAATATGCTAACTCTCAATCAAACACATGACTGTTCATTAAATGTAAACGTTTATAGGGTTTCTCATTAAAACAAATCTATTAACAAATATGTGTAACTTCATTGTAAGATATACATGGTTGAGTGTATGCATCATATTTATATCGATATATATAGACTTTATATGAACATAAGCTACATTTAAAGACTTTGTGTAAAACACGAATTTTCAAGCTGCAACTTTGTTACAAAAAAATCTCATCTAATTACAAAACAAAACGTCATCTGTGTTACATCATTCCACATTTTTGCATTTTCTTTGTAAAAGCGTTGGTCTTGTTTTTTTTTTTTTTTTTTTTTTTTACTTTTAGATGTGTGAGTTTTGAGATATGTGAGTGACATTATTCCAACATTTGTGACAGTCAGTCAAATGCCAGTTCCAGTATAGGAGAAAGTGCAAATTGATTACTGTGCCATGCAATGACATCTCAATGTTAATGTGAAAATAATGTTTCATATTTCAATGTTACAGTTTTGTCACATTATGTTTAATGTTAGATTTGGTTCCTTGTTGATCCCTGTTACATGTTGGCACACAGGTTTTTCAACAATTGCTTTAATGTAAGTACTGCATTATGTCCTGCTGCTTTTTTATTTTTTTTTTTTTTTTACTCCAGAAGAAATTTAGTACAAAAAATAAATGTTCGAAAATGCTATGTTATTGACCATTTATTTAATAGAATTAAGGAAATGTAAGATAGTTATATAAAGTAAGTAATAAGTTATTAAAAAGAGTAATTTCTATGTATTGCAAGCTTACATTACAGTTCATCAGTTTACATAACGTTTAATTAATTTATTCACGTTAACTGAACGTGATGTTGAAGCTTAAAGAAATGCTAAGTTTAAGTATGAATTTCTGTGACTAAATCAAATAGAGCACTTACATGTAATTGAAATACATCATGCGTGTGTGTGTGTGTGTGTGTGTGTGTGTGTGTGTGTACTTTTAACAGTAATGTTGTTAGAAAGGTGGATTGAAAGTGGAGGAAGAGGTTGTTGGAAGTTGGAGTGTTCAGCCAATTCAAAAGAGTGCTTCAGGTGGCAATACATAACAAACAACAAGGATCAGTTCTAATTGCGGCTTATTAAAAAACTATTAAAATTCTGAAAGGCAATTAAAAATGCTTCTTTTTTCTATAACCATCCAACCCTGACAGTGATCTGTTTCCACTCTGCATGACAAAGAGTTTGGAGAGGTTGGCAGGAGAACCCTATTGCCATAAACAACACAAACAGGATATTTTTTTATGCTTTGTGATTGGAATAACAATGTATAGTAGGATAAGTGCTAGAAAATATGGATGTGGCACAGTGAGGGTAGTGGACATGCTGGCATGCGATTAGCGACTCGTTAGTGGACAGCTCATTAAACGCCACGATACGCTGGGTTTTAAAGACAGACGTGTGCAAAGTACACCAGGGACATCTACTGGAAGAAGGCATTTTCATACAAGAAGAACAAAGTCTATTATCTTCACTAACAATATCAGCTTATTTTCCAGGAATCTATGCAAATAAAAAAGATGGTTCACATAGAGGGAGGCAAAACCACAAAGCTTGAAACTGCAAATTTATACATCATTTTTAAAGAGTCTTCCAGACTTCCATGAATGGAGGGGTTTATTTTGTTTTGGGGAAAATACAAGTCCTCTGTTATGCTGCCGAATTGCTGCTTCAATAAAAATGCCTACATGTAATAGCCTGGGAAATAGACACCATACATTTAATACCATAAATCAACCAAACCAAGCCTCAGGGTTGAGAAGCAAGAATTTTACATATCCAATCTATAAACAGGAGCACTCTAAAATCACATCAGGAGGAAAATAGCACTTATCGTAGCTCACCTTCTACACATTTGGAAGAGTCTTTAATCTTGGGTTTGAGATTATTGTCTACAGTCTATGGAGTGCAATTATTTATTTATACGTGTGGGTGTGTGTGTTTGTAGAAGAAGGGACTGGAGGGACTGGAGTTATTAAACTGTAAGCCTTTCATACTTGACAATACTCACAATGTTCATGAGGGTGAGCAAGTAGTTCTGTACATGCTCCTTTCCATGAAAGCGCACCACAGAGTCGTCAACACCGAGAAGCACCTCGATGTTGTAATCATCGTCTCCGGCATGCCTGCGTCTCCTGGATGTGTTGTGCAATTGTTTGCCGATGTTGTCTACAGCCCGCGGGACGTTCAGCTCTGGCTCTGTAAAACAGAAGTATTCAAAAATGATCTCAATAATGAGTCACAAAAACTAAATCTAGCATATAACATGTTGCAAATGTCCCACTCTGATTAATGACCTCTCCTTGGAATACAAGTAAGTGGATCGTATCCAAGAATGACAAGTATAAGTCTTGTGAGTGCTTTACATAAGTCACCAGTCTAAAGATCACTATCCTTCATGAGCGTGGGCACTAAGGAAAACATGGTTTAGGTTTGAACTCTACAGTGTGGGGATTGTGAAACGCATTTGTCTGCTCGTGCGTCCCATCATTACATAAGCATTCTTGCGCTGACTGCCTCCCAAAAGAGTAAACATCGTTTCTAAGGTTCCACTTCAAAGAAACACGACACCCCCCCCCACACACACACACTCACAGCCTGTGTGTGTTTTGTGCACGCGTCCCCCCTCAGGCAACCTGGCCCGCTCCGGTTCAGCAACTTGTTCCCCTAAGGGGTTTCTCGGCTGGCGCAACAGAGGAGTAAAGATAGTGCACAGACGAAAAAGACGCCCAGCCAGACAACGCTGGCTTCTAAAAATGAATATCGAATGCAGCTGGCATGGGCAGAGTGCCCGGGGTTAGAAATATACCACGCACGTGCTGGAAATAGTTGGATTTCACTGGTGCATCAAAACGATATGCTCCCACACATGCGCTAGGGATGTTTGACTTTGCTGTGCAGATGGCACCAGGGCATAATTCTTCAACACTCCAATTTTTAGTCATTATTGATCATAGTGATAATGATATTTAAATTTTGCATCACCATGAAGCTTAAAGTAAAGTTTGCTGCTTAAACTGCACAGCAGCATGTTGTAGCAATTTCCATGAATGTATACACTATATATAATAATCTACATGTTAGAAAGTTAAACGGTGTAGGACTGGATTTAATGTTGTTCATGCTTTTTAATTTACCTTTGGAAACTGGGGGTGATCGGCTTCCCGCACATAAAACCTCGGATTAACAAGCCTCTCTTTGAAGGCAAAACCTGGTTCTTTTTCCTGTCTACTAGAATCAGCAATTAAGATTGAACAGCATGCTAACAACATAAAGCAGGAGATAAAAGATGCTGAATGAGGCAGTTTACGTGGCACTCTTGACTCTAGACATGGCCTTGGGAAATAAAAGCTGAAGCAGGAGTCACTGCTGGAACACTTTATAAGCATCATTGTAAATGTAACGAGCTGAGCTGGCAGACTGTAATCTCCACAGGTTGGAGTGAAACAATGTGGGGTTCTGCTGAATTCACTTATTCAATATGATCAAAATTTTTGCTAACTTGTTGCTGATTAACTAGGCCCAGCCACACATGCTGAGCTCCAAAACTCTGTATGTTTGCAAATCTTTTCAAGAATCCTCTGTTACAACAAATGAAAGCACCCACTTAAGAATAATTTATAGACTTATTTTATATCTACTTATCTAGTTAAACCCATGGCACTTAACCCTGGTATTTAAACAATGTGCTGAAAGATCTGCCTCTTTATATCAGAGGTATCAGGGGAGACAATCGGAGCTTAGTGGCATTTTTTTTTTTTTTTTACAACAAACCCCAGTTTCAACACAAAGACCTACAAATTATCTCAGGGTCAGTATTTTTAAATCCAATTGCGCAAAGCTTAATCGCGCTCTGATATTTTCTTATGCCAGAGTCAAATGCTTCACCCTTGAGGCAACAGCCACTAATGCTGTTCAATCAACCTTTATGCATTATTCAGAAAGTGTTTTGTGTTTGTGTTTTGTTTTTTTTAATGCAAGGGGCCATAGTTGCATTTTTTTATGGAAAAAGATGTCTGTTTGTCCACAAGGACAATGTCATAGGGACATGCCTGTGCTTGTTTATGTATTTATTTATTCGCTGGTTGGCAGGTGCACATCAGTGACTGTAGTGTTATAAACTGTAAATTTACAAATTAATTTATTAATCAGTCAACTTGACTCACTGTGTGCAAGAATTATATAGACGTACTATACTACTATACTTATAATAGGTAAAGTTTCATGTGGTTACCCAAAATTATTATTATTTTTTTCAATATTTGATTAGCTTTATTTAAAGGTTCGATTTCTCTATTATCTTCAGTTTGAGGTTAATAAAATTAACCTTGACCTTTACCCATTTTTACCAATGTGTCATTTATTTTACATCCTTCTTTCAGTAGGACGATGATCTAAAAACAGGCATTCAAATCCACACAAAACAGGTTCAATTACCACAGGATCAATCTTCAGATATGGCAATCGCAAAGGTCTGACAGGCCCCTTCTGAAAACCAGTGGTGTGAAGTGAAGCGGAGAATCCATGAGAGACAACCTAAGACTCTGGACTAACTCAGGAGTGATCTCTACATTCTCATATCTTCCTAAAGTATTAGGCATAGGCAAGACTCTATGCTTTTTTGCTGACAAAATAAGATGCAAATGCGAGTTTGTTTTTTTGTTTTGTTTTGGTTTTTACATTTAATTAAACGGTCGGATTTGTTTTCAATTTCCAGTGTAAAAATATGTTAATTAGGAATAAAACTTTTATTTTCATCAAGTCAGATTTTCATCAAGTCAGATATTTTATATATATATATATATATATATATATATATATATATATATATATATATATATATATATATATATATATATATTTATATTTATATATATATATATATATATATATATATATATATATATATATATATATATATATATATATAAAAAATAATAATAAATTTAAAACAAAAGAACATTAAGAAAATACAGGATGCTATGTAGATGAATTATATCTGAAATAGTGCTGTGAATTATACTGACAGTTGAGGGCACCTGACCTGTCCCACTCAGTTCCTTTACAGGTGCTGACAGGACACTTGGTGTCTTTTTTCCAAATGTCACTCAAGCTTTCAGCAACCTGACAGCTGATTCTCCATGAAACCAGACAGCATGAGTTTGTGGAGGTGAAATATGAGAAAGGTAAACCCTGCTTTTTCCTCTGCAGTTTTGTTTATGTGTTATAAAGTGGAGTCATTAGATTTAGCTGTCTGAAGCCAAACTGACAGTCAAAAGCACAAGCAGGTATAATTAATGTATACGGCACAATAACAAGGCACTGGGGCCTGCAGTGGAAAGTTTAGAAAATTGATTTTCGCAATTTTTGCTGCCCAAAAAAATCATGTGAGTGAGTTCTATTGAGTCTAGAGGGTGACAGACTGCCTCATTTCTAGACAGCAACACAGATGAAAACATTGCAGCTTGGGCCATTGGTTTCTTTTTTGTTGCCCCTGAGGTATTGCAGGGCTCACACGGTTGGTAATACCCCGTAACCAGCCAGCTATATCCGCTCCCACACACACACACACACACACACACACACACACACACACACACACACACACACACACACACACACACACACACACACACACAGGCTTGGTATTCTCTAGACCCTCAACTTCTCAAAACAAAAACAGATGTGGCTGTATTGATGGAAATGCAGCAAAGCCTTAATATTGAGCTTTGTCTAAAGCAAACCAGGTGTTATTTTTTTGTTTTTTTTAAAAAGCCTGTACTAAAAAAAAAAAAATAAAAAATAAAAAATCACCACAAACTCCAGAAAAAAACCAAAACAAAAATGCTTTAGGATATTTGACATTAAGAAAAATCTGGTTCTGATATCCAGAGAGGATGTGAAATTTCTTCACATTCGACGTTGAGATCTTCATCTAAAGGAAATGCAGAGGAAATCCCGGTGCCTGGGAAAACCAGGGACACATCCTGCAAGATGCTGGCAACTATTATATTAAACCATACAAACCACTAATCTAAACCGCATACAAATGCCCTGAAATTATTGTCTGCTTCAGACTGCACCAATAGCCTTTCAACCTTCAGATTAAAGCTCCCACATCAGCAAGAAAAAAACTGATTCTCATGCTCTAAAAATGTTCTAGTACTGACATAAGCATTGCTAATCCAAGCAGTAAAACAACATACAAAGATATGTCATCAGTGTATCAATGTCAATATGCACTGTCCATTTTATTAGAAACAGCTGTACATCCAATCGTCCAGTCATGCAGTAGCAGCGCAATGAAGTGCATTCATGCATTCAAATGTGATGTGCTTTAGTTTTTAAATATCAAACATGTTCACTAAGACATAGCTCTATGTACCATGTTGGTTTATTTAAACTGCTGATCCCCTGACATATTCACAGTCGCTAATGTCAATACAAAGCAGTGCATCCGGCGAATATCAATTTTGGGAGCAGAAAGGCTTCATTGATGAGAAAGGTCAGTGAAGAATGGCCAGGCTGGCTTGAGTTTACAGGAAGACTATGATCATGCAAATAATCACTATTTACAACAGTGGGGAGCAAAAAATCTTGCACCAAATTGAAATACTTACAAATTGAATTCCAATTCTTAAAGTCTAGACAGTATACTAAAAGTGAATAGACTCACAGAAACTCCATAGATAATATAGCACTATATCTAATATTAAAAAGCAAGACATAATCCAATTCTGATCTGTGCTTTTTCTCTCTTTTGATATAAACATGCACTGAAGCACTCAATTTGCTGGTTGGCTGATTGCACATAATTGCATGAATAAGCAGTTGTACCCGTGCTGGGAGTAAAGTAGAAAGTGACAGTATCAGGACTTAAATAATCAATAGTACAACAATATTCACAGTAACAAGGAATTTTAGAAATGCCTCTTTTTTATGACCAACAGATCTTTTAGTGGCAGTCCATTTACCAACAGAGAAAAAGAAGAAAAGCATTGTGGGATGGTAATAAAGCACTTCCTGCTTCACTGCCAGATGGCATGGCTGTGAGGTGATCCAATGGAACAAATGCTTATAGCTTAACTGGCCTGCCCTGATACACTGAAGTGATGTCAAACACTCAGGTTGTCTCTATTTTTTAGGCAAGAGACTCGAGAGGTTACTATATTCCATGGAAAGTATTTATCAGGCAATTATTACACCTCATTTTTGAAGGAGAGTATGGCAAGCACAGTGACTGTGTAATCCATGATTGATGATTCACACTATATTAATTTAAGAGCATAAGCACACACTCTGGCTAGATGAGTGCCAATATATCAGGCATTGCACAAAATTTTCCCCTTGTTGATGCCTTCGGTTTATGTACAAACCAGAAAAAATAGAAGGAGTGCATACTTTGGAATCACTCTCTGTTATTCAGACAGTGCACATATGCTTGGCTAAAGCTAGCCTGACTAATGTTTCCAATTAAAAGACGGAGAATATGTGCATCAACCTCGTGGTCTTCCTCCTGCAGCACCACAAGCAGGCAGATATTGTGTCACCAAAATCTTGGGCTGTTTATCGAAATGGACAAGGCACCATCTGTCTTCATGACCTGTAAAGAGTATATGCAGCACATACGCACATACTTAATCTAAAATAACTTATAGGCATTAACATTTCAACACAAAACTAGGCTTTGATATGACAGAAAAGAAGGCCTTTATTTCCCCAACTTGAGGATACACATGAGGTCATAACACATGGTGTTTGAAAAAGCATAATGGCAGCCAGACTGCTGGGACATCACTGTCTCAACAGACTCCATAATCCACACAGGTCGTGTTTAAGAGTATAAAAAAAAAAAATAGTCTTTGCCTATGATGTTAAACAGCACATTGGTTTATGGCTGTCTTTGAAGATGCTGCAAAACACACATCCAAGATGCAGGTCATTTTGGGGCTATCACCACCAACGGTCCACTCGCAGTAAGAATACAATCCATCATGTCACACTTAATAATTAAGAAGGACATGGACCACTTTCTCGACAATAAGAACTAAACAAATCTGCCAAAGATTTCTGTATGGCCTTCAAGAAAGCTTTCAATTTTCACGTCATTGGTAGCTTTTTTCGTTATCAAACGCAGATAGAATGGTTCTTATTTACCACAAACATTAACTGAACTTGACAGCAGCCTGTCTTTCTTTTTTTTGTTTTGTTTAGAAGGATCTCTGAGAACGCTTCAATAAACACTGAAGCACAAGCTGATGAATGTTTTATGACGCTCATAAACCAGTGCTGCTTTCTTACCTTTTTCCTTCTTTTTTTTTGGATGGAACAAAAGCAGACGTTCATATCTTTCTGGCTCGCATGCATTAATGTGATTCATGTGTCAGAGGCTGCTTCCAATATGGTAATGAGGGATAGTAAAGACTGAAGGTGATGCCATTATTCACAATCAAGTCCCTTGCCATCACAATGGTTCACTTTCTAAGAGCGGGCCATTACTTGGTTGATCCCTAATGTTCCAAAAAGCCTGATTGTCCTGAGTTGTTCACTTGGCACTAAGTGGATTCCAGGGCTGTAGCATTCCTCGGGATGTCCCTAACCCTTGACCTTTGCTTTACGCCCATTGTGGCTTTCTGATGTGAATTAAATCTAAGTTTGACATTTAGCCAAATTTAGCCATAATAAGATCTAGACTCTAATAAAATCTTCTGACGGCATTGTTCCTGAAATAGTTATAACTTTCAAAAAGTAACAAATATGCAATGGGCCTCATTGATCAATCTTTTAATAAATGTCTGCTCGGAAAATGCTTTATGTGGAACAAATTAAAGTAAAAAAGTCAATCTGGCCACCTTAACAGCACAAATTTGCTGAAAAAGTCCTTCATAAGTGGTGTGTGATAAATCTTAAGGCCATTTCAGCAAGGCCATTTCAGCATGTCCCCTACCACAGCATGTCCCCTACCTCAGCATGTCCCCTACCTCTTTGTGCTTATTCAAGTCAAGAAGCTTTTATTGTCATTTCAACCATATATAGCTGACGCAGTACACAGTAAAATGATTCCTCCAGAACCCTGGTGCCTCATAAAACAACATAAAGCTACATAACAGAAAAAACACAGAGCAAAGGACTAGTAAGTGTCCTCGCCACATAAAGTGCATAATACTTAGTACTACCGCATAAAGAGTGCAATTACTTATTTCACCGAAAAAGCGCTTGCTTTCTCTAATAATTTATAAGAGTTTTTCTGAACCGCTTTATTTTGTGTCAATGATATGAAACTCTCGGGCTGTACAAAATTGTCACTACATTTGTATGTGCAATTCAAATAAACAAGCTAGACAGTGCACAACAACATCAATTTGCATCAATAAGTTGAGGTAAGACCTCAAACTGAGTTTGTCTAATTATACTATCAAAAGTATACAATGCTTATACAATATACAATTCTGAGAATTTACAGAATGGAAACAAACAAAGTTATGGATTTACATGATCAAATACTTATTGTGTGAATGATTTATGAATAAATATGGACCTCTCCATTTCAATAAATCAGGCTCGATGTTGCAATGCTATGGCTAAACACCAACTTTCCATCGACACAGCAATTTTTTAATAACCCCTACAACAGCTACAACACACGACCTTTCAGATTCTTAGGATTACAGATTCAGACTCAAGAACTTGTTGATACATTTGGACTGTAATGAATATCCCCAGTCTACTACAAGTTCTAAGGACCATGGGTTGCATGAACCGTTCTGCATTTAAGCACTTATTACCGCACAGCTCAACAATAGAACTGCAATGAATAGACATTCGGTTAATCCTAGATGAGGACTGGTTCCCTTTTAAATCTGGTCCCTTTTAAGGTTTCTACCTCATGTCTTCTCAGGGAGTTTTTCCTTGCCACAGTCGCTACTAGCTCGCTTATCAGGGATACACTTTCTTTCGGCTTCTCCCGTTAGGGGTCGCCACAGCGGACCATCCGCATGTTTGATTTGGCACATGTTTTTATGCTGGATGCGCTTCCTAACGCAACCCTCCTCATTTATCCGGGCTTGGGACCAGCACTAAGACTTGTGCAACCCTAATGGCTGGGGTTGGTTCCACAGCGTTGAGAGCGCCGCATCCTAACCACTAGACCACCAGGGAACTTATCAGGGATAAACAATTATCCAATAATTGCAATAACCGTACACACTTTTTTTTTTTTTTTTTTTTTTACAAACTAATAACCGACCTACCGGCTGCCATGTGCCGATATCAGTTGTAAAATGCAAATGAAAATGAACTGAATTTAAAAGCTGAGGAGCTGCCGTGAGAATCTGCTCTGCATGCGGCTGTTTGAGCCTATTTCAGCTGTGAAGCCAGATAAAAGTGCAGGTGTAATGTGTGCACAGATAAGTAGCTTAATGTCAGTCACAGTCTTAAGTCCTCTTTGTCCACAGTTCATTATAACTCCCCAGGGTGCCCCGATGAACCTGCTATTTCGAAAGATGTTCACCATAATAAATAGGATTCATTTGGTATAAATCTGTTTAGATTTTCTTCACTTGTCAACAATTTGTATAGTTCTCTGCTTCTTCAACTCTGTTAGCTCACCAAATTCCTCCCAGCTCGGCAGCCCTGGCTCAGTCTAACACAGATGTGTGACAAATATAAATCACTTTATTTTTTTTCTGGGCCAAATCCAGATCTTCCCTTCCGAGGGCACTTTGTGGCTGAGAACAAATCCGCTCGATCACTACAGCTGTATGCTTTGCTGGATACACCGGACAGGAATTCTCAAGGGTTTCTTGAACTATCCGCACTATTCCTTATGCTCGCTGTTAATCTAACATCTTAAATTGACCCCTGCTAAAAGCCTTTGGTGACTGCAGCATGTTAAATGTGCAATTTCCAGTGCTGTGTAGCTGATTCTATGCTGTCATTCTTGGTAATTGTTGCTTCTTCTTGTTAAGCACGTCTACTTAAGGCATGTCCAGTGAACTGTGAACAGACCAGGCATGTTGAGACAAGATGAGGCACTTATTCCACTATAAGGCTGCAATTTATACCAAACGGGAACTGTTACACTGCTGATAATATTCGCTCTTGATCTCTGAGGGGTTTTGTGGATGAAGAAAATGCCAAACCAGATTCAGACAAGAGCAGTGTTTGTTTGATTATTATTCATTTGCCCTGCAATGGGTTTATTGAAGTATCTGAGAGAGGGGCTGAGCGTACGTCCATATTAATCCAGATAGCAGTGGCGGACTATGCGTTTCTCAAATACTCCTTCAGTGGTGTCCTACGTAAATCAATTTATCTCTTAATGCCATCATTATGACGTTATGATATGTGAGTATTATGCAGAAACTCATTATAACAGAGCGTCGCATCACAGACAGATATCTCATGCAGGAAGAATGATTGCCATTACTAAGAAAACCCTGGTGCATATTATTAGTAAATAAATGGTAAATATATATTGTTTATGCACACAGTTCAGAAAATCATATAAAAAGCTCTAGATTTATAGTTTAACTCAGCAACCTTACTCTCCAGAAGGGCATTTCTGTGCATGAATATACACCTTACTCATTTGACAGACTTATTTCTATCCCAAGCAACATACAATTGGTACATCAGTACAGGGATCACGCCCCAGTATCTAGAGGTGCTGGGATCTGAACTCACGATTTTCAGATCGCTCGCTCAACACCTTAATCACTGACCCACCACTACTTTTTGAAATATACAGCGAAGGTCATAACACATAAGCGCACTCATTCACTACCCATTCAGCAGATGCATTACCGAGTCTCACACAGTGTCTACAGTCTGCAGACGTAAATAAAAATGCTGCTGTTAATGACGTGGGAAGTGAAGTAGACTAACGCATTCATCCTAATGCACAGAAAATAATTTTGACATCCTCTAAAATATTACATTTTAACCTTTCATTTCATGAAATATATTCTGTGAAGAAAAAACATTTTAATTATGGATAACACAAATGCCAAAAAAATTTAGTTTACATTATGCAAATGAGAAATTGGCTAACTGGTGCTTATGGCATTCCTTCCTTTGTTAGCATGTTTGGGGGGGGCTTCTTTAAACAGCATGAGGTCAAAAAAAGGCAATGGCTTAACCTCCATGGCAAGCTTTCGAACAACGCACATCTAAAAGTTTCCTTTTTTTAAAGTCTACTGACTTACTGTACTCAGCCGACATGTTCCCCGGGCCAAAGCCAGATCAGTGTTGCAAAATACTCAATGGACATATTCTATACCACTTTTAAACAGGCTTGAGTTGTTCAAGAGAGATCTTGCTGCAGTTGCTGTAGAACGTACAGTAGGCAGTGTCTTGTTTCAATAGAACTATCTGTCAATGAACTATTGATCACAAATAACTACAAAGCACTAGGGATGTCAAAAAATGCAAGTTACCAGAAATGGTGTCTTTTGCAAAATCTGTGAAGGCGGTCTGCTGTGAAGAATCGCTTGTTGGTGAAGAATTTTAACGCTGATTTACAGTGAATCGGGATTGAACTAGACCGTATCAGTGATGAACTGAAACTTATTGGATCAGTAGTAAACTGGAGTGTATTGAATCATTACTTATTAACTACAAGATGGAGTTTAATTCCTTTGTTTGACTTTGACTTTAATTAGGAACTAAATGTAGGGGAAAAACGGCTGTTTTTTTTTTTTTTTTTACAAAATTCACATAAAAAATGGATGAACTGCTCAGGGCTGGTGGACCTTAAAGTATATCCTATGACGGTTGATGACAGTGGGAGTGCACAACGTTGGCAAAGCCGAGAGAAAGACCCCTGTTGTCAGACTGTAAAAAAAATAAAAGGAACAGAATTTCCAAGCAACCAGAACAGAGTGGGTAATCATTTCCCATTCCTGGATGCTTCTAATAATGGCACAATGGCACTCCACCTCTTTGCTATAGCAACCCCAACCAGCAGACAAGCGTTCACCCCTTAGTGAATGTAAAGGGGTGGAGAGTGAGCTTCCCACATGTTCACTAGAATCATAAACCTTTTCACAGAAATACTTTAAATACTATACTCAATAGTACTAGAGTCCAGATTATTCTGTATACAGTCAAACCAAAGATTCTTTTAGCTATAAAGCGTTGGCCTGCAAACACTGAATATTTTTTTAAACAGTTTATAGAATGATTCCTAATTTATAGCTAGTTTTTCATGTTATAGTCATGTTTTCTGCATTCCACGCAAGTCCAAATTCCGCGTTCAATATAACAATTCCTTCATGCACTCAAAATATAATGCTTTTAGACTGCTAATAAAGGAGCCTGAAGTAGTGCAGTGGAACCATTTGCGTGATGGAATGAAGTGCGAGAATTCGATAAAATAGTTTGCTTGGCAATAAGTCTTAAGCACAAAAGGCTTCAGATTGATATGACCCAAGAAGTTGGCGTACCAGGGGGTATCGCACATTTTGATTGCACCTGATTGTGAGTATGAGCTGAAACTCAGCCATCAATTCCAAAAGCTCTGAGAGCCAGTGGCAAAATCTAAACATATGTAATGATATATAGAGCTCACCAGTCCTTTTGTGAAAACAAAAAACGAAAAAACCTTATTCGAAAATCAAGGCTAAAAAACTTGTTGCAAAATAAAACACAAGATGATCCCCCATTGTGGGAGGTGGTAGCTTAATGTTTAAGGCATTGGACTTTGGATCTGAATGTCGTGAGTTCAAATCCCAGCCACAACAAGCTGCCATCCCTGGGCCCCTGAGCAAGGCCCTTAACCCCATAGCTGCTCGGTTGTATGAATGAGATCAATTGTAAATCGGTCTGGATAAGAGCGTCTGCCAAATGCCATAAATGTAAATGTCCTTTACCTTTTTTTCTTTGAGAAAATAAACAAACAAACAAACAAAAAAGCATGTATTTGATAAAATTGTGGGCACCCACCAGGAGGTTCGTAGTCCACTGAGATGTCCGAAGGCGTTTGCAGAAGAGCGGATCTTCTATACACTACGTGCACTCGCCCATTTTCCTCATACTTCTGCGTGCCACGCTCCAGGGGCTCAATGAAGTATTCATCAGAGTCCGCACGGATCATGCCAGCCTTTAGGGAACAAAAACATAAACATGGCATTCAGCTTTGCTACAGGGATGCACTGCATACAGAGGTTTGGACAGATAACTCTCACTCCTGATGAGCAAGTTCAAGTTTAAACAATGGAAACTTTTACTCCAACAACTTACATTAATCTTTGAAAAAATGAGGTGCAGTTAAACCCTTTCCCATTGAAGCAGAGTTGAACTTTATAAGCAATAATATGGTCAGTAGCATTTATCAGGGTGTATTAAAGTTTTAGAAAGGGACAGTTTTCTTTTTTTTTATTTTATTTTTACTCAGAACTGTTTTCACGTGTTTGTGAAAGTGAGAAGTGTGAGAATTATTTTTTCTTCTCTCTCTCTCTCTCTCTCTCTCTCTCTCTCTCTCTCTCTCTCTCTCTCTTTCTTTCCAGCTTTTCTCACTTTTCCACCATATGGTCAGCCTTTCTGTAGACACTCCCAAATATGTGTATATATGAGATTATTATTAATGTTTCATTTTTTTACACACAAATGTTACAGATAATAGACTGTTTCCAATGGCTCTTTTTGCAGTGGTAATAAAATTATTACTGATTCTATTTTTGTTCATTCGTGTCAACATGCTTGCATCATAATGCTAATATTGAAAGGACAGTATGGTCATGCAAATGTTCCCCTCAGGTGAGTATCTCAATGTCATTGGGTGTGTTTCCAGCCTGGAAAGTAAGTATGTATGTGTCAAAGTGTGTGTGTAAGAATGTGTGTGTGCATGCACTGACCTCTTTGCACTTTTAAAGCAGCTCTTTTAGCCAGAGCCTCAAACCCCACAACCGGCCTCATGTACTCATGTACACAGTCCAGCCTCTCAGAGCTGTGCTCTGGAATGTGCTAGAAGACTCTGACTCTCTCTCTCTCTCTCTCGCTCTCTCTCTCACTCTCTCTCTTCTTCAGATTCCAGCTTTCTCCTCATCAGAGGCTTGGCCTTCTTAGTGCTAACATGTGTGTTCTTCAAAATCATGGATGCAACAGTTGGGCATATTTTATTGATTCATCAGTGAAAAGAAGCTCTGCAGCAATTTTATTTCTATTTTTAAATTAGATTTTTTTTAGCTATTTGTGCATATTAATGAACGGTATTTTTTAATGTTATTTATTATTTATTTTTTTACTAAAATTCTAAATAATAACTGTGTCATATCCAAAAATTTCAACACGCTTCTAGTCACAGAGTTTGAGAATTTAATTTAAAAAAAAACACGTTAGACCTTAATTGACTCACTGGAAGTCAGGCAGTTCAAGAACTGGGCATCTGAAAGTGATTCTAATTCATCTAATTCATGCCTACAATGCAGAAAAAGGCATGAATTTGAAAGGCAAAAAAAAGATCTCTAAGTGTTTCCAGCACAGAATTTTTACTGTTTGTAAAAAGTAAGTAAGTTTCTTTTCGGCTTCTCCCGTTAGGGGTCGCCACAGCGGATCCTCCGCACGTTTGATTTGGCACATGTTTTACGCTGGATGCCCTTCCTAACGCAACCCTCCCCAATTTATCCGGGCTTGGGACCGGCACTAAGAGTGGCTGGGGATGGTTCCCTGACCGGGAATCGAACCCGGGTCGCAGCGGTGGGAGCGCTGCATCTTAACCACTAGACCTGTTTGTATTGTATTTTAAAAAAAAAATTGGGTGCAAGGGGCGCTGTGGAAGTCAGTGCAAGTGCAACTTGGAAAAACAAGAAAATTTTTAGTCACGCTGTGGACACACGTTGTGTGTGACTTCAGCACAAAAGTTAAATCTTGTGTGTGCAAAACGATATCTAGATTAAAGCTTGCAATTTTGTTAGATAAACAAATAAATTTTTAGGACCAATTATAATTCAATTTGTAGTTTTTCCATAATGCAGTTAAAAAATGAAAAATACAGAGTAAAAATAAAAATAAAGAATAAAACTGTTATGACTATTTGATGTAGCTTGTCGTGTTACAGTGTGACAGAGTAAATCGGGTCCACATCTCTAATGATATGAAATACAACTATAACTAAGGAAGATCAACTTGAGGTCTTCTTTTCAGATCGAAGTTCCTTCCCTGTTTACAGAGTGTAGTCAAGTCAACATGGCTGGGCACAGCATTAGAAAGAAAAAAAGCCTGTTTACTCTAAAACACTGATTGTACTGTACATTGTAAGGATTAAGAGGAAGTATATACTTCTTTTCTCTGAGTAAGCTGCTTTGCATTTTGCTAACAAAATACTTACATTAGGGGCATCTATCAATCTATCATCTGTCAAACGTGCCAAAGCTGAAAATGGCTTCGGAAAAGAAAGTTACAAAAAAAAAACCATCATTTCACTAATCTGCATAAGCAACAGGCATTTTGAACATAAGTCCTGTAGCCTGTGGAATTAAAATCTTTATTCTTTGGTTTCAATCACCTACGGTATTTTTTGATACAAAAAAATAATTAAAATAGAGAGAACACTCTCGAGTGGATTAATTAAGCTTAAGGGTTGTGTGACATTGGCATCTGAATCATTCCCTGGGTAGGTGAAAGAATGAATTCCAGTAAATATCAGCAAATTCTTGAAACAAAAGTGAAACAGTCAATCTAAAGCTGAAAATACTGGCTTTAACAGCAGGACAATGCATTTCATAACATGGCAGACATGAGCTACCTTTAGCCTTGACATTTAAAAGCTTTTTCTGTGCCGCAGATATCCATGTACTCAATTCCTAAAGCGCGACAAAAAAGCAACAGGCTTGTGGCTTTCTCTTACACCTACTTATGATATTCTGCAAATTATATAAAGGTCATAGATAAATGACCCCATGCAAAAGTTTGGAGCTTGTATAGCACTAAGTTAAATCCATACCAAAATACTGAAGGATGTAGGTGACAATAAAGTCTCACCTGGAGTTGTATATTTGTATACCGTTTGTAACTTATTACTTGTTACTGTATATTCCAGCAAAAATTCCAAACTCTATATACAAAAATATTCAGAGACAAATAAATTTCAAAGCAGTATTCAATTATCTGAAATCCTCAATCCAACCCTTTCACTGCAAAAATGCCATTAGCATGTGAAATAAAAAAAAAAGTATTAAATAATTACTATCTTGGCATTAGTATGAAACAAATATAAGAATAAATATTAAGCATCAGTTATTAGCTTTATATTATTGGGATGGTAACTTCTGCTTGCTCTGAATATAAATGCATACAATATAAAATAAGTCAAAATAAAGTAGTATCACAGTTTATTATCCGAGTACAACAATATGAAGTAAATGTTAATTTTTTTTGGCTGTGGACATGCAAAAGAAAACAAGTTTTGTTTTGTTGTTTTCAAATTTGTTATCAGGTATTTGTATGAAAGGACGGTCAGTAAGCGAGATATTCCTCTGCTGATGTCTATGTAGAGATTTAGAACTTCCCACTGGCACGTATTACAATTCAAGGCACATACTTTATGCTACCATAGTATATATAATACATTATGTACATTATATGTACATGTAATATATATCTATATATATATATATATATATATATATATATATATATATATATATATATATATATATATATTATGACCGTAATATTATAGAGTTGTACTTGTAGGGTTGTGTACCGGTGAACATGAAAATGTGTATCTAAACTGTCTTGTGCTTGGGTATATATTATGATTTTTAGGAGAACAAGGCCAGTTCAGTTTGGGATTGTCCAGGCTGTAAGAATAATCTTTAAATGTTGTCTCATTTATAATAAATGTTATAAAAGACATTATAAGTAATTTGTCTTTCACTATGGCAGTCTATCCAGGAGACATTCCGCCAATAAGATCCAAGACAGACATTTTCACCATTTATGTAATAACACACTGATTTGACCAGAGTGTCTGCAGCTACTGTTCGCGTGGTTTTGGAAAAGCAAACAGTGTAATTAATGTCTGGTTTATTTTTAACCCGAAAGACGTCCAAATTAGATTAATGCTTTCAGAAGCTTATACACTACCAGTCGCACGTTTCAGCGCGTTAGACTGAATTATATTTTGTGTATCCTTTTAAATGAATTCGACAGATAAGTAGATTTCATTTAAGAGATGCCGTGATGAGCTTGGCCTACTTGGGAATACCTCCTCGGGGATACTCCGTCATAAAGCTCGTGCTAATGGTTTGCAAAGATGAATCAAGACTACTTGGTATGCACTTTTCTTGGTCGCTGCATAACTGTGATGTTGGGAGTGTAACTGCCTCGAATATTCTTGTTCTAAATTGTTCTTATTATTCTCTCAGCAGGTATGTCTAATAGTTTGATTAGTAGAGGGCTAAGGATGAATTTGTCATGTGATTTTGGAAAAGAGCTGCTAAAAGAACAAGATAAGAAAGTGATTGTTCCTTTCATGCAACCCGTTATTGATAACCGAACCATTTTCAGCCTGGTCATGTCAGGTAAAATGAGTCGACTTGCTGCTTAATACTCGACTCCCTTCTGGATTTTACATCCACCTACCATTATAATATAAAAAGGCAGCTTCCAGTCATATCTACAAGACCGCAAAGATACTATATGCAATCTGCTTAGCATTTGCAACCACTTTAAAACAGGGATGAGCGCAGAGCAAGACACACATGCCTAGCATACCATATACTGCTTAGTGAGTGCACATGCTGCAGAAATGACTGTAATACAAGCATTGCAATTAATTGATAAACCATGCATAGTGTTGAGCACTTCCTAATCCAACTAAAATGGATCTTATCAGGAATAAATCCACTGACAGATGCATTCCACCAGGTGGATATCCCTGTTGTCAACTCAGGTGGCATAAAAAGGTGTTTGGCTCATGTAGCAGACAAAAGCAGGTGGCTTAACAAAACTTTGCATTGCCTAAATAGCAGTCTTTAAAAAAAGAGATCAAGAGTCCTGTGTTCCATCAGTTTAATATCCCCAGCATCAGGGCTAGCCAAGCAGACAGCCAACTGTAGCCAAGACAAACATATGGGATTCAGCTGAAGGGGTCCAGTTTTCTAAGACAGCCCTCCAGTCTAAACTTTTAAGGAGCCGGTATGAACGCAATTTTAAAAAAAGACGCTACCACCTTCGGAAAAAAAGCGTGGATTCAGCCTAAGACACTGCTACCTTTCACCCGCCGCGTTTAAAGGCGTATTTAGTTTAGAAAAGTGTGCAAACCTTCGTCATCATTACCTGCCCTTTTCATCCTTCCTTAAAAAGGAACTTTAAGCAAAAGAAATAAAAAAATTACGGACTAATTTCTTTCAAAAAGATGTCCAACCCCACGGAGAGAGAAAGAAGTTGTTTCTCTCTACAAAAAAGGTGGGAATTTTATTTCATAATAAGCAAGTTGTAGTAAAATACTTAAGATCCCATCATTCATGCATTTAACTACATGTTGCAGGCGCATTGTTTTAAAAGGGTTATTGAGAATCTTCCACATTCCTAGTGTTCAACACCAAAAACATATCATTGGCCAGAAAACATACTTTAACTAAACAACCAAATAGCAGTGTAAACTTTAACTGTAACTTCATTTAATTCCCATTTGAAAAGACAACATCAAATCAAGTCTGGCGCATTCATGTCTTTTTGTGTTGTCAAGGGAAAAAAAAAAGAGCAAACATTTACCCAGCGCTCTGAGAGGTGTCTGACCCTCACTGGTTAACTGAAAATAAAACTGACTCATTGGGTGAATGGGCCCCAATGTCCAGGGCAATGACAACAGAAAATGTGGGCTCTTCTAAAGTTTGGAAAGGTCATTTCTGTTGAAACAAAAATATATCAATAAAGATGGCCAAAGTACACGGCTAGACCTACTTCTGCTTGGTTTATGCTGAAGCTAAATTAAAGAAGTAGCTTGCCACCGCATATCCTCAGGCATCTCCTTTCCTGGACCTCAAACCATATACCAAAACAGCTCAGAGGTCAGGCTTCTGCAACACGCAAGCTTCTTGGCTGAATCAACAGGCTACATCAGTAACTATTAGTGAATACGACTTTTGTGCCCGGTCGTGCTTGGATGGGGGAAGTAACTGGCTCCAGTTCGTTCCTTTAAAGAAAACCTTTTTGCTACATCTCAACATTCTGTATATGTGAGCTTAAAGAAACACAAAATATCCTATCAGATGTGAGGTAGGAAGCTGACCCTAAGCCAAAGGATGGAAATGTTCAAATATGTGAAATTTAGAAAAGAAATCAGTAACCTAGTACTGTAATATCATAATTCTCTATAGAGCATTTTGAAGCGCTGGATCAAAGTGCAGCTGCCTTTTAGAAAATACAAAGAGTGAATCGATTCTCACTGTTATAAATTCACACTGAGGAACTCGAAGAGCACTCATCCCTTGAGTGAGATAACAGGTAACATTCACTGTGGCATACATCCAAAACTAATTCAGATCAGATATTCTTTTTTGCTACAGGTACGAATACAATCTCCTATGATCCAAAACTTTACCTGCTTTAGTCCTTGAAAAGAGCCATTGAACTGAGCCAAAATTTGCAGGGGAAAATGTGTTCGTTCCAGATGGCTGGGTTTTTCGAGTTCACTTTGGAACACCTTTACATAAAACCTAAAAAGTTCATAAAGTTCATACACTGGTACGAGTTGTAGATGCGAGACAGGTGGAAAAAAAACAAAAAGAAAAGAAATAAATATATATATATATATATATATATATATATATATATATATATATATATATATATATATATATATATATATATATATATATATATATATACACACTACCCAATGTTCCATAACCTCAGGTACAGCACTTTATCAAAGTGTAAAATAAGGTGTACCACACAGCTTAGAACTAGAGCTTGGAAGTGTTTAAAACTGATGGGTCAGTGCCATATACAGTGCTGAGTGGTGTAATGTATTATCAACTATAATGCCACCATATAAAACTTACAAAAAATTATGAAAAACAACTAAGAATTTGACAAATAGGTGGATAGGCCATCAAATATGAAAATACTTCCATAATCATAATTTGACACACTAGACAGAAAACCTGCTTATTTGTATAAACTTCTCTTCCCATGGTAATCACTGAGCATGGGGGCTTTACTAGTTGATTTAAGCTATTAAAATCTTATTGAGCTTCATATTAGCTTATCTCATAAAGATAGAAAACATAATTAGAATCCGGCGAAAACAAACGTTTCAGACCAACAGATTTAAAATTTGTCAAAAACAAAATGAAACGAAAGTCAGGGTTCCTAAACTCCGGGGTCTATTTGGCATTACAGCCCCAACCACACGTTATCAGTTGGTCTATAATGTCAACATTCTATTGCATTGAAACTGCACACAAGAAAGCAAAATTAAATTCTTAGATACCTTGTGTACTGTATGTTGCTCATTCAAGAAACTAAAGCAGGCAAATGAATACAAAGAATATTTGAAAATCCAGTCACTGAAAGCAGACACCTTTATTCTGAGCGACCTACGATTATTTAATTTATAAAACTGAGCACTTTTAAGATTAAGGGCTTTGCTGCTTCTGGGTGCTAGGATTTGATCTCATGACCTTTCAATCAAAAGTCCTAATTTCCTTTTTCCACCCTTTAGAGACTGCCTTTTGAATCTTACAACCAGCACTCCTCATACTAGGTGAATATTATGTATATTGTAATATAACAATGAAAATTGTAGTTGAGGCAGCATTTTCTGGTTAAAGATAATGTAGGTCAGTAAGGCCATCAAATCACAGCCAATCATCAGTAGTGCCATGCAGCAAAGATATAGACAGTAGGAGTCTATGAATTTTATCCACAGAATTCTATGCCCACTGCTCAGTCTTAATGAAGCCTCATTGAAATCGTAGATTTTCTTATCAGTTGTTTTTTTTTTAGCTTCATGCAGACAGATATTACTCCTCTGCATTCAAACTCAATCATTTCATTTGCAATGTATTGTCCATTGAATCAAGTTCAAAAGGCACAAATTTAAGTGTGTTATTACAAAAAACACACTTCAATGACTCATGCACTTGACAGCATCCTGGACACACATCATTAAATGAACAGTCAGGCAGCAAGGAAAACTTACTTTAAAAGTTGTGTAGTTTGACATAAGCTGTAGTAGCACACCTATGAGGATTTTGCAAGCTGTTTAGCATAACATGTCAGAGTAACTAGCAGTGTTCTCCATTCACAATCCACCTGAGCAAGGTAAAATTTTCGAAATAATAACTTCATGAACCGGCAGATGCACTCCAAAAAAAAAAAAAAAAAGATATTAAATCAGTAATGATTTTTAACACAGTATTCTTTGTCCACCTTGAGAGGAATGCTAGGTATGAACCGGGCTAAGAAGCAAAAAAGAGTTCAAAGGGCTTGTTCCATTGGTGCATGGATCTGAAACACACCAAATGCTGCAGACATGTAAAAAGACATTGTGCTAAAGAGCTTTGGCTCCACTCATTAGTAAAGCAAAATTGTGTGTGAGGACAAGAATTGTGGCATGAGGCCAGCAGCCTGTGTGAAGCTCTGCCAAAAGACCAGTATTCATATTAGATATTCTGCGCAAGACTGAGTAATATAAGCATGACCATTTCCATAGAAATCACGAACATGCCAATTAAAGTATAACTGGCACCGTCTATGATGCTTTTTAGTTTTTCACTGTTTTTGTAATGTCTTTTTCAAATAAATCAGGGTGACTGAATTTCATTTGTGTCTTGGACTAGTACACAAGAATATTAAACATCCCATCAAAAAAAACATGGAAATTGATTTTGAGTTGCTCCCAATTTACTGCTACAACAGGCTACACTTTTCTATGAAAGTTTTCACACAAAAAAAATTAACCATGGTTATCTGGTATTTATCTCTATTTAGAGGTAAGTATGCAAGATGCTGGGGAGCAAGAATGCCTGGTATTTTTGTTGCTGTTCCAATCCGTCCCAAAAAGATGCTTTTTAGACTTTGTGACAACAGCTGGTAACAACTTTATAGGTTATATGCTTAGGAATCCACATACTTTTCACCATAATGTACCACAGTCTAGACATGTTGATTTATTACTAGACAAAAGTTTTAGTGTCTAAAAGTTTGATTCTTGCATTCATTCGTCAGACATTTGTGCATATCGACTACCAGGGTTATCTACAGTACCGTGAACTTGCATAGCATTGCCAAACGTGATCATTCTAAAGATTCATCTTTCCTCCCTTGTTGGAAGGAATGTTCACAGGCCAAAGTCATGCTTATCTCATGTGAGCAAGTCCACTCCTCCTTCTGCCTTTCCTCCACAGGGGATCAGGTCATTCCACCATGCTCCCACAGACTTCACAGGCCCTAGAACCGAGACTACGCATAAAGACTTCCAGACCTGCAGCAGCTCTAATTAAGACCATTGAAACACACACCTAGTAAAAATAGAGGGCCACTTAACATCAAAGGCTGTCCGACAATGTTCACTGTTCGATCCAGTTTCTTAGGATGTGCTTGGGGTGGTAAAACATTAACAGACTATTTGGGCTTTAGAGGATTTTCTAGTATGGTTACATTTCTGATAATTACATCTTGAGGCTCAGGGATGGCTGTGGCTTTTCTTAAAGCTGATCAATTCTGGTAAGGTCATAGAAAACCCTTGCTGTTAAAGATACTCAATAAGAAACACATGTTTTATTATTGCTATGCTGCTCTCAAGAAGCCAGAAAGAACACATATTTGATGCATCATTTTATGAACAACATAAAGAGATAAAGATACACTAAAAACAATACTTAAATCTACAACGATATGCTGCCTTTTCAGTTAGAATTGCATAAAATCGTTAATTAAAGGCTTTTACACCTTTTTATATACACCAGTATTTTTTTCTTAAATAAGGCAGAATTCAAAAGGACACAGAAAGAAAGTACAGCTCCTTCATTATATTCTTTCTCATTTTAATAAATATCCAATTGATTGTGTGCGAAATTGTCTGAGAATTTTAATACCATGTTAGAGATTTTGCTTGAGATTTTGCCATGTTCCAAATTTTCTTTAGGTAAAGCTTTCCCACATATTTTCACCATAAGGTTAAGCTAATTAACCAATAATTCATTGGAATAATCTTTATAAAGGGAGCCAGAACTTATTAGATGATCACACACCACCTATGATTTATGGCAAGGAATTTTATGAAAATAGTAAAAAAAAAAAAAAAGATCAATAAAAGATCATTATTGATCTTACATAAATAAGGTTTCTAATAAACACATGTTTTTCCTTTCCTCTAAAAGCCCCTTTGACTTTTGCAAAGGAGCTGTTGCCCCGGTGTTAGTTGAACCCCTGAGGATTGGAAGCAGCAGATCATTTGTCAGCATTCTGGATGGCCTGAGGTTTAGTCAACTCTGCTATCAATTTGGACACCCGCCCAAGGCACCAGTGTCTGTTATGGGGGGTTGCTGGGCATGAAGTGCTGCACAATGGGAGCCCTGTGTACTTTATTAACATCAAGGAAATTTCTGTAAGCTTTGACTTAAACTTCAACTACAGTGGAGTGAAAGAGCTATTCTTTCTAGGATTTGGATGTCAGCATCATTATATTTAATACATCTTCCACAATTATGGTTGTAATTGACAGCCTACAAGAAGCAAAGGGTAATGTCACTTTGGAGCTGGCAACATTTGAGTTTCCATCATTGTATTATCGCATAATCTACAACCACAGATGTAGTTGAACCAAAGATGCACAGTGATCGCCTTTCCACTATGTTAATCATTAGTGTCACTAAGACAGTAAAAATTATAATGTTTAAGCTCTTGAGGCCTTGGGCATGCCTGAGTGAGTGGAACACCATGCTGCCCCCATATGCGGCGAAAATAAAGATTACAAGGAGGATATATGTTGCGTAAAGTGGAATTTAAGTCTGCAGACAGCATATTTTGTGTAGTAGAGGGTGTCTAACAGTGAGGTAGCCTCCTTACTGAGCGTGAGCTCTGCAATCCACAACCAAATCGAAAACGCATAAACTGCATTATCACAGGAATTATTTATCTCAAAGTGTGGTTTTCTGTAATCGCTGCGAAATATTCTGGAGCTAGAGTAAAACTCTTAGGAAAATAAATAAATCAATGTCATGAATAGTCTTGAATTAGCAAATGTTCAAGCTTGCAAATAAAGACTCGTGCGTTATTCCTGCCAGAAAATTTGCTACTCTTGCAATAATGAAAAACATATTTCTTGAGAGCTTTCTTTCTTCTTTTGTTCGCACTCTTCTTATTGTTTGTGAAACTGTAGGAAACTAGAACATCAGCATTTAAGCATTTAAATTATCTGGATGTTTTGGCTTTTAATTTTATCTTTAAATTATATCACATTAAATAATAAAGATATAAGCAGACTATACTGTATGAATATACAAATAATATATAAGTAATAGCTCTGGGTCAAAACTTACCAAACCATCACAGTTGTTAATAGCAACCGATGCTCCAGGTATGTCGGTGATGTCCCCAATAAAATTGCAGTCCGTCTTAAGCAACTCTCTCCTCAGAATCCTATTTGTATGGGTGTCATTCTCTGTGCCATTGCCAGGCACCAAAATCTCATCATGCCACTCTACCATGGCGCCAGGTGCCACTAGCCTTCTGTTGGGCCAGAGCCGCAGGTGAAACTCCTTGCCAAAAGCAGTGACGTTGAAGAAGAGTTTCTCACCTGCTGGCTCAGTGGCATGGGGTACATTGCGCTTGACACGCTGCTTGTGATTTGCTGACAGGAGGTGCGATAAGAAATGGCCACCTGAGTCAGTGCTGATAGGCGTGACCAGACCATACTCCTTCAGTCGGCTCTTCAAGGAGTCTAATGAAATGCCATAGAGAGGGAAAGAAAGCATTAGGTCAGTAGGTGGACATTCTACAGAAATCATTATTCATTAAAAGGCTGCCGCTTGTTTACGGCTCTTCAATTCTGAAATTGAATTCGGCTACAATCTAAAGAGAGAAAACTCTCAAACATTTTAGGAATTACTCTAACTAGGCCCTATTTCCTTCTAACAGAGAAAAAAACACATACATAAGATAACTATAACGCTGTCTGTAATTATATAATTTATCTGAACTGCTTGGCTGTTTCATTTATATGGCAGTACTCCATCGGACACGCATTTGTGGTTAACTTAATAGGCAAAGGATGTTTAATGCTCTCAAACAGTCTAATTCCAAAGTAATTTTCCACCACACTTGGTCTGCCACATGTATAAACAATGGCTCGAATACAGGTAAGCATCTGAAATAGGTAAAAAAAGAAAAAAAAAAAAACTACAAAAAAATACCTACTGTTGGAGTGCCTTTTAATTTGCCTTTAGCAATGTGGGATATAAAAGCAGATGTTATTGTCGAGCACATGGTGCAAGTTTGACCTAATTGCATGCTTTGCCTCCCTGCATCGTCTGGTTTTAGGAACGTTTGCAAAGAAAAAAAAAAGCTGTCAAATTCTGAGTAAATCTATAGTGGGACATTTAAAAGACAAATGAATGAAACCCCATTCTAAACTGTGTAAAGTCACAATGAGCCACCAAAACCCCTTCAACACACCTCAACATCAATCCTGCAAATCTCTAACACAACACTGGATGCGTATTCTCTAAAAGATTCTTCAAGTTAATTTTTTTTAAATCGTGATATAAAACAAATATTTGCTGTTCATCTCATACATAGCAAAGCCCCTGTCTACCATTTATTATCAGATCTATCTTTTTTTCCACACTCGGCATTAGTACTAGTGGTATTGGCACACGGAGCACAAACTTCCAAGTGGGAACCAAAGTGCTTCGAAGAATGCTTCATTAATAATCCAGTTAGGCTAATCGGAAGGAAGCGGATAGTGCTTCATCTCCTGCTTAGTGTTCAGCATGGTCAAACACATCTTCTGCAGGTGCTTAGTTGGACACAGATCTGGCACATTTCCATCATTGACCTACTCATCTAACCATTCTGTGAGCACTATTGATAGAGAGGGGCCATCTTGGAAGAGACCACTCCCATCAGGATAGAAAAGTTTTATTATTAGAAAAAAGGCATAATAATATATAAAAATAATTTATTTCTAATAAAAGAAACAAGTGAGCCAGAACCACCCCAGGTAAAGTTTCCATAGCATAACAGAGCCACCTTTTATTTATTAATCCACGCTCATCTGTACTTGCTGTCTATTTCCAAAACTATATATGGGTCAGTAAGCTCCATGGAGCATTGTTTAAAATGGTGTATTTAATGGCATTTTAAAGTCTATAAAAAATCTATCTGAGTGGTATACGAGTGATAGCTTGCCTATAAAGCTCACTGAATTGTTTAGCTCTTTAACTCTGTCCCTCTCTGTGTGAGGATTAGGTAGTGTGCAACCTACTCAACTTTCCCAGATAAACCCAAAAAAGGCCTGTAATGTTTACTAACGTGCTCAATATTTACAATAGTGAATGTATTATTGTTTTTATACAAAAGCAGTCTTGTTTACTGTTTAGTACAAACATGTCTAATGAGAAATGTACTAGAAAATGTACTAGAGTCCCACCTGAGCTGCATTGGGTCAAGGAGTTTTATTGTCTTGATAATGAATTTGCATGTCTGAACTGAATGAAGTAGACTAAGTTTTAACCTGCAGGACCTTTTTTAGACTTCTAAATGCCTTTAAATGTCTGATTTTAGTCCACTTATATTATAAAAACTAATCTTTCAGCTACTCTCCCATTTTTTTTTATGTGGCGGCTTATGTGGCGGCTTTAATTAAATTCAATAAGATTAGATTAGATTAGATTCGATTCGATTCGATTCGATTCAACGTTATTGTCAATATACATGTACAAGTACAAGGCAACGAAATGCAGTTTGGGTCAAACCAAGTGCAATAGCAGCATGTGCAGGATATATAGTGTTTACATAATTTATATAAATTAAATAAAATGTATTATAGGAATATAAACAGTAATTTACAGATATGTATGTACTATAAATATGATATACAGATGAAGTATCACATCTAACATGTTAATGTTGTATATAAATATAATATATATATATATATATATATATATATATATATATATATATATATATATATATATATATATATATATATATATATATATATATATATATATATATACCACCACCAATAAAACCCAAGTTTGTGTTACTAAGCTGTTCTAATGACACGTAATCTTAGTTATCATTTAACTTTTACACAGTTTACAAAGATAAAACCAAACTGCCTGATATCATACTATTCTTTCATATAAATACATCTTAGAAATTACAAACTTAATGTTTAAGTGTTTAAATGTATTGCATTTAGAAATTATATTCTTTTCACAAATGTTCTCGTTCTCAGCGGCCTGCTCTCATAGAACCAAATAAACCCATTTACACTCCACCATTTTTTTCTCAGGAGTTTCCTGAGAGTGATTAACTATATGCTGCTTAAACTTCTCAACAACAGTGTTGCTGTTCACATAATTACTTAAAGACCAAACTAAAGCATGTGCAGGTTTCTAAATCGTAGTGATCAAAGCGCTGTGACTTACCTTCTTTATTCATTTCGCCAGCCTGAAACAAAAAAGGAAAAGTTTTAAAGAGATCGAAATGCATTTGAAGGCAAGATTTACATTCTTTAGAGTAGTTTAGGTTTAACATTTTTTTACCGACTATACACTCTGACTGTCTACCTTAAACCAGAAGGGTTTCCTTTCCCTTTTCTCTTCTGCATTATACTCACATGTACACCTTTAGTACCTTGTAATGTGAACCCTTCACCTACAAATGTACCTATAGTGTACTTCACACTGAAAATGTATTATGGCTTTAGACTTTTAATGTAAACATTTGGAACGTGTACATTTTCACGTGAAAAGTGTATATAACATAAAATAATGGTTAAGACTTGAATAGAAGACCACAGTGAGAAAGTCGACAGATAATGACTATTTGTAATTGTACATTTCTCATTGGGATAAATGAATGAATGAATGAATGAATGAATGAATGAATGAATGAATGAGTGAATAAATGAATGACTTTCTGTCTGTCTGTCTATCTATCTATCTATCTATCTATCTATCTATCTATCTATCTATCTATCTATCTATCTATCTATCTATCTATCTGTCTATCTGTCTATCTGAAGGACATGAAAATTGAAATTCACCACTATCCTGGCTGACCAGTGTCCACAGGACCGCATTTATGTCTGCTTAATTTTTTTTTATATCGATCAGCAATCAGGAATATGACATTATAGTATTTTAAGTACCGGCGATATTATCGTTTACACGATATTACCGATTCGTCCGCTAAACTACACGCTGGCTGCTGTCAGGCTATAAACGCGCTTCAGGCCGTTCACACGAGTTCTCAAACCGTTTTCTTTTCATCAAACGTTCCCCTTTTTCTTTCTCCAACCAGAAAACTGTAAAGTTTTGACTTACCAAAGTGACTGAGGTCAAAGCCACTAGAACGAGTAACCTAAATGACAGCGCGTCCATCACGAGTGGGTCTTTTTCCCTTTCAGTTTTTCAGTCTGTAGAAAAAAAAGTTTCCAAAAGAAAAAAAATGAAAGCAAAAAAAAATACTAAAAAAATAAAACAACTGTAGACTACCACTTGGCCACAATATTTATTATATAACAAATACAACGAGATTTAAAAAGTTGGAATGGTTGCGGCAGGAAAAAAGTTTGCAGCACTCGGATTGGTGTCTGTTTCGTTTTTTTTTTTTGTTTTTTTGTTTTGTTACTTTTTTAGAAATAAAAAAAGCCCGTGAGCTGCGAGTCCGAGCCGTGTGCTGGCCGGACAGAGTCGCGCGCGCGCGTGAGTTTGTGTGTGTGTTTGAGTGTGCTCGTGTGTGTGCGTGTGTGTATATGTGTGTGTAGGCGCGCGCGCGTGTATGCAACAGTGTGTGTGTGTGTGTGTGTGTGTGTGTGAGAGAGATAGAGAGAGAGAGAGAGGGAGGGGGGCGGCTCGCGCGACCTGGCTAATAAACTCCAGAGCAGCCCAAGTCGTTACGTCACACTCTGTCCTTTAGTAGTGAAGCGCGCGCTGGGAGGAGGAGGAGGAGGAGGAACATGGAGAACACATGGTAGCACTTTTGCCAAAGTGAACAGTGAAGACTCAGAGTTCCTGGTCAGAGACCTTATTTCTGCTAATGCTATAGTCAAGCTATCACTTTTGTGCCTTAAAGTCATTTGTACCTGATCGGCGACCTGAACAAAACACCTTTCACACACAGATTTGGAAATTTTTCTAAATGAATACTATAGTAAGGATAAAAAACTAATTTCTTCTGTGTGTAACCCACCCTGAAGTAATGTCATATACAGGTACAAGTCCATTCACGCCACAACTGTCACCCTACTCAACTGTACTCTACACCACTAGGACACTAAAGTCTCATATTTTACATTTTTTACTGCCTGTAATCATAATGCAGTTCTTCCTCCAGTGTATTATCTCTATATATATTTATAACTATTATAATTCTAACATCCATTGTTGAAAACAGGATTTTAAAAAATGGAATTGAATTGAAATACCTGTAAATAACTGTAGATTCAAGGCATATCTTATTTATTTATTTTTGTATTTTTGTATTATTTATCTGCATACTATTTGGGCACGAGTGTAGATACAATTTACACGTCTTACATATATTTGCATGCCTTATACACATCTTGCATGTATATATATATATATATATATATATATATATATATATATATATATATATATATATATATATACACTGTACTGTATATATCACCTTGGATGCTTCTAATAATAAAATGTTTGCATTAAAAAACAGTGTAATTACAGTTCCATTGATAGACACCTTGCTTAACTCTTCTTACATTTTAGCTAATTATACTGATGTAAAAACAACACTATCCAAGTTTACAATATGAAATCAATTATCACTTGGTCCATGTGCTGATCTCATGTGGATCCTATGTGATTTATTTACAATTGAACAGCACTAAGTACACGTGTGTACAGGGTCAAATGAGTCCGAAAGACAATATGAGATCATTATCTGATCATGCGCACTGCATTCAAAGGTGGTCTGGGAAGCATGTGGGTACGTCACATATGTAGTGTGAACACTGTTCTCAAAATGTCCTGGACAGCGAACCAAAGAGTGTTTGATGAACTGCATCATTGCTTTAGCCGGAAACTATGTAATATGTAAAAACTGTTCGAAATTCACAGTGACCTTCTAATAACTCTCTGCTTTACTTCTAATGTGCATGTCCATAGCATTCTCCAAGGTCTTGTGACTAAAATACCAGAAATGAAAGCAGCTGCCTCATTGCTTCTTTCTTTATCTTATCTCTCATTCAAGTGCGAGCAAAACCTTTGAAATAGCCTGCGAAATGCACATAAAAAGGCTGTCATGGTGACTGTGCGTGACACGTTTCCTCCAGTGGAAGTGATCACAGGGGACACATTCATTATAATGCCAGGAGTAAACGGCTATGTGTCTTAGCTGTCCTCTTGTGATCGAATCACTTGAGATGGATGTGAATACCAGTTGTAGACAGGGCCTTAGATTAAGAGTCACATCCACATCGGTCTCTGTCTAATCACCTGAGGTAAAAGCTATTCACAGCATTTGAAAGACTAGCCTTTCCTAGAATGCTCTCTGTGCATGCTAACGCTAGCTACGTTTATATCCTGTTTACATCATTTTTGTAAATATTTTGGGATAAAGCATAAAAAAATTATGCGTGGAAACGCCAGATGTGAATAAAATCTCCACAATACTCATAAATAAAATATTCTCTTAACTAAAGCAGGTCATTTTCTATTTGTTAAGAAGACATGCACATAAAATACGATTTACAGATACATTCCTCACCGATGAACAGATGCATTCCTCCATGTTCTTTGCCAAAACAAATCACTTGATTGGATTCATATTTAAAAAAAAATGTAAATGGCAGAGAGCAAGAGGTGCAACTAGATAAATGACAAGGTCTGGCTACTTTTAAACATAAAAAAATTATAATAATAATAATAAAAACTTCACTTCTTGATGTAAACTTGATGTTTTCATATATTTTATATCATTTATACTTTTTATTTATCTTTTTTACCCTTAATTCTATCTTTTATTTATTTATATATTTATTTATTTATTTATTTATTTGTATCCTTAATTCTATTCCTTTTTATGCTTAAATGCCGGACAGACGTAAAAAGCATTTCACTGCATGTCGTACTCTGTATGTATGTGTATGTGACGAATAAAATTTGATTTGATTTGATTTGATTTGAAGTGTGAGTGGAGCTAGACCTAATAGAGATGGAACTGATTTATTCATTAATGATCTGCAAAAGTAATTTATTGGATTCATTTATCACTCTTGACATGACATAAAAAAAAAAAGTAAAAAGCATCTTCATCTCTATGATCAAAACAAGCAGTTGAATGACTGGATATTTTCCAATAGCAAACTGATTGTGTAAATAAATAGTAATATAATAGTAAAATAATTAAAAGTAGATTATATTCCTGAATAGTTTAGTGTTTTGTTGCTCTTATACCAAAGCAATTAGCCCACAAGGAGGTTTTTTTATGTTTTTGCTTTATATAAAAAAACATTTATTTATTGATTTATTTGAATATATTTATACAATTATATTATTTACAGTTATTATTATTATTTATTATTTATATATTTACAGTTCACATTGTGCATCTGCTAGACAAGTTCATTCACATGATATTTAACCAGAGGATGAAAGTAAGTAGAAATACTTTGTTACTGTACTTAAGTAGATTTTTCTGGTATCAGTACTTTACTATTTATTTTTTTGCCAACTTTTGACTTTTACTCATTACATTTTTACACAAATATCTGTACTTTCTACTTCTTACATTTTCAAACCAGACTTTTTAATTTAGTTTGAATCTATTTGGTGAAATGTCAATATTTCTGCTACTCATTGCGTACCGTTTTTTTCAGCCCATCTACCTATTTCCTGTCATTGTGCAGCTTTTTCAATTCACTGGTGTATCATTTCCTGGCTCTCACTCACCATTGACGTAGAATTGTTTATGACACTTACAATGCAAGACATGGATGAGACAGAGGGAGTCGGCGATGATGACTGAGAACAGAGACATTCCTGATCACCTGATCATCATCATCTTTTCTCTGCTTGTGTTCTATATGGTGGATGTTCAGTCTTCATATATTCAGAGACAATTTGTTTTGTATTAATATATTCATTATGGCTGTCAAAATGTAAATTAATTTTAACCACGCTGGTTTTATTAATGCGTGATTGATGCACTGTGCATTTCTGTTTGACCATTTTTATTAAAAATATAAATGAACAAATATAAAAGAGGCGAATTTAAAACCTTCAGCACAACACGTGTACATTTACGACGTTCTTTCTTTCTTTCCTCAGATATATTAAATAGATGAACTCCACCGCAAAAATCATTTTTGATCAGTAAACATTTGTTTTACTGACGCGCCAAGTGTCAAATCAGCACCAAAATCGGCCATGACTCATACATCTTACAATTAACCAGCAAACGCGTCGATGCGTTTTGTGGTATTTTTTCTCATAACGCAGAAATTAAAATAAATTATCATTATTATTATTATTACATTTTTTGATCGTACAGATGAGAGCAATATATAATTTGAATCTGTAAATCTTTGTTTGTACACACTCATAATAACAACAAAATGCTGTTCTTTTGTAAAATAAAGAAAACAGACAGGGTGCACTTTCTGCCCTCTCTGTCATCTCTCTTCACAGACACAAATAAAACAACCTGTACAAAAGCTCGAAAAGTCTACTTTTGTATAAACAAATTTACGTCGAATACAAATATTCGGTGGTTATGTTATCCTTATGAAAGGTATAAGTGGTACAGTTTTTCCGGTATCACCTCATTAACCGTCCTGATCATTTACGTAATTTAAAACACCATAATTACTTTAAAACATTTGCAAGAATATTTTGTCTTCATGCTTTATGTTAAGATTGGTTTCATGAATAATAAACGTACATTTGCATTAAGCATCAATATTTGTCCCTGCCCATGTTGATTAGAGTATTAAAAAATTGGAAAGTATTTTAGGTACATTTAGAACAGATAAAAATGTGCGATTAATCGTGAATAAATATTTTAATCGATTTACAGCCCTAATATTAATATGATGTGACGTCGGGTTACCAGCGTGACACTAAAACAGGTAGTAGTCAAGGCTACTTTTTACTTAAGTACATGTCAGAGCCCAACCTTCTTTACTTTAACTTAAATTTAACAGTGTAGTCAGTACTTCAACTTTTACCAGAGTATTTTAAAATAGTAGTATCTGTACTTCTACTTAGGTGAGATGTATTTAACTGATGCCAGATATATGTAGTTGTAATTTCTCTGTCTCTTGGACATACAGTGCATCAGGGAAGTATTTACAGTGCTTCACTTTTTTTTACCTTTTGTTATGTTACAGCTTTATTGGAAAAAAAAAGATTAAATTCATTATTTTCCTCAAAATGTGAATAATTTTCCTGAAAATGTGAATAATATGTACATGGGGTTCATTTCTTTTTTTGTATTTCTTTTTGTATAAATTTGCGAAGATTTCAAACAAACTTCTTGATGTTGTCATTATGGGGTATTGTTTGTATAATTTCAAAGAAAATAATGAATTTAATCCCTTTTGGAATAAGGCTATAACATAACAAAATGTGGAAGAAGTGAAACGCTGTGAATACTTTCCAGATGCACTGTAAAAGGACAGATAGACAGGAAGTTTTGCTAATATAGAAAACAATAATATCTGCACATTAATATAAAACTAATTCTGTGTGAATCATCTGAGCTATAATGGCAGTAACGCGTTACTGTAACGAAGTATTAGTTACTTTTGACAGCAAATAATACTGTAACGCGTTACTTTTTTAAATAATGTAACTCCGTTACCGTTACCGTATGGTGCGTTACCCGTTACTTTTATAAAATGAATGAATTTCAGCTAAAGTGTAGCCTACAGTCTAACCTGCTTACAGCAGCAACGCATTGTAGGATTGGAGGATAAACCACTGTAAACAAGATTTATTCAAGATTTATCCGTTTATTCAGGTCTGTGCAGCAGTAATGGCGAGTCGAGGCGAGAGCAAGACGAGTTTCTCAAATATGCTCATTATTTCACTTTAGTTGAGTATAAAGACAAAAACTTTTTAGTTTAATGTAAGCTGTGTCTTTCTGGTTCGAAGGTCGTATCTACTGCGATAGCAGCACCTCCAGAAACTCCACACCTCGACAAAGCTATAAGCTAGAAGCTAACCCGGTGTAACCAGAAGCCAATTTAGTTTTTGATTCTGAATATATTATTCAGCTTGTTTTATTATTATTATTATTATTTATTTAGAAATCCTTGTGATATATTCAGTTTGTGCAGGTCTGACTTAAATAAAATAGTGTTTAAAAATTACTTTGTGTTAAAGTCAGTTTTGTGTTTGTGTAGACCATAACGCATAAAAGGGCATTAATGTGAACATTAAAGAACGTTTTTTTAAAAAGTTACTTAAAAAGTTACTTTTAACAGTAACGCATTACTTTTTGGGGGAAGTAATCAACAAATTAACTGAGTTACTTTTTGAATGAATATATATATATATATATATATATATATATATATATATATATATATATATATATATATATATATATATATATATATATAAAACAGCTAAAATCATGTGATCCTTCCAGGCTCTGTGATATTCATAAAAAAATTTCAAGAGAAAAATATAAAAGAATGTATAAAAGAACAGTGACTAAAGTGACATCTGAGTGCAGCTTTTTGAGAATAACAATAACTGTGATTCTGATGCATTACTGCATCATATAAGTTGGCAGAGAATGTCAGTGCAGGGTTTGAACATAATCAGACTTTGAGGACTGATTTTACAGAGGGAAAAAAAAAGAATCACTTATTTTTGCTTCACATGTTAGACACCACTCTACATCACCTTTATAGAAAACACAACTCGAGCAAAAAATTCTTTTGGAAAAGTGCCCTTTCAACACTCTAGTTCAGTTCCAGAGTCTTGCACAATCTATACCAAGGTCATTTGTGGCAGTTTGTGTTGACCCAGCAACTTACTAAGACATTTTATTGGGTTTTTCTTGAAGAGATCAAGAACAGGCAAATCCATGATCTAAAACAAACCCTAGAGAATTATTGGCTGTCATCTAATTTCTTATATACACTTACACCTGAGTCCCTACTTGATCCCTACCTCAATCAAGGAGATCCTAAATCAAATAACAGCAGTAATAACAGAAATGTGAACGGTGTTTGCACATTTACACAATTGCAACACAATATAATTTAAAGATATGTCGAATTATACCATAAAAATCACAGCTGCTAGCATTATTAGTCTCAGATGCCATATGATTCGAGCAAAACCCCAGAGATGAGTAGTCATGTTTAAAAATATTGTTAACATATGTTGTTTCATTTGGTTTTAGTTTTTAATGAATTTTGGTCTGTTGATGTATAAATACTGTCTTCTATCTCCTGGGACTACTGTCACACAAATACTCAATTCCAGGCCTTTGCAGTAAACACAGTACGCTAATTTGAACAGGACTGGACGATCTTCTGAATCTTGTCTCAGGTTGCTCTCTGAACCGTTTCGTTGTTTTGCTGAAACTCCATGAAATGCATGAAATTCCAGCAGCATTGTTAATGTTGATTCTAAAGAGGGCACTTGGGGGTCCTGAGAATCTGTCTCAATTCAGGTCAGAGTGAGCTTGAAGGTTTTTATGGAGGGGTAAAACTGATTGTCAGCACCTCCTTTGTTTCTTGTCTGCGATTCCTTCCAAATGCAACCCCCCCTCAACTTTTTACTTAAGAGGCATTTAACACAGCTGTAAAACGGCCGACAAAAGCATGACGCATCTGTGACGATGTTGACATTAAGAACAACTCAGTGCATTTTATAGTTGGTGGGATGCTACTTTTTCTAATTTAATTAAATTTTTTTGAAATAAAAAAAAAAAATTCAAGACCATGAATGCTTTCAGAATTTTAAAAGAAGGAAAATTGGCTAAAACTGATAAATGATTTTTCGCATGTTATAAATGTTATTTGTTTTAAACAAGAATTTTGTGGATAGAACATGTGCATTTCTTTCATTCCTGTCTTGTTGAGTACAAAGCCAGGCCACACCTCATTGGCAATTTGTAAACCCCTTGACCTTGCTGACTTCAGTACGGGCAATTATGGAGGCAAATTAGGCGGATAAATGTCATGTTTCTCATTTGCTATGCTCAAACCATTCTCTCAGAACAAAGAAACAAGGCCAACAGTAGCAACCAAAGGCATGCCAAAATCACAATGGTGCATCTTGCTGGTGGCGTGACCCATCCACCCAGGGGCTGAATGGGTTTGTCTGCAGACGTCAACTATAGGAGAAAAGTTGTACAGCATTAGGGAAATCTTCAGCGAGCAGTGGAACACAGTGAGAGCGAGAGGAGCAACATGGCGCGACAGAATGAGCATGTCGTTGTCTGCTTGATCCTTGACAAATCCTCTTGATTAGTCATAGAAGAGTTCTACTCACAACTCACTCTACTCGACAACTCACAAATGGTGTTACTCAAAAAAAGCCTTTGCTAGAAAGTATTTATATTACACAAAAAAGCTACACAGTTAAATGAGACTGTTTTAATTGAAACTGCTCTGCTCTGACTGATGAGACCCTGGGGAGTCTGCGAGAACGCTATTTTTGTGGCACGTTTGGAAGAAGACCAAAACCAGAGCCGCTTTTCCTCTGATGTGGTAACAGGACATGCTTTTTAGCCACCCAGGAACTCATTTTGGTGCTCTACAAATGGCAAAGGGAGACTAGGGTCATGTATTTTCCTTCTGCTTCATGCAGGCCAAAGGAAACAGTGAAGTGGAATAAGGTAAAGAGGAGAAAGTGACCTACTTAAATGGAATTCCACTGGACACAAGCCACGCTTTACTCCACGTATTTAAAAAAAATAATAATAAAATAGGTTACTACTTTCAACAAATGTCATGATTAAAATTATTTGGTGTGAGCTGACAATTTTTCCCCCTATTTCACAATTTCCTAGTAATATTTTTGCTCTTGTTGGATCTGTGTGTATGTGGGTGGATGTGAACTTGTGTGTGTGTCTGTGTGTGTGTGTGTGGGGGGGGTGTTATAGGGGGCATCTACACCACAAAATGGGGCAATACAACATTTACAATTTTTCTGGACATGGTGTATACTCTTAAGATGGTTTTTACTCTTGTAATACAATGTAGGTGCAATAAAGAGGTATTCATTAGTTGTTTCTTTTGAACTTTTATTATAGTGATTATAGTTTATTAGATTTGGGCAGCATGCCGGCTCAGCAGGCAATGCCACATCTCAAAGCTCAAAGAGTAAAACAGTTCTCAGTTTCTGTCTGTGCTCGACTTGTGTGCATGTGGGTTTCCTGTGGGTCCTCCAGTTTCCACTCACTATCCAAAGACATGCAGTTAGGTGGTCTGACTATGTCAAATTACCCCTAGATGTGAATATGTGTGCATACCTGGTGCTCTGTGATATATTCTTCCACGTCTGGTACAGTGTTGCCAGGATTGACCACTGATTCAGATCTGCACCCCTGTACCAAGACAGTTACTGAAGATGAATTTATTCCTAAATAACCACTTCACTTTAAGCAGACCTGCACACATTCCAGCAAAAGGGCAAAAGTATTGGGACACCTGATTTTTTTTTTTTTTTTTTTGGTTATATATGGTAAACTGTATCACAAAATTGGAGGCACATAATTGAAATTTATCATTAAATTTCAACTTCACTTGAGCTAGAAGACCCAAACCTCTTCTAGCATGCCCCTGTGCACAAAGCGTGCTCCATTAAGATATGGTTTGCATGGGTTGAAGTGCAAGACTTTGGACCTGCTCAAGAGCTCTGACTTCAACCCTATTGAACACCATTGGGATGAATTGGAACAGTGGCTGCTCCGTAGGTCTCCTCACTCTACAGCAGCAATTGATTTTACTAACACTTTTGAATGAAGCACAAATCTCCAAAAGCACACACTAAAATCTAGTGAAACATCATCCCAGAAGATTGGAGATTATTATAACAGCAAATGGGGAATAAATGTAGAACAGGATGTACAAAAAACAAAAATGAATCTTATTTTCAGATGTCCATAAACTTTTGTTCATATAGTGTAGAAAACCAACAAGGTGACCTGATGGTTGATGTTTGCATCCATTAAATTTAGTAGCAGTTGTTAATTATGTACTTTTACAAAATCAGAGAACAAATTCATTTTTTGCTGTCAAGAATGGCTGTGCTCACTTTCTGTAAGGGATTTGCTACACAAATAAATTTCACTTAATCTATGCTTAGTTTATTAATATAGAGACAAAATATCAGTTGCATATAAAAAAAAATATGACAATATTCAGCAGCGATAATGATAATAATGTTTAAAATTAATTTTAATTTGGGATAAAACTGCCTGTATTTTGGCTGCATATGTTCTCCTGTGATAGTCTGTTTTAATATAATTATAAAAACAGGCTTACAGGATTGGTGAAATTTACATAAAAAATGTGAAAAAATAGGTCATGCAGATCTGGATGAAGCAGAGCCTTTTCAATTTGCGTGTTGCAAATTGCATTAGTATAATATAGCAAACGGTCACAGACAGTGAGGCCTTTAATGCATAAAACATTAATCCTTATTTATGGGTCAAATAACAAGGCATCCTCAACACCTGTGCATGTCTGAACAGAAAAGACAGTGTAAAAAGCCGCTGCTGGTACATGTTAATGCGTTCAGGGATTTGCTATTCTAATGTAATTAAATTCTATTCTAATGTAATTAAGTCAAAGTGACACACAAAGGCCAGTAGAGGGCGTTCACAATCTTGCTTCACCTGCCAACTTTTTGTGTTGAGAAAACGATACAAGCAAGGGGGCATGAAGGGGAAGGAAAGCTATATCTTGTTGAAGTCCCCGTTTCTTGTCGATACGACGGATGTCTTAGTTTGTAAACTAAGTCTTAGTCTGTACCAAAGTAGCATTATTGCCTATTTAACTCAATGAGTCTATTTCTATTTGCTTACTTAGTTAAATAGCCTGCTAGTGTCTCATTGCTTTTATTCAAAATCTTGCAAAGAAATCACTTGGATAAAAAAGCCACATGTAATCCACCCATGTTTTTTAAAGAGGAAAAAGCATTGAATTTCAATGAAAGCTGTTCACTTCTAATGCAAAGACTTATCAGCATTTATTGATGTTTCATACAATAACCATTATCAGACTGCTGAGTGACCAACACTAGGCCTTATTTGGGATTAGGGAATATAGCAGTTGAATTATTGATTATTATTGAAATCAGTTCTAGCTGCAAAGTAAATCACAAAATTAATGCACTCATTTTTAATACACAATCGGTTTTAACATTTGGCACAGTGTCCAGAACGGTGTGTAAATTGTTATGATTTCTGTGAGAACATGGTGAATTATAGGAGTTTTCAGTGTCAATGCTGAAGTAACTTGATATTTTTGGACATGGGGAACTCTCCAGGTTGGTGGACTTTGGGATCAGTTGTAAAATGGCAAACAATTTTTTTGTCATATTAATGCCACTTTATAACATATAGCATGAGAACATTGTTTTTATGTCACAACATCAAATGTGCATGTAGGATTTGTATTCTTTAACAACTATTGTGTTATAAGAGAAAAAAAGACAGTGGAATTTGTCATAATGGTGCGCCAATCTGTCAAGCAGTATCACACTATGCAAGAGCAGATGTTTTTCTTAGAGGTGTGTGCCCTGTTGTGTTTTTTTCCCTGTATAATCAATGAATTGGTCTCTGCTCTTGCATAACAGTGATTCATCAAGACTTTTACAATGAGGAACCACCTTTCCTTGCTTTATAAATACAAATTACATGAGTCATAACATCAGTGATTCACCAGTACAGTTACTGAAGCTGAGTCGAATTCGTTTTGAGCCAAGTCACATGGGAGGTTCAGAAATCTGACGGCATATGGCATTCTTTTAACTGGGAAAGAAGCTATGCAATCATGATAACACCATAATAGTTCTGTAATTGTCAGTACATAATATAGTGAAGGGTTATTAGATTTGATATCTATCATCATCAAGTATGTCGGTGGTCCATCTGTGCATACTATAACGCCAACCCAGCAACTCGCCACAGACAAGACAGAGGTGCCCCCTGCCACAGGCCTGCTCTGTTAGCATTGGCATTCGTAAGCTGTCACAGGGCCCCAGCCACATAGGAAAGTCTAATATTTGAACTTTTCACTTCTGTTGCAGGTTTGACCCTGAAAAAAAAAATCCAGCTTTGTCAAAGAGATGACAACCAGACAGGGAAAATAAGCACGGCAGGGTTTGCCACAGGCTGTCTTTCACCAAACATTTGTGGTGAATTGAGCTGAATATTCTCACAAAGTTAGCGCTGGATTGCTTGTGTTAGCTGTGCAATAATATGAATGACTCTCAGAGAGGCAAAATACATAATATTGATTTAAAAAATCTATCGGTATTTTCCCTTTTTTTTTCAAGAAAAAAAAAGTTTTTTTAATCAGCATAAAATAAGGGACTTGATAAGGCACATTTAAAATCTGATGTATCAAATCCCAATATTGGTTGAGTATCAAAGAACAAAATATTTTCCTCAATTGCTCACATGACTAGAACAGAGAAGACAAGTATTATAAACTTTAGTGAAGAATTTAATGTTTATATTACAATATGTCTTATATTAGTCTTTTAATGTTCTGCTCTTTCTCAAGTCTTGGATAAAAACATGAAAAAAGTCTTGTCATGGGCTCTGTTTCAGGAATGAGTCATGAATCTCTTTCTAAAAAAGAACGGTTTCTCAAGTTATAATCTACTTTATATTTTGTGAACATTTTTCTTATTTATTATAAATATTATTTTAATATAGTGATAATAATAATAATAATAATAATAATAATAATAATAATAATAATTATTATTATTATTATTATTATTATTATTATCATTATTAAATCCTCATTTTGCTGAAGAGTAAACTATGGGCATTCTGGACATTTGCTGCACTCACCACTAAGTTGGCATGTTGTGACATCAAGACAATTAATGATTTGTCTATCTGGCTAGACAAACTCTTACGAGAATGGCAGTATGTGGACAAATCCACTCTGGCATCTTGTTTAGATGACATGCCACAGTTTCTCAAAATCTTTCCTGACCTCATACAACTGCCTTCATTCAGCTTCAACAAGAGGAAAAGCAACAAAGAGTCCAAGGAGTTCTTGGTCACTGTGAGGATCCCTTCAATCCAACCTCTTCTCAAGGGCCCTGAACACAGTTATGGCCTCCTAGAGGTCTTTAAAAGAGGCCACTGCAGCATTTTTGTGTAACCCTGGAGGGCCATAACTGAATTGAAATTAGAAGAGGACATTTCTAGGGGAAAAAAGGGCTAATATTACAGTCTATTTATTGTATTGATTAGATAGTAGTTTTATGAATGCTTTTCTTAGTTTAATCACAATTCTGTGGATACCAGCTATTGTAAAAATAATCATGAAACATTGTTCTGGTTTCTGTTTAAAACTACTAGCTAGACACTATATATAATTACTGATAAACATTCCTGCATTGCATAACCACTTAACCCTTACACTTATTAAATGTCTAAACATATTGTTATTTGATTGCAGTGAAATCCTCTGTTTAAAGTGAAATTTACTCAGAGTACCATACAAGAGTGGCAAATTGAGGGTTTTGGTCAGAAATGTGATCTTCTAGGATAGCTTTTGACAAAGGTTGGGATATAAACTCACAATCGTGTGATTTTATTACTATCCTGATCGTTATTATATGTTATTTCTGACACTGAATTAAAAATAAAAAAAGGTTATTGCAATTTTTTTTTTTATTTTAAAACTTACTAATTTCTGAGTTTCTTTTGAGTTTCTTTTGAGAACTCATAAAAAAGTCAGAATTGCGAGATATAAAGTCAGAATTGCGGGAAAAGAAGTCAGAATTGCGAGATATAAAGTCAGAATTGTGCGATACAAACTCGCGAGAAAAACTATGAACATAAAATACGAAAGTTTTTATCGCAATTGCGAGTTTATAACTCATTTGTGACACTTTCTGGCAAAGCACCATAGGAAAATAAATATGATTCATACAGAATTTATTAAAAGTTACCTATTTATTGTAAACAGTTTTGTATGCTATTTTCCTGGCAAGGTAATGCCGTATTAACTCTTTATGATTTGTGTATGTTATAATAGATATTGAAGCCTACCATGTGCTTTGCCAGAAAGTGTCACAAATAAGATATTGTGATTGTGAGTAAAATGTCAGAATTCTATCTTTATATCTCACAATTCTGACTTTTTTATGAGTTCTCAAAAGAAACTCGAAAGAAACTCTCAATTCTGAGAGAAAATTGCAATAACCTTTTTTTTTTATTTTTAATTCAGTGTCAGAAATGTGCTTCCATATAATATTGATCAGGATAGTGATAAAAAAAAATGGGCACAGGTTTACAGAACTGTATAGTTAAGGTTGTAAAAGCTCCCATTTTTAAATATCCAGTTATTGCTGTGTTACTGTAGCCTCAGATTTCTATTGTTGGCTGACAGAACTGGAACACAGTGTTTTCTTCTGCTATTGTAGCCCATCCACCTCATGTTTTAACTTGTGTATTTTGAGATGCTTTTCAGCTCAATACGGTTGTAAAGAGTGATTATTTTAGATACTGAGCCATCCTCATAGCTTGGCCATTTGCCTCTGGCCTCTTTCATCCACGATGTGTTTCCAGCTACAGAAATGCTGGCAAGTTTTTGTATTTCTAAAACACTACTCTACTTCAATTGTGAGTAAAAATCCCTGGAGATCAGCTGTTTCTGAAAACCAGCATTTTCCCCCAATTCTGTGTGTTGTGAATATCACTTCCACACTCACCCACACGCACACGCACACACACACACACACACACACACACACACACACACACACACACACACACACACACACACACAAGCAAGATCTTGCTGCTGTATAGAGGAATATATTCTCTGATGAACTCATAACAAAAACAATAGTAATGATAGAAAGTCTTTTGGCCGCTGTGGCAGATTAAATTCATATCATATCTGTGGAAATCACAGTGAAAATGGAAGTAGCATTGTTGAGCCTTATGTGCTGAAATCCCACTCCCACCCTGTAATCTTGAAAAGAAAGAATATGTTCATGTGCAAAGTCATTAGCTTTGTTAGTTAAAGAGAAAAGTGGCCAAGTCTCTAAATAGAATAAGGCTCAGTTAATAAAACGCTCAATTACTTTTGTCACTGTTTGTATTTTAAAACCCTTGTTATTCTTCAATAAAAGGCTAAAAAAAAAACATAGGGAGGCCCTGTGTTTCATGTATTGTGCTACTGGGGAAATGGTTTTGTATGCCTCTTAAATAATTTAGAAATCACCAGAGATGTCATTAGGAGCATAATTTATAATCCATTACTGTTAGTATTACATGAATAAATTAATGTTTGTCTGAATGAATGACATTTATATCTCTTTTTACTTATAAGTATATTCGACTGGCCTTGGATTTATTTCTTCAGGGAAAAGATTTGTATAATTTTAAGTACTTTATTTTAGATACCACTATTAAACCCAGCCATTATGGATGCACAAGCCAGTGCACTCTTAGTGCCGGTCCCAAGCTCGGATAAATGGGGAGGGTTGCGTTAGGAAGAGCATCCAGCATAAAACATGTGCCAAATCGAATATGCGGATCACAAATAAGAATTTTATACCAGATCGGTCGAGGCCCGGGTTAACAACAACCGCCACAGGTATCGTTAGCCGACAGGGTACCGGTGGAAATTGTGCTACTGTTGGCCGAAGGAGAGAAGGAAAGGAGGAAGAAGTCTACAGAGACAGCAGGAAAAGAAGTGGAGGAGAGTGGAGGTTCGGGTTGGTACTTTAAATGTTGGCACTATTACTGGTAAAGGGAGAGAGGGAGCTGACATGATGGAGAGGAGAAAGGTAGATATGTTGTGTGTTCAGGAGACCAAGTGGAAAGAAGTAAGGCCAGAAAGATTGGAGGTGGGTTTAAACTGTTCTATCATGGTGTGGATGGAAAGAGAAATAGTGTAGGGGTGATTCTGAAGGAAGAGTACAGTAAGAGTGTAGTGGAGGTGAAGAGAGTTTCTGATAGGGTGATGATCGTGAAGGTGGAAGTTGAAGGGATGATGATAAATGTCATCAGTGCCTATGCTCCACAAGTTGGCTGTGAGATGGAGGAGAAGGAAAGATTCTGGAGTGAATTAGATGAAGTGGTAGATGGTGTACCTAGGAAAGAACGACTGGTGATTGGGGCAGACTTTAATGGGCATGTAGGTGAAGGGAACAGAGGTGATGAGGAGGTGATGGGTAGGTATGGTTTTAAGGAGAGGAATGTGGAAGGGCAGATGGTGGTAGATTTTGCTAAAAGGATTGAAATGGCAGTGGTGAACACTTATTTTAAGAAGAAGGAGGATCATTGGGTGACGTATAAGAGTGGAGGAAGGTGCACACAGGTGGACTATGTGCTATGCAGGAGATGCAACCTGAAGGAGATTGGAGACTGTAAGGTGTTGGCAGGGGACAGTGTAGCTAGACAGCATCGGATGGTGGTCTGTAGGATGGTTTTGGAGGTGAAGAAGAAGAGGAGGAGAGTGAGGACTGGAAGAAGAAATAGATGGTGGAGGAGGAAGAGTGTAGTGTGAGTTTCAGGGAAGAGGTCAGATAGGATGATTTGTTGGATGATTGGGAAACTACTGCAGAAGTGATGAGGGTGGCAGATAAAAAAGTATTTGGTGTGACATCTGGAAATAGAAAGGAAGATAAAGAGACGTGGTGGTGGAATAAGGAAGTGCAGGAGAGCATAAGGGGAAAGAGGTTGGCAAAACAGAAGTGGGATCGACAGAGTGATGAGAAAAGTAGGCAGGAGTACAAGGAGATGCAGCAGCAGGTAAAGAGAGACGTGGCCAAGGCCAAGGAAAAGGCATGTGAGGAGCTGTATAAGAGGTTGGACACTAAGGAAGGAGAAAAGGATTTGTACCGATTGGCCAGGCAGAGAGACCGAGCTGGGAAGGATGTGCTGCAAGTTAGAGCATTAAAGGATGGAGATGGAAATGTGTTGACTAGTGAGGAGAGTGTGTTGAGAAGGTGGTGATGAATGAGGAAAATCAGAGAGAGAGAAGGTTGGATGATGTGGAGTTGGTGAAGCAGGATGTGGATGGGATACAAAGGAGGAAGTGAGAGCAGCGATTGAGAGGATGAAGAGTGGAAAGTCGGTTGGAACAAATGACATACCTGTAGAAGCATGGAGATGTTTAAGAGAGATGGCAGTGGAGTTTTTAACCAGATTGTTTAACAGGATTCTGGAAGGGGAGAGGATGCCTGAGGATCGGAGAAGGAGTGTGCTGGTACCGATCTTTAAGCATAAGGGAGATGTGCAGACCTGCAGTAACTACAGGGGAATTAAGTTGATCAGTCACACCATGAAAATATAGGAAAGAGTAGTGGAAGCCAGGCTGAGAAAAGAGGTGACCATCTGTAAGCAACAGTATGGTTTCATGCCGAGGAAGGGCACCACAGATGCCTTATTTGCTTTGAGAATGTCGATAGAGAAGTATAGAGAAGGACAGAAGGAATTGCATTGTGTGTTTGTGGATTTAGCGGAGGCGTATGACAGGGTGCCGAGAGAGGAGTTGTGGTATTGTATGAGGAAGTCAGGTGTGTCAGAGAAGTATGTGAGGGTGGTGCAGGACATGCATGAGGACAGTGTGACAGCAGTGAAGTGTGCAGTAGGAAAGACGGACTGGTTCAAGGTGGAGGTTGGACTGCATCATGGATCGGCCCTGAGCCCTTTCCTGTTTGCAGTGGTGATGGACAGGTTGACAGACGAGGTCAGACAGGAGTCTCCCTGGACTATGATGTTTGCGGATGATATTGTGATTTGTGGTGAGAGTAGTAAACAGGTTGAGAAGAGCCTTGAGAGGTGAAGATATGCGCTGGAGAGAAGGGGAATGAAAGTCAGTAGGGGTAAGACAGAGTACATGTGTGTGAATGAGAGGGAGGGCAGTGGAGTGGTGCGGTTACAGGGAGAAGAGGTGGAGAAGGTGGAGAAGTGCAGGTACCTGGGTTAAACAGTGCAAAATAATGGAGTGTGTTAGGGAAGTAAAGAAAAGAGTGCAGGCAGGGTGGAGAAGAGTGGCAGGAGTGATTTGTGATAGTAGGGTATCTGCAAGAGTGAAAAGGAAAGTTTATAGGACTGTGGTGAGACCTGCAATGTTGTATGGATTAGAGACAGTGGCATTGAGTAAAAGACAGGAAGTGGAGCTGGAGGTAGCAGAGCTGAAGATGTTAAGGTTTTCGTTGGGAGTGACCAGGATGGACAAGATTAGAAATGAGTTTATTAGAGGGACAGCCCATGTAGGATGTTTTGGTGACAAGGTGAGGGAGGTGAGATTGAGATGGGTTGGACATGTGCAGAGGAGGGACATGAGTTATATTGGTAGAAGAATGCTGAGGATGGAGCCACCAGGAAGGAGGAAAAGAGGAAGAACAAGAGGAGGTTCATTGATGTGGTGAGGGAAGACATGCAGGTAGTTGGTGTGAAAGAGGCAGATGTAGAGGACAGGGTGGTATTAAACGGGTGATTTGCTGTGGCAACTCCTAATGGGAGCAGCCGAATGAAGAAGAAGATTAAGAAGATTTTAGATACCACTATTAGATATTTAGTTGAGCTTGGGTTTTTTTATTTTGTTTTTTGGCTTCAAAATCTGTACCCATTTTGAACAAAAGAAATTATAAAAAAAAAAAAAAAAAAAAGGATGTCTCCCACCTCTCTGGTTTCTAAGCTTTGATTATTTTCTATATGTTGATTCTTCATGTTGCATTGCAAATTATTGCCTTGTGATGAGCCAGCGTCCCAATTCATATTGCATTCCTGTTTGGATTCCTGTTTTCCTACAGATTATGGTTACAAAAACTTGGATATTTTTATAATGAAACACTACATCTTTTTAAGATTGTTGTCCCAGGCTTTGTTATCTGGTAAATATGAAAGTAGAAACATGTGCAAATGTATTTACAGTGCAAAGGTGGGAATACAAAACACACAAAACACAAGGCAAGGAGACAAAGAAACAATAACCACAACCTTGATCATGACAGGCAATGAACAACAATGACAACAATGGAAAGACAGTGGCACAAAATAAATCTCCATACAATTGTTAATTAACAGGCAGTGTGATTCAGGTGCAGACAGCCATTTAATATGAAACATGAAGGTGCAGTTTCCTCACAGGACCACAGATTGCATATGTGCACCGTAGTCCTGTGAGGCACGACATTTTGTTCCTTTGTATGTCTCCACATATGGCGAAAAAACAATGAAGTTCACTTGAAATTAAGCTTGACCTTATGGGAATATGAAATACCATGGCATAATCCCAGTTTTTTATTTTGAACTTTAATTTTATTTTGCTATTTAATTGCAAAAGTTTTATGTGGATAACTGCTGTTGATTGTGCTATACATTGTGAAAAAAATATTCAAATAAACAAAAATTTACGACTGATCCAGCAATGCAAGGACATCAAAAGTGTGGCTTTTAACTCAAACAGAATGCATGCCTTTAATCTACTACAGGGCCTCTAATGTAAAGATTGCTAGGAGACTCTTATCCACTTGCCATTACTCGTATAGGTTTTGGAGCAACTGTAACTCGTAAAAAAAAAAAAACTTGCCAATTATGCATGACAGACCCAAATAAACTGCAGCATTTCCGAGAATGTAGGTAAAATTGGAAGGAACAATTTGATCTCGTTGTAACTGAAGTCTCTAAGATAATTATTAAAGAAATGGATAGAAAATTTAGTGCATGTTCAGTTCACATTTGCTGGCACACTTCCACAATCCAATGCATTCATTCATTTAATCACTCACTCATTTTCATTAATTGCTTTATCAGAGTTGACAGTAAATCCAAAGCCTTCCTTCGAACTCTAGCTGAAAGCAGGGATATAACTGGAACAATATGAGAGTGCATTTGTATTATTATTCTTGTGAGGACCTTCCATTGTTAATAACCCAATTCTATCTCAAAGCCTAAATTCCTTCAAACACTGTAAAATAGAGACACAAGTGAGACAAATTATGATTATTTGCTATACAACTCAATTGTTGGGGTTCAAGAAGGGGCTTAGTGGCTACTGAAAATGTGTAAATTAGCTTGTAACATGTAAACCTCCTCTGCGTATGGGGCAGCATGATTTCTGCCCCAATGAGCTTCTCTTAGTACTTCATTAGTATTTAAAACTAAAAAACTAAATTCAAAATTTAACAGCATTCAAAATGTATAAAGAAACTTTACAGGCATTAATATCTATTAAGTGGTTAATATGTTGCATATAGTGCCAATATGGATGAGATGCAACTGCTTGTAAACATCAAGAAGATTCTGATTTAAAAACAAAAAGAAAATAATTCTCTACCATAAAATTTGAAAGTGGCAATAAAAAAAAAAGTAAAAAAAAATAAAAAATTATTTTTTAAATATGCAAGGGAACTGTGTCTGGGCATATTTATTTCTAGTATTTTCCTCATAGGACAATCCTGTTGACCTCCAAAAAAAAAAAAAAACCCATAAACATTTATCCACTAGGCAACACAATCCTGGACCTTTTGCTCCACCTCAAACCGTAACAGCTTGCTGCTTTAGTTCAGACTGCATTTTAATCGTTTCCCCATGGCTTAGCCGTTATCGTTCATTTCAGCTCAAACTTCTGTACCTGACAGACATGTAATGTTAGCACAGATGGAAGTCTTCAAGGGAAGAATGGTATTAAAAAAAAATCCAATCCCTCACTCCTCACACTCCTCAAAGATTCTCTCTGGCACAGATATAATTTAATAGACTGCAGAGCATGGATATTTCCATGACTAAAGCTCTGTGTCAAAGTCAATAAAGCATTGTAGATGCATCCCCCTCCCAAATGAAAAATTAGAATTGGATTTAAGTGGACTGTGGCAGAGTTGTTGGAGCTCCTTTTATACTATTTCTCAAAGGAAATGAAGTAAATGCAAATAAACAGTCAGCAGACACAAGTTCCTGTCAAACACACAGCTTACATTTAGGGCTCAATCTGTTTCTTTAGAACTGTCGGAAATAGAAGGGAGAAAAAAATTACTGTCCCCGGTTCCTCTCGTAACCTTTTGGAAATACCCGTCTGTTTTTGGATTTGTTGCTGTCACAGAAGACATCAAAATTACAAAAAATAAATCGATTTCTTTGTCACAACATCCGTCTTTAGACACTCGCAAAATTTGGGATGACAAGACGGAATTATTTGCATGTCCACCAATAATTCTGTTTTGTCCATAGGCCAGAGGAGAAAGCAAGCCAACCCGTTCTTTACATGTGTAGTCGGTGTACGAATGAGAGAATGTGTCGCTGTGTGTTCTGCAAACACTGCATCAGCAGTGGAAAAGTGGCAGCATGTGTATACAGCTAAGTCCTTCCAGTAAATGGGAGAGAAAAGAATGCCTTTAAACATCTAAACACACAGAAGAGATGTGAGGGAGAGAGAGAGAAAGAGAGCGAGGGTGAGAGAATGACAGCATAGAGCACAGAAAAATCTGCCTCGCCTTTTCACAATGCACACACCTGCTATGTGTGGGTGTGTGTGTGTGTGTGTGTGTGTGTGTGTGTGTGTGTGTGTGTGTGTGTGTGTGTGTGTGTGTGTGTGCTTTGATCTGTATCCTTTTTTTTTTTTGCAAATGAATTCCTCCGAAGCACATCCAAACCTATCAGTACACCATGCTCCATCACCACCCAGAGTTTCTCCTGCTTAAACAACCTATCTTCACCAGAGCCAGTACTTAAAATGCACTCATGAGAAGGAAATGGAGGGAAAAGTGACTGATCAGGAGCAGAAAAGACCAGACAAGTATGTCTCACAATTACTGATCCTATATACACCATACCGAATGGTGTAGTGTGTTTTGAGATGTGTTCAGTTTGAAAGGTTTGGAAGGTCTACTGCTTGTGCGGGATTTTTTAAGATCAACTATTCATACTATGAAGTTGATCATCAAACACAGATATCTAACAAAGTGGTGTCAGATATCTGGAAAGCATTCTTTCACATCGGAATCCAAAATCCCCCTGCTATTTCATTTCAGTGACCAATCACAGGAATAAAAATGTTAAAAGTTAAAGGCCATCTTTGACACACCAGCATGTTCATTAATAATTTATAAACAGACCTTGAACTCTATTAGTCGTTTTAGCAGAGCCAGAAGACCTCTGGACTCATACAAATGGCTTATTATAAATCCATTTTCCGTGCCTATTTATCATGACCTTTGGAGGTACGTAGTACTTTCTGCCATGTTGACTAAATAATCTGCTAGAAAAAACAAACAAACATTTTTACGACGAATTCTCAGAATCGATGCAATAAAATATAGGATTCGAGTGGTAATTTGATGGAGGCTAAACGAAACACAGATGGTTCAAAGATTGCTGCAGGCTGCCGACACATAGGAATGGACAGACCTGTGGGTGGGGAAAGCATTAGATTTGTGAAGCCTTGTGAAGCCTTTTAAGAAAAGGACAAGGAAAAAAAAGAGATCCTCTTCAAACTAATGAGGCATGAATGTCTTCTGGTGAATTCACACACGATAAATTGGCAGAGGATTTGACACGTTCTTTAGCCTTGTTGAACGTGTCCTGGAGCCCAAAGAAAACGTACAGCCCTGTTTAAATTTTCAACATGGCATAAGATATAAAATGTAATTGATGTGAAGCTGTGCATGATCACCCAGGAAATCTAAATCCATCCAGTACTTTTTCACTCAATCGCCTTTAACACATTACGTCAGGCATGAAACCTTCAGTCGAGTCAAATTTATTTCTATAGCGCTTTTCACAACGGACATTGTCTCAAAGCAGCTACACAGAATTGAAGTGTTAAGGTGAGCGATGTGTATTTATTCCTGATAAACAAGCCATGGCTGCTGTGGCAAGAAAAAACTCCCTTAGATGTCATGAGGAAGAACCCTTGAGAGGAACCAAACTCAAAAGGGGAACCCATCCTCATTTGAGTAATATGAAGAGTGTGATTTAAGTCTTTAAAACAACACAAAACACCTTCAGTGAGCTGAAAAAGTTCAGTAAGTTTGAGTTCAGATCTCTGTAGCAGGTCACTTAAGATCTTCCACTCCAACCCACGTAAACCATATGTTCATGGAGCTTGGTTTGTGCAGAGAGGCATTGAAATGCTAGAACAGGTTTGCGTCTCCTACTTCAAGTGAAGAGAAAATGAATTCTATCACACCCAAAGACTTTCAGTACAATTGTGTGCCTCCAACTTTTGTTACAACAGTTTGGGGGAACCACAAACGGCAGAAAAGATGTACCGATAGATTTCAGATTTAAGATGTCTCGATACTTTGTCCGGTTTATGTGTATCCTGGACTCGTTTCAACTTTTGAATACATGAAATCTTCGATCTCCTCCGCTAACAATCAATACCATGCAGGCAGCATAAAATCTTCTAAGAGTTCTTCATGAATTGTGCTTTTGTGGCAGCTTGTCAAACACAATTATGGAGTTGCTCAGTAGTCAAGTAGATCTGCATGTGTATGTGTGGAACTGCCACATCTTAGTCATCCAATGATGAATGCCAAGTCTTACCATCACACCCCAAAAACAGCTCTCACACAGGCCTGCCAAAAAGTTCATCAGTCTCAGGTTATTAACTTGAATGGCAGATGAAGAAGTGTGCATGACGACTTGATTTCCAAGCTGTGTAAGAAGTTATAGCGGATGTAGAGCTGAGGGAATGAATAAAGAGGACAATTATGCAAGTTGCCTCAGTGGCCCCGAACAATTCAGGATGGAGTGATGCAGTGTTTTTCACCAACATTTAAAAAAAAAATCACAAGATTTTTTTTTACTTTAAAATTGTTGAGGGCTGTGATAAAATAGGTAAATTCTATATAAATTAAATAAACTATGTCCTTTTGACCCTAATCTTCTTCACTGGACTAAAATCACAAATGAAGTTTTTTGATAGTAGAGCTGGTATAACGGTGCCCTCTACGAATATTGGCATCCTTTGAATTTACATTTGTAAAGTATATTTAAATTATATTGATATTTTACATTGTTCATTATAATCTTATTACTATGGAAAGCATTCAGACCCCCTTCACTTTTGTTGCCTGATACTACAATTATTTAAACTTGTTTTTTTATTTTCTCATTAATCTACATTCAGTACCCCATACTGACAGTGAATTTTTTTTTTTTTGAAATGTCTATTAAATAAAATAATAATATAAAAAAAAAAAAAATTCCATTTGCAACAATATTTGAAAATGACCCCAGGTGCCCCCAATTATCTCATTCCTCATTATTATATGAGCTGTTTGTATACCTTGATTAGAGCACACCAGTGGAAAAGCTTATAGATTGGTAAAGGCACACACTTCACAGATGACAATGCATATTAAAGCAAAAACCAAGCCATGAGGTCAAAGGAACTACCTGAAGAGCTCATAGACAGAATTGTTGCAAGGCTCAAGGCACAACCAGGACTCTTCCAAAAGCTGGTTGCCCAGCCAAACTGAGCAATCAGGGTAGAAGAGCCTTAGTAGAGAGTAGAGGGGTGACCAAGAACTCAATGGTCACTCTTACAGCTCGAGAGATCCTGTGTGGAGATGGAACAGCATTGCAGAATGTTGACAATCACTACAACCCTCCACTATTCTAGTTCTCAGTGAAAAACCCTTGGAAGCCTGCTTGGAGTTTGCCAACAGGGACCCAAATGACTCTCAGACTGTGAGGAACATGATTCTCTGGTCTGTTAAAAGAGATTAAACTGTGTGGTCTTAATTCTAAATGATGTGTCTGGAGGACATCAGGCACTGCTCATCACCTGCACAAAAAAACCATCTAAATAGTAAAGCATGGTGGTGGCAGGTTAATGATGTGATGTGTTTATTTTTAATAAATGATGGATTGAGAGTTGGACACCAGTATGTGCTGTGCTCCTGCTTGTTTTTTTTGGAGACAACCTTATATTTAATCTGATGGCAGTTGGCATTTACAATCGCAAACAGTATTTGTTAATATACCAAAACAGGGCCAAGTACAGAGCATCATTGCAAAGGGCGAGCAGCATCAGACATCATGACCTCTAATTTTTGCTGCCATCTGATTGCTATTTCACTCAAAAGTACTCAAAGTTCATGGCAATTTAGCAACTTTAGTGACTGCAGATTGTGAAGTCTTGTGTAATAACAGTCTACAACCATCTACTTTTCAACAACAAAAAAAGAATTTGCTGCTGAATATATTTTTTGGTTTCCTGATTTTCACTGATCTCACCAAGCTCTGACATTGGTACGAAAAGCTGTTCGGTGGTTAGAAAGCACTATAAGAATTTACAGACAGGGTTTTCTTCATTTATTGCCAACAGAAAATTCTTGTGACAAAGATCTGCTGGAGGACAGCATGTCTTCAGCAAAAAAGGAATCTCAGTGGGTAGCTATGGAGAAACTCACCTTTTTAAATAGTGCATATTTGGTATGCAGGGGTTCCTTTCGAGCCAGCTGAATAAAGGGATGCAGAAGTGCGATTTATGCCAGCATTTTTAATAATAAGAGAGCACCTGGCTCTTTCATATCAGTCATACATGACTTCTTTTTCCCACCAATCTGAAGGACTCACAAAGGCTACAGAGGAATAGCATGGAATGCATTGGCACCTGACATTCCAGCTGACATCTCTGGTGCTGAGACACGGATTAGCCTACAATTTATCTCTTTTTTACCAAGGCTTAGTTCTATCTACACAGCTTTCCACTTCAAAGTGCATGACAAAGAAACAGAGGCAGCAATGGATGGCTGCAGACTCTCAGGCAAAATTGGCTTTGGCCAGCTCTGTTTAAATTGTGCAATCACTCACACACACTCTCACACACACACAAAGATGGACAAGTTTTGATCTCTGGGGGGAAAATTAGCTTGATGCAAGTGGAGACTAAGATTTCCTTTCTTCTTTTCCCTGACGCTCGGATGGGGAAGGGTATGTAAGGACAATGATGAACCGTCTATGGATTGATGAGGTTGGGAGCACATGACCAGTCTTTATGGGTTATAAACACATTGTGACTTCAAATTCTTTTACTTCTCATCATCATTTATCCTGTGTAGATCACCTTAAAATCGCATAAATCGCAAAATATCATAATTTCTTTCAAATCACATTATTGTATTAAAGTAACATAATGATAAATTAGATAAATTCAATAAAACAACAAAGGGGCTGCAGGGGTGCAGTCTTAGAACGTAACCCCCATGAGTCCCACTGTACAGTTTTGTGTGTGTGTGTGTGTGTGTATATATATATATATATATATATATATATATATATATATATATATATATATATATATATATATATATATATATATACACATACATACATACATATACATATACATATATACACACACACACACACACACACACATATATACAGTTTTAAATAAGGAGATTTTGCATCAAATGAGTTTAGAAAAAAATGGTGCTAACAATAATTAATATTTGCTTCTTGCTGCCAACACACTAAAGCAGCTCACCTTGTTTTATTCTCTACTAATGTATACATACACTGTGAAGTAGTATTCTCTAGTGAACACTAACTTGCTAAGCTATTTCCTTTTGCAGTGTAGTGTGTTTAAAGGATGCACTGTGGCCCACATATTGAGACATATTTATTTAAACAGTTTTCTATTCATCATCTCAAAGTATATTCTGTCTGTTATTTATAAAGCTAGCGTCTTAGCATTTCAGTCTTACTGAGTAAAAGAAGCACTACAGGATGGCCTTCAAGATCTGTGAAATTTATTTGCTTTGGGCTATGCAATACAACCACAAAGACATTGTGCAAAGAAAGCAATGATTATGACACTTCAGAAAAGGTAACATGCAAAAAGCAAAAATATATAAAAGAAGATATGAAAAAAGTTCTGTTCGACCAAAAGGACAAACACCAGGAGAGAAAAAACTGACAATAATACTGATAAATGTAAGCATATTAGCAAGACACAATATCTTTATATATATATATATATATATATATATATATATATATATATATATATATATATATATATATATATATATATATATATATATATCTCAAATTCAGTATCGAGATTTGTATAAGTTTTGTGTCTAGAATTTCAAAGAAAAAACTATGCACAGCTGTGAGGGTTGAGTTTAAAGTAGAGATATTTAGAAGCAAGAGTGAAGTGTCATATATACGTGAATCTTGTTTGAATGTCTCAATCCACCACAACATTATCAGCTTTAACACTGGACCAAATCAAAGTCAAATTCTTTCCATGTTTAAAAAATCTCTACATTGTATTCAGTTTACGGGAATGAGCTTATATGAAAATATGAGAATATTTGAAATTTAAAGATTTGACTCAAGTGTGCCTTTTTACGAGATAAAAACTTTTTGACAAAAATCTTCCTTACTTTAGAAGTGAATTATGAGCAGGAGGACTGCTCTTCGTCTCGATGCACTCGAAACCCAGATTTCTGTGCAATGTCAATTTTTTTTGTGCAAGTAAACCTATACAATGTTCATAGCTGGGTAAAACATATACGAGGGCATCGGGTTTCATCAGTACACTCTGGTAGTGAAACCGCATGACAGGTGAATTAATTCGACAAAATGTTCAAAAACGCTGCTTCGGTCAAATGACCCGAGAACAAGCCAGACGTAAGTGCTCTGTTCTTCTCAGCAGCTTTGTAAGGTAGATGGGGTAGATATACTTTTAAAGAACTCAAAAAAAAAAAAAAAAAAAGATGGGTAGAAGCAGGTCCTTTGTTACTCATCTTCTGTGTGGCTTCCCTCAGACTGCTCCTGTGAAATAAACAACACTGGAATGGGTGAGACGGCACACAAAAAAGTATCTGATGGCACACACTCCTCAGCTCAGAACCGAGTCCAAAGAGATTGTGTGAGATAATTTGACAAAGCATAAGAGCCCACTGTAACACTATTTATAACCAGACCAACAAGTGTGAGAAAGCACAATGTGCTTATTTCATTGTAAAGTGAAATAGAGGGAATCTCATAATATAGTGCAGTTGAACAAATAAATATTGATCCATACCCATAACCACCTTCTTAGTCTGTGAATGTGAGTTAAATTATGGCCAGAAATTGTCTGACCATCAGACACAAACATGTTTGCTGAACATCACATTCCACGACCATATGGAGCTGGTTTCTCTTTTGAAACGGCTTCCACTACATTTTGGAACGTGGCATTGTGTTTATTTAATCAGGCAAAAGGGTCTTGCAAAACATGTTTTTGACAGTTTACATTTGTGTTTGTTTTTGAACTGTATATCATTCATTTGAACAGAATTCTGTCAATAAAGGTCGCAAAAACATGCAATTACCTGATCCACATGTGCCATGAACAATAAAAGTGTCATAACTGACAGCCAATCCACTGTTACAAAAGTAATAAATTGAATAAATAAGTGTTTCCTGTTTTTTTTTTTTTCCTGTGAACAATTTTTTACAACTAATCAGCTAGTCGCACTGAGGGCAAAAAAACGAGAAAATAAGCCAGATGAGAATTCTTTTTATTATTACTGCCATTCCTGGTCGGTGAAATGTCTGGAGGCGTGGGAAGAGTGACACATAGTAATTGTCACATGAAAAATCATCAGATAAGCCTCCAACCTAGAACCACCTGTGTTACTGTCATATTTAGGCAAAAATTCTAGATTTTTCCCTCGGACGTCTAGGCTCAGCTTCAGCGCAATAATTCAACAAGGTAATTTGATATTTACACTGGCAAAGTTGCATGTCTTGAGAGTTAGTTGCACTAATGAGGGTTACACACCTGCTTAAGTTGATTTTATGGATGTGCGATATAGATTACACAAATTGTCTGCATTTCATGCTTCCTTTGTTGCTACATGTTAGGCGTCTGACACAGAGTTTTTTTTTACTATCTAGGTGTCATTTCAATCAAGTAGCAGCCACACTTTTTATACTGAAAGCAATGTTTTAATTAAAAAACTCATTAAACAGGTGGAATCAGATGAGGCTTCTGCTTGGGTAGAATTAAAGTCTTTACCCAAACAAGCCCTTAGTGGATTAGACTGGAGACCCCGTTCTAGACCACTGTTATTAAACACAAGCATACTTCTATATACTTGCTTTAAAACCCCTAAAAAAGGAGAGAATACAAAACAACAAAATAAAAACAATATACTAATTATGTTAATATATGGAGAATAATATATGAAAATGTGATGGACCTACATTTTCCTCCTGCTCCTCATCACTGTCATCATCACTGACCACAGGTTTGGCCTTCACCCGGCTTGGCCGCTTCTTGCCTCTCTCTTGGCTCCGCTCCTCCTGCTTGTTCAGCTTGATCTTCACCTTTACTGACTTATCTGGGGTGGGAAACATGGTGTGTAATTAAACTTTTATTACCACATGCGCAGAAGTCTTTAAAATGACACCATGCTATGACAACTTCTTTCCCTGAGCTTCTAACAACCCTGTGTTTGCAGAGTATGTAAATTAATATTCGAGAACCACATCAAAACTCAGATCTTAAGTTGCTCTAATAAGTTATGAGTGGAAAGCCTTTTATTGAGTGTGATAAGGAAGAAAAACTAATCGTGTGTGTAATGATAAGCTTGAATATATCAAATGCTGGTGTTTTCGGTTAATAAGGCTCAATGATGTGAAATATCTATGTGAAATCTTTTTTCAATGTTTCAGTGAATTCTGTATATTTTAAGAATCATATATTTACTATGAAATTTTACAATATAACACAAGCATAACAGAAAAAAATCTTATTTATTAAAAAAATATATATTTTTTTTTACACTCAGCTTCTGACTCTTCATCATCCTCATCATTGCTGTCATCCTCACTCTCCTCTTTGGCAATCTTCTGCCTAGCGCTCCTAAATACGGACTGCAGCACGATGGAGTCCTCAAAGATCTTGAAAACCAAAAAAAAAGCATTAACTACACTAAATAATTCACTTATACAGAGGAAAAAGTAGACAAAATGTAAAAGACTCAAAAAGATATTCATGTCAAGACAAAGTTTGGTTATTGATATAAATATTTAAAAAGGGGCTTTTAGTGCAAAATGAAGTTCTGCATGAAATTGCATTATAGTTCAAGACAAATTTGCAGTACTGTATAAAAAGTGCCAGAAATAAAACTGCACATTCTGTTTGGTGGAGGTACAGAATGCAAAGAATTCATGGTTCTATGAGAATGTGGGGGGAATTGTGTTGATTTACAAATTCTCTTTACAGATGTGAGCATTTTGAAGCAGATAAAATGATGGAATCAATTACGCAGTAGAGGATTTTGGCCCATAACACTGCACTTCCTGGCAAAACTCCGGCACATTGCAAAATAACATTCTGTGGAAAGTTAGAAACGCTCATATGGCCAATATTTAAAGACCAAATCCGACTGTGCTTTTGGTCACTCACCTGAGAGCCTTCTAGATTGTAGGTTTGAGCATTGTGGCACAGGAGCATTACGTCTTTTTCCAAATCGCCCAAGCTCCTGTACTTATGGTTGCGCACTCTCTCCTACAAACATACACACCTCTGCTTAGAATTGGGATTTACAGCACCAAAAAGAACATGATCCATCAGCAATGAAACGAAGCCAGTCATTTTGAACAGTGTCAGAAACGTCATATTAACACAATGTCTCATCGTGCCCTGAAAACTTCCATTCCATATGTCTGTTTATTCCTGTTATTATCAGCCCTTAGTAATGGAAGTGCCACTCAAGATATTATCTGCAAATAATGTGTCACAACAGTTAATAAAGATTGTAGTAGAGAATAGAGTTTTCTCTAAGGAAGGGAATCAGTCCTTGTTACATTATTATTTGTATATATATATATATATTTTTTTTACCTTGATCTTCTTGAAGTCCACTGGTTTCCTTATCAGTTCGTAGTACTCTGGAAGCTCTTTCCTAGAAGGCAGTTGTATAAACACCTCACTGAGCTGTCGGCCTGACCTAGAATTGGATAACACAAAGGCAGTTTTAAGAAAATTCCTCAGGATTAGATGATGATTAATGATTCTCCACTAAAATTCTACCACAGCTTCAATGTAGAATATAAAGTTTAAACACAGGCTAAAGATAGCAAGTCTCGATTGCTCAACTGAGGTTGCATGTCTTTTGGTATTTAGGGAATCCTTTTTATTCGAAGAGATCATTTTATAAGTATCAAGTTGCGACAGATTTAATTCAGCATAAATTTACTATTTCAAAATTGTATTGAGTCATTGTTTCTTTATATATTTCAAAGGACCTGTTCCTCCTTATGAGCAATTGCCAAACAACTGGAGCTAATACAAGCATCTGTACAATATGCACAAATGAACATACTGAAACAGACAGTGAAAGACATTACAGAATGACACACACACACACACACACACACACACACACACACACACACACACACACACACAGTGTATCATTTAAGAAGAAGTCACAAATGAACTTCCAGAGATGAACAAACTGTAGTCTGAAAAGTTCTGTCAGTGAGCAGGGTTGGGACACGGTGCACAGGCCAGATTATTCTGTCAGAAATCTACGCGACTCGCTGGTGACTAGGTGTGTGGATGGGAGGACACAAATGCAGGATACACACAGGGGTATGGAGAAAACAGGCTTTAATGAAATGGCACAGGCAAAAACAAAGTCCATTAAACAGTCCAGGGTCAAAACACAGGGAAACAGAGACTAAACCAGATCCAAAAAACAGTCCAAAAGAGCCGGCAAACAGAACAATGAAGAAAGAGCACAAAACAAAAACAAGTCCAATGTCAAAACCAGAGCAGAGCAGAACAAGGGTCAGGAACAAGATCAGGAACAGAAACAGGTATTCAGAGCAGGCAGGGTGGCAAGAAATAATCCCAGGGATTTTAGGAAGCCGGTGAGATAAGCTGGCGCTGAGCTAAAGTCTGTGGTGTCCTTAAATGCCGGAAGGCGTGGGAAAAACGACAAGATGGCCGCCAACACGGAAGTGCGTGCCGCGGAACCGGAAGTATGATCCTGACAGGTTCAACTGATCCCCACAATAATGACAAAGGAACTGGAAAAGGATCTGCATCAGGTTTTAATAGGTACAAGGAGGGTTAGGGTTAGGGTTAGGGTTAGCCCCTACTCTAAAAAAGTGAATTTTGTGTATGATCAGAAATATAAAGACCCAGCTAGTTTGAGAATAAAAATGTTACTTCTTTGCATAGAAGCATAGAAGCATAAGCATCACATTTTGCAGTGATCTGCTGGAAATGCGACTGAATAAAGCCATCAGAAATTACATGGCATTATAAGGAGGGGAGATAATTTACAAATACTAAGCAAAACTTAATTGGTTTTCCAGCAGGGCAATAATTCAAAGTATGCTATGGAAGTGGCTCCAAAGTGGCTTCAAAATGGCTTAAAGAACACAACAAAAAAAGTCTTGGAGCAGCCTTCACAAAACTCTGGCTAAAATCCCATTACATTACACTGAATTACAACAGTTCTGATGGGAAGAACTTGCCAAAATTTCAGCTGAGCAGCATGTGGTAAGCTGTTGTAAATGTTGAGTTAATTAACATGCCTGATTAATTGCTCAATGAAAAGATAATTAGCATAAATTCACTGAGTTTATTGAAAAATGGCTTATAAATAAAACTGGGAACAGTTGCTGAGGGATCTTTAAATACTGTGGGATTTTTTGTTTTTATTCACAATAAACACAAATGTCTATATAATATATAGTAATAACTTCAATGAACCATGTATGCTAAAAAAAACACCCATAAAGACTTGGGATTGCAGAGTGAGTTGAAATTAAAGTGTGGGATCATGCATGACATTGCTGCTAAAGTATAGTCATGTTGCACTGGATTTATCCTGACAAATGGTGCTTACACAATCCTAATTTATCCTGAGCTCACATCAAGCAGCCCCAGACTTTAGGCAAAGCCCTGTGTGAAATTCCTCACAGTCCATCTCAGTTAAATGAAATAATGTTGGTAGTATTCCTGTGTATGAATGCCTGTCGAATCTCAAGCATGTTTAAGAACGCAAGCTGTACCAAATGTCCACCATAATTAACACGCAAAAGCACCACAGTTACTAAGGGAATAGACTTGACTCCAAAAACTGTAAAATAATTCGAATTTATAGAAACTAGGAGGGCTGAAGAGAAGTCACCACTGGCAAATGTAGGCTGAAGACAAATGTAAGCAGCCAGTGAAGTAATTAAGGTCCATTCAGGACAGAATCACAGACCCATCAAATCTTTCCAGGAGAGGGAAAAAAAATGTTAGTAGTGTGTGCCGCAATTCTCTGGAATATTACATAACCTCCAATAAAACTGAAATCTTCTTGGCTGTCCCTGTTCCTGTTTTGACTGACAGAATTAAAAAGATTTCAGTTTGACAGTCAAAACAATACGATAGATCAAATGTGAAACTGAGGAAGCTCTGAGTCACATGCAGCAGAGATATGTTCATGTGCTCATACCCGTCTTTGTAGTTGATGACTGTCTCGATGATGGTGCTCATCTGTTTGGTGAGTTTGGGAGGGTTGGGGGAAAGTTTTTCGGCTGGAGGTCGTCCCCTCCTCTTTTTAGCCTTGTCCCCATTCTCACGTCGGCTGCCTTTGTCCAAGTGCCTTTTACGCTTGCGCTTCTTCAGACGGATCTCCTCTTCCATCTCTTCCAGGTTGCCATCTTCGATGGCCTGAGGGCCCACAAGAGGAACAAATTAAACCAGCATGAAACAAATGTTATTTTTATCTAAACGTATCTAATTTATTTATTTTGATCGATATTTATCTCTAAATCGGCAGGTGTTACATAATTTGGGCGAATGCCATGTTATTGCAGAAGATTATTAGATAGAAGGATTGGAATGTCCATGTTTTTAGCACAAAAATCTGGATGGCTCCAAATACGTTGTGGTTCTTTTCTGGTGGCCTAAAAGCCTTTATGCCTCTATACAAAATGGGTTTAATCCGTTGGGTCAAACTCATCCAAAAACCGGAAGCACATGCAGCCCATACAAATCCACACAGAAACATTGAAATGCACTGACGCCTCACAAACCCATTTATTCTAAAGATTATCCAATCTTTTAGGTTTATCTTCCCGTCACCTGTAATCTTTCATGTTTGGCTCATAATTCCTGTACATAATTGATCGATCATAATAATCACAGTCTAATCCTCAGAATTATTTCTGCTCATTTGCTAAAGATTAAGTAGATGCTTTGAGAAGGAGGCAAATAATCAGGTAGATCGGTAAGGAGATGCTAGCAGACCTTTAATTTAGCAGACCTTCCAAAATTAAAAATGTATTACAGGCACTATGTGGCTAGACCATTCGATTTCAAGAACTAATCAGTAGGAACCACAGACCGCTACACACAAAATTGGATGTGGGTTCTTGACTAAACGCTCTAGCGCTTTTATTTTACTCTTCTAAATGCTGCAACTTCTCTGTGCTTTCTGCAGCAATAACAAAAACCTTAAATTACAACAAGCAGTTATTTCTCACCACAAAACAATATTACAAGTAAGAAACAAAACCTCCAGACAAAAAATATTATGATTTATTTTTGGGATTTTACAGACCGAACTTTATACTTGCAGTACTCTTTACATTAAAATGCATTATTAAATTGTGTGTGTGCGGTGGAGCATTCAACACAAAATCTCCCTGCCATGCAGAAAACAAGACAATCATTTTGAGTTGAAAAGGACACAAGTTTTCTAGGGAATAGAAATTATCTAGAATTTCGTCTGGAACTTTCTATGTGTGGTGCAATCTTAGCATGAAAAATTACAGATTCTGTCCAGATTCTGTCTGGCTTTTATATTGTACTTCAGTGTCTCAAAGGCTGAGAAATGTAGCAATCTCATAGTCTACAAACTCAGTGATGCATTTAGTACAATTGATTAAGCCACTGAGCCAAGAGAATCTAAAGTCATACAGTATTATTATCCTTTATGTACAGTCATATAGAAACTACCAAACACCATCCTGATTTATGCTAGAGTGTCTTTTAAAATGAGATCTTCATCTAAGTCAAGCAGCAACAGAATACAGAGTAGCCAAACAGACAGTGCACACTGACCTGTTGCTTTTTCACAACTCTCCTTCAGCATGTCCCTGCCCAAATATACTACGTCCAAGTCTCTCCACAACTTTGGGCTTTTTGGACTAGAGTTTGGCTGCTCGAGCCAGATTCGGAGCATACTGGGGAATGAGGACGTGAGCTGGCATCTCGCAAGGATGTGTGTCTCATGGAAATAGAGGTGCACAAGGGCGCCATAGGCGTATGAAATAAGCTGGTTAGTATTGAGGCGGCCAGTTTGGACTAACCGTGCAGAATCATTTATGTGGTTTTCATTTGCAGGACTGTCTGGGAACTGTTGTGCAGACATTTCTTTTTAGAAACAATTATAAAAGAAACTGTAAATAACATGGGCTGGGCACTATATCTCATGAGATTCTCAAAATTAATATACTTATGAAAATTCACTTTCAACAATCCCACTGCAACCTTGTAGACTCATCTTTTAACACTAACAAATCAAATAATTTAAGCTGTCACTAAGCTTAAGCGAGTACTGCAAATAATAGTGTGAATGACTATGAAGGACTAAAATGCATGCAATTAAAATAAGTTGAACAAAACAATATTTAAACGGGAGTTATGATACATGACGATTCTTTCAGATAGATGTGCAAAAAACTTACACTGAAACCTGAGTGAGCAGAATTAGCATTGTCAGTTCAAAAGAGGAAAACAGTATCAAAGTTTTATAGTATGGGCCAACATTTGAGAGTGAGCTCTAAGTTTGTATGGTGAGATTGAACCTTTCTTTGTGGAGATTTTCTTCCAGACATTATTTTGACGTCTCAGCTTTGTGAAACGCTGAGACTTTTCTGAAAAAGTAATCCTTTCTTGGTATGAAAGTTTTTGAAAGTTTTGATGTTTCAACTTTTTATTAAACTTCTAAAAGTCGCTACTCTTGAAGTGGAACAGAGCAAATTTTTGTACTGATATATTTGCACTGGTGACAACCTGGAATTTGGTTGCTATGTTCTGAACGCATATGTAATAGTCCAAACCCAGAAAACAAGCACAACATCTGAAAGAATCGTTGCACTATTGGCCACTGTAGAAATTTAGCTTGATTACAATTGTTTTGTAGATTTTGTAGATGGTTGCATGTGCACATTTTCTTACAAAATGTATTTAAGAAACACTCGTTTTGTTGTATCCAGCCATAATAACTTTCTTTTTTTTAAATAAAAACAAACTGTGTTAGTTTCATTAAAATTAAGAGATATACATACACTAGAGGCTAGTTCTAGAGACAGAGTAACATCCTAAAATGTCTTTTATTTTATTATTATTATTATTTTATTAGCAAATTACGTTTGTTCTTACTCTCAGCCACTGTTTTTCAGTCAGCGCATCACTGTAATCCACATCCCTGCGGTGGCGCGAACCCCGAGGGAACATTTTCTCTTTCTCTTCCTCACAGGTGAGACGCTCCACCTCAGCATCGTCTTTGATGATCCAGGATGGTAGCTCGTCTTCCTCCATCAGACGAGGTTTACGCTTAGGGTTTCGCGCATCTTCACGACGCCTATCCAGGTCAAAGCGCTAAAGGGACAAGAACTATTTTATCCTCACTGCTTGTAGTTAAACGTCTTAATACTGGTATTATAGATCGTTATTCTAAAAGAATGAACCGATTTCATTACGCAATATTTAATCAAGGAAAAGTAATACAAAACTCCAGTCAAGTCACCAAGTATTATACTCACAATCAACTTAGATAACTCCTCTTTCAAATGGTCACTGACTCATTCTATGATGATTAAGAACTGAAGCAATGCATCATGATATCGGTTTATTTTTTTTAAATAACCCTGTATAATTGAATAGTGTGACAGTCATATACATTTACATTTGCTGCATTTAGCAGACGCCCTTATCCAAAACGACGTATAAAAGTGCTGTAAATCTCTACCAATTCTCTTACCATGAAAAGCTCAAATTCCTCCTCGTTGCGGGCAATCATCTGATTTAGCGTTTCATCATCAGGAACTTCATCCTCCTCCTGATATTACAGTGAACAGCACAAATAAAAAAAAAATTATAAAGACTCAACTGCAGGATATGTGTTTGTCTTTATTAAAAACATATTTTTTTATATGTACTGTATGTGTCCACAAAGGATTCTGGGTTCCCTGGTTTCCTCCCTCCTCCTAAAAGCAAAAAGTAGTTAGACTTTAAATTATTTAAAAGCATAAAATTATGTGGTACTTGTGTGAATATATGTGGACGGCAGTCCAATTCAAGTTGTATTCTTATTGTGTGTTGAAAGTATTAAAGATAAATATACTGGAAAAATTGATATAAATATACCGTTATTATAAATTCAGCATAAATTCAGCTAAAATTGCTGGCCACCCTACATCATTCCTACTCAAGGCCTTTTGATGATCAGGAAAGCAAAACATAAAACAAAAATTAAAAGCAAAACATGTGTATAGCAGAATACTGACATACAATCTGACATGCCATTCTAGCATGCCATTCTAGCATGCCATTGTTAATTGCTTTTGAGGGCAAAGAAGAAGGCATTGTGGATGTTAGTATGCTTTATGTATTATATACAGTAGTAGATTTACAAATATTGTGGTTATGCTAAATATGAGCAATATGGAAGGTACTAATCAGAAAGCTTATGTAATTGACAATTTACAATCTAATGTACAATTACACTTTGTTTCTCATTACCTGCAAGAGTTTTAATGCAATGTGGTCTAATGGGGTCTTTAACCTACCAATGACAGTCAGATTATCTACCTCAATAAGAGCATTATTATATATATATATATATATAAAAAAAAAAAAAAGAAATTGCAGTCCATTTGAAGTCTAGTGACCAGTCCCAATCGTTTGCCTGAAAATGTGTTGCATAAAATTAATTAAAGTGGATCATTGTAATCTTCTGAATGGTAAATCACATGCTCATTTAATGCCAAATGGAGAGAGAAATAAGTCATTACTGTATAACAAAAGGATGCCATTTTCAGTGGTCCTGATCGGCCTATTGTCATGTGTCTCACCGTATCTGAAATGTATACAGACAATGAGAGCGCAAATATTACAGGCTCCTTTGAGAAAACGCAGCTATACTTAGAACAGTCTCAATAATAATGGCAGCTTCTTTACAACTGCAAGTTAACAGGCAGCATTTAAAAGTGTAGGGTTTTACATTTATACACAGATTTTAATATATACGGTGAACTGTACAAGCTGGATTTAGCTTGAGAGTTTATCATAATTTTTTATGCCAACACAAAAATTACACACAGCGTAATTAAGCTTTAAAACTGATAGGGCCCTCGATTCGATCAGTGATGTGATGCAATGTGTCTGTGTGTGTATGTGTGTGTGTGTGTGTGTGTGTGTGTGTGTGTCTGTGTGTGTGTATGTGTGTGTGTGTGTGTGTGTGTGTGTGTGTGTGTGTGTGTGTGTGTGTGTGTGTGTGTGTGTGAGAGAGAGAATTATAATATAATTCAAAACCTTTAAAGCCGAATAATATGGACTGAGAGAATGCTACAACATGCTACATAAACTATTAAACTTGCTAATTATTGTAAACACTGTTATAAACTAAACTACTATCTGAAGCCAAACTATCCAGGGCTAAAAGGTAACTGAACATTGCCTTCTTGTATTTAATCCATTCAAATCCTATATTTTTTTACTCATCTCTTCAATAACTACTATTTAGTAATTATTCTGTAATTACTATTATTAATTTATTTAGGATTACTCTAAGCTTAAGAGTTGATCACTTTAACAAATGATCTGCATTCATTTAAAAAGCAACTATTAGATCCAAATGAAGATCAATGTAGCAGCTCGGGTAATCATTTAAACTTTTCACACTACATTTCAGTTTAAAGACAAGGTTTATTTTTATTGATTTTTTATTTTAAGAGTACTGTTCGATTTTAAACAACATATTAGAGGAAGACAGCGGTGCTGTCCTTAATAGAATTGCCTGACCTCAATCGAAGTCAAGTGACCTGAACCTTCGAGATGCTCCGCGATGTTTTATATTGAAAGGCTGAACAGGGAGAGGAAGCTCTATGGCTAAAAGCACTGAGCATCAGAATGGCTAAAAAAATGAAGGATGAAGGAGATTTTCTTTGGATGAATAAATAGATGTATTTTATCTGTCAAAGTATATACTATATATGAATTTATTGCAGAAACATATATATTTTTTTTCTTGTGAGTAATAAGGCAGGACCAGCTCAAAAAATAGGGTGGTTAATGTTGAAGTGTGACGATTCTTTAAGAATCTCAAGTAATTTGATTACAAAAATTCATCAAGGCAAATAAATTTGCTTTGTGTTGTAATTAATGCCAATTAATAAAAAATAAAAAAATGCCAACAGCCGACATGATTAATCTCTCCGTTCTCTCTCTCTCTCTCTCTCTCTCTCTCTCTTTTATATATATATATATATATATATATATATATATATATATATAGACACACACACACACACACACACACACACACACACACACACACACACACACACACACACACACACACACACACACACACACACTATATTGCCAAAAGTATTGGGTAACCTGAACACCTGAACCTGTATTTTGACTACAAGAAAAGCTAATTAGTTGCCTCGATGCTTCTTTTAATCCATTTAACTAAACATGTTGCATGAACCATTATTCCTAAGGCATGGAGGAACATGGAGAAAACAGCGAGGTGTGCGGAGAAGATTCAGGCCAAAGAAAACGTCAGAAAGTTTCCAAAGTTCAAGCTAAAACATAAAGAAAACACTGTACAGTGCGGTGACCATTTTGAAAGCAATTTAAAATTGATTTTTATTTATATACAGTGCGGTCGAAAACTCCCTCTGCAGTGGCCGTGTAGAGCAGGTAGTGGAGCACATTTTTAAAGCTGGTGATAAATACACGGATTTAATGCGTGGAAAGTTTTAAGCAGCTTTCCGGAGTCAATAAAAACAACATCACGATACTGTGCGAGATTTAATAAATAAATACATGAGCGAAAATAATTATGAGTTTCATTAAACGAACAGTTTCCTATAACATGCGGAGGGACTTTTTAAACGCACAGTATTTGTATTTTGGTGCAAAATGGCTATTTAATGCACTAAATGCGTTCAGTTTCCCTGATATTCTTGTAGCAGTTTCAGCAATAAAACTTTTTTTTTTTTTTTTTTTTTAAGAAAAACAAATTACTTGTTCATTTTAAGAGACCTCTTATTTTATCCTTCTTATTTACTATTGTTCTTTAAAAAAAATAAAAAAGTACTTCTTATCTAAATACTCGATTAATCGGTGGAATAGTCGTTAGAATACTCGATTACTAAAATAATTGGTAGCAGCAGCCCTGGTCTGATGTCAGGTGTTTTCAAGTTTTACATTTAATGTAACTGGAAACACAAGGTTGCTCAGGAAAAGAGTTTTGTATTGAGTTACACCAGGTAGAAAGTTTGACCTTAATCCTTGAGAGAATATTAAAATGATTTTAGTGATCATACCTATCTATGTGTGGCAAAACCCCCTTGATGTTTCAACTCAATTTAAAGGGGATGAAACATAAATTTTTTACGCATTGTGATGTAAAATGTGAAACAGGCCCAATATTTTTTCTTTGCTGGTTTTCCTTTGGCTTACCTCATTTTGTTCCTCGTGTTCCAGGATGGCCTGTAGGAAAACCCTGCGCTCGTGACTGGAGGATTTCTGGTCAAACATGCCGGCCTGGATGACCTTCTGATCAACGTTGAGTTTGTATTTGGCCGCAGCAAGGATCTTCTCTTCGACACTGTTAACCGTGCAAAGGCGCAGCACACGCACCTCGTTCTGCTGTCCGATTCGGTGGGCGCGATCCTGAGCCTGCAAATCCTGAAGAAGCAAAGATCAAGAGTGAGTGAACTTACATTTAAATAATTTATTTGTGATTTAAGATTCACATTTTAATCAAAGGCATTCTGTTCAGATGATACTGACATAAGAGATTTTGACATTATCTTGTAAAACATGTGCTTAATAGGCCTGTATGATCTGCATCTTTTTCTTGTACACACCCTCCTACCCCCAAAGCACATCAGAAGCTTTCATATAAACAATCGAGGTATTTATTTAAAACAAACCACTGTATTGGTATAAAATCGAAATCTATATCCACTGTTTAGTAGTACATACACCAGGGCATTTTAATTCTAGATGGAAATCCAGTCAGATGCTACAGCTTATACACAATATCACTGGGGCTTATAAATATTTTAGAGACAAGTATAAACATTTTGGAAGCAGAGTTGGAATATACCGACCACACATGGATATCTAAACCCCAGGAGCAAGCCTAAGGGTATACTGAATATCAGCTATCTGATGATGTGTTAGCTCCATGTCGATATTCAGTATAACAGCATTAGTTCATATACAATAGTTTTATAAATAAGAAGTTAATACAAAGTAACTGCTATTAGGGGCACAATATGGATAATTCATTCATTTATCCTCCACAAACTGAAATAGATCCTAAAAAGGCCTGATAGCTAATAGCACCTTGTCTGAAACACTAGCATGCCCACAATGACACAATAAGGTGTAAACTGGCTTCTCTTATTCCATTTTATGTTTATCTGTAAAGCTTTCATATTTTCAGTCCAAAGTTAGAATTATTTAAATGACATTTGCCATGTCTACTGATGATGCTGATAACAGTGCAGTTGTAATGATTTCGATTGGACTGTTGCTAGAATTTGCATTTGACAAGCTAAAAGTTAACTTATTGTTCGCTGAACTTAACTGTAATTCTCAGATGTTGCCACTTTTCCAAACCTTTACCCAAAGCCTTTACTTTGATATTGAAATGTATTAACAAACTGATGAAAGCTCAGTTCCAAGTTTTAAAAACTTAATTCAGACCTGGTGGGGGTTCCAGTCACTGTCAAAGATGACAACAGTGTCAGCAGCCTGCAAGTTAAGGCCAAGACCCCCTGCTCTGGTACTGAGCAGGAAGATGAAATACTGTGAACCCTCAGTATTGAACTTCTTCAGCAGTGCCGCACGATCTTCAGACTTGGTTGTTCCTGCAAAATGAGGCAAAAAAATAATAATTTCCTGGCTTGAAACAGCACTCGAACCCGACTATGTTTGATGTATGATGACTAACACTTTCCTCATTATAACGAATAAATTCAAACGCCTACTGATGTATTTAAGTGGAAACTAGAAAGTTTCTAAAGTAAACAGCTGATCGTCATTGGTTTTGTTGTTGTTTTTTTAGCCAATCTCATTTGAAAACATTCAACCTGCTTATTTGGTGAACCCAAATAATGTGATCACCATCTAGACGTAGGTAGAGGAAGTTGCGGTAGCCAAAATAGTCCTCCATGATGGTCATTAGGGAAGTCATCTGACAGAAGAGCAACACTCTGTGATTGGTGGCCTGCAGCTTAGGTAGGATGCGGTCCAGCAGCTCAAATTTTCCTGAAGCACGGTACAGATCAGGACTGTCAGACAAAAAAGAGAACACTTCATAAAGATTAAACCCAGGGCACAACACATGTAGCTTGGCAAAGTGGGAGGCAGTGGCAGTTTTTGTAACCCACATATGAATCAGGTTATAACTAATCCTTTTTCCTTGTTATGAGGTTATGGAAGACTTGGTTTAATTTAAAAACTGCTCACCCATTAATGATGCCATTTGGGTAGCCTAAGTGCTCGGCAAAAGATTCCTGAAAGGGAGGATAGAAAATGGAGCATGTACAGTCAGTAAGGTCTACCAAGAGTGAGGCATTTGGATGCACTTTACATTCCAGCAGTAGATTAAAGCAGCTTCTCCATTGTTTGTCAGCTGGCACTTACCTCAATGTGCTGGAACATATAAGGATGGTTACAGATCTTCTTCAACTGCATAATGGTGTTCATAAGAGTCTTTGCCCCTCCTTTACCCTGGAGAGAATTAAGGTAAAATAAGGATCCCAGCTGCAAAAAGAGCAAGGGAAAACTCTTTTGCCTTTTCTTGCACTTACCTTCTTATCTTTTTCTGAGCCATCTGTAAGCAAGATGCCTTTTCCTTGCATGTGCCTATACAGAACTTTCTGGATGGCTGACATGTCACATTTGACCACATATTCAACCTGCAAAGTATGGAAACATATAAAAAAAAAGGTTCAACATAAATAAAACAAACTGAGTTAAACAATGATATGAAAATCTGTGATGCTGATATGATTATAGCTTTGAAATCAAATTAACCTAGTTTTAAACTAACCAAATTACCTTTTCAGGCAACTGAGACTCGACTTCCTTTTTCAATCTACGAAGCAAGAAGGGGCGAAGCACTTTATGAAGACGGCGGATGATCAAGATGGTCTCCTCTTCGTTCAGATCCACCTGCAAAAAAGCAACAAACCAAATTGATTACTGCTCTGAATTTAGACTAGGATCAGATCGAGTTGATACATATTTTCATTCTCTTCCAGCATTCAGAAGATTAACGCATTAATCGCACAGGTGTGTACTACCGTTTACCAATACAGTAATCCCTCGCTTTAACGTGGTTCGAATCTCGTGCCCCAGGTTTATGGCGGAATTGCATTTGTTACATAACGTCTCCAGGTTACGTATGTACCCATGGTTCCCCGAGGGAACGAGACGTGAAAATATTTAGTCAAATTTTAATATCATCACCGGCGGGGTGACGTCACGACCAGGAAGTTAAAAAGCACATGGAGTGAAACCAGTGCGGGCAATGTGGCAAGAGAGGGAGATACCAGAGAGGGCTGTGCGACGTATCTTGAGACGCAAACAGATCCACCCGAGCTCTGTAAAATTTTCCCCAGATTTGCTCTGTAACCTCTGGGTAGAGTAGCCATTTCCTATATAATTATATAATTCAAGGAGAGCAGCTTCCATTGGGCCCATAGGAGGATCTGCCGTGACAGCTTTTACAGGGGCGAGAGCGCAGACCCTCCCTGGTGGTTGATATAGGAAACAACTAAAGTGTTTTCTGTACGGACCAACACATGGTGGCCTCTGAGGTGTGGGAGAAAATGTCTCAGAGCTTGAAGCACGGCCAGCATTTTAAGGCAGTTATTGTGCCACGTTAGATGGGACATCCCCGTTCCCCACCCCGTGAGAGACGTGTCTGTTGTAAGCGCTGTGCGATGCCCAGGGAAGCCCGGGATCTCTCCACACATCTAAGTGATCTCACCGCGTGACCATGATCTTGCAAAGTGGATTGCGCCACCACTCAAGGGGTCTCATGGGCAGGAGGCCAAGTGGAATGGGCTGGAATGCGGCTACTATAAGACCCAGCAGTCAGTTTCAGTGATTGACTGGCTTTCCCACACTCTCTTGACGGCTGCGAGAATTGACTTAACATAATCAGGGGACAGATGTGCCCGCATAATCCCATACTACACTAAGTAAGTGGTTCTCTCTAATGGAGAAAGCACACTCTTTTTGCTGTTCAGCCTTAACCCCAGTTCTTTCATATGGGCTCAAACGACATCTCGATGCCAGACTGCCGGTTGCTCTGATTGAACCAATATCAACTGATCGTCAATAAAATTTAGAGTGCAGACGCCTTGAAGCCTCAGTGAGACCAGTGCCGCATCCACATACTTTGTGAGGGTGCGGGGTGAGAGGGCAAAACCAAACAGGAGGACCCGATACTGGTAAGCTTTTCAAAGCCCGAAAGCAAACCTCAGAAACTTCCTATGAGCTGGAAGGATGGATGCATGAAAGTATGCATCCTTCAAATCTATGGTCACAAACCAGTCCTCGGACATGATTTGGGACATGACCTGCTTCAGGGTCAGCATCTTGAACCTGAGTCTCAAAAGCGAGCGGTTCAGCTGACACAGGTCCAGTATAAGAAGCAACCCACTGTCCTTTTTGGGAACTGTGAAGTACCGGCTGTAGAACCCGGCCTCTCTGGTTGATAGAGGGACCACCTCGATGGCCACCTTCCTCAAGGGAGTGTTTACTTAATGTTCCATCACCATGGGTCTGCTCGGGGCCCACCAGTGTGGGGGACATCTTATTTAACAAGGGCGGGCATGACCCAAACTAAATCGTATAGCCTCTGTCTTCAGTGGGCAGGTACTCCTTGAAGAGTGCTTTCCAAGGGCAGAGCGTTGGCATGAACCGACTCAGCATGCTCCGCTCCCAGACAAGCGACACACAGTTTGTGCAAAGTCACCCCGCCGGTGATGGCGCGGTATCTATTGGACCATTTATAGACGTGATTCAGAGCGTAGACAATGCAGAGGCGTTTCCAAAGAGTTTCTGACCCAGCTCCAGTTTCTGAGGGGGAACTAATTTGTTTCTCTGATTTTTCCGGTCTCTCACGGATAGCACGATAGACCAAAAAACTTAAAGGGAATCGTTTTTATGGAGTTTTATGTTAAAATAATTTAATTTATTAATAAAAATATAATTATTCATTATAAAATTAAGCAAAATGTTAATACAGTACAGTACAGTACAGTACATAAAAATAGCATTTTTGAGGTGGCATCTATTTATTGAGGTTTTTCATTTAACGCGGGCGGTTTTAGAAAGCAACCACCGTAATAAACGGTGTTTTTTTGAAACTCGATCTTGTTTATCATGTGCACCCCCAGGATAATGCAGCTAAATAAAATGAATAGAGACAGAGTAGGAAACTAAGAGCACAATTCCACAGCAAAAAGATTATTATCTCACCCGTTCCCCAGTCATGGCAAATGGTGCGTTGAACCACTGCTCAAAGGTGCTGCAGCTTTTAAAGATTGTGGGCAGGAGAAAGTTGAGCAAAGCCCAAAGCTCAGGAAGTTTGTTCTGCAGCGGGGTTCCTGTCAACAGAAGCCGGCGTGGGGCGACGTAATGTGTGTTCAGCACCTGTGTGAGCTTGCAGTGGTGGTTCTTCATACGGTGACCCTCGTCCACGATCATGTACTTCCAGCGGATCTAAGCAAAAGAAAAATTCCCACAAAATAAGTAGGAATGCTCTGAAAAAAAAAAAACGGCTCTTCTTTTTTTCCACCATAAAACACCTTACCAAAATAAACCAACCTGTTAGCCTTAACTAATTGCATGCATTTACCTTGGCAAGGATGTGCTTGTCCTTGATGATGTACTCATAAGTGGTTAAAAGGACATTGAACTTCCCGCTACGAAGTTGAGGAACAAATGACCGTCGCATGGATGGCATGCCCTTTCACAATTAAAAAAAAAGAAAAGAGGAAAAAAATAGTCACGTTACATGTATAACCGTAATACTATCATAAAATTCTGCTATTCTCAGGAAAACAGTTCAGAATCTAAATCTAGATGTCTGTGAACTGAATAACTCAGCTTTAAAGGCAGTAAAAAGAGAGGTGGAATTAAGCAGGCTGCCAGACCTGAAGGGTTCTTATCTTCTGATACACGAGAAAAAAATAAATTGGGTAGGTGCTATGAAGAAACCAAATCATGTCACTTGCATCTATCCTGGATTAACCCGTCTCACATGTAGCGAAAATGGGTAAGGTAGGCAACTTTTCCATTTATAGAGAATGATGGCTTTTCACTTTGTCAGCCTGGAATGCTCATGCTGTGATAAAAGTGGTCATATTTTTTGCGATTTCTTTTAAATCATGCAAGCCAGCACCTCTTCATAAAATCTGAAGATTTCACATCCATTAACTGGCTACAGGCTTGGCAATAGCATGGGATTCCTTGCCTGAGATTGTAAATCTATAAGCAGTTGGACAAGAACAAGATCTCTTCAGTATTAATCAAATTCCTTTTTTGAACAAAAGAGGTCATCCTCAGCACAGCAGTATTTCCCAAGGTATTTACACAGTGAAAAAAACTAAAATGTAAAAAGAAAAACAAAAATGTTTTCTTATGTCCCATCCGTTAGTGTATATTTACTGCAAAATCAGACCTTGTAAGCAATTTTCACAATGGATGGTGACCACTTGTCAAGTTCATAAACCCAGTTCGACAAAGTCCTACAAAAAGAAGAAAGAAAATAATTAATTCATTTGAAAATAATCTGCGTAACCGAAGATTACATAAAAGAAAGACACACTTTGTACAAAAAAGTAGTTACAGTTTTCCTTTCTGACACAAGATAAACATATCATCAAGTTAAATTTGAAGACTAATGTCGCTAACAAATAAGGGGCACAAATGCAAACAAACATGTTTTGTTTTTTTCCCGACACTGATGCATTGCTACATATAAAAAGAAATAACTAGAATTGCTCTGCTTACTAAAAGCATGGCTGCAGCATCTTAAAGCAAAACCACTATGATATAGACTTGTTCTGCATGTTTATAAACCTACTCAGAAATGATAAGGACTGTGTAAGATTATTAAGCGGTGGATTTAGTCACACAGAAAATTCTCATGCTGTGAACATCTATGTTACTCTGAGTTTATACAGCTGAATATAACAGCATGAATCTGTTTCTATTGTCATCCATTATACAGAGATTATTTTTGAGTTTCTGCTCACAGCTTGCCCACGTCATAGTTTTTTGCTGTTGGGGCAAGTCTTTAGTACCAATATTAGACTGGAAATGATTCATAAATGAATGCTGACTATTATTGTTTTATAACAAAAGTTACGATGTTCTGAATAAAAAAAAAAGCTGTTCTCATGCACAAGTTCAATTGTTGATGATGCACTAATAATACTAAAAGTTAAAGACATTTATACAGGGATGAAGGTCCACTCCATGCTAATGTTTCTTCATGTATTTAAACATACTTGAAATTGTTTTTATGGATCAGACCCATGTTTCTCTACGAATGCCTTTAACCTTGTAAGATATTTTAAGAGCATGACTCATGGCAGGCATCATCAAGCAGAAACGAGTCCGTCATAGCCACCTTGGACAATTCCTCTTCCAGATTCATGTTTCTTTGTTGTTGAAGTTGTACGGTTCTCTGTGACTTGGTTTTTAATGTTCAAGTTTCTAGTAGCCTTTCCTTCCCTTTGCATAGCCCCTTGGTTCTGTTTTTGAGTTTTTTACTCCATTAATGATATTCTGCATTTGCATTCGCCCCATGCTACTTGGGACTCCTCCTGTGAAATCATTTTGTGCATTGTCAACCTCTTTGATTCAGGTCCCAGGTTTTCAGTAGGGTTCCAATCCAAATACAAAGGTTGTCTTTAAAACAACACTAAGCTGTAAAACTAAACTTTATACTATAACGTTTTCGTTACTGATTTGGAAATTCCTCTAATGCTAGTAACTAGAAGCAGCTAGAGGCTACATAACCTGGAAAAAAATATATATATTTCTGTATAAAAGTCAGAAGGAAATGGAAGTAATTGAAATCTTTCCAGAAAACTGAACAGAACCACATTCTTTTATTTGCACTTCACTAACAATGCTAGATCAGGGGCCTTCAATCTTATCCACAGAAGATCGTTATGGCTGCAGTCTTTCATTCCAACCAGGCAGGACTCACACCTGAATCCACTTGTTTAATCACTTAATTTTGTCCCCAATCAAAGATCATTTGTGCCTCCTATTTGGATGGTATGAAAGCATGCAGCTATCCTGTCTCTTGGCAAATCACCCTGAAGCTCCCTATTATTGAAAATAGTAAGAAGCTGATTAGAAACAAGTGCTTATTCAAATTCTGCATAAATAAATTTAAATATTTGAATTATTTTATTTCTTCAATTATGTAAACTGGGATATTTTATTTTAGTTTATATGATAAAATCATATAAGGGAAGTGGTGAGCAGGAATATATACCGCACATGTATTGATCGTTTTTTTTCCCGCCCCTAAAACTGTGCTAATGTTTAATGAGCCAGTAAAATCCTTTGCCATTTATTTATATCCCTCATTATCTTGTTTGTAGTGCCATAATGTGTTAACCAAGCATGGTCTGCCTGTCAGCATGTAACTTACGACAATGGCACGATGATCAGATAAGGACCATTAAGTCTCTTGTTTTCCATTAGGTACGTGAGAAGTGCAATGGTTTGGATGGTCTTCCCCAGCCCCATCTCATCTGCCAGTATGCCATTTAGGTTATTGTTGTACAGGGACACCATCCACTCTAGGCCCTGGATCTAACCAGGGAGAAAAAAAAAACAAGTGTTATTTTTTTTTTCTGGCAAACTGTATGTTTTTCTTTCTTTTAATAATGTTCAGCCATACTCTTTTATTCACATGAACAAAATAAACAATAATTCATACATTAGCTCTTTAGTTTATTGCTATATCTTGAAATAACGATTTCTGATATTCCTTTTTTAAAACCACACAAAGCTGACAATTGTCTATTTAGCTCCATCGACTGCAGATTAAAAATCAATTACAAGACATGCAAAAAAAGAATAGCTTTTTTTTTTTTACTTTATGAAATTGCTATGAAAATTTATTCATTCGAAATACAGTGCAACCTCTAAACTCGCGGGGGTTACGTTCTACGAGGTTTTAACTCTCTCCTTTTGATGGTTCCTTTTTCAAGGGGAATTGTACATGTACTGTTCTGTAAACTCAACAAAAATTGTGAATTATTTATCAAAAATTTTTTATTTACCGTAATTTCCGGACTATAAAGCACACCCATATATAAGCCGCACCCACTGAATTTGACAAAGATTTTTATTTTTAATATATGTAAGTCTACACTAATGTACTTTACACAGGCTTTAACGAAAGCCTGCAGCTCAGAACACAGGTAAAGTGCGTTTTTTCGTTTCCGTTCAGAAATTTCATTGGTCTAATGTTATGTCGCTCAGTTTTTGGGCTTGAAGTTTGTGAAACCAGGAAAAACCCAGGAAAAATTCATAAATTTGCCGCTTCGTTGTTTAAGCCGCGGGGTTCAAAACGTAGGAAAAAAAGTAGCGGCTTATAGTCCGAAAAATACGGTAATTTATTAGTACAAACTCTGTTTTGAAATGTTACTCCGGACTTTCAAACCACTCGCAGCTTCTCGCAAACTATCAGATTTTTCGCAAGTTACTTTTAGTCCAATTCTGAATGAAAAGTGGTCGCGAATGTCAAAGTTCCACTGTATAGAGTTCAGTAACAAAAAAAAACTGTTTTCAGAAGTTCAGCAAAAGGTTTCAAGATTAGATCTCAACTCCACTCATGACTAAAATGACCCGTTGAAGCATTTTGAAGCAAAATTTTAATCCATGAACCTCTTAAAAGCTTAGATTTCCGGTCAGGGAGGTACATAAGCAATCAAAAGAAAAGTTGATTAGAAAATCTAATAAATTTCTCCACAATAAAATCCCAAACTAAGTTGCAGCTTTCAGGGGTGTGATAGGACAGAATGTGGTATTCATGGGTAATTGAATTTTGCAAATCTGCCCCTGGTTCCTGTGTTTTCTATACATTTTTTGCTTCAGCTCATTATGCTGTATCACAATAGAAGCTTGTGTAGACCTAATATGACTGCAAGATCTCACAGCAAAGTATATGACTGCTATATGTTTTTAGCGCCTGAATATGTCCTGCCACACATATTATTTAATAGTTAATTACAGCCTTTATGCAGACTTTAAGTTCTCTTCAAATGTGAATAAAGACCATATTTGAAAAAAAAGAATCTTAAATTAATATCCTCACTTTTTAATTATTTTGAATAAAAATGTGACATTTTCAAGAAGAGATTTATAACATACTTTTCTGCTCTATAACTGTACCTTAAAATGTATTGTAGAGAACACAGTGCAGACATGAATAAATGACCCTATATGATAATTTCCCTAAATATTAGGAGGTCGTTAGCAGTTTCTAGCTGTTATTATGCAAAGCAGGGAAAATGTCAGTGTATTAACACAGAATTATTCATATACAATAGTAACATAATAATATCCATAATAATGGATCACAAAATATTAGAGTGAAAGCTCTCACAACATTACGTTCAGTGTAAAGTGGAAATTGAGACAGCGTGATCACCGTGCGGGATGCATACCTTATCCTCCAGGTGAACGTGAAGTTAAAAGCCCACATTCATTATGTTAACAATGACAACAATAATGTGGTGTCTACACAGTCCTCTTACTGAACCTGATGTCAAGTAAAGTTTGCCTGATTAATATTTTGTTAGAAATCCTTGTCCATATCCTGGAGTAGGCTTAAAATCTGCTGAAGCATCCATACGACATGTTTGTATACCAGGTATACAAACCAGGAATATTTCAATTTGACACAACTTATCTACTGAAGGCCTTACTGTGTAAAATGTAATTTTCAAAAAGGTTCATTTGCACTATGTACACAGACTCATTTTTCTAATTTCTTTCATATCACTAAAAATCAGTTTGTACCCAAAGAGCAGCCACAGTGTTCGGGTTCTTATTAGCTGTTAAAATGCTCTGTGTGCATTTCACCTGGTACTGCTTGAGTGTGCCATTGATCAATAAGGATGACTGCTTTTCCACCCTCTCAATGACAGCATGGGCTACTCCATAATAAGACTGTGAACTGGTATCTCCTGCCTGGACGCTGTACTCGTCATCCACATCTTGCTTGGCAGATCTACAGATGACAAATAAGGTCTGTACTATTTAATTAAGGAAAAGAGCTTATGACTTTGCATATACTGTACTTGTCTTGACATACAAATTAATCAAATCCATGGGGAGTAAAACAGAAAAAAAATCATTAAACAGACAGCACAAAGCAGGCAAAAGAAAAAATCAGCCACTATAAATGAATGAATAAATGAAAAATAGGTTGCATACTCTATGATGTGCTTTGCTGCTGTTTCAAACACCTCTTCGTTATTAGGATCAATCACTTTCTTATCTTCTGATTCTGCTCGGGAGACCAATTCTTCATCGTCCTGTGTAGTCAAGAAAAGGAAATACCGTATGTCTATTGGTTTGATGAATATCATGAGGGAAAGAGCAAAGCAGTTTTTTTTTTTAAATGACAGGAATAAAAAGTGGAGTAATGGGTGATGTTGCTGAAAAACAGACAAAAGGGTTCCTATGTGTGTGCGGCTGTGTGTGGATGACTCAATAGACCATTTGAACTTTGAGATTTAATGAGAGGAAGAGAAAAAGAGAGTGCTAACCTCCTCTTCAAACTCCGAACCGCTCTCTTCACTGTCCGACCTTGGGGCCACTTCATACCTACGTTAAGAAAGGTATACATGACAGATAAGTGCTTGGGCCAGTATTTCTATCCATCTTTGTTTCTATCCAAAAAATAAATCTGTCTGTTCACAAATGAATCAAAATCAAAAAGAATTTTTCAATTTACATAAATTCTCTGCAATAACAGTCAGATAAAATGCATACAAAATTCGACGTATTGCGATAAATTCTCAGTTTTGTTAACTAGAGGTCGACCAAAAGTGAACTTTACCGGTACTGATAGCTAGGCTGAAACGTACTTGCCGTTAAACAATTAATCAACCGATAACACTCCATATAATATATCACTAAATGTTATTCCAAAAAATATATATATATTTTTTAAAGGCAGTACTGAACCAATAAAATGTGCTAAATCAAATGAATATGAATATATCAATTATATTAATAAATACTATGGAAAATAAAAGGAATGCATTGAAACTGTAATAGAAAGTAACTCTTCAAAAAACAACAACAGCTGCATCCAAAATAAATAAAAAAGATACCGTAAATAAACAGCATTTTTGGATTTTTCCCGATATCCGGTTCTAGCAATGAAATACCGGCGCTGATTAATCAGCAAAACCGATGATTCGGTCGACCGCTAATGTCAACAAATCAAAAACAAAGAGTAATGGGAAGGGAGAGTCTCACCCAGGATTCATCTCAAGCCAGGCCTCCAGTTGGCTAGACTTGGGAGCGTCTGTGCCCTGAAGTACCCTTCCGGTCTCTGTCTGAATGACCTTGACGGGGAGCTCACTCATCTGACTGCTCTCATCAATGGGCTGTTGGAATCAATACACAACAGCATTTGTATGAGTGACTGCTGAATGCTGATAGCTGCTGTTATACAATAGTAATATATAAGCAGTGTGCCGCTGCATGGATTTCATTCACCTCCCCGTCAGGTCCAATTGTTCCAAGCCCCTCAGTTTCTCCATCTTCCTTCTAAATGGTTTTCAATGACAAAAGATTTACTAAGAGATCTTCAATCAACTCACAATCATTGCTTTAGTATATTACAGCATCTACATGTGATAAAAATGCACAATTAGAGCTTTAATTAAATTACAAGCCTGCAAAAGCCATTTATGCAATGTCATTAATTTGTAATACAGGGGTAGACAAATCACTAGACCAGGTAACCAGATTTTGTGTCTGGGCCCTTAGATTTTTTTTATTCAGAGTTGCCTGGAGGACATGTACGTTTAGCAACCAGAATAAGAGAAATAAAAGCAAAAAGCAAAAGGTGGATTTAATCATAATGCACTTTTGGGGATGCAACACATTTTTAATGCTGCAGAATCTCACATCTACAATGCAAACATCAGCAGAGGTATGGTCCAACTGACAAAGAACAATTTTACACTAGGTGGATGAATTAGCTCGTTTTCAAAATCAGAAACGTGCAGGTATGTGGTAACACTGGCCAACTCCAGCAAAATAAAGTGCAGTGCAAAACTATCTTACTAACTCTCCTGCTAGCACCACATGTAGTAATCTCACAGTTATATAGAGAAAATACAAATAATAAACAAACTCAAATGTTTATACTTTGTACTTATTCTGTATTTATGCACTTGATTAGTCGGCCACGTGTTATTACATCAGCTTCCACTGTTTGGATTTTAAAGCAAACAAAATACGGGACTAGAAGAAATGTTCTTCAGAATCGACTTGTCCAGTGGTTAGCTAATAAGTGTATCATTTGTCCGTCCCTGCATTACAGCATAACTGTACAAAACACATAAGAATATTCATTCTAATAAATGTGGCCATCCACCTTCTTCTTCTTCTTCCTCTTCTTTTTTTCCTTGGCAGCCTGGGCAGCCTTGTGTTCATAGACCAGTGTAGTGAGGTTGGCCACGTACTCATCGGTCTGCTGAAGTAGATAGGCCAGGCGCTTGTCCTTCTTCTGGTCAATCAGCTTTCTGTAGCCCTCTTCATCCTCTGCCTAAATAGAACAGATATTTCAAAAATGTCTTTTGGATGTTTTTCACACAGAGTTTTGAAAATATGGTTCAAGCACTAACAAACCATCAGCCTTCTCATTCTCTCTTTCTCGATTCTCTCTGTCTCCTTCTTCTGCTCCCTCTCTGTGTTGGTATGCCATGTGGCCACAGCCTTTGACAACTTTTGGATCTTTCCAGAGATTGATCGGTGATACTCCTTGAAGTCTTTAGCATGCTGGAGGATGCTGTTAAGGTATTCCTAAAAAAATAAACGGGCATATGCATGACCATTAAGTGTGTCTACCGGTTTATTAAAAGATGGTGTTGCAAACACAAACGTGTAACAATCTCTTTTGTTTTTTAACGCATCTATTTCCACTCATTATCCATTTTATATCGATTCTTGAAATGAACATATACTGTGTGTATTATTAAAACTGTTACAATCATATCAAAGAAAAAAAAAAAAAACACTTGAAATAGCATGGGTTAAAAGAGCAACAGCTGTTGAGTGATGCTGTGATACAGTGACGCAACTGCAGCTCAGTGCAACTCGGGAGTAAGTTGCTTTTAAATAAGGTTCCTGTCAAATGTATGAATATAAGAGCAGTGAACAAAATTTGCAGGTTGAAATTAATGCATAGGTTTCTATACCACGAGGAGTCTGACTAGTGTACCTGATGTTTTTGACGCCGCTTTCGCTCTTGTTCAATTTTCTGCTGCTTCTCCAGCTTCTCAGTCATGCGTGCCTCTCTCAGTGTTTGCCTCTTACTGCGCTTGTAGGCCTTGGAATTCAGTGCTGTCTCCAAAGTCGTATCTTTGCGCATGCAAGCCACGACATCCTGTCGAAGCTGAGGGAATACAGGATGGTAGTGCTGTGAGTCAAGGTTAATAATATGCTTTGCTTTGTCAATTTCAACTCAGTTCAAAACTCTATTTTAAAAAGTCAAGAAAAGTCTTAAATGTTTTAATTTGATGTGCTTTAAACCTAGCAGAGACCCACTACAGGGTGCATTGCAACAGGCAATGTCTAAATGCAGTAAGAGCTCCCCCTAATGGGCATCCTGGAACACTTCAGGTTGGAGCAAAATGTTATTTCAACCAGTGATATAATGCAGACTGGCACTCAGCAATGACAGAGAGGGAAAGTGGGTACATTTGTACAAGCAAATGAACAATGAAAACAGTTTGATATTTGTCAACTCCAGATCCACAAAACAAATTGGCACACAGTTATACCAGAAAATATCACAGTCATAGAGAGGCTAAGCAGCTTAGACTGTGAATAAATGTAATTTATTTACCATAGTGCACTACTCAAACTGGACTAAATTAATACTCTTAATTAGTTGGCCACATGTTATTACATAAGCTTCGGCTGTTATCTATAAGCCTAGTCGTTCACATTTTAAAGCAACCGAAAAACGGGACTAGAAACACCGTTCCTCCATTTTTCATTCTGCAGCGTCTTCTGTGTTTACCGCTCCAGAGTTTAGCAGGTGGTGTGTCAGTAATAATGGTCCATGGGGAAACACAGTGCTCCGTATGTAGTTAAATGGACTACATGAAGCATCAAAGCAAATAATTAGCTATTTTGTATTCAAATTACTCAAGTTACTTGAGGAATGGTTTCAGCCCTAGTTTTATATATATATATATATATATATATATATATATATATATATATATATATATAGATATATATATATATATAGATAGAGAGAGAGAGAGAGAGAGAGAGAGAGAGAGAGAGAGAGAGAGAAAGAAAAAGAGAGAGAAAGAGAGAGAGAGGCCGAGAGAGAGAGCGAGAGAGAGAGAGAGAGAGAGAGAGAGAGAGACCGAGCGATCGGCCAATTAACCAGGCACATTTTTTATTAATCGGCATCGGCCAATTGTGCTGCAAATTAGGCCGGTTATTAGGCAGGTGCATATGACACACCAAACTGTGCGTGCATGTTTTGTGCTTGTGTAAGAGAACTTAATTCTCTTATACCAGCAGGTGGCAGTAGTCTGTATTCAACATCCAAACAGGGAAAACGAAAAAGCTAGAACTGTTAATATCCAAAGCAAAAATTACTAACAGATCCGTGTAGCTTTTTTTCAATCATGTCTGCTAAGTTGCAAAGACAAGAGCAAGACACAAGCTTGTTCTATATTTTGTTTTGTGTGCTCATTCACTAAGCTAACTGGCCAATCCGATTCTTTTTCTCACAGACCAGCTCTGCTGCTGATTTCAATATACTCTTTCTTTAAAAACTGGGCCAAACGGCAGTTTTCCAACATAATAACGAAAACTAAAACACACCACCAAGATGACAACTGCCTTGCTGAGGAAGCTGAAGGTGAAGGTGTTGCAGTGGCCAAGTGTGTCTCCAAGACCTGAACCCTATTAAGCACCTGTGGGGCATCCTCAAGAGGAAAGTGGAGAAGCTCCATGTGTTTAACATCCAGCAGCTCTTTGATGTCGTTATGAATGAGTGGAAGAGGTTCCCAGCAACAACCTGTGCAGCTCTGGTGAATTCCATGCCCAGGAGGAACAAGGCAGTGCGAGATAAAAAAATATTCAAACTTTGGACACAGTTTTGACACTTTCACTGAGGGTGTACTCAATTTTGTTGGCAGATATTTAGACAATAATGGCTGTATGTTGAGTTATTTTTTAGAGGACAGAAATTCTGTACTGCTATACAATCTGCAAATTGACTACTCTAAAATATTTCCAAGTTTCAAGTTTCTATAGTATTGTACCTTGAGAATGGAGGAGTGAAATTGGAGGACTGTACATACTTTTGTGGGAGATTGATTGTGTGTTTATTTGTGGGAGAAAAAAAAAATCTCAGCAAATCCACTTTTAAAAAATACAAAGATGCCTTAATCATGGAAATTCACATACTATCACATTCCATACCCATCAGTGTCTAAGAGTCATTCAAGTAATGCCTGGGCTATTTGGGCAAAACGGCCAGGCAGCTAATTTCAATTAAACAATACCAGTCTCCCATATACAGTACCCAGATGATGAATAAAGCCCAATTCAAGTGGATACCAGGTACCAGACGACCTCTTTATTTATATTTATAATTGACAAGAGTGTAAATTTGTGGGCTCCTGCACATTTCTCTTTAAGCAACAGTACAAGATTGCAAGAGAATGGTCCAGCAACCATACTAACCCACCAAACACTATGACAGTTTAGGCACAGTATGTAGCAAGTTCAAGAGAAATACAGCAGGTAAAACAACTAAATATACAGTGCTGGAGTACACTAGAACAATAAACTTATTAAGAAATTTCAACATGTGATTTTTCAATTAAATTATAATGTTTCAATCCCTTCGTATCTCCATTCCCCTGTTTATGCTGAGCTGGTTTCAAGTTGTCTGTATATCCACAGCATATTTATATACCACAATCATCACCATTTAATTTTCCCCAAAACTTTAAATTGGCCTACTATAGTTAAAGACACAAAAGACACAATGACACTTTCAAAAATATTTTTTACCTGTCGTTGAAAATTGAGAAGTCTCAAGGCCTTTAGCTCGACTGTTGCTTTAGTTCTCAGGTCAGGAGGCAGAGACCCAGGCAAATTCTCCAGCTCTTGAATTCTGTGAGCAATCCTGGCTTGCAACCTTGTAACAAAGAAACATCAATTATAGGGTCTGCATGTAATGCACAAATCAACCAATATGTTACACTTCAACCCTTAAAACAGTGACTTAGGCCATTTTAATTAATCAAAATGTTATTTAGACCTAGCCACCTGATGATGGAAACATACAAAGCAGATCACTTTTCAAAATTTGATTTCCACTGGTCGGTTCTACTCGGCAATCAGCGTTCAGTGATTTTTCTCTCATAAGCACTGGATTCTAAAGTAGATACAACAAAATGTCGTCCATGAAACTTTCACAAACGTAAATAAAGGTGCATGTACTATGCATTTAAAAAGTATTCAGAACTCCTTCACTTGTTCCAATGTTGTTATCTTGTAGCCCAAACAGGGTCTAAAAATTTAAAATGTTTAATAAAAGTTTTCCATTTATTTCATTTTATTTAATCAAATTACTCTGTGCCATTTTATTCGATTACTCAATTTAATCAATATAATAAAAGGTGTATTGCATTATGTGATTCAATACATTTTTTAATGAAATAATAAATATTATTTTATATATTATTTAACCAAGCAAGCATTTTATTTAAAATCGCTTAAAAAATGTAAACGTTGATCTTCAAAAATTTTAATAGTAACAAACTAACCATACCGGAAATGTACCTGTATATATATATATATATATATATATATATATATATATATATATATATATATATATATATATATATATATATATACGTCTAAAAGACGTGGTAGGGCTTATTATATTATATATTTTCAACCTCATGCAACCTGTACTCTGATTGGTCATCTATTTTATATTATTATAGTTATAGTTATTATTATTATTATTATTATTATTATTATAGTATTATAATAATGTTATATTATAGTATACTAATATTATATTGCTATAATTATTATTATATTAATATTTATAATTCAATACATCATTGTGTGTTGCAAAAGACCTATGGTCTTACTGTTAATGCCTGCTGACGATCTTAACTAGGGCTTATTTTCGGGGTAGGGCTTATATTATGAGCACCTTGAAAAATCATGCTAGGGCTTATATTCAGGGTATGTCTTATTTTCGGGGGAAAATGGTATATATTAGGGCTGTTAAAAATTTACGTTAATGCGTTAACGCAAATTAATTTTAACGGCACAAATTTCATTAACTGCCGCATTATTATTTAATAGGAGGCAAAATTAAAATGTTCAAAGCAACCCATATTTATACACGACGTCCTTTCTTTACTCAGTTATAAAAAAAAATGTATAAACTCCCCCGAAAAATAATTTTTCATCAGTGAACATTTGTTTTACTGACACGCCAAGAATCAAATCAAACACCAAAATCCGCCAAGATGCACAAAAAACCGTCCACGTGGAAACAAAGTAAAAGGTCTGTTTGGTATCCTGATGATTTTTTGTCTTTATGCTCTGTTAAGTATGTTTTCACTAATAATAAACATGCATTTGTATAAATTTCTAAATATATATATATATAAAAACAAAGTTACAGAGCTGCACTTTCTACCATTTCTTTTACATTGCTAAGATATTTTTTAAGTATATACAAGCAACTATATATTTTCCTGCTGTCACCCCCTTAGCAATCATACACCTTCTGCTTCATCAGCTGCTGGACACCTTAATGTAATCAACAGGAATCAACAGGATGTAATCATTATTAAAGAAAGTACTTCCATGCCTCAAATTAATGGCAACTTGTATTTGATGCTTTTGCAGAATACACTACTGAGTCTCCAATTTGATGGATAAAAGCCTGTTGTACTAGTGAGATCTTACTTTTATAAATCGTCCTTTTAAACCTTAAAGGCATGCAGCTTCACTTAACAATCAAAACTCACATTTAGGGAATTCATAGAATTTTTTTTTTAGTTCTTTGACATTTAAATGAATAATTAAAGAATTATAATTTTTTTTTTAACAAACGCGTAACTAACAGCCATGGAACCCTGGAGTATATTTTACCTGTACTCTCGCTCCTGCAGAAGCTCTGCTGGGTCCAGGCCTTGCGGTTTCTGGACGGGTGTGATGCGGTTCTGCTTCTGCTGCAGCTGGATAATGAGTGAGGTCTGCCCAGGGCCCTGTTGCTGCTGAGGTTGCTGGCCTTGGGGTTGTGATTGGGGTTGTGGTGTGAGAGATGTACTGGGCATGGCCTGTGTAGGTGTTGGAGTCTGAGGAGGAGCAGGAGAGGGCCTGCCACTAGGGACTGGAACTGGGAGCTTCTGGGAGCTGCTACAGGCCTCAGTACCTTGAGCTAAAATCAGTGATGAAGAAGCTGTTACAAAATCAAAGCAGGGTAAACAATCATGACACCATGAACTATAACAGAAAACATCTCTAGAACTGATCACAAACCTGCTTTTATGACAACTATTTCTGCACCACTTCACCAATCAAGCTTATAAAGCAGACATACAAAAAGAAAGCTGAAGTTTGAGTTCAAGTTCATTTCTATAGTGGTTTTTACAATTGACATTGTCTCAAAGCAGCTTTATAGAATGTAAACATTATAAAACCAGACTCAAAAGGGGAACCCAGCCTCATTTGAGTAAAATAAAGAGTGTGATTATAAATCATAAAAACAATACAAGCCTGATTCTGTTGTTGCCAAAAGACCCACTAAGAAAAAATGAATCTGTAATATGATTACATCCAAAACCTGTACCTTTTTGTCTGAATGCTACTTCTTAGAGAGGTGGCAAGTCAATGGTAAAAGCTCTGGGCTACTGATCAGAAAGTTGCGAGTATCGGCAAGCTGCCACTTTGTGGCCCTTAAGCAAGGCCCTTAAAACCATGTGCTCCAGCGGTGCTGTACAATAGCTGACCCCAAAAACGAATATGCGAAGAAAAGAATATCACTATGCTGTAATGTGACAATGCTTGATGAAGGCTGTTCTCTTTACCAAGTATTCAATATCCATTTCAAGATGCTAAAAAGATGCTGTTTTAGTGTCTAGAAGGACATTCCCTTCAGTCAAAACTAATCACATTGTTATACAAACAGAAGTCTTTTTCCCTTGCTCACATTTTTCTTGATTGTCTTTTGCTGCCATTTTTGTTTGTGAAAATGCTCCCCTTTCTGACCTAATGCCTCTAACCCTTGAGATCTGGTGTGTTGCCTTCAGCTAAATTATCTACATAAATGCATGTGTTAAAATAAGTTTTTTTATTATTATTATTATTATTATTATTATTATTATTATAATTATTATTATTATTATTATGTGTATCAGGACTGCTACAGTTTTTTTTTTTTTTTTTTAAATACACAAATTGGTCGGCTTTAATCATTTGTTAGGTCCATAACTAAACCCTGTATTACCAGTTAAGAACTCCTGCTTTAGGTCAGGATTCTTATAGATTACTTATAGGTAATTTACTTTACTGAACCTTTATCTGTTTGGTCTTGGTGTAATTGTCTCTGAATAAGAGTGTTGAATGACTACTGTACCTGCAAAATCCTTTAAATGTTGATAGGGACTGGTACAAAAATCACTTTGATGATAAGTGTGGACCTCAGGACTTTGCTATGAAATCCGCATTAAGGCAACTTATGACCGATGGTTCTACATTTAGTATTTTGACTTGAACTTCCTTGACTTTCTGAGTGACTTTGGCACTGAAATCCTTGCTACCTATTTCCGGAGATGTTTGACCAAATATTACACCTTTAGAAGCAAGTCTAAAGCACTGCATATATTTAAAAAAAACAATATAAGGTTTAACACCTTTGAAGGCAACATCAAACAGCAGTAAATAAAGAAAATTCTAATATGAGGGGAAAGTCTCAGTTAAAAAGAGGTTTGTGTAAGATGGAAGACCATCACAGGTTCACCTTCTGTCCATGGTTTTGGCCCGGTGCTTGGGGCATGTGTCTGCATGCCCGGAGTGGGGCATGGGCCAGATGCAGGGCTTCCATGGGGCACAGGCATTCCTGTGAACATAACACAACCTATGATAAGAAGGTAAAAAGATACTTGGATACTTTTGGAAATCTTCCAAAAGTGATTATTATTTGATGAATATATTTCCCAAAAACTGATATTAGTGTTAGTTGGCAAATAAATATACCCAACAGTATCACCTTGCTGGTGTGCGTCGAGCTTTTAATAAAGACACTATTTTGAACTTTTCTTTTGCCAAATGCAGTGTAATCAATGCACATTATTCAAAAACCTCTATATATTATTAGACAACTGACTTTGCTGTGATCTTGCTCCTATTTGGAACTGAAGAACTGAACAAATCTTGGTACACACCTTGAGGCCTGTTGTAAGGTCCAGTGTTCACAGGTTGCTGCTGCATTGTGGGAAGGCTCCTCTTGCCCTGCACAGCCAGTTGCAGATTCTCAGGCAGAGGCTGCCCACGACCCAGGATCTTGTAAGCGAGTATCTGTGCACGGAGCTGCTGCAGTTGAACAGGGCTGAAGGCCGAATGGCCACGGCCCGGCTGCCCCATCGCCTGAGGCTCAATTGGCATCTGAGGTGGGGTAGGACCCCCTCCAGATATGGGGCTTGGCACATGCTCAGGTACCGAGCCCATTGGGGAAGGGTGAGGTGACATGTATCCTAAAAAAAAAGGAACATTTATAAAGAAATTTACATATAGACATATATGAGATAGATTTTGATTGCCACGTGTTGGGTAAATATTATAGAGAGTCAATCATTTACAGCAGATCTTTAGTGAGGGTATATAAAGTGTCATTAGAGTACAGTACCTAACTGACATTAGGTAAAAATTGGATGCTGGTTATCAAAATAAAGTACTTCAAAATGTCCCCAAGCAATAACAAAGACTTATAATGTCTTTCAAGATCAGATATACCCAAGACAACACAATATATAAAAATTTATGCCTCAGAAATTTAGAACGATGACCTCGTTTGTTAATTGAGAAACTCCGGTGTGATTTAAACCCGGCGGTGTTGTAAGACAGCACCTCGTCTTTATTGAAACTTCACACTCTCACCTTGTGAAGCAGATTCATCGCAAGGTCCTAATGTAATTAACTCACATTAAGTACTTGAAGCTTTGACAGTATCACATGGCTGACTACATTCAGCAACTGATTAAATGTTTCAACTTTTTAACACAGTCAGCTAACTGAACCTCTTCGAGAGGGTGCCCATGATCTTCAGGCCCTCAGGAAGCACTGTATTTAAAACAGTCATGATTCTGTAATAGAAAAAAAGTAATCACTGCATGGACTCATTACCACCTCCAGAAATCTGTGTTTGTCATTGTGAGCATGATCCAGAAATGTCACCATCATCTCTGGGCCAAAGCTAATTTAAAAATGTACTGAGGCAAAGTGAAAAACGTGAAAAAGTGGAAAAGTGAAAAATAGGATGGTGCTTTTCTAGATCATGTTCACGTATGCCTTCTTCTTTACATGATAGAGATTAACCAACATTTGTGGATTACAGGGCAATCTGTGTTCACAGAAATTGACCTCTGGAGGTGCTTATGAGCCCATTGATTTGCAAATCATTGCATTTTGTTTTACACAATGTGCCAACTTTTTTGGAATAGGGTTTTAAACTACATTGATTGTTGCCGGTGAGTATCTATTTCCACTAAAGCAAACCTTGGCTGTGCTGATCCATTGGACTCTGCGGTGGGCCCATACCACTGTGCAGGGATCTCATGCCAACACCTTTGATCTGCCCATAGTGCATTTCTTCTCCCATGCCCTTTTCATGCATTCCTTCAATCGGCTGAAACAAGCCAGAAGCTAAATTGAAGCAACCATTCTCATGAAAAGTAAAAAATTCATCTTGTGTTTCGTCTTTGTATTCTGCTTACCTTGTGCATGGGATGCATGCCCTCCTGAGAATAGTCTCCAGACCCCTGGCTCTGTATGCCATGAGGTACACTAGGAGGTCCTGGGCTTTGGCCCATCATGCTGTGGACAGAACTTGGAGAGGGGCCTGGTCCGGGACTTGGGCCTAAAATGGGCCCTGGCGAAAGGCCAGCACCGGGGGAAGGACCAGGGTGTGACATTCCAACCGACGGATCGGTTGGGGTGGACATTTTTCAAGTGTAAATCTATGGACAAAACAATAAAAAATGTGAATAACATGTAGGTATTCATGTTACAACCAGGGTCTGACTATGCAACTATTTTTTTTTTGTTAACTTTTCAATAGTATGTAATTTACACAACAAGTCACATTTTATTTCATGTTTTAACACGTCAACACTTTTGTTTTGCCAGTATGAGAAGACTATTATTAAAATCAGACATGGAGACATCTGTACAATTTATATTCAAATACTTAAAATCAACTTATTGCTTCATATTTACACCCTAATCAGATTTAACACATTCACACATAATTCCATTCATATAAAAACTGATACAAATTTGACCAGGTTTCATGCAAACAGCAGGTCAAAAGTTAAGGTTCTAGGTTACTGATTAGAAGGTCGGGGGTTCAAGCCCAAGCACCAACAAGCTGCCACTGTGTGTGTGTGTGTATATATATATATATATATATATATATATATATATATATATATATATATATATATATATATATATATATAGTGAGGAAAATAAGTATTTGAACACCCTGCTATTTTGCAAGTTCTCCCACTTAGAAATCATGGAGGGGTCTGAAATTGTCATCGTAGGTGCATGTCCACTGTGAGACACATAATCTAAAAAAAAAAAATCCAGAAATCACAATATATGATTCTTAAACTATTTATTTGTATGATGCAGCTGCAAATAAGTATTTGAACACCTGTCTATCAGCTAGAATTCTGACCCTCAAAGACCTGTTAGTCTGCCTTTAAAATGTCCACTGCCACTACATTTATTATCCTAAATTAAATGCACCTGTTTGAGGTCGTTAGCTGCATAAAGACACCTGTCCACCCCATACAATCAGTAAAAATCCAAGACCAAAGAGCTGTCCAAAGACACTAGAGACAAAATTGTACACCTCCACAAGGCTGGAAAGGGCTACGGGGAAATTGCCAAGCAGCTTGGTGAAAAAAGGTCCACTGTTGGAGCAATCATTAGAAAATGGAAGAAGCTAAACATGACTGTCAATCTCCCTCGGACTGGGGCTCCATGCAAGATCTCACCTCGTGGGTCTCAATGATCCTAAGGAAGGTGAGAAATCAGCCCAGAACTACACGGGAGGCGCTGGTCAATGACCTGAAAAGAGCTGGGACCACCGTTTCCAAGGTTACTGTTGGTAATACACTAAGACGTCATGGTTTGAAATCATGCATGGCACGGAGGGTTCCCTGCTTAAACCAGCACATGTCCAGGAACGTCTTAAGTTTGCCAATAACCATTTGGATGATCCAGAGGAGTCATGGGAGAAAGTCATGTGGTCAGATGAGACCAAAATAGAACTTTTGGGTCATAATTCCACTAAACGTGTTTGGAGGAAGAAGATTGATGAGTACCATCCCAAGAACACCATCCCTACTGTGAAGCATGGGGCGGTAGTATCATGCTTTGGGGGTGTTTTTCTGCACATGGGACAGGGCGACTGCACTGTATTAAGGAGAGGATGACCAGGGCCATGTATTGCGAGATTTTGGGGAACAACCTTCTTCCCTCAGTTAGAGCATTGAAGATGGGTCAAGGCTGGGTCTTCCAACATGACAATGACCTGAAGCACACAGCCAGAATAACCAAGGAGTGGCTCTGTAAGAAGCATATCAAGGTTCTGGCGTGGCCTAGCCAGTCTCCAGACCAAAAACCCAATAGAGAATCTTTGGAGGAGGCTCAAACTCCCTGTTTCTCAGCGACAGGCCAGAAACCTGACTGATCTAGAGAAGATCTGTGTGGAGGAGTGGGCCAGAATCCCTCCTGCAGTGTGTGCAAACCTGGTGAAAAACTACAGGAAACGTTTGACCTCTGTAATTGCAAACAAAGGCTACTGTACCAAATATTAACATTGACTTTCTCAGGTGTTCAAATACTTATTTGCAGCTGTATCATACAAATAAATAGTTTAAAAATCATATATTGTGATTTCTGGATTTTTTTTTTTAGATTATGTCTCTCACAGTGGACATGCACCTACGATGACAATTTCAGACCCCTCCATGATTTCTAAGTGGGAGAACCTGCAAAATAGCAGGGTGTTCAAATACTTATTTTCCTCACTGTATATATATATATATATATATATATATATATATATATATATATATATATATATATATATATATATATATATATATATTCTATAAGGAAGAAATAAAGAATTGTGACCTACAAAATGAGCATTGTACATAAACATTACTGTAAATTGAAATATCTAAATGTCAGGATTAAACCTACTTGATTTAATGATCTGATAAACATACAAAAAATTATAATAATTCAATAATAAATTCTATAATAACAACTAATCTATTTGTACGTTTTTACGTTGATTCATAAACATATATACAAGCTAACTAAATTACTATTGCATTAGACTATAAATATATACATTTAAACTTAAATATCTAAATATTACTCATAAGGCTATTTATAATAATTCAATAATATCTTCTATAATAACAACTAATGTAGCTGTTAGTAAATAAATAAAATCACTGGTGTAAGAGATCATCCAATATTTTCTGGCTATTATATCTTAATAAAACATTTATTAACATTTCTTTGCAGCTGAACTGACACAAACAACACCGCTGTTCACGAGATGTCAAGTAGTCTATAGTTCCTACTCCTCCTGTATGTTAGTATGCCAAGGCAATAATTGTTTAAATAATTGTAAAAAAATTTAATCTTTTTTTACATTTACATACCATAAATAAGCATAATGAAACGTATTCTACTTAATTCAATTGAATTCAATTCAAGAAAGTAATGTCAGCCTACTAAATGATCATTGTATGAAAAATGTAGTATATACATTTAACTTTTTACATATCTAAATGTTACTTATAAGGCTGATTTCTCCAAAACCGTTGAACTGCAAAATACTTAAATTTCCATTGACAGAACTTATTACAATCTGATCAGTGGTCAAACAGACAAAAACTATAATAAATCAAATGTAACTTCTATAAGAACAACTAATGTAAGTTTGCAAATGAATAAACCACTGGTGTAAGAGATCGTCCAATATTTCCTGTTTCTTATATCTCTATAAGACATTTATTATTACTGGATTACAATGCAACTGGTTACGAGCTGTAAAGTCGTCTATTGCTCCAAGTCCTCCTACATGTCAGTAAACAGATGAAACGTTTTGTAAACATTTACTTACTATTAATGAACAAAATTAAAGAAAGCAATGTCGGTGTGTAGGAATTGCATGAGAAGACATGATCAAACGTTTAGCAGGGCTTCAGGTAACATTTTAAATCAATAAAACCTACAAGATAATATTTATATATAAAATATAATCTTGCCCTAAAATTGCATGAAATGTCCAGTCAGTTCCTATGCGTTTGCACTACATTTGAATGTATTAAAAGCACCTGATTATGTTTTCTTCATGCATTATCTCATGTGTGGGAAATGAAACTGGATTTTCAGGAGCATTTACCCTGTGCCCATGTTGTTGTTGTTGTTGTTGTTGTTTACACTCCCCAAAAACGACACGCATGTTATTGAAAACTTTGGTGTGTGTGTGAGGGGGAAGTCAGGGTTTACATATTACTCCCTTTTAAAACTGCATTAACTTGTAGCTGTAAAAACAGAAATTGTTCTAGAAGAAGCGGGGGTCATGATCATGGCCTCCCCGCCCCACTCCTTCACGCCATTGCAGTTTTTGAGCTCCGGAAAAAAAAAAAAGTTTCCAAACCGGATTGTTTACGTGTATGAATCTCAACACAACGCTTCCAATGCAACCCAAAACCCAGCCGCGTGTCTTTAAATATAACATTGTGTTCTTATTTATAAGAGGTGTGTAATAAAAAAAGGCCAAATTGACGCCAAAGTTGTCCCGCAGTCCTGCCCAGCTACAGAGCTCCATTTCCCCTGAACCCTCTACTACAGGCTGCAACAAGCTAGCAGTGGAGCCTGGTGTTAGCTGCGTCTGTCTCTGTACAGTTACATTAGCATGCAAGCCTGACAAACTAGCTTCATATTCACACTTTTTTATTTTATATATCTTATTGCAAAAGGAAAAAAAGAAGCGCAAGACTCGTTTACCTTCCGAGATTCACAATTCAATAAGTGACAAATCTAAGTGCATTGTTTCAGCTGTAGAAATAGGACTCCTATCAGTTCATAGCCTTCCTTGACATGTTGAAGTTGTATTATTTATTTATTTATTTTTTTGGTATGTTTCTATTTCTGATTTGGTAACCGAACAGGAAATAGGAGTTGTATCTCTCTGTGATTGGTCGAAAAGCAGGCCAATCTCACGGTTTGCGCCTTTCAGGGCGGGACTTTTCGCCTTTTCGCCTTTTCGAGGTGGACACTTTCACAGCTTGGTCGAAAGTGCTGGAATTCACGGACGCGCTCTCAGTGAGACTCAGTCACCTGTCCGGATTCTGCTGCACAATGTCAGACTGGTGCGTTTATTCAATTGGGTTTATTATAAGGTGAAAATGTATGCCGGAGACAGAAGGAACGCGAGTACAACTGTGCTTAATCGTGTGTTTTCGTAAACAGCTCGTGCACGCAGGATGCTGCAGATCTTCTAAAGGGGTTTTCTTCAAAACATGCATGAGAGAACTCATACAAGCACAGGAGTCTGGAGCTCCTACTTACATACTTACATGGCAGCATGCAGAGGAAATCTGCCTGAATTTTTATTTTTTACTTTGACTTACCAAACAAGTCAAATGTACTATAAATATACATAAAGATAAAAAAAAAAGAGAAATGTCCATTTCAGCAGTGCATCAATACTTTTTTTTAACCCTTTCATGCAGGTGATATTGAAGCATATTGTAAATATAACATTGAAAAAATTTCAGGCATAACATTATAACCACCTTATATTGTGTTGGTCACCCATTTGCTGCCAAAACAGTCCTGACCTGTCCAGCATGTGAAGTACAGCATTTACTTCTTTAGAAATTTTAGCTACAAGAGCTCATTCATCTGTTGGATCAGACCACACGGACCAGCATTCGCTCCCTACATGCATCAGTGAGCCTCGGCCACCCATGACCCTGTCACCGGTTCACCACTGTTCCTTCCCTGGACCACTTTTGATAAACTGCAGACTGGGAACATCCCCCAAGAGCTGCAGTTTTATTGTTCTGACCCAATCAGCTAACCATCACAACGTGGCCCTTGTCAAACTTCATATCCTTATGCCTGCCCATTTTTCCTGCCTCTAGCACAGCAATTTTGTATATCAACATAAATAATAATAATAAAAATAATAATATTATAACATGACAGTGACTATCAAACTTGTGCCAGAATCAAATAATAGTAGAAATTACCATTTTCATGATCACTTATATAATTATAATGCTATTATAATAGAATCATTGCAGACATTATAATTATAGTTAGAGAAATGTTTGTTATAATGTTAGAACATAATTATAAAAAACATTCTAATTTTTATTATAGAAGTGGTTACAGAAATGTACATTTCCATAGAATAATTCAAAACCTTTCGCTGAAAATGTCATTTTTTAAAATAAAACCTAGAAAAAGATTTTGACATGTAGTCAGTACTAGGTGTTTATTTGAGACTGGCACAACTGATTTATTACATTTATTTTATTTTAAATCTTTAAATAAAAAACAATCTATATGTACAGTTTACTTAAATCATTCCCCATAGATTACAATAGCCAGACTAAAAAAAAGAAAAAAAGGATAAAGCTGTATTTTTATACAAATTTCAGTTTATTTTTTAAAAATAATTTATAATAATTTCAGATTAATAAAGTAACTGATACTATAAGTGTGTAATAACATTTTTTTTTTACAGTTTGTACACAACTCTTAATCTATAAATTACTTAGAGAGCTGTTTATATGTTTCTTTTTCATTTGTTCTTATTTGTATATTATGAACTAAATGTGCACTTTTAAGGGCCTGTGAAGTTTTAACTGGTTGTTTGTGTTTTAAATGTCACTGCGGTGACACCAAATTTCCCCTTGAGTACTAATAACCTCTCTATCTCCATATAAACCTATGAAAAAAAACAAACAAACAAAAAAAAAAAAAACTATTTTAATGGTCATACTTTAAATTGAATTTGTTTTAGAAGCTGTAATGGTCCCTGTGGGTCTCTACTGTTAATTTGTTGCCTTTATTTGGTGTTCTGCTATGTCTAGTGGAAACCATTAAGGGCCAACAGAACACCTCGTAGAGCTCTTTAGTATCTGTCAGGAAACCAGTAAATACATTTGGACATCATTAAGCATCCAAGTTCTAATCGGGTTTTACAATGGTTTCTTTTGTTTGATGTTTGATTTTTTTACTGGTTTAAGAGTTTATTGCTTTTGTAATAGTATTGGCAGTAGAAACCATTAGAATTGCTGTGATGGTATTGTTGTTTTCAGCAGGGTTATTCAGCAGGGTTACATATATATATATATATATATATATATATATATATATATATATATATATATATATATATATATATATATATATAGATAGATAGAGAGAGAGAGAGAGAGAGAGAGAGAGAGAGAGAGAGAGAGAGAGAGAGAGAGAGAGAGAGAGAGAGAGTTGAGACAGAGAGGATTTTTGACCTGACTTTTTCTGCACTTACATATTTCTGTCACACGGTGGCGACACCCATTAACAAATCACAAAGAGGACGGCTATTGCAGACTTGTCTTTCTAATTCTGCTTAATGCTCATATATGTATTTGTAGGAAATGCAAAAAATTGGTTCGAATTTTTTAAATGATTAGACCACACAATCAACCCCACACAATCATACTCTAATCATATTAAAGTTCAAATCAAATGGTATTATAAAAACTGTACGATTTCATTAATTAGTGAAAAAAATTTTTTATAATAATATTCATAATAAATAAGCCACAACATATTAGTTTGCTGACTCAGTCTTTTTCCCCAGGATTGTGTGTTTACTAACACACATTCCCAAAACATAATTTGCCTTGCAGATTTGAATTGTGTGTGTCTGTGTGTGTGTGTGTGTGTGTGTGTGTGTGTGTGTGTGTGTGTGTGTGTGTGTGTGTGTGTGTGTAAAGGACACCTGGCTGATGCTATCAGGTGAGATAGACATGTTGTTGATTGCTAGACCAGTGTTGGAATGATAGATGACGCTTTTCGTTGTTTCCATTACGGACTTTCTCACTCTACGTTTCTCGCTCTTTAAATCAATGACTTAAATAATTGATGCTGTTGTTATAGCCTGCATGACACACAACCTAAATGATGTAACACACACATATACAGTGTGTGTGTCTGTCTGTGTGTGTTTTGTGTATAAGAGAGAGAGAGAGAGGGGGGGGGGGGGGGGAGGAAACAAAAACATGGTCTTTAAGTAGGGTTTAGTTGTTCCCATTTAATATAGCTACATGAGCATTTATTTCATTGTTTCATATACAGTTGCATTGACAAAAATCACAAAAAATTTTATCAAAGAAATTGCATTATTTTGGTTTTATAATTATGAAGACTTTGACTCGATTTGAAAAATTCAACACAAGCCTTAAAAAAATAATTGAGTCATAAATAATGTCAGCTTAATTTACAGTCACATTTACAGTATACAAAGGTGTTATTAATTGTTGAAATTCAAATATAATTTTTTTGTTGTGCTTGAGTTGCCCTAATCTACATATTTAATTAATAATTTGGTACTACATTCACATACAATAAATAAATCAGTCTATGTGCAGTCTGAACACCAGCAATGGCATCTTATTAAACAGTAAGTCATATGTATAACATGCAGCACAGTGAATGCCACAATGCTTTGCTGGGTCCTTTATCAGCGGGGGGCTATAATGTCAGAAATTCAAAAGTATCTCGTTAGTCTACACAATGTGAGCTCAATGCACTGATTAGGATTTGAATAAGCCATCGGCAGATATACAAAGTTCATGGTTTCAGTCCCGTCCGAACTTCCTTTCCTGAACAATCCTCTCCTTTCTTAGCATTTTCAGAAAGGATGTGTGTAATGAACCCTAATGTAAATGCAACCAAATAAAACCTCCTAATTAACCTTAGTGGTTGCTTTCACCACCTTTAATGCATTGGCTTTACTAAAGTTCATTTGATAGGGAAAAATGACAGTGGTCGCAGAGTTAGTTTGCCTTAAAATCAATGGCCTTTAGGCTTACCACCATGACATTATTCAAAGATAAATCACAAGCACATCCCAATTAAATGGCTTTTAAGAAGTAATAAAGAGCCGGTGCAGCTTATCATTTAAAGCAAAAATCATAAGTTCTTGATATAGCAAATGTTTTTTTAAAAGAAATAAAAAGATTGTATGAATCAGAAGAAATAAGTAGAACTTACTAAAAAATTATTTTAAAAAAATCTAATTTATTTTGATGAGTCCTTTTACCATTCTTACTACACTACTACTAAGAAAGAGAAAAAAAAGAAGAGACTATACTGTATAACTTCATACCTTTAGAACCACAGTATTGCTGTTCAATCAAAAGTATTTGCTCAGCGGCCATGGCTATATTTAAGACATATTCCCGTGACTTCTATACTTTGACTAATCGGCAGTCTATTCCAGGTGTGAGCCAACAAAAGGCACGTTATATATAGTTTTACATGCGACGTCTATCAATGGGCCTTGTTTGTTTTACACCACTGGCGCGGTTGGTGCTGTGTGCCAGGTGGATAGCTTACTTTAGTACGCCTTTTCACATTTAAATGAAGATATAAACACACACAGGAATTGAAGGGAGCTTCATTCTCGGACAGCCCTAACATTTGACCGCAAAGTATCTGGTGATCTGATGATCAGTTGCGAACAACCAAAAAATGAGTTAAAATAATGTTTTTTATATCATTTTAAATAACAGATGATGTGTAAATTAGGACAGGCTACTGAAAGAGCTAACTTGAATTGCAAATGTTGAATGGACATCACAGTCAGCACTGCCTTTGTTGCTTTGTCTTTAAAATGGTGAAGCTGAACAGGGAAAATGGCTTATTATAACTTTATAAAACAATATTTATAACAACTTTATACTGTATGTCTTCTATTTATTTTAAATACATTTACATTTATGACATTTAGCAGACGCCCTTATCCGTACTAAAGTGCTTTACTTTGTAAAAGACAAAGCAAACCTGTAAAAGTGCTAGTTTAGGTGTTTCAGGAAGAGGGATGTCTTCAGCCGTCACATGAAGATAGCCAGGGACATCTAGGGGACGTTCATTCCACCACCTTGGTGCCAGAACAGAGAACAGCCTAAATAACCAAAAATGCAAAGTAACTTTGCAAAGTGAATCCCTGTCTCTTTCTTAGTGTCCACTTGATCAAGAGATCTTTGAAACATCTCTCCATGGCCAATTGTCTGCTTCTTGCACCTTTTTCATCTTGCCCTGCCGGGTCAGTATTTACTATTTATTTCAGCCCTTTGTGTCAACCTCATAAAAGAAGAACCTGACTGGATTTATGTGCAGGTGTGGATCACAGTCTATCGCTTGACCCTGCATGTCATCTTGCTGGATGTCCAATTTGCAAAAGGCAGCACTTTTTAACGCACTCCGGAGATTGTCTGATGGAGAACAAATCTTTTTCCAAGATGGCGCAGGATTCCAGCAGGGTCACAGGAGGGGTGGAGGGGTTGGGGAGAGGAAGCACCACCGGTGAAGGGTCCTTTGTAGTTGGCTTTGTTGCAGGTGCTCTACCAGTAACTATTATACTTCCACAGTCTGCTCATCCACTCAAAACGTGCACGACATCTGCTGGCTCTAAACACATCATGGAGGCCTGGAAGGTTCTATACGCCAGTAACAGACGTTAAAATGTGTTGTAAAGATCAAAGTTCACTGAGGTTGAAGATGAGAAAGCTTATGAAGGTCAAGGATGCATCGAGGAGAAAGAAAGTGAAGCCAAGCCAGTTTACTATTATTACTTCGATTTAATTAAGACATGATGTCAAATGATGTCCTTATTTTCACGAGAAGGGGGTTTGTACTCTTTATCCTCAAATCTAAAAACATATGCATCTGGCAATTCAACTGCACAATGTGTTTCAAACTTGTCACACTGAATGCTTGTGGCTCATGATGTCAGCAGAATACCTGCCCACCACCAAGGAGCCACCAGCATCTGGGACCTGTTAAAGCTACTTTATCTTCTTACCATCAGTCTTCAATACACCCGCTCTGTGTGTGTGTGTGTGTGTGTGTGTGTGTGTGTGTGTGTGTGTGTGTGTGTGTGTGTGTGTGTGTGTGTGTGTGTGTGTGTGTGTTCTAATTGTATGTGTAAAGCAGATAAAGCAATTTCTCTCTTTCTCTTTCTATGTCTCTCTCTCTCTCTCTCTCCCTCCCTCCATCAGTTTTTTTTTTTATCATGAGGAAATCTATATTTATATTTTTGATATACTTAATGTTGTTGTTGATGGATACAAGCATGGATTTTTTTTTATTCTGAAGTATAGCACCACATGTGTGTATACACACACACACACACACACACACACACACACACACACACACACACACACACACACAATTTGCACTCATCTATATAATCCAAAAATATCTCCAAATATTAGATTTTTTTCTGGTCAAATAAAATCATTAGTCATTAAAGTAATTAAAACTTGTCAAATTAAAAAGTGTATAATAAATATTCATTATTAATAGTGAGGATAAATATTAAACACTGAATGGAAATATTTTGTATAATTGGTTAAAGCTTTTAAAATATATGGGTACATTTTTCTAAATAATCACAAAATGGTTCAAAAGGTCCCTGGTGGTCTAGTGGTTAGGATGCGGCGCTCTCACCGCTGCGGCCCGGGTTCGATCCATGGTCAGGAAACCAACCCCAGCCACTTTCAGTGACGGTCCCAAGCCCAGATAAATTGGGGAGGGTTGCGTTAGGTAGGGCATCCAGCGTAAAAACATGTGCCAAATCAAACATGTGGAGGATCCGCTGTGGCGACCCCTAATGGGAGAAGCCGAAAGAAAGTTTAATCACAAAATGGCTCAAGGAAAATATTAATGTTCTTAAAATGATTGTGTCAACTAACTTGAAAAAAGCTATTAATGAATGTTCATAATTACTATGCAGCTAATCAGGTGTGTGTGTGTGGGTGGGTGGTATGTGTGTGCATGTTTGAATATATAAATGAATAGATCTAAATTGAAAAAATATATAAATAAAATTAAGTGTAAATAAATTAAATTTGAAATTGATCCTTATTGCTTATATATATATATATATATATATATATATATATATATATATATATATATATATATATATATATATATATATATATATATAAATGTGTGTGAGGGATAAACAAACACTGTTATTCTGTTATTCTTTTTAAGAATTCAGTTGTTATTTTAAAGACCATACTATACAAGCTAAATATTATATAAATATTATAAATACTATTTCTTCCTAAATCACTTGACATTTTCTTTTGTTGAGCACAAAGGCATCTCACTGTACCTGTAATTAATGTCTGATTCCTTTGTATACACACACACACACACACACACACACACACACACACACACACACACACACACACACACACACCTCATCTCTAACCATCCCACACTCTTTGTCTGAAGCAGATGAATCCGGCTTGTTTTCGGGGTTTTTTACTTAGCGAGCAAAGGATTTAGCAGGGAATCCCCCCCATCCCCCACCCCTATGGAACACAGATGTGTATGTAACATTTTACGTGCTTGATTCCTGTGACAACTTGTCGATAATAACGATGGCATCAGGGTGACTGAATTGCATTAAAATAAAGGCCTGAGTAAATAATTACTTTGCGTGTAACAGCTAGCAAATGACAAGGGCATCCTTCATCAAGGCACTCGATGAGCTTTGAACAGGAATAACAAGCAGTCGTTGTGAAAAATGAGGACAGCTTTATTAAAAGTATTAAGGATTCATTGAAGTGCTATGCTTACTTTAGGCCTACCCTGTCTTAAACGATACATATAAAAAGCCAATGTCATTCTTATTAACAAGAAAATGTGTCAGTGCATGATAAACTACAATTGTTTTTCTTAAAGCTTTGGGTTTGGGATTCTGATAAATTCCAGTATGAAATTCTGGAAAGCGCACAAGTTACAAGATTTTGCTGTCAAGTGTTATGACATTACGAGTTCATTACATCAGCTCATCTGCGCTGGCAAAGAGTGGATACTTCCCACCTGCACCCATGAATCAGACGAAAAAGAAAAACGCTTATCTCGAGTCATTGTCTCAGCATTGTGCTGAGTTTCACATCACTAAATCACACAGCGGATTGGACTGATACTGCCTGATGAACAACATTTTCAGAGCAAAAAGCTTATATTTAAAATGACAGCACCAGACAGCACTGGTAAAAGGTGACACCTGGAATCGATGAAACTTCATTCTCCCAATTGCACAAAGGAATAAAAACCTTTTTTTTCCATCATAAATGGAGAGGAGAGCCTCTATATAAAAAGGCTGAGCTTTGTAAGTTCTGTTAGCAAAGACGAAGGAGAAGTGGGATTAGAGCTGATAGCACGTTTTGGCTTAAGGCTGAAAAAGAAACACATGAATAAACGCTAATGCAATAGAAAAGATGATGAATTGGGTGATCTATTGAATTTTTGTGTTTTCATTTTCTTGAACAGCAAGTTGGTTTTGGCTTGGAGGCATGACTCAGCTAAATGGAGGAATTGATGTCATTGAGAGGGCTTGCTATGTAGTTCAAACAATAAGCTATGAGTTATAAGCCAGCTAGTGGCAACCTGTCCACAATTCACATAAGGAGAGGTGTGTTCTGTCCCACTAAAACAACACACTGGAAACAAATCTGTAACAGCGGCAAATGGTGATGGATGTGCGTGATTTGGCTTCCTCAATGCAACACGGAGGAGTGTTTATACATTGCCTCCCACGCTTTTTTTTGTGATTGACAAACCTAAAGAACATTCACACTTTCTTCTTGATTTGTCCGGGCAAACTGCAAAGTATTGAAAACACACCTGAGTAGGAAAAGGCAATGTAACATTTGGTTGCAGTGTCTTGCAAACCTCTCGGTTAGCTAAATAAACAAAAGATTTGAAAGTTTATTTTAAGCACTATGCAACTTGTTCTATGGATCCAACAAGAAATACAAAATCTAAACCATTTCTGCTGTATAAACAATAATATTTGTTTCACCTGGTGATTTGCTATTAGATATTCTTGTTAGTTAGATAAAAAGGTTAAACCTTGAAACTTAAATGAAGACATCTCAGTGAAACACATAAAATTTTGTACATTAAAATATTTCCAATATGCTTAGAGAGTCTGGCACTAATTTGTTGGTAGCAGCTCTATTTTTGTTACTTGTGTGAGAAGTCATCGTCATAAGAAATGTAGTGAACTGTTTATTATTAATTAATTAAGTTTTAAAGATAAAAAAAAAAGAAACTCACAATGACTGGTATTAAAGATAAAAAACTATGCAAGTCATTTAGATTGACTTTTTTAATGGTGTTTTTGGACTTTGGAAGGTTTCATTTGAATAAAAATGTTCTTGTAAATGATGGTTTCCTTATGGGACAGGGGTCCAAACAGCTCCTTTCAGTAATAGAGAACGTTTAACTGTACAAGGAAGCAAAAAACCCTGAAAGTGTTCAGAGTCAAGACATCAGTGCCCCTTGTCCAAATTTTTAAATCCGCCAAAGTATATGTCAAAGTCAAAAGAGAGACAGTATAAATTGAGCACATCCTAAACGAGGCCGATACTTCCTTCCTCTCACATTCCCAAACAGCAATTTCTCTTTGGCAGGCGCATATCATGTGTCCAAAATCCAAACGAATCTCTTATGAATGCTTATTCGAGGACTGCACTGCTCTACAAGTCTGAACTCGACCAGTTAGACGTGCGCCACTGGACATGCTTTATCTGATCATCTGATAACAACAGATCTATATTCCCCAGGTGTTTGATAGAGCCTAGCCTGACTGTGCACTGTCAAGCCACACTCATTAATCACCATGTAGGAGTCAAACCCATTACTTTTACTTCCATCCCCATTTACAAGCTATTACAGGCCACGGTTTCAAAGTTGCTCCAACTTGCAACTCTCTATTTGAGGATTTAAGTAACCCATGTCGCAATGTTGTATTTTACCTCTTCTGTTTGTCTTTTTTCCCAAAGGTGTTGAAAGACATGCTCTTTCTCCTTATTCACATTGATCATATGATTCCTATTGTCAAACCATGATCACTCCCTCATCACCTGTTGGAAAAGGATCTTCAGATTTGGCTCTGATTTGGCTTGGTGTAGCATAAGGGGAAGTCCATGCCTTGATAAAACTTTTTTTTATTTTTTGCTGACTGTAGGAATTTAGCTGTGGTTTGAGCTCACAGTAAACATTATTGTGTCTGATATCTTGAAGGATCCCTTGCAAAAAATGCTTGAAAAAACATAACAAGGTCCCTGGAGTTTCCCAAGCACCCACATCTTATTTAATACCTGTATCTTCGCTGTAATCATTAACAATTGGTTCACTCAGAGTTCAACTTTCGCTGGACGGTTATTAAGTGTGGGCTGTGAAAGCAGTCTGGTGAAACCACAGTAGAAGTTGTTTTGGTTAGTGTGCCCAAAAGGAATCTCAGTGCAATGGGGACACTAACGTTTCACCATGGACAGAAATAGGATGCCTCCTCTAAAATTGCAAATGATCACATCATCTTGAGAGGTTGCATCAAGGCACAGAATACAGTGCTGACAACTTGGATGAAGGAGTATTCAGCTTGACACTAAAGTAGGTGGAACATACTGTATACGAACCAAAATTCAAATGGAATTCAATCCAAGAGTGCTTAGACAGGCGCCATTTTCCCCAAACAGCAATTAGAGGTTCTATCAAATATCAACGCTAACCTTAAGTGCTTCACCGCTCAAAAAAGCAGAGCTATTCTGCTCCTTCTCATTGAAACTCATGAAACGTGATATTTTATGTGAAAAATCTCTTGGGCATAAGTAAGCAACAATTAAACTCTGGCATGGTAACCATTAGACGATGTTGGAACATGCCCCAACTTTTACCTTTATGTATCGCAAACCTGACCTAAATCGCTCATTTTGTCATCAGCATGTACACAATGAATTTTAAGAGCATGAATTTGTAATAGTCAAAGCAAATGAATAACATTTGACCCTTTCTGATAAAGTGATGTGTGAAAAAAACGTGCATAAAGAGAGAAATTTAATCATCCAGCAAGGTCCTCTCATTCCACAGATTATACTGGCTGTAGTCTTTGCAAATCCTTAAATACGGACCTGTGACTAATGTCGGAATTTAGCAAGAAATCAGCTCTGGTTTCACAAGGCATTATTGGAATAAAGCATGATTCCCCCTCCCCCCTTCCGCACACACACACACACACACACACACACACACACACACACACACACACACACACATGAACACACACACACACACACACACACACATGAACACACACACACACACACACACACACACACCCTCAGCTTATGATAAATTGCACTAGGCTAAGAGGCTGGGCTGGGCTTTCCCCTGCTTGTCTTTCACTATTAGTTTAGTGTTAGTGCTAATGAAAAGTGTCAGAGAGGCATGTAACAAGGCTTTTCAGCCCATTGTAAAAGAGATAAGCTGACATTAAGACAGGAACGTTCAAGCTGGTTTAGTGCTAGTTTGTTTCTCATCTGCCTTTCTTTTCTTTAAATGTGTTGTTCGGGATAAACACATGAATGGTTTTTTAGCCTAAGGGAAAAAGGAAGGTTGTGCAATTTTATTTATTTTTTGTTTAAGAAAAATGAATTCAAATGACGTGCATTAACATACTTCAGTTTACATAATAAAATCTTAAATTTGTTGTTACTACAATAGAATTAGTTGTTTTTGTGAAATTATTTAAAATAAATTGTCAGTAAACCATGTGTTCAGTTAAACAAGTTGACAAAGCAAAGTATGAGGATGCAGGATCCTGTGTGGAAAATATTTGGATTCTGCGAATTGCCAAAACATGTTGGTTTTTCTCAGAAATTTCCAAATAAAATATGACAAAAAACACATTTTCCAGTTCTTTTGTCAAAAAAATGTCAACAAATAGCCTAGTGTGTATACAAAACAGAAATGACCAACATTATTTTCACTCTTGCAACAGCGACCAGGCCATTTCATATGATTTTGTTTAAATTGTATTTTTAAGGTTGCATTGTTTTGTGAATTTGTTTTAAAGTGATTCTCAGTTTGCTGTTCAGCTCCTTTTGTCATTTGCATGTTACAATGTTGTTGTTTTTTAAGTGCAAAATTATGTTTTTATTTTTATTTCGAATCGTATTTTCCTTGAGATATGCTGAATATGAAATTGGCACGGCTTAGTGACAGTGAGAAAAAACCTAAGAGAAAAGGAAAAAAAAATCGATGAAAATACTCAAACCCCATAGTCTTCTATTTACACATACACAAGGAACAGGCTGAATACACTGCATGTCCCAGTTCTGTGTTTGATGTTAAATACAGATTTCTGCTAAAAAGAAACGGTACTCTTCAACCCAGCTGTTTTGTAAACAAATGCTACCTGTATTTTCCAAGATAAAACTTATTAATCTTGTTTAATAGATAAACTGTAACAGATAACTGAATAAATTGCATAATCATTTTGACCACACACATTTGAGAGTTTTTTTGGGTGGGTGAAAAGTATATATATTTATGAAAAACAGAAACAATTAGTGTAAATAATTAGATCACATTTGGTGGTTGAATCAGTGAAATCAATTCATTCAAATGTCCTGATAAACATTTTTTTATATATATTTTCTACATATGTTAGGAAGGAACAAGTATTTCTCAACTTCCCCTTTAGATAAACACATACAGTATATAAAGGTTTCATAATGCTGTTAAATAAGCCCCAGCACAGCTTGATATCATTGAGGATTTTATAGCCCATTGCAAGCACAGATATAAACTCTAGTATCCCTTAATAATTCCCCGGAGTGTAAAGTGGACTGGAGGAATGAGAACACGCACTATCAGTCTGAAAGTACTTTAGCACGTGTATCCCATTCATGACAAATGAGCTGTTAACATTTTTATACCGTCTATCCAGGACCAGCAATTCTCACTCCATTACCGAAACCATACACTGTAACGGATATGCGTGTATTTTATCTTTTTTTTGGGGGGGGAATTTAATTAATTTTTATTAATAGAGTTACAGGATTGGAAACTACATTAAAAAACCCTACCTAAATTTATGACTTATACATCATACTCATACATGCATCTCATACATCAGATATCCAAGCTCTTCTTTCACAAAGCTAGGGACTGCACGCTATATGACAATACAATGTGTTCCATTGCATAAGATTAACAATTGAAATGAATGAGTGTAGAAAAACACAACGCATCATCTGTTATGATCTCATGCTACACAGTGTAATAAACACTTTACAGATATTCATGTACATTAGTAAATGAACTGCAGGTATGAGCATCTCTGGCCCTACCTCATTAAAATGTTACACTATGCTTCAGTAAGCAAAGACTAATATTGAAATGAGTCTTTTGCCTATTTGGAAAACATGAACTTAATTTTTTTTAATTATGTTTCAGTAGATTTCATTAATTTTCTAATGTTTCTGTTAGAACATTCCATCAATTCATATAGATAATATAATAGGTTAGACAGCAAGTCAAATTCTAGTTTTTAGTTTTTTAAATTAATATTAATATTTATAATATTACTTAGTGTTATTTATAGGTATGATTAACAAGTTTCCAGAGATTTAATAATATTTTAAAACTTTACATTTTAAATGATTTTTTTTTACCAGTAAAACCATTCTGTAAGCTTTTTGAGTTGCAGTTGCAACATTTTTACTAGTTTTATCTTTTTGGCTGGATACTTCCTTTAATTTAATTTAATTTTATTATAATTTCTCAGTACTTATTACAAAGCTGTCAGTTTATAACTATTTCCCATGAATATTATTTAAATTAAATTTATTAAAAATTTTAAAAATGTGGAGACCTGACTTTTCCGGTCATGTTTGGTTCTTCCCCCAACCTTTACCATAACGTTGGAGATGCACAATTGTATCAGATGTAATTTTCTATTCACTTGAACTAGGAGATCAAAACCTGGCTCAATGCCTCACAAAATGAGCTCCATGAAAATATGGTTTACATGGGTTAAAGTGGAAGATCTTGAGAGGACTGCTATAGAGGTCTGACCTTAACCCTACTAAACACATTTGGGATAAACTGAAACTCTGACTGCATCCCAGGCCTACATCATTATTGGACTTTACTGATACCCTTGTCGCTGATTGGGCACAATTTCTACAAGCACACTCCAAAATTTAGTGAAACATCTTTCCAGGAGATTTTTATAGCAGCAAATGGCGAATACAATTGGAATGGGATGTTCAAAAAACACATATGAATCTGATGGTCATATGTCCACAAATGTTCTTACAAAGGGTTTTTATCCATGTTTCTGAATATTTTACTCACTTGTCATATTTTTTCCACTCTGGCAATACACTTAGTTATGTTGAAAACAGCATACACAAAATATTTCTGCCTTAAATCTAAGCCACATTTGTGCCTAGCATGACAACTGTCAACACTGTATTATCAAGCACCAACATCTCCAAACAATATTATAGCATACAACCATGGTGTAAATGCTACTGATCCAGAGACAGGGCAGAAGATACATAACTGTGTATAAATCTTCAAAGCCTGTCAAAGCATTAATCAGTGCCTTTATATACCAAAAGCACTTTGCATTCAAACAATTGTACACAGCCCCAGTGGGATTAGGGTTCATGTATCGACCATGGACTCCGGGTAATGTAAAGGGGTCCTGAGATTTTCTTCTGTGTATGATTGGTCATTTGCCTCAGTGAGAAAGCCCCTTGGTGTATCTAGTCCAGCAGTGGAGCATGGCAAAATATTCAGGTGAATACAGGTGTTGGGGAATTTTAAAAAGGTACCCCAGCTGGTTGTTGATCAAACACAAGATTTGGAGCATACAGAGATTTTTTTATAATGTATGTTAGACACAATGAATATATTTATGCTTCCATTAGCCTCATAGAGGCATTTTGATGTTCAGCTCTGCATAAGCAGGGACACTCACTTCAAACGTTGACATTGTTTTGGTCTGGTGGAAGCAGAATGTCTGTATCATGGGATGCTTAGATTACCGCAGAGTAAAACTTTCTGTCACAGGTCTGCTCCCAGCGTTTATACGGGTGCCAACAAGTAATGCGTGATACCGAAAAGATTTTGGACATTGACCCTGTGTTAAGACCCTAAAATTCGTATAACTTTGATTTGGTGCACATAAGGGCACTGAACCCTGCATCCCATAAAAAAGTGCCAGCAAAGAAAATGCAAAGTGCTCACGTATTGCATTTCACATTATATTTTTATGACCGTAAAAATCCCATTTCACAGGAGAAGCATCGCAGCAATGCAAGACATTGTACTGTCTTGCATTGGCTTAGCAAATATAATCTGCAAATCTATGTAAATATTATTAACATGCATTGCTGTATATGATCACATAAGGTCTAATTAAACCAATGAGGTTTTCACTTCTATTTGTCACAGTTATGACAAATATAACATTTTAAATTTTTATTTTTTTCAAATAGAAGCTAAACTCAAACTGCATAATAATTAATTTATATTTAAAATAATAACACTGATGGCTGAGTGGATGAGGTCCCACTGTGTTCTGGTGTACAAATGATTTAAGACGTGACTCCGTATTAAAATGAAGAAGGTGAACAACATTTTTATAAAACATAATGTGACAGCTTTGAATATCATTTAATATTTCTATAAATCAGTATGTTTATGTGCATTGAACATTATACATTATAATAAGAGTCGTATCCGGTCAACTCCATCAGCATGTCAGGTTTGAGAGTCTATATCTTACAGGCATTTTACTTTTAGACACTGCAGTCATAACAGACTCAAAAGGCATTTGACTAGTATATACTGTAATATATATTTTATATCTTACAGCTATTTACTATTTTGTATTATTATTTTAATTTATGTGATATTTCAATGTTTGCTGGATCACAAATACTGTATTTCCACCTAAACTATTTCCCCTTAGGACAGATTTACTTTGTGCAACCTGATCTAACAGTTTTAATTTTAAGCAACATGCAACGTGGGTAGGAACAATAAAATGACAGAGAAGGTACTTTGAAATAGTGCACTCTAAAATGTGCATGGGTAAAGTGTCACACGTTTTAAGAACACATGTTCTTCATGGTGCATGTTCCTTATATGTGATCAGATCTTAAAAAGATGCACACAAGGCCATCCTACCTGCTGTGTGACTGATAGTTTCGGAATTTCTCCATGTGAGAGATATGCATTTTACTGGTGTGTTGAATTTTTTGCCTTACCTTCATGGCACTACAATGCATCATTCCTGGAGTTTCACATTTGCCATGTTGCCTCTTGGGCTACACTAATAAATGGTAAGTTACAGTAGAAAGAAATCCATGGCTTTCCCACTATAGCGCTGAATAACATTGGCAAACGGCAGAGGAAGTGTCCAGTTCTTTCCCCAGCCAGTTAATAAAACAGTATTACATTTCATTGCTAATGAGAACGACCTGCCGAAGTAACGGCTCTGACATTTGAATTGTTGGCTCTTTTTTTTTTATAGAAAGGTGTTCAAATCTTGTAATCTTTATGACACCATTGTTTCAAACCTCTGTAAACCTGAGCAGTAATACAGGCCTTTGGAGGCAGCAAGCAAGCACCCTAGCTGTTCAGTTTCATAGGTGTTAAAGGTTGAGGAAATGACGAGCTGGGAGCCTCCAGCACCTGAGAAAGGAAATCGTTTGAAAGAGTAAGAGTCCAAGGGTGAAGAACCCTGAAAATGTTGAATGTTCATGAAAATGTTCAAGAACAGCAACTATGACCATAGAGCCAGGTGTGCAAAGAAAATCACCATGATCCCATTGAATTCTTTCCCAAAATCCCACTGAGCCATCATCTCTTCAGAAGTTTGGCTTTCCTATGGTTTGATCAGGAAATTGTCACAATGGGGGAGGTTAAGAAGACAACTGTTAGTGAGAACTTCTCTGACCAGCCTTAGAGTTATGTATCTTCTCCCCTGCCAGGTTCAGAGACTCAAAGTGGGAGGTTGTGCCAACAACCTGGATGAAAAAAGGGTGCATTGTAGCACAAGTCAGAGAAACTGAGGTCATCCTCACGGGAGCTATCTGTCTTGTGGTCGAGCCCTGTGAACTTCTTTTTAGTATCAGGTGCACAGTCTTGAGATCCCATTTGACATTCCAAAAGAGGAATTAGCTTTTCCCTCGCACACTTTAAACACCAAGGCCAGGTGCTTGGCCATTAAATGAGAACGCTGTGTAGAACTAAATAGATTTGCATGTCTGTGGAATGCTTGGGGAAATTTTAACACAGGTTTTTTTAGTTCAAACCATGAATTTTTTTACAACCAGGTTTTATGTTTTTTTATAGTTTTTTAGTGCATCAGCACCAAACATCTTTATAGTCACATTTGAAATGTTTACTTTTATAACTTCCAAATAGCAATGTATCAATGTGAATGGATGCTTTTTTTGTAAAACTACAAATTTAAAAAAATAATAATAATAAAATACCTTTTTGATATATTGGTGGTTGATATCTTAGTGCGTATAAAAGCTATTATAAAAGAGACATCCGTGGACTTCATCTGTCCTTTTGAATAAGTCATAGACACCGTTTGAAGTTCTTGCATGCAGGTTTCCTTTGACTATGGTAGTCCATGTGTGTTTTCTTTGCCCTCTCTGATCTTTGCCCATGACAAACTGTAACGTCCTATGACTGTCAGATTCAGAGCCCTTTTTCTCAGACCATCTGGTTTGCTTTGGTTACACCAGGAGTGTGGAAGATATTCATAGTGTGATATGCAGAGGCTGCACTTGTTGAAGTTGCTTCCTGCTGCCTCTGATGTTTGACTGAATAAATTGCATTAGTGACAGAAGCACTTTATCTATGTGGATTTATGTTAATCCTGTGGGAATAAGTGGATATAGATGATCAATTAATCTATAACAAATGGTTTAAACAGAATTTCCTGACTTGTATTCATTTTAAATATTGAATTTAATTTAAAGAATAAAGATTGAAGTTTATTGGGGGGATTTATAGGCGATAGATTTAAAAAAGATGACACCCAGATTAGGTTCTGGTGTTTTATATATATATGTACAATGCCATCACCCTGTCTTCTTTCTTTTTTTCACAAACCAGTCCTAACACAACTTTAACAAAGCCATTGTTTGACAGTGAATATTCCTGTTAAATATAGCATTGAGAAAGTGCAAGTTCTAGATCTAGTTTGGAACCATTTCTAATTGGGAAACTCCTGTTCGAGATTATCTATAGAAGAGTTTGGTTTCTCCATAAGGATGGCTGAAGAACCTTGTCATAGTTTCCATGTCTCTATAAGTTGAAATGAAGACATATAAGTCAAATAATGCTAATAGTGGTTAAGTAGATGAATAGCAACTTGGCTAACTGGAAAAATGTAAAAGAAGAATAAACAACAACAAAAAAAGAATCTTACATTAAGTTAAGTGTTGTTTCCCAGTTTATCCATGTCAACAACTGAAACAAAAGCATAACATGCACTCTGTAATGCCCTGATCCACTTTAAGTTGAAAAATAGCAAAAGCACTGTTTTTGTCTGAGCCATTACAATTAGCACATGCGGTGTTGGAACTTCCTAAATCAGCATGAATTATTGTTGCCTCTGCTGTTTCTCTCATTTTGAAGATGGGACATTTTTAACGGCAGTTAGGCTCAAATCATGAACATGGTGTGAGACAATATCCCCAGTAATGGATGGGAGGGTAAAAACGAAGAAGAAAACACAAACACACTCATTGGGTGTGTGATAGCTTTCAACTCCAACCCAGCAGTTGCTTAGAGGTTTCAAATCATCCTAACAACCACATAATGACCTCACTCCAGTCACCTGCCACTGTGACCAGGCGTGACCTGGCACTGGCATCTATGATCAGAAAAAAAGCTGCGGCCTTTTAGAAATGTTATGCAAAAACCATGTGGGCTGGGAGAGTCATTTCTGGACACCTCAATTTTTGTTGGTGCTACACTGTTTTAGATCATCCGGAGCACATAAAAATGTGGAAATGCTTTGGATATCCAAGTCTGCTTGGTAGTAAATCAGTCTGGGAGCTTAAGTGCATTTTTCAGAATAAGGAAGTTAGTAGATTGTTGGACAGCCACACAAACAAAGACTTTTCCAGAACAGTCCCAAATGACTACTGCATTACTTTTAATTCTTTTTTGCTTAGTTTTTCTGACATTTTGGACTGACTTTAAAATATAATTTATGAATACTAAATCATCATTTCAAAACTGTAAAAACTGGACCGCTGACCATTGTTCCGGTCTATTGTAAAAGCATTTTGTATATATATATATATATATATATATATATATATATATATATATATATATATATATATATATATATATATATATATATATATATATATAATATTATTATTATATATAATATTATAATATTATATATATATATATATAATTATATATATCAAGTCAGCAGACGTATTTAAATTGTTGTTTCATTCATTTCTTCACGTATCTTTTTAAACAGTAAAGGCATTTATTCACATTGCTTCACTGTTATTATTCCCATTGCTTACATTAGCTTGCAGAAAAAATCCTCTACAGAGACACTGGGGGAAAAAAAATCTTGCTTTTGTCCCCCTAAAATTTCAATCCTGCACTTAACCCCATGCTGAAAAGTCCACTGCCTCCATCGGTAAGCACTCGTTGACCATTTGCACATTGGAATTGGAAGTTTTAAGCCATCCTGCCAATTCCCATGAAATCTGTCAATATTTCTTTCATTTGTTCTCCATTTGTGATTAGTCATGGTCAAGCTGATCAAAGAGACCGGCCGGTCAGTTGCATGTGAACCAGCGTCCCTCACAATGACATCCGCAAACCAGAATGAAATATGAAATATCAAGTTTCCACGGATGCATAGGCTTGTAAAAAAAAAAAAAAAAGGGGGGGGGGGGTGGTTTAGAAAGAATGGGGCAAAAGAATAGGAGGATTTTCACACCGGTAATGTGAAACATTTGGTGCGTGTTTTAGGCCTCTAAAGAGGAAAGTCTGCAGTCGAAAAAAGCTGCCTGGCAGTTAAACTCCAAGTCACTCCAACGTTAAAACAAAAGCAGTTACTAAGACCTATTGATTTAGATGTCATTTCTACTTTTTGTTACATCAGATTGCTGCACTCTGGTGGGAGTCATCGATGCACAGTCCATGTGCTCCAGCATGGCATTGCTTACCATGGAAAAATGAAACAGATTCATTTCTGAATGTTCTGCATATGATATATGAAAACAATGTTGCCAGAAAAATAACCACTTGCTGGAGATGTAATAAATATTTTAGTGAGTGAATTATGACTCACTTTTTATAGCATGCAGTTCTATCAGGTTTTCTGCACATAAGAAAGACTGCTTAAAGTATTTCAGACAACAATTTTTGCACAGCTGAAAAAAAATCAAATGCATTTTTTTTATTACTTTATGAAAATGATATCATGAGCAGTGCAATTCATTTATTTTTCAGGAATAAAATGAAAAACGGTTAAAAAACTAATAGAAATATATACAAAGAATTAACTGAAGGGAAAGCAATATGTAAATTATAAATAGTCTCTCGGAAGACTAATTCAGTGTTTTACAGTCACTGTCTGCATATAAGATATACAGTAAGTTAGAAAGATGAACTTGCATCATCGGTGAAACTCAGTGAAACTGATTTGAGTCTATAGCCATATGGTGGTAAGGTAAATTAGTTTATTAGTTTATTTGGAGCAAATGGCTCACTTTATCATACTTCTTCTATTGGTGGTAAATGTGGTATAGGATTACCTTCTGACTTACCAATTCATCTTCAGTAAAACGATTGATTCACACTGACAGAGCAAAGGCTTGAAGGAAAGGGGGAATGTGGAAAAGGTATTTAATGTTTTCATTCCAGGCCTCCCCTTTTTTTTAACCTCACGTGTTTCCCCTTTGTCTCAAAATGAAGTAGCAGATTTTGTAACAAACAGGCTCAGCTGAGACAGGTGCAGGCAACAATTAACCTCTAACGACTGAACGTGTGGCCTTTCCTAAAGCTGTGAAAGCAAATAAACAGTAGGTGGGTTAAAGAGAACGGATGTGTAATTTGTGCCTGCCGGTGGCCAAAGTGTAACAGAAGCTAAGCAAACTCCTTATCTCTTTAGCAGACGCTGTTTCTTCAAAAGTGTGTGTGCAAAGGGCCACCTTTAGAAATACAGTGTGTTTTTAATTGCCCTCTATGCCTTCTCCATGTGTGAGAGCTGGCTGCTATTCAAGGCCGAAAAAATGCAGTTTATATGCAGAGGGTTAAATGGGAAATGGGCTTTAAGTGGCTCTATTCGAGAGTACATAAAACCTGAAAGAAACTTATTGTCTGTATTATTTCGCAATTCACAATTCCTTTAGTGTGCACAGTTTCACAAGTGCTGCAATGGATTTCAAATCAAAGATAAATACCAAAAGATCATCAAAAATAATCATAATAGTATCATCCCACACATAGACTTTTTTGATATTATAACCCACACATGCTTTTTTTCATAGATTTGTGGTGGCATTAATACAATATCATGCAATTATACAATACAATTCAATGATAAATTTAGATGATATATTCAATCTATAACAAAAATACCCATAAATGTAGTTTTGTTATTGTTTACATAAGGTGGAAAAATTTGAAAATTAATAGTTGATGTGGAAACCCAATATCAGTGAATAAGTAAATTCAGTTTTCCCTGCAAATATGTAATGAAAATATGAACCTTTTCAAGACACACACACACACACACACACACACACACACACACACACACACACACACACACACACACATTATATTGGATGTATATATCATTTGCCTTAATCTTAATATACGTATATGCAAAATTTTCATAATTCAAATTATAATAACTTGCTAGCTGTTCTGCTTGTATATCTATTTACTTATTACACTGCAGCCAATGCACAGTAATTACATTTAAATTTAGTGCTAATGAAGATTGATCTGATACAGTCAAGTCTTTCTACAATCAATCTATTACAAGTAGACATAACACCTCAATGTACTACCTTTGTGCCTTCTGTGCCCTGATCCCCATGTCTGGTTTAAATCTGCTAGTTTATAGGGTGATGCAGGGACCACCACCAAGCTCTAATTGCTTCAACATAACCTATCGCTCTTTTGGTCATGATTAGTTTTCTTAGCCCTCCATCATGTGGCTTGTGAGCAAGGAGGAGGTCAGCATTGCTTACACACTCTCCTTTGATGTGTAGAGGCAATAACCTTATTGCAGCCCAAATTACTTTTGGTTATTACTGAAGATAGTGGATACTGAATAACAGTTTTAAAAAAAGAAAAAAGAAAAGACAAAATATTTTAAAGCAAGGTCTACTTTGTCTCAAATAGCATGCCCCGCCATCTTTGCTTTGAGCTGGAAATTTGTTATGCACTTGTTTAAGTCATTGCTCAAGCCATTCTCTTTACACACATTATCCCAATTTACACCTCCACTAAGCAAAGTGTGTTATTTGAGCTCGCCCTGCTTTTCACTCTGCACACATGGGGCCAAGCAGTCAAGCTGGATTTTTGTATTATTTCCCCTCACAAAGGATTATGTTATATGGGGACTGTCAGCATCTCTTTGATACAACTCTTGAAAGCCAGGAGAAGCAAAAGCAATGACTTCCACATGTGCCTAATCACACAGCCAAGGTTTGGAGAATTGGAGCTGTGTTGTAGCTTTCAAACAAGCCTTGACGTCTCGGGATTAAACCCTCTGCCTGACTGGTGGTTAAGTTATAATCTTTTAAGCAAACAATGTGCAATGTTGTTTTATAATGACTAGCTTGTTGCTGCCAAGAACAATCGCAATAATTATGAGGAAGCACGACAAATTAGAAAATTACATATTACAAAATGATTATGCCTTCCAGTTACATATAATTGTTAACTGTTACTATGCAGTGTATTTAAATATTTTTAGTGCACTTAAAGTCAAATATTGAGCTTTACATCATCAACACTTGTATTACAAAGGCTCTTTTTGTTACAGAACAGAATGATATGGTTGTTTTGATGTGCTGTATCAGTGTGGCATCGCGAAGAAATTCTCACTCTCACAACTGATGCAGAGCAATCTGTTTATACAATCATTCGCTTTCATGTGGCGCAGTGGTTAGGAGGCCTACAATACGGGCTAATCTCTCTATAACCCTTTTCTCAGATGGAATCTTGTGTTGCATGGCGATATAGCCCTCCAGCCTCCAGAGAGAAATCACAGCACTCCATAATCCAATGCTGTTTTCCTTTCCATGCTGTTCTATGATTGACTGATAAAGTTATGGGAGCATCAGTTTAATCCTCCAAGGGAGAGAGAGGATAATACTACAGTCTGCAATCACATAAAATTAGGTTGAGTGAATTTCATTGGTTCTTTCAGCAGATTTAACTAGTGTTGCTTTCTTTCTTGGTCAGTGATTTTATGGCAAGCCATTAAATGCATGTACAATAGTAACACCGGTGGAATGTTAATTGACTTGCTTAATTTAGAATGTCTCAATTATGCTTAGAATGTCTTAAATAATATCTGATTGTCCTAGCAAAAGTATGTTATGCAAAACAAAAAGATGAAAGACTTCAAGCCTGGCTCTGAGTCTTTAAATGTCTTCCACTGAAGTCTCAGATAAAGCGAACTACTCCACGATTTAAAGAAAAAAATAAAGTAGTTTTACAGAAATCAACAGTAGCGCCAGGCTAATCAGTTAAGGATTAGTAATGATGAATTAATAATGTGCTTTCAAGTGGACAGCTAAAAGTTATTTGTAATTAGAAATGTAGAAATGTACATTCTAAATCATGATTTTCTCATGCACGCTCAGCTAAATATATGTCGAGGCAAAGTGAGGAAGCAGCTTCAGTGCAAAGATAAAAAATAAAAACCTGATAAAAAAAATTTAAACAGGCTATTTGGCATTATATAAAAAAAAAAAAAAAAAAAAAAGATTTGGCCCATTGTTTTAAAATATGTTAAAAAAAAAATTAGGACCCAATTCTGTTATTTAAATTGAATGTGGTTGTTTTCTGTTTGGGTGCCAACACCTGGTTATGTGTTTGTGTGTGTTGTTGTAGCAGTGTACACTAATATTTAGCCTCTAAACACAGTTTGTACACTACAGAATGATATAATGCCAAAAATGCCTAAAACCAACCACAGAACCCTCTCACTAAAACATTTGTAATATTATTGTGTTGATAATCAATGGCCAATTACAATAAGTGTCAAAATTGCTTGGGGGGGGGTCTATGAAGTTTCTCTGTCAGAAAGAGTTTTAAAAAAAAAAAAATACATTATTTTTTCAAATTTCAAACATTAATTTCTACATTTGGTAACGAGAAAGGAAAATAGAAATAAAAAAAATTTAACAAATAGCTATATGTATAATGTTTATTGTAGAAAAGTATATTATAGAAAAGCCTATTATAGCATAGATATTATAGTATATTATAACATAATGGATTACATGTACATATTACATACCTTTTTATAATATGCATTTCATGTGTTTTATTAAGTATTATATGAATAGCAAATGTATCTGTGACAGTAAGTACAATCCAGCATTTATTTTTTTTGGTTGACAGCCAAAGCGTCATGAATAATTTTTTTTTCCATAATGGTGTATATTAGAAACTGTGTACAATAACCACGCATGATTTACATGTCTTTAAATAAAATACTGTTTAAAAAAAACACAAAAGACTTAACCTGATAATGCATGATACTGTTTTCACAAACTTATACAGAAGATGCTCATCTAATTTGGCACATGCAGTTTAAGGTCAAAACAAAGCTAACACTTTCCATTGCAAAACAGCCAAGCTAGCACACTTGCAGGCAATGGAAAACAGGTTAATTCACAGAAAAACAGCCAATTCATGGAAAAACGTCTCATCCGTTCCTGCATCAACACCTAAACAACTGTTTTCTACAAACAATACTGTGTTCCCTAAAACAATTTTGTGAACTTTGAACTTGGGTCAGTTTAAAGGAATTTGGTCACAGCAACATTTGGTCACGGGGATGAAACTGACCAATCAGACGTATAAGGCCAGATCCGATAAACTTCAGAGAAACCAATCAGCCAAAATGAAGCTGGAACTCAGACAGGCATGCTGACAAAGTTTCAATATGAAAAATGTTCTCCTGCAATATATAGCATCCTGTAATACAAACCTGTGGAAGACCATAAAACTATTAAAAACATTAAAATGACTTTTCCGTAGTCACTTTTTGCACATCACACCTGGCTGTTGATCCTTGGAATATTTGGCTTTTCACAGTTCCAAAGTTCAGCTTCTCTTCTGTCAGTTTAAAGTAAGAGGGATCTCTAATAACATGTTTCTCGACATAATTCAACACCAGAACAAACACACAACTGCATTTACCGAACCTGATCCTTTCACTGTCCTGGAAAAATGTTGAAAACAGACTCTTTGATAGGTTCCCCTTTCCACATTCGATACTTAACTTAGAAATGACAATACAGAATTATTTCAAAAATATTTTTTTGTTGTTGTTTGAGTATCAGGATAATTGCTTATAGATGTACAATATAATTTTATTGGATAATATTCCCAGAAGCCCTCACTCTTGTTTTTGACGTTATTTATGCTACTTATTGACATTTGGATTAAATCTACTCAAGTGATCAGTCAAACCGCTACAGGCAAACAATTATTAATAGTAAGTTGTGATTTCCCACACTGTAAAATTTTTTTAAGCAGATCTGGTTTGGCGTCCTAAGATCTAAATAATATGTCTGGATGTCATACACTTCCTTTTGATATAAATGGCATGCATCAAAGACACCAGCATATGTGCTAACAGTTTAATGTCCAGTATTCACCAAGGTACACCCCAAATCATAATTTCCTTATATTTTTTAAAGCATCTGTGAACAGTTTCATAAGCATTAATAGTAAAAGCTGACTTCAACACTGTACAACAAAGCCATAATGAAACCATACCCACTGATTTTGTAGGAAGTGGATTCGGTAAGGTCGTAAATTATATCGCGAAATAAAATAGATTTCAAATCCCATATGTTGAAACTTTGTTGAGCAAACCAGTCTATAAAGATTAAACCCATCTCCATGCATACGAGGAACCTGCAGAGAAAGTCTACACTCATCAGTCAGAGCTTATAAAGACTCATTGATTCCAGAAGTGTCCTCTGGGTCACTTAAGCACACAATCCATCCCTCACAACTTATCTGAAGCTCAGCCAGTTCCAAGCCCTGTCTAATTGGCTGAGGTTGGCAAAGGACCTATTTCTACCGGCTTCATAGCTATTGTTCTGAAAGGCTGGAATCTCATTTTTCACGAGTGTCGAATCCATCTTTTCACTTTCATTTACTTTTTTGGCACCCATCATGCACTCAGAACTAGATTTCTAAATCAGTTGCATGCTTTAATCAGTAATGGGATAGGATCTGTGTAAGCAATAGTTGTATACTTATTAAAATTGATTAACAATATATTTAAAGTAACTTAAAGTTTAAAGTTATTAGAAAATTGGCATTTTTTCAGCATATTCACTGAAGTGCTGCTGGTACAATAAGAATAAAACCACAACTCACAAGACAGTCTTCTACATTTTTCCTACTTGACTCAAACTGTAGTAATAAGATGTTATTAGATTTGGGACTTGGAATGGGTTGAAATATTAAAATTCTCCTTTGATTGTAGCATTTAAGATATTGTGTGCACCATTGACTCGTTTGCTTTGGGCTCAGTAACCAGCTGCTTGTAAAAATATGTTTGGAAATACTATAGACAAGGAAAAAACAGAAGATGAGGATTCCACATGGTTATCCTAGGAGATGATAAACAAAGGGATAAGGTGATACAGTTTAAATGATATATTGAGCACATGTGGGAGAGAGTGAAAAAAGAAAAAAAACTGAAGAGAGGGCGCAAAAGACTAGGATCTCTGAACTGATTTATTTTTAAGCCTTAAAGGCTAGCATATCCAAGAACAAGATTAGTTCAGTAGATCACATCACATTACCCTATATGTTTCACAGATTTGCTCTCCTCCCTAATGTTATCAGAAAAAGACTAAAAGATGTGAATCAAGAGTTCTTATTAAACTTGGTTGTAGACTGACATGGGTCTGAAAAAGTCTTCCAGAAAGGAAACTTCCAGCCAAGATGAATGTGCTACTCTATATATTATAATCTGGATTCCAGATCAGTTTTACTTTTATAGCTTTCCGAGCATTCCTTTAGTATTGGATGCTCTTGGAAATGTCTACCTCATCTGTTTGAGCGAGTCGCCTTGAAGTACAGTAACCACACCTAGTCCGCTTAAGGCAACCCTCTTTGGAGGTGAGCATGTCTGGAGAATTCATCTTCATGCTCCTGTAAAAAGGGCTATGGCTCTTCAAATAATCCATGTTAACTTTTATAGGAAGTGCTTATGTAAGGTCAGAGACATCGGCTTACACTTCTCTGTTTTCTCTGGCTTGGCTGCTTTTTTCACTGTTCGCAGGACATAAAAAGTTATAAGAGCAGGAACCCATTTCAACCTCAAAACAGACACTGGCCCTTACTATATCTAGCTAAAACAACCCCTTGGTGAGCTTTGTGAATACACAGTAGCTCACCAGCACAGCTTGATTAGTCATCCGGATAGCTTCAGCTTGGGAGGCTGGGCCTATTTGTGTGCTAGGCATTAGAGCCTTGATGTATCACAATGCCAGAAAGGCCACAAACCGAGCTGAGGAGAGCATCTGCTTTCTCTAGTTTACAACCCAAAAGGGGAGAAAACACACACCAGGGGAGAACACACCAAAAAGGCAAACAAACCCAGCAGAAGCATCTTACAACTGGGGTTTGGTGGCTTAAGGAAAGTCATATCCATGAATCACTCACACTCTGAGAAGTAAATGAAGCAAGTAGACAAACAAGGGGAATTGGGAAGTTCAAAAGCAGGCTATACATCTTGATTCCCATTGTGTAGTTAAGAGGTCATGAGGGGTGGAGTGGGGTGAAGTGGGGTGGGGTGGAGTGAGAGGAACAAGAGATGATCCAATGCTGATGGGTTGTAATCCACTTCCCTTTATTTCCCAAGCACTCTGTTTTGTGTGCTCAACTGAACCAGCTGTCTATAGTAATCAGCAGAACTCGGTAACTGATCCCATGATGGATTGAGCTTCCACTTTCAACTATCCTGCTTAAAACGCCTGAACGCCAATGTGGAAATGAGCAAGATCATATTTATGTGCTTCCGTTGAAGAAGTAGCTTGAAAAATGAATCTACATATTAGAGAGCATGTTAAAACCCTGCCTTGCATTCCTCTTGAGAAAGATTCAGGCACACACAATTACCTACTTTAACTGTCAGCTATATCGTTTGGTTTATCATTCTGGCTATCATTGCCTTCCAAATGGCAAAACATATATGTTATATTGGAATTGTATACAAATATAATTTTTTTGGTAAGAATAACATTATGGCTAAATTCAAATGAAAATGCTAGGCAATATATCACCCTTCATCTGTTTAAATAAACAAGCAACAAGACACACCAAAGCCACATTCCTCTGCAATACTGCAATCTTTACCTGGAACACAGTGCTTTCCCTTACTAAATGTGTTTTTATCTTTGTCTTTGGCATTACAGCATAGCCTATTCACAGAGCCATGAGGGCGAAAATTCAAAGCAATACAGACAACGTTATATTAATTTAGTGTTCAGTCACCAGAGGGTGTTTGTTACTCCTCTATAAGTAATACATTGTATAATTCCAATGAAAAATATCAGTCAATAGAAAAAAGTCAAAAAATGAAATGCTTGTGGGGGCTTGTAGGGCTACTAGGTCTTGACAAGAGGCTCACTCATCTGTCTCCCATGCCAGGATTAGCATGCTTAAGAACTGGCAAAGATAGCTGACTAAATGTTTGTTTGGTTTCAGGACGTCAAGAAGACTAAGGTTTCAAGGCACATTCCCCAAGATCATTTCCACTTTATTTGGACTTTTGAAGTTTGTTTGTCAGACCACACTAGCATGAACACTGTGATATAATTAAGTCAACTTAAATCAATTTAACTTAATTAGCTTGTGCTAATATTTATAGAAATATGGATTTAGACATAAAAAAATTCTTATATATAACATCATTCCAATATGGGATTTATATACATCAATTCAAAGAGCACTGTATTTGTGCAGAAAAGGATGTATCTGCATTTTAATTAATACCCTTGACCCAAATAATAAAACAATAAATGATAAATAACAGACTCAAATGTTCCCTTAAACAAAATCAAATTTTTTATAGACACAATGGAAAGACCTTGAAGCAAAAATCTTTTTCACTTGTTTAATATTACAGTACATGTTGAACCTTTATCTTCATCTGGCCAAATCTTTCCACTGAAACCAAGATGGATGAGTTCAAGCAATATAATAGGTTGCCAATGGCCCATTATTCAGAGCTTGCAAAAGAACTGAGCAGGCGGCAAACAAAAAGAGAAGGAAGAGAAAGTGAACGTCTGGATGCAATTAGCCCTTCCCCGGGTCAGTGCTAGCCGCATCTACGAAAGCTTTAGCGGACAGCTTTGCCTGTCAGGACCCCTGCTGGGCTCATCGGGGTGTCCCTGGAAAATGTGTGTGCCAGAGCGCAGGGAGGAGGCCCAAGGATGTGGCTCAAAAGTCGGCACTACTCATCCACCAGCTCGGCAGCTCCAAAGCCCACAGCTGCTCGTGTTAAAGTTCGCGCGGTAGAATGAGAAGCCTGCTCATAAATAACATTCATCTTCTCTTGGGAGAGCAGATATGGGAAGAAAAGTGAAAGGCGACTTTTTGATACTTATTACAGATACTGATTATTTCATTTTGTTAAGGAAGGGCTGAGTTTTATTGTCTCTTAAAGTCATAGAAAAGGAAATTATGTTGTTCAATGGAATTTGTGTTTGTTCAATATATTTGGGTGAATAGTGTTTGGTGTTATAGCCAAGGACTGAACCATCTGAGGAATGTGATCAGCTTCCCCTAAGTGAACTCTGATGGATGTGTAACATAGGGCATATGGTTAAGATTTGTAATGGTTGGAAAGTCACACTGAGGATGAATCTTAAGTGTAGCAGGTTGTCTGTAGCCCCTGAGTAAGAGATCGTCTTAACTCCCATCTGACTGATCTGCATTAATATTACTAAATGTTTTAAATTATGCTGATAACATGACAGAAATAAAGAGGAGTTAACATGAGCCCAATGTTTTTTAATCAAAGGCATGTAACAAGACCTGGCTTCAGAGAAAACTTCTGGAACAGTTTATAAAGTATGACCTTTGGAAATCATTAAGACTTCAGCGGATGGAGGTATAAATAGAAGACCATATAAAATATGACTGCAGCATACATTAACATGCAAGTGGACGAGAGAAAAGAAGACAGACAATATGAAGTCCCACAAAGGAAAAGTAGACAAGCGCTAATAAAACATGTTAAAAGCTTATATCTTGTTAAAGAAGTATATATATATATATATATATAGTGTATGTATATATACTGTGTATGTACATATATGGATATTAATTGAGTCTAAAGTAAATAAAGTCTTAGTCAAGTCTTGCATCACTGCCAGCTCAACAGGGTCAAATGTGTTATAACCAGAGCAGCCAAGCATGTTATACTAGAGAGTCTGTCATTTCTTTTAACATCTGGAGCCATATTTAGAAATCATTAAGGCCATTAAATGCCCTTTGTTTTTCCCATCATTACTTTGTCATCCTCAACAGTCCTATAATATTCTGAGCTTCCTGCAAAACAATAACCCTGATATTATACCATGGCATAAAAAGGTGAAATTAAACCATTAAAAGTTACCTCAGAGTGTAAGAATCAGTCACCAGAAAATCAAGTATGAGAATTGACATATAAATGTAATCATTAAAGAATGCTGATAGTGAACTTTGCTGAAGCACCTATCAGCATGGCACAGTGCAAAAAGGAAAAGGCCTTTTTTCTTACTTTTTTGCAAAAGAATAATAAAGAATATATTTGAAACAAAAGGGTGCTTTAGGGTTGTCATAAACAATTCCCTCCTGTACTTGTCCTATTAAATGTTTCAGGCAGACGTTTTAAACTTCAAATGCACCATTATTTCCTTACACATGTCACAGTATATACCCCCATATAGGCCTTCACTGTTCACTCAGTACCTATGCTCTGAGCATTATACTTTTCCACAAGGAGAAGCTGCAGACTGTAAAAGTCTACCTTTTTTATCAGTTCAGCAGATAGGATTGACTCATCACAGGTAGATGATGATGTGTTTACCATGTAGAGCCTGTCTTTTTAATTCCCTTACTGTGCTCTTTATGCATATATGAAAAAAGAATAAACAACCCCCTGTTTCAGCTTAAATGTATTTTATATAATAGACCAAGGCATTAAAAATGGTGCCCCACAAAGCACTGTCTTGCAATAAAGGCTTTTGTATTCCTGCCTCACACTTAGTCTTCCAATGATAGACTCCAACAACACTCAAAACCTGATCAGAATAAAGTAGTTGAATGAATGAATGAATGAATGAATGAATTATTTAATTAATTAATAATAGTATCTGCTTTTTATACACAAACCTACATGTTTGCATCTTATCCATGGAGGATCCCTGTTTTTAGGACAAAAATCAAAACAGCCGAAAATATGGCATCTAACACTTACTAACACTGGCAACTAATACCAGTTTGATTCCAAAACATCTAGAACTAGGCATGTCATTTTAAAAAAAAAATACTATTTTTACAACCCTCTACTAGGAATTTAACATTGAAATAAAACAAATGTACAAGTAAAACAGATATGAATACACATGCATTGGAGGTGCATTGTATTCCATGTGCAAGTTTTCCAGAAAGGTCCACAGGGCATCTGGTAGACACTGATGTGTACACAAGGACTAGGAACTCACAGGACACAACAAACAATTTGCAAAAGTGGGAGATTTTGTTTGCCTGCATGTGCAAACTAAAATTCAAATATCAAGGTACACTACAGTAGTAACTCCCTGTTAAAGGTCACATATGGTTTGAATTATTTTTATAATTGTGTTTATTTTAAGAAAATAGTACAGATTTCCTTATGAAATATAATGGGCAGATACAGAGACATAAAAAAAAAACTTCAAGCTGAATTAAAAAAAAAGTCTCATACACATCTGCAGGTGAGATGAATTACAAAACAGAGTGATGTAGCTGAGGTGGAGGAACTGTCAGAATCAGAATTCATGTACTATGATGACCATGCTGGCATTTTAACCCCTGGGCTTATTTCTAAAGGTCCAGTGTTTCTGGTCATTAGGAAATTAAATGTATTTAAGGGGAAAATTTCAGTTTTAGACCACACCCACTCTAGATTTCAATAAAAATACAAAAACAGTTGTATAATTGGAGCACTAAACAAATGCTGATATAATAGCAATGCATTACACCACACACAATATATTGCAAGTGTAGGTAAGTCCTAGGCAATTCTAAAGTAAAATGTATTCATAAGTAGTCAAATATGTATAATTCATGTCAATCATCTTATTGTCATTCTGCCAGTCAATTGTTCTATTATCAACCTGGAATAGTGTTTTAGAAGATGCTTAATGGGAAATTGTTGTAAATAATGTGACTATCAGCTAATGGATGCTTGGAACCAGTTCATAAAATTGTTATAATAAAAGATTACGAATAAAGGAAGAAAGTATTTTCTGAGATATTACTGCATTACTAAGTATTACTGAGGTATTGACTAAATGTTTCAGAGTGAGATCATCGCTCTTTTTTTCTGGAAAATCTTTACAGACTTTTTCTCATGATACTAAGATTAATACCTTGTAATGTCACTGTGAAACTGTCTCAAAGTATTGTCTTCGATTTGCAGGGAGAAAAACGCCTATTCCATGTTGATGTTAAGGAACAAAAATGTAATTTTGGCTCATCCAGACACAGCTGGAAACATGGATACCATGTCAGATGGAGTTAAAACAGATCACCCGAACCTCTGAATTCATAATGCTTTAGAGAAACATGTGGATAATTTGATGTTATCAAAAAGTTACTGTAAATCTTAAATATTTTAATAGGTCTGATGTCACTCTTTTGAAAGGTAAGTCTTAAAACCCCAGGAGTGTGTTGTAAAAATGTAAATGCAATTTGTTCACAATTAACAGGAAGAAAGAGGTGCGTGTTTGTGGGGGTTTTTTTTAAAGGAAAACTGACTCACTGTCATTTCGCTGGTCCACTCAGTCCTTTAACACAGCATGATATTCTGTAAAAACCTATTGTATGTCTCCCTTTGAATTTGTTCATAGTATGAAATAATTGAGTTCACAGGATTTTGTAAAGTATGCTCATGTAAAGAGAAATCATTTCAGAGAAATATATTTTTCTACTGTGTTTTTAACAATTTATTTGTTCTTTCTGAAAATTTTTTTTTATTATTTAATAATTTATTACAAATAATTAAATTATTTTCTTTTTAATTTAAATATGTTTTAATACAAATTACTTACACCTTAATATTAACAGCATTTCGAAAGATTGACTGCTTTTCAACTTTAATGTTTTTTTTAAAGGCGAACTGAATTGAGACATAAGATTGCATAAGATTAAAATAAACATAAGATTACCTATGAACCATTCTAAAATTTCTGCTTTCTTTTTTACACTTTTTAATAATTAGTTCATTTATTTTTAGATCCCGGTGAATCTTACTGAATTAAGAATTAATATTTTCTAATTTTCCAATTATATTGTTAGCAGTTATATTGTTGTTTTTTCCCATAACATCAAATCTATGATTACAGGCCATATGACTCATCTAAATGCAGAATATGAGCAACTTTAAAACTGACCCAATTTGATGTTTTAAAGCAATCCATTGCAGTTCATTGCATTGCAGAGTTTTATTATAGTTTTATAGTAAAGCTTCACAGGACTCTCAGGTGGTTCACAAAAATGTTTCTTATTTCTTTTTCTCTGGTGTTAAGTGGAAATAAATGAACTGCATCACAGTGATTATTACATTTTTTAAAACTTTATTACAGGCTATTTCCTGGTGTGGGACATAATCAAGGTCCCTAATAGCGGTCAAGTTTGCAGCAGAGGACATAAATCTGTCTCTGTGTTACTCTACCAAGCAGCTTTAATGCACACGCAAAGCGACGTATCCGATGTGCGTGCGCAGCTGAGCTGCACATGGCGGTGCCTCAAAGCAACCTCAGGAACACAAGAATCTCGTGCATATCTACTCTCCTATGCAAAAAAAAAGAACAAAATGGTAAAATATTCATCTTTAATTGATCTTAACAACATAACAGAATATTAACATGAAGTAAACAAATGCACTCCTGTGCCACTGTATGTGCCCCACACACACACACACACACACACACACACAAACACACACACACACACACACACACACACACACACACACACACACATACACACACACACAAACTAAGACTTTTGTGTGATCTTCCTTGTTGTGTTTGGTTTTTGTTTTTGTTATTTCATAATGTGCCACTTCTGATAGCGCAGTAAGGAACAAAAAACAAGCTCATAATTAGAGCAAGGATATTGATAAAGCAGGGAGACGACTACAATATTTGTGTCATTATTGATTATTGATTGTGTCATTATTGATTATTGATTGTCTTGTCTTGTCTGTTTTGTCATGTATAGGTTTTATTTATGTCTGTACTTTTGATAGTCATTAACAGCTGGAACCAAATTCCTTGTGTGTGTCAACACACTTGGCCAATAAACCTGATTCTGATTCTGATTCTGATAAATTTGTTGTTAAAAACATTAAATTTGCCATTTTGTCATTCAAGGCTGGGCCCTTTTTGTGTTGCCCTGGAATGCACTGGTGTATTTTCAAGCTGATGCAGTAAGACAGCAAGGACTTGAATGTTTATATGATTTTTATTTGATTTTGATCTTCATTACTTACTCTGTTGGTTATCTTTCATCTTATGTTGTACATCCACCTCTCATTTTTCACAAAGACAACATCATTTCTCTCTCTATCTCTGTGCAAAAAAGAAAACGGGTGTGTATTTTTCCGCTACTCGTAATTCTTCGACAGAATCTCTTTGATAAAAATTGGTAGCCAACCTCGCAGAGCTGTTTCGCAGGTGAGAATATTTTAAGGCTGGCTGATTTTCTATAATGAGCGCGAAAACATAAATCACTTCGAGGCAGCTCCTTAAAGCAGCAGAGAACAGAGACTCAAAGGGAAGGACGTTCATCCATCATATTTTATATCATATTCTAAACCGAGCCTCATATCAGTTTCTACTTATTCCCTAGTAAGAGAAAGGCTACACATAAAAGAAGTGCGCAGATATTTATAGGATACATCTGTGATCCAAATCTCCTGTTTTTCAAACCATAAATTTAATCATAAAATTGACAGCAAATATTGAAACCATTGATACATAGTTTATACTATACAAAATCCTAAACATAATCTGTACTCATGTATTTTTAATAAATCAGTTGTAACTATGCATAGACAAAATGAATAACTGTATAATTATTTAGTCAGTAATAATGAACAATGATTTTTAGGTCATGAGCAAAACTTAACTACATTGCCTTACACTGTCCTCTCTAAGAACTACTAAGTCATTTTTAATGACCTTTTAATTACATTAAAACACATTCAAAATGTCATTTTACCTAACAATCAAAGAAGTACAAGCTGTTGCATAGTACTACAACTACCAAAATCCTTTATTAATTGGGGTAATTAACTTGTACTTTTATTATATAATGTTGAGGAGAAATGTGACAGTCATTCTGAGTTTTAGTAAATTCAGCATTTCTCATATTAGCTGTTATTGCTTTTCCCACCTTCCATCAACTTCCATATACATGAAATTCCACCTGCCAGAGCATTTAAAGGCCCTTAGGGAAGTGTCTGGATTTACATGTAAACACAACTAAAAAATTCTGTCTGGGAAATAGTTCTAACATTTTACTATGGTCTATAATGCACACGTTTCTTTCCTAAATGTTCTGCTTTCTTGTGTCTATCTATATTTATGCTATATAATATGCTATATTAATGCTATTTTTTCTTATGTTTTATTATTTGCCTCATGTTATTTAGTTATCTTTGTTGTTACTGTTATCTAATCTAATCTAATGTTATGTATTCTATAATGGCATTTTTCCTTATGATCTGATGTTAAATTGAATATGGGAACCTCAGTACTAAATCAAATTACTTTGAGATGGGTGTAGTTTAATGTCTGTCATATAGATTCATTCCTACAGTAAAAGAAAAAAAATGTCATGGGTTAGGAAATTCTTGTGCCTAACATACTGAATCACTTTGTCATGCCCATGAGATGAACACTTTAGTTTCAGTTACCTTGAAATAAGTGTGAATTGAGTATCTCTTCAATGGTGTGATCCAACATCTGGGTGGATGAGGAGAAACCTGACACCTTCCCAGCTCTTCCTCATTGAAGATATGGCATGGATTCCATCAATACCAAACTTTTTTTTTCCTGAGTCTTTCCATGTAGAACATGTCTACATTTTAACTACAGTATAAGCCAGAGATAGGACATGCCATCTCACACTGGAGACATGACATCTGGCCTTACTGTTTAAAAGAATACACAATATCACCCCAAAGCTCACCCCAAAGTGTAAAGAAAATATACACAAATATTCTTATTTAGCGTGTAACCAATTGCTATTTGTTCTGTGCTTTTATTATGTATTTATCTACCCATTAGCTTTTAGTATTTTCTTTGTATTTATGTCCACCATTTTTGCTGAACAGCCACTAGGTGTGGTAAGTAAGCTTGCAAGCTAATCAATTGTAAAGAAACCACAAATGAGTTCCTGAAGGAGGAGGAAAATCAGTCACTTTTACTATCTTCTTCATAGCATCAATTTTATATTATCAAATTTATTCTTGTGATTATTCAAACAGAAAAAATCCCCTTAGAGATGTTTTGGAGCATCATTCTGCCCTGCAGGTGGACATCTGGACGTCTGGTCCCAACCCCTGCGGAAACCTGAGCAGATAAGAAGTATAAACCAGTTTTGTGACACCACATTGTACAGGAAACAATCAGTGTTTACATGACAACATGGAGAATAGCACACCTCATGTTGGCTAAACACAGCATAAGTGTCACAGTAGCAACGGCTCAAAATGTGGCCTCTGTCAAGGTTAAATTACTCAAGGCCATTATCAAATCCAATAAGAATAAATTATTGGTGAACAAATTGACCTCAGTGGAGGTTCAACATTCTATGGGTGCAGTGGAAAGGTATAGTGGAGTATGGATCGTAGTAGTTGGCCTCCCACAGCCAAATGGCCAAGAGGTGTTATTTCACTCACAGTCCAGATGTTTACCAAACAACACCTCTGCTCTTTTCATAGCATTTTTTACGATTTTTACAAGAATTGGCATATAGGTGTTATTTCAATCACTGTCTACATGTTTTCAAAACAATTCTTGTTTCGTAGCTTTTTTTCTTTTTGTATGATTTTCTGTGAATGTCTTGTATTAATTACAGTGGACATGTTTACAAAGCTATGTCTTATGATGAAGCGTATTTAAGCTCCTTTTTTAGTAAAGTTTATTTTAGGAACACTATCCATTTTGTCATTTTCTCACCTGTTCTCATGAAACTGGATGCTAAATTTCAATGCTTGGCATAAACAGTCTTATCTCTCATGCTGGTAGATCGGACAGCATGATGGTGCAGCGGGTAGTGTTGCTGCCTAACAGCTCCATGGTTGTTGGTTCGATCCTGAGCTCGGGTTACTGTATGTGTGGACTTTCACAGGTTGTTCTCGTAGGTTTCTTACACAGGATGGTCGATTAGCTACTATAATTGTCTCTAGGTGTAAATGAATGCTTTGAAAGCTGTATGAGTTACAGTTTTCCTGTAATCAGGATGCCCAGAATCCTGCACAACAACAAGAAGAAACCAGTTACTAATAGATGAATTATGGCTAGTAAAGACTTTCTACTAAGAGAAAGGTTTCCAAAGTGAAATGACAATGTTGAGAGCATTGTATTGCTGTCAATAAATGAGCTGAGACTTTCTTTTAAACACAGATCACAAGATATCAATCATCTTTGGAGGAGCGTTTAAATGTGTGAAACCTATAAAATAAAATAGCTATCAAGATTTGACAGAGGTTTCACTTAACTGATGTCATTAAGAGTTTTTGTCCAGATGAGGCCAGCTATTAAATGTATGCTGCAACATCAGTCAACAACAACCATCCAAGCCAAACCCAAACAGCTCCTCCTGTTTGCACTCCATCTTTCCCACCTTCTCTATGTGCCCATAAGGGATATCCCTGTGCTTGCTCTATGAGCCACTCTCAACCTGACACACAATCCCTTTCACTTCACCCGATCTGTCATCAAGTCTTTGTTTAGCCTGCTCCCGTGAAGGACACAAGTCCCCTCTCACAGCAGGGCAGACCTCATGAGAGCAGAGTGTTGGAAGAAAAATCAGAGGGCCACATCCAGGACAGAAGTCAAATAGTCTTATGGGCTTGGTTCTGCAGTGTAATGTTGTAAAACAATGGGATTGAAAGCCTTTGTGACCTCAAGTTGAGCACCCCTTTGGGACAATAGTGGTGTCTTTTGACACTGGTTTTCACTAATAGCTGAGAAGCCTTGTGGAGGTGACCTCATTAGATTATCAAATAGTGCAAATTTGAAAACAAAATACGATTCAGTATAGTCTAGTATTTTTTGTTCTAGTTTTTTAAAAGTGCTTTTTAAGGGTCTAAATCCATTATTGTTATTTTATAGTAGTTTTATAGGTGTGTGTAAAAGGGTATCTGTTTAATTTATGTCTTTTACAAAATTGCAGACAGGGCTTGTCATGAGCCACTCCTCTACCTTTCCCACCCTTAATTTCCCTGTGCCGTCATAGCGCTTGTCTAGCGAAAAGCAGAGTCTAAATGGGCCGAAACAAAGACCTTAGAAAATGACCTCTGCAGTAAAATCTAATGTCTTTCTTCCCTGAATTTCCATAGACTTTCCATTCTTCTTTCAGAATAGCAAATAAAGGCCGTGCATCGCTGAACACAGAAGATAGTTTGGTGATCTTGTAGATGCTGGCCACTGATCCTAAAACTTGAACTTTTAATAACTCATTTGAAATGAGCCATACACAAAACATGATGGACATGCATGCACACATCTGGAGCCATAAAAAAGATCAAGTCTAGATTAAGATGAAATGTTGTTGCCAAGCAGAGCTTTGTAGATTTATGTTCCTAAAGGATTTACAAACATTTGCATGAACTTGGGCCAATTTGCTTATCTACTTGCCTGTCTTGGAATAGTTGCAAAAAAAAAAGCGAAGCTGAAAGAAGCCAAAAGCCAGAGTCAGGGCAAAGACAGACAGCGTTGTTTTTATCAATGTAAATGATGCCTTTGAATAAATAACAAAAAGAGCTTGGCTTCAGTGTAAGCATCTGAAAATGGTGTTCAGTTTCAAGTTTCACTCAAAGCTTTCCCCTGCCAACAGCCTCTTGTTGCCTTACCTGATTACTTTATAGACCTGTCAGCAGGGTGGCAAGATGTGGCACTTTGAACATGTTGTGTTGTTTGTTCTTGTGTCACAGTTGCAGTATATTCAGCTGTTGTGGTTTGTTTGGGGAACAGTTGCTGTTTCAAAGAATCACAGAAACAGTGGTTATTGCTAAAAGAAAAGTGTGAGAGAAAACATCCCAGAGTTGTTAATGATATAACCGGCCAGACAACCGCTTCTACTGTGGAGACTCTGAGGATAGTGGTAGTGTGTTTGGCTATGTGCACATGAGTGTGTTTACGTTGGTGTGTGATGAGAGAGAGAGAGAGAGAGAGAGAGAGAGAGAGAGAGAGAGAGAGAGAGAGAGAGAGAGAGAGAGAGAGAGAAAGAGAGAGAGAGAGAGAGACTGAGTGACCGAGGCCAAGCCCTGATTTGACTGAGCCCGCATTGGTTTCGTCGGCTGTCAGCTCAGCAAACATGGTAATTAAGTGCTGCTACCTTGTCAAAAGCTCTCATGCTACACATTTCTTATTATATTACAAGTTGCCTTGCAGGAATTTTAGGCCATGTTCTGCCTTAGTATCAAGGTTGCTGATATTGAAAAGGAAAACAGTGAAGAAACTGAGGGTAATTAATAGGGATCCTACCCTGCCAGTCACGCGTTGGTGAGAATCTATGCAAAATACATGGCATACCATCTATTCCACACATCAAAATAGCCCCTCTGCTTGTATGACTTCTGTGTGTCAGAAGGTTTGCATACACTTCAGCTTAATAGGTGCTTAATGTGCAGCGTATTGTAGCATGGCCTGAGCTAGTGTGCTGAGTTACTGAAGCGACAATGTCAACAGATTGAAAGATGGGGAATAATTCTGCACCTGCATGGTAAAAGGAAAGAGGGTAGGAATTGGGACACCACAAACTGCGATCTGCCATTAGTCAGAGAAATGGAGTTTAGAATAATATATAGAAATATTCTAGGCCTAAAATAAATTATATTCTTGAATAACTCTTTATTATTATATTCCTCCGAGCAAGCACACTTTATTCTGAACTTATTTTTCTTGCCTAAAATATTGATGCATTTAATTGGGAATATTTAACAGTGCCTGATTGCCAATACAGTGGGGGAAATAATTATTTGATCCCGTGCTGATTTTGTGAGTTTCCCCCTTTACAAACAAATTAACAGTCTAGAATTTTTATAGTAGGGTTTTTTTACAGAGAGAGAGACAGAATCTAAAAAAAACCCTATAATAAAACATTAAAGAAAGGTTATTAATTAAATTGTATTTGATCGAGTAAAATAAGTATTCAATCCTGTACCAAATTATCAAGAATTCTGACTCCCACACACCCAAATGAGTCCTGTTGCTTTAAGAAAGTTCTCCTAATATCAACTCGTTATGTGTATAAAAGACACCAGTCACAAAATCAACCTCTTCCATTCAAACCTCTACACCACCATGGGAAAGACCAAATAGCTGGCAAAGGATGTCAGAGACAAGATTGTAGACCTTCACAAGGCTTGATTGGGCTACAAGACCATCAGATTGTTGCCTTGGCCATATGTTTTTGCCACACATCTATGCTGGAAGATCCATCCATGACCCATCTTCAATGTTCTGGCCGAGGCCAGAAGGTTCTCATCCAAGATTCTACAGTGCATGGCCCCGTTCATGTGGTGAAGTCTATCTGTACCCTTAGCAGTAAAACAGCCACAAAGCAAAATGTTTCCTCCTCCATGTTTGACAGTGGGGATGGTGTTCATTACAAAAAATTATGGAATTCATTACAAAAAATACAATTTTGGACTCATTTGACCACATTATATTCTCCCAAGCCTTTTCTGAATCATTCAGGTGTTCATTGGAAAACTTTAGATGGGTCTGTTCATCAACAAGCTTCTCCAGTGTAATTCTGGACTGATCCCTCACCTTTCTCAGAATCATCCTCACCCCATGTGGTGAGATTTTGCGTGGAGCTCCAGAGCGAGGGCGATTGGCTTATCTCATATTTTTTTCCATTTTCTAATTATCGCGCCAACAGTAGTCTCTTTCTCACCAAGCTTCTTGCTGATGGTCTTGTAGCCCATTCCAGCCTTGTGCAGGTCAACAATCTTGTCGCTGACATTCTTTGACAGCTCTTTGGTCTTGCCCATGGTTTGAATGGAAGAGGTTGATTCTGTGACGGGTGTTCAAGTACATATTTCACTCGATCTAATGCTAAATAATTTATATATAATATATAATATATAATAATACACAAAAAAAACAATTTTATATATATATATATATATATATATATTATTTCTCTCTCTGTTAAAATAAACCTACTATAAAAATCCCAGACTCTTCATTTCTTTCTAAGTGGGTACATTTACAACATTTATTCTCATCTGTAAGATGATGTCTCATTTTTGTAGATTCACCCTGATGGAAATGACATTGTTCTGTTCTTGCATTCCATACCTCATAGTGAAAGTGAGAACTAGCTGCATCAGCAATGCAACATCAATTATCAGATAGCAACCAGCAGCAGAAGCCTTAATGTTTCATAAGTGAGTGAGCACAAGCAACAAAACAAGAGTATAAGATGGATACAAACTCCTCCATGTGACAGCTTAAAGTGATTACCACAGAACCTATCCTTATTCCATAATAACTGTTAAAGCCAATGCTCCCGATAAGGACATCTCATTTAGGCCTGTGTGTTTAAAAGCCCAGGCAGAATTAGATTGATGGGAAATGCTGGTAACAGGAGCTGGACGGCCGTGTTTGCGATGTTAGGGAGTGCACTTTGCTAACGTGCTAAATTTGACACTTTGGGAATGAAGCTCATCTGTCTTGATGGCATCAGCAGATCTCTATCAGCAGCGGTTAAGATCTCCAAACACTTCGCTTCTACTAGCTCAGGTATCCTTGCTAGCCTGGAACTATTAAACCACAAATAGACTGATATCACTTTTAAATCTTGCACTCTTTGGTGGCTTCACAATTTTTAAACCTGTTTTTCACACATTTGGGATTCAGGCTATTTATAGGAATTGTTGACAGAAAATATAAGGAACAATGTGTGGAAGCAAAAAATAAAAATATTACACAGAATTGTCTTTGTTGAGTAACTCTTAAGTTGTATGGGTCCTCAAAACAAATATTTCCCTGTGAGAATTTCTGGTGTGTGTGTGTGTGTGTGTGTGTGTGTGTGTGTGTGTGTGTGTGTGTGTGTATGTGTGTGTGTGTGTGTGTGTGTGTTTGTGTGTGTGTGTGTGTGTGTGTGTGTGTGTGTGTGTGTGTGTGTGTGTGTGTGTGTGTGTGTGTGTGGTTGTGCTAATATCTATGTTTTCTTTGATTAGACCATTTAATTTTTCAGCTCATGACAGAAATGCTGCTTATATAATTTATGCATACTAAAAGTTACATTTAGAATAAAATAACATCTACAATTAACATAGAACAATTAACCACAATCCTAGAACGAGTGAGGACGAGTTTTCTCTTGAATCAGCCGTCTTTAAATTGTAGCACTGTTTGGACATGTGTCTCCCAGCTCACCAAAAGCTCAAAGGTTTTTAAAAGAGAAAAACTTCTGAATTGTAAACCATTCGCAATTTATGGATGTCTCGAATTTCCGTAAAAAGACGGGATTATAGCATCTGTGATACATATTCACATAATTCATGTCTAGAGCAGGTGTTCTGTGTCAGCAGACTAACTATTGTAAATAATTGCAGTCCTGCGTATACACACACACAGATACACAGATGTCAGTGTGGATAATGGTGAAGTTTGCATTACTTCTTTAAAAGATCACACGAAAAGATGTGTAAATTTAGCTTTGATAAAATATGAAACTTCAATTTTTAAAAATGATTTAAATAAAATCACAAGATAACACAAAGCCAATAACAAAAGTATATTGCATTTTAAAAAATTCAGAAATATTATTTTTTAGATATTTGTGAATATATTTGTTGAATTTATATACTTGGTTTTTAATCATATTGAATATTAATGGTTAAAAAAATTAATAAATATGCATTTTTCAAAATTACTGAATCAATCTTTATTATTATTTATTATCTTATATATATTATTATTATTATTATATTTCTGTATTTTTATTCATTAAGATAATGTTGAATAAAATTATAAGAACATTTTGAGTTTGAATAAAATTTTATTGTCACGTTGGAAAGTAAAAATTACTAACGCTTTTTTAAATACTCTACACACTGCATTTATAACATGCTTGTGTCACATACTATAATATTTACACTGATATTTACACAAGTATTAGATGGGTTGAGGGGACTAGTTTTCAGAAATAAATGAGTGCTATATTCACCCAAGTCTTTACTCTCACATACAAACACAACCAGCAAAATTATGAATAAAAAATAAATACACATGATACAAACATTGTAGTCCATAAGTACATTTGTGATTGCTTTTAGTTAATAGGTGATCTTACTGTGATGATCGGTTTATGGGCAGTGAGGGTCTTTTTAAAATGGCTTCCACAGAAAATGACAAAGGCTCATTCGAAGAAACTTTTGTGCCTGTCGGCTTGACCATTATGTCTTTTACTGCTCTCTCCGAGCTTTTAAAGCCAGCTGAGTCTTTTGCTGTTCCGTCCCTGTATCTTTTAGCAGCCCCTTCCAGAAGATCTTTACAGTAGGGGCTCCGCAGATCAGCACCCTTCTCGTTCAGAGTTTGCTGGATCAGAGAGTGAAAGGAATTCAGCTTCATAGACAGTGTGTGCTTGGTGTTATCTTTGCTAATATTATTTAACAAATGTTCATGAGCTCCTGGTGGGAGTGGTCCACTGGCAAATGCTGATCCAAAATGCTTCTTGGGGGGTGAAAATGCTGAGCGCTCCCTAATGTTTGATCCTGTCTGGGCATCTCCAGTTGGTAGTTCACTTGGTTCTGGGGCCACACGGGAACCCTCGAGCCTAGAAACCACTGAAGCTGCAGATTCCTGCTCAGGAGAGTTACTCTCATTTGATGGCATCATTTTGGGGTCCCAGACAGCACCAGGTTTGAGGTTCTGCACTGCAGTGGCGTTGAGGAGGCACTGCTGGTAGAGGAGAGCATCGCCTAGGTTGTTGCCGCCCCTTGGCCACATGACAAAGCGGGAAGATAGCGGGTACTGGCGGTAGGTAGTAGCCACGCTTACATTAGAGGAAATCAGCTCGACGTTTGCTGCCCCACCAGCTGCTCTGTAACCCAGTGGCAGGTCCAGACAGCTGGGTAGGAAGCTACACAGCTCCTTGGGTGCTGCTTCAGCAGCTACAGTGGGAGCAGATGATGAAGAAAAAGCCGTCTTGTAAGAGTTGTACTCGGCAGCATGCACTACGCTGCCCGGTAGAAACAAAGAGCTCGATGCAGACTGGTTGGACTCAAGAAGTTCCCTCTCTTTGTATTCCCGCTCGAGCATGATGCTCTCGAGCTCCTTGTCAGCAAAAGCACGTCTTTTTCTCATGCGGTCACTAAGAGGTGGTGGCAGAGCTGGATTCATACCCAGGAAAGGGTCAGACTGGACAGGACGGTAGCCTAAGAGCAAGATAGTTTGAAATGATTTATTCTGTATATTATGTATAACAAATGTATAACAAATTAAAATGTAGCGGGTAACAAATAACAAACAAATTAATACAATGCAATAAATTATTGTTATTAATATTAATTATTTATGTAATAAAAATAAATATCAGTGTTCTTTCTCTGTTTAATAAATCTGTCGTATATATTTTGATACAATGAAATATACTAATAAAGCAGTAACTTCTGCTAATAAAATACTAAAGTATTTAAATTTTAATATTTTTTTTAAATACCACTAAACAGTCACTGTGGAGTAAATATTACATGCATCATAAACAAAATATGCTTACTGCATTAAAATGTCCATTTAGCAACCAAGTGAATTAAAGAGAAAAGATCAGAAATCCAAGAAAAGCTGAGGAAGAGACAAAAGGATTCAATTAGCTTGTCAAGAGACAGAAAAGGGGGATCAAAGTAATGGAAGAAAGAATAGAATATAGAAAGGGATATTGCAAAGCACGAAATACCATTAGGGCTGCCATTAAAAAATTATTTAAACCATTTGCCTTACCTTCTAAGATACTTTTAGCCAGCATGGTGGAAGGGCGCATGTGTCTTTGGTAGATAGTTCGTCTCTCAGCTGGTATTGGCTTCCCTGTTATTCCTTTCTTATCCTGAAATTATGAAATAGCACAGTGAGCACAGAAATATCATTCAATTTTTTTTTTATCTATTTAAAAATACAAAATTTGCTAACATTTTATTGATCTATCATTTTGTGTGATTGATTTTTTTTTATTTTATTTTAGACACTAATATTTACATTTGGATCTAAAGGTTCACGTATTCAGTAAAACATACTATCAAAAATAATATTGAACATCTTGCAAGGTTTTAGTTTATTACAATGTAGCTACAGGTTATAAGCTTTATATTAAGACCTGCGCATGCAATGTGAGGTTGAATAAACAGCTAGTGTTGATTTTACGGACATAGATGACTGCGGCTAAATCAGTGGAATATGGGGATTTAGTTGTGCATGGTAGTTTACTGCACGTAAACCACATGAAAAGCAGCTTTTACCTCTGTGGCTTGCTGCCTCCTGAGGGCCACCTGAGCGGCCATGACCCGCTGGCGCTCCACCACTAACAGGCAGTTGGCGCACTGGCAGTCTCTCCACCTGCAGAAGCGCTTGTGGCCTTTGAGGCACGACACCACGCCGTGGTTCCTGCAGCGGGCACATTTCGGTGTGCGGCTTAGCTTTTTCTGGTCCCCTGCTGCCGGGTGGGTTGCATGGCTCGCCTTGTCCTCTTCGTCCTCCCTGCAGCCAGACTCGTCTTCTCCGGCCGCTTCCGTCTCCAGACTCTCCACGTCGATCTCAAATTCAGGACTGGAGAGCTCCGCCATGGTCAAAGAGTCCAGTGCGGACGCGCTCTCGAGCTCTCAAATTGTTTGTTGGTTGTGGTCTTTATTTGCTATAATTAAAAAAATTAATTAGAAAAAAAAACAACAACATAATAAATTACCTTTACTTCATTCATAAATAAATTGCGCATTGCTGCAAGTTTCACTGGGCACTGAACTTTGGAATAAAAATAATAAAACGATTTTAATAAAATTTAACTCGCGTTTTTTAATTCGTTCACAACTGTATTATTTTTTATTATATCTATATATTGAGACTAAAACTCCATCAAACTACTCACCAGGTCTAAAGCGCGCACCAGTGGTGATCCTGAAGAAATACACCTGTCCACCAAAACTCGGTATTCTTTTATATCCTCTTGTTTTGCTCTGTTTCGTTGCGTATTGAAGTGTCTGTGGTGGCTTTACACGATATCGACGCTCCACAGAAAAATCACAGGAGTGAGTCAGGGCGCGATATTTACTGCCTCTGCTGTCAAACAGTGTGTCAGAAACCACGCCTCCTCTTCTTCAAAAAGATGCCGCTCGCGTGTTCTGATTGGCTCTCTGTCAAAGTCGCGGTCCTATTGGCTGCCTCCGGTATCCTGCTTCAGTCTCGTCTTATTGGTATGAAGTTACAAATACAACAGTTCCAGGAAACTATTATCAGCTTGTAGTAACACAAAGAAACACCGCTATATAAAAAAGCATTTTAATTGGATTAGATGTTCAGCTCGTACATATTTGGAGTGTGTCTGTGTTTATTTGTGTACAACCCCATTTTTTAATTACCCCTAAAATGTTATTTCGACGTGAACAGAGCAGGCACTTTTATCAAGGACCTCGATTGGCTTAACGTCTCTTTTGTCACGCAAATCAATCTCATATTCGGTCTCAATTTGCAAGCTGTATATTAAAAAGGTGTCATTTCGTTAGAATGGGTTCGTTATAGTCAATGTAACCACTATTGAAATTATTCAAATCACTATTCGAGAATGCAAACATTTGGTGATTGATTTTCATCGACATTCAAAGCCTCCTCATAGTCCAGATCGTGTTTTCTTTTATGTTGTTTAATAGTTAAATTATTCCGCAAGTTGTTATTTGCCTAGAAGGAACCCACAGGGACGTTTGTTTTATTTTGGTGCCAAAGGTGAAGCCGAGAATCAAATTGACTTTTTGAGATATAAACTTGTGTGAAGTTAAAACATTTTTTTACAAAGGAAATTTGCATGAAGGCAATCCGAAATAACTTCTGTGCAATACACTACAGCGGTCAATAATCTCCACACTCCCATTACGTAATGTATTATCTTTTGTATTCGCTGTTATTTAATGCCCTTATTCAACACATCGCTTTTGACAATTCCCACCATTTCAGTGATGGATTTATAAAGGACTGTGAGAGACTGACTGGTCGGTGAAACAAATGAGACGAGTAATCGAGTAATCGAGTAATCGCGTCAGCAAACTACACACTTCTTCTCGGGCTTTGTTCCAATGTGTGAAGGGTCTCATAACCAGGTAAAATAACATCACCCTCAAAACTGACATCCAGATCATCATCAGGAAAATCTCAGGGGTTATTCAAACACACTGTTCCTGCATACATACACAAGTAAATAAATATAACAAACATACAGATCGAATAATAGATTGACAGACAGAAACAGGTAAATACTGTAGACAGACAGACAGACAGACAGACAGACAGACAGACAGACAGACAGACAGACAGACAGACAGACCGACAGACAGACCGACAGACAGACAGACAGACAGACAGACAGACAGACAGACAGACAGACAGACAGACAGAGAGAGAGAGAGAGAGATAGATAGATAGATAGATAGATAGATAGATAGATAGATAGATAGATAGATAGATAGATAGATAGATAGATAGATAGATAGATAGATAGATAGATAGATAGATAGATAGATAGATAGATATTTTAGAAACTGATTACGCCTTATTTCAGAAAATCTAATAGCTACCAGTAATATCATGGTGAATAAAATCATCTCAGTACGCAGTTAAAAAAGCAGGAAATCTTAGAGACTTTATTGCCTAATATAATATATAATGCTCTTTTAATGTACATATCATGTAAATAATGTGCTCAAAATTATCCAGCGATCAGTTAAGTTTATTTACGCCCTCAATTCAAATAAAACGCATTCCCTCACAAGTCGTGTTTACTGTCATCAAGTGTAACATAATATTACTCTAATGAATGAACTATTATATATTATTATATATAATATAATATTATATATATATATATATATGTGTGTGTGTGTGTGTGTGTGTGTGTGTGTGTGTGTGTGTGTGTGTGTGTGTGTGTGTGTGTGTGTGTGTGTGTAAATAATTTTCACGTTTCAGCAGTATACTGAAGCATGTCCAATAGCACTACAGTATATCTTGTTAGTCACTAGAGCACATAGGGTTGTTACACACATTTGTTCTGTAGTGTGTTTCAGGTGTGCAGGTGCAGCTCTGTCCCTCCTCCATCTGCAAGCACAGCAAGTCAAAACCGAGAAGCCAATTCACTGCAACATAAATTTACCTTCACATAAAGAAGAATGCTTTGATCGCATTGAGCTTGTCCTGCTTTTAAAACGGACTTGAGTGCCAAAATGAAAGGCACTTAATCATACAAAATAATACACAGATATGACTTGTGCATACTAAATTAAAAATTTAATAGTATTTTTTATTTACATTTATTTTCTATCTATCTATCTATCTATCTATCTATCTATCTATCTATCTATCTATCTATCTATCTATCTATCTATCTATCTATCTATCTATCTGTCTGTCTGTATGTCTGTCTGTCTGTCTAATCTATTTGTACATATACATGTGTGTTTACGTATGTGTTTACGTGAGTGTGTGTGTGTGTGTGTGTGTGTGTGTGTGTGTGTGTGTGTGTGTGTGTGTGTGTGTGTGTGTGTGTAAGCCTTGGCTGGAGTCATTTAGAGTGTCGCACACTGCGCGCAACCTAATCAGAGTGTAATGGCAAAGAGATGTTTGCGCGCGCGTGTGTGCGTGTGTGTGTTCACTGATGGCCTGTTAGTTCCATAAGCACCTTAAGCAACTCCTGATGGATTGGGAGCACGTGCTTTGTGTTGAATTCTCTGCCACCCATAATTCATGTGTCTGGATGTGATGCATGCGAGCTCACCGAAATGTGTTGACTTAGAGGCGCATATTCAAATGGCTGCACGAAAAGCTTTCTGTCGGTTAAGTCAACACATGTAGTGCAACACCTGCACACTCACACACTCGCATTTAGCCACACAGCAGAATTAAATCCAACACTGTTTATTTAAGTCCAACTGGAAACAAATGATGCGTTGACCAGCAAGATTCCGACTATCAATTTTCCAATAACACAACAGCCACAATAACATTAAAAAAGTAAAAAGAACTGGACTATAGCTTTCACCGAGGTGTACAAGTGTATAATAATATTAATATTAATAATAATAATCATAATAATAATAATAATAATAATAATAATAATCATAATAATAATAATAATAATAATAATAATAATAATAATAATAATTTATATTTACGATCATGTTTTATTTGTTATTGTAATTATTAGTATTTTTGTTGCTGTTATTATTTGTATTACTACTACTAGTTATAATATACTTTGCAGTAATCAAACCGTTTTACAGTTTTATATTTGTTTTAACAATTTCATAATTTATAGTGTCCTTTATTAAATGTAAATATTTATATTATAATTCAATTCAATTCAATTAATTTTTATTTGTATAGCGCTTTTAACAATGAACATTGTCTCAAAGCAGCTTTACACAGATAATGCGGTGATTAAAAGTGAATATGTATGGAAAAACTCCCCGAGATGGCATAAGGAAGAAACCTTGAGAGGAACCAGACTCAAGAGGGAACACATCCTCATCTGGGTTGCACAGAATGTCCATTTGTAGCAGATATACGATGTTGCGGGGTGCAGTGATGATAGCAATTCCATAGCAATTTATAAAAGTAGTAATGGTCCTTTTTAAGTAAGTAAGGTGCTAACAATTTAATTACATTACTGTAATGCATTACCTACCGCATTAAGTACACGAAAAGTGGTTTCTTTTTTTTTTGTAAATCTTACATATTAAATCCCGATACCAGTCTGTTAATAGTGCGCCGAAACATGGTTTATAATTCCCTGTTAAATACATTGCATCATTTCCATATTTTCACACTCGACTAATGGTTAATTAAACAAACAAACTCACAAAAAGTGTGGACATGAAGAGGAAATGAACAGTGTGTACTGTATATAAATGTATTGTGCAATTATACTAATGACCACAAGATGGCGGTGACGCTTCATTGTGCAGCTTCACTGTGCAGACTTTATATAGTTGTTGGTGTGGCAGCTGGTTTTATTTAACCCGGCTTTTGGGAAATGTTTATCACATTTTAGTGGAATACAAATCTGTTATCTGTCATCATGTCCCTGACCTCTATTATATATATTCGTTTTACTTATTTGTACATTGTTACACATAAATCTATAGTTTCACGGAAATAAATGTAATAGCAGCTGAGCATTAAATCTATATTATTACACATTTCTTATTCAAAACGGTTTTTATTAACTTATTACACAGAACATATTGACAGCTAACCCAATTAAATGCAACACTTTACTTTCCAACTAATTATTACTTTAATTTTTAGTTAACTATTTAAAATAAAATGTTAAACGTTTAATGTGCAATTTTCCTAATCTTACCACTAGATGGTGATGTTTGATCAGAATTATCTACAGGAATCTCATTTATTTTATTTTTTTTCCCATTCGCTGAGATTTTGTGGATTTATATACATGAATATATTTTTATTATTTAAAATGAATCAAGTCCCCTAGAAAATTAAAACAGTACGACAATTTATTGTTTGTTGAACATCCATAGGCTCAGATCCCTCTACACCGAATACAGCGCACACAATAATAATTTCACCATTCTCATAAAGATTGTGATAGAACACATTTTTTCTTCTCGTCTGGAACAAAACGAAGAACCCCAATATGGTTAATTCATGAGTTAGTTTTTTTTTTTTTTCTTTCGCTCCATTGTGCTCTGTAAAAAGCATGCATTGCATTCCTATTATCCAGATATTAAGCGAAATGGCCTTTTATAATGTTACATTGTGAGTAAAGGTCAAGGTCTGGCAATACAGTCTGAATAATACTCACACAAACGTAAAATATGCTCACACGCCGATTTTATTATTTTAGATATATTACTTTGTACAGTCCAGAGTTCACATAATTGCCAATTCAAACTGTTGAGTTCTGCAGAGGAATGTCATATTAATGCTTAAAGACATGTCTTAGTTTACAAGTTAATGAATTGAAAATGAGTTCCTTATGGATCCAATATATAAAAGAAATAAGAAACCTTGTATAGACTGCATTATATTTTACAATGAACAAGTATTTCATGTATTTCAAATGATTTCATTTATGGTTTGTTTTTTTTGGTTTTTTTTTAAGTTCAATATTAAATAACATCCATTTTCCAGTTAATGTGAATTTCCTATTAACATACACATCCTGTCTATATTTAATTCAAGTGAATATATGACAATAAGAACTCAGACTGGGTATATGGTGTATCCATTTACATGCTTATATTGTTTTCCTATTTCTACATTGCATTACTATTCACAATACATTTCATGCAAGGAGGAATTTATGATTATTCACAACTAATGCTCAGTCACTTAATCATTCAGGATTTTTGGTAGACATTTTTCATAGGGAGAGCAACACAATATCTCATTATACTGTATGTTTCATAAAGCTCCATTTTTTCTTTGTTTATACATAACACATTTTTGGTATATCTGCCAATTTTGTAGGTTAAGTAGATGTACTGAGGATCCTCGAGTCTGAGGAGTCAGATCTCTCATCGTACTCCTCATCGGTGGCGGCATATACAGTGTGTTTGGCTGCATCCTCCTGAATGGTCATGCGCTGCTCCTCTTGTGTTGACCTGGAGGGCAGGAGAGGTGATCCACGGAACGACGGCCCGGAGAAGGGCGAGACATACTGTGAGCGGAATTGGTATTGCTGTTGCAAGCTCATGGTATTCCACAAAGTCATGTCATTTGACATAAAAGGGCCAGCTTGACCGCGGCTCAGTGAGTTACGCAGCATCAGTGGATAACGGTGTGCCTGCGGAAAGCTAGGCTGCAGCGGGACACCCAAGGGATTCGGCATCACCCCACCAGGTGACTCCGGAGTAAAGCGAAGTGAATCTGGCACACGAAAAGCTGAACCAACTGACCACTTAGAGGAAGAAACTGGGTAAGAGCTTAGAGGCTCAAAAAGGTGGCTATTGGAGGGCAAGATTAAAGCCTCAGAGTTTTCAGATGTGGGCTTGTCCATTTTTGAAGTAGAGCGACTAGAGAGAAGTATCTCAATGGCACCCACAAGGTCACCTCCACAACCCCTCAGGATCAGCTCCAGCACAGCTGGCTTGTGTGAAGGAAAGATCTTCTTCAGTACCTCCAAAGGAGGACGGTTGGCTCGCAGGTTGAAGGGCAGGGACACAGAGCCTGTGAGGCCTTCAATTAACAGGTTCTGCTCAGTGGGAGATTTGGGGCTGTCAGGCTTTGGATCAGGGTCAGTGCAAGGTTTGGGTGAGATGTAACGTGGCTCCTCAGAATTAGAAGGTGGATCTGGGGTGTCAGGAGTAAAGCAGGAGTTGGGTTTGGGCTCTTCAGGTGAGCTGGCAGCATCTTGCTCTCGGTCGCTGGTGCTGCCGCTGTTCTCTCCTCCGGATTGCTCACCCGAGAGGTCCTCGTTTATGTCTAAAAAAACAGAAAGAGACGGATGGTGTAACTATATGTGTGATGAAGAGATAAAACATCCTTTCAAAAGAAGATAAAGCTGTTGCAGATAAAACAGAAGCCTACCTGTAAAATTTTTAGATAATCTATTTGCAACTATATTTTTAATGACATTTACAGTTTGAAGTGTTGAAAAACAGAAGTAATTTAATGTTGAAATAAGAAAATGTATTTGTGCTCTATGTGTGAACCTGGTCCATATTTATAGAACACACTTGGGGTTTTTTTTCCAGCCGAGACGTGATAAAAAAGTAATAGAACACATTTCTATAACAGCACATCATTGAGAATAGAAACAGAGAAGTCATTTTGGCCCACACTGAGCACTAGACTCAGAGGTGAAGACTGCTGGACCTGCACACAGTGAGAGCAACATACAGTGACTGCTTTAAACTGTCAGCATTCGCCTGATTTATTCTCCCTCACTTTATTTTCTCCTCTAGCTGTTCACACAAAAGTGCTGACTGGCTGCCACGTGGAGATTTGTCGTCGATTTTCCTTCTTCTCTTTTAGCAAAGCTGCCTGTTATTTGGTAACATTTCACCCGAGTTTTGACCTCTGCTGAAAATTATTGCTATTGCTTTCGATTCGGCCTGTCCCGCCTTGATTACTGTAATCTTTAGAGCGAACAAAGATCATCTGCTCTGAGAGACGCCTGATGGAAAGTCGATGTCTATTTTCCTCAGCCACTTTTCTTCCTCTGTCCTTTCAGCCTGTGGGTTTATATTTTGTTTTGTTTTTTTTTGCCAGACAGTGCAACACGATTTAATCTACACTGCAACCCAATGAACACTAATGAACATTTAACTGCATCACACCAGTTCTGAGCTCTATTACTGAAAGGAAATGCACTGAAACTGTTTATAACAGAAATGAGAACAGAATTACAGCAGAAAACAGCAGGGTTACTGCAGGAAAAAACACTCAAAATGCTAAACAAAACCACCAAATATAACAATCTATTTTAATAATAATGTTATCATACATTAAACATTATAAAGGCTTTTATATGTAGCTAATAATAATAATAATAATAATAATAATAACAATAACAATAATTATTATTAACAATAATATTTGTAATATATTAAATATTAATAATATAATATTCATATATTAAATATGAATAATAATGTTTTTGTCTGTAATTTTAACACTAGTCTTGCATCCTTTTTTGTCTGTGTTTAATGCTTTTACAGTGTAGTGCGACTTTCTGTACTATGTGTGGATTTATCATAATTGCACTGTGTAGTTTAAAAAGTAAAACAGTAGTGCACGAATTGAATTGTTTATAATTACATTGTTATAATTCACCTAAAATTATATTGTGATGCGGATCTGTTGACTACACAACGAAAAGAGAGTAAACTAAAGATTTTTTATTATTATTATTATTATTACGATTATTATTATTATTATTATTATTATTATAAATATAGCTTTAGCAGCTATTTGCATGCTTGCTAGTTGTATATGTAATGTAAAAAGAACATGGAGCATGAAGCTGTGCGCAAAATGTAATGTAATATTTTGGTTCATCAGATCTAAAGAACGTGGGTTTAGTTAATCATGCAGACAGAGGAGTGTAACTGCAGTGTGTGTTTTACCTGTTGGTGACTGGCTGGTTATGATGGACTCGGTGTTCCAGCGTAACTCCCCGGAGCCCATGGCTCTGTGTGCTGGTGGCGGCGGCGGCTCTGCGATTAAACTCTCCAAACTTTCGTTGGCCTGCTGCCTCCGGAGCGCGACCTGCGCCGCCATGACGCGCTGGCGCTCAATGATCAGGATGCACTTGTCACACGTGCAGTCCTTGAAGCGGCAGTAGCGTTTGTGGCCCTTGAGCCAGGACAGCACGCCGTGGTTGCGGCAGCGCGCACACTTGGGCGTCCGCTGGAGCGGCGCGCGCGCCTGCGCCACAGGGCCGCCCACGTACAGGTACGGCGAGCCGTAGCCGTTCATGTCCCGCGACTCGAGATGGACGCTCAGCTCAGCAAGAGCATCAGAGAAAAGCGGCGAGAAGCGGGAGTGGATTGTAAGCTTGTCAGGAGATGCCAGGCTCAGGAACCCCTCCTTTCTCCCCGCTCGCTACACTCGTGATAAAGAGGCGTTGACTCGAAGCAGAAGATCCACCTTATCGGCCTGCAATAAAGGAGCGCGTCAGGGCGATCAGACACGCGCTGACAAACAGGAGCGACTTCGCGCGCGCGCTCGCACCACACGTCATATAGCGTTCAAATCCGCAGAGGGAGGTCTCATCAAGCACCTTTCATAAACTGACAAAAGGTCTAGGCTTATGCATGTCTTATAACTTATAACTGAATTTGTTTTAAAAAGGCTAATTAAAATAAAATATCACCAGTCAGACCATCCATTGCAGGTTTTTGGTGTATAATATGAAAAACAAACAAACAAACAAACAAAAAAAACAGTGGACCGATTGAGCGTGCAAACTGCAATCCAGTTCCTATTCTGTGTGAAGATTCAGGGTTTTTGGCAGCAGCAGCAGTCTGATCCTAAGCAATTAGCTAAACATGCTCAAGGTGTTAACAATCCAGTCATTTCAGAAATCATCTGAGAAATGTCCAGAAAAGCATGCAGTGCTGAGAGCTTTGCATGAAGCCGCTCACTAGGGCTACTTTGTTTAACCACATGCTGCGCATCCGAATTAAACAGAGAAGAAATAATACACTGGTTTGCATTTGAATACGTGCTTAACTTATTCCCAGGAGGAATTTTACAATGAGCGCTATTCGGGTTAATTGCTCGTCTGCGTTTGGGAAATGGGGTTTTCAGTGAAGAACAAATATTAAGAATAACATGGACTTTCATTTGAAATATATAAGTCGGACTTGAGAGAAGTGACAAAGTAACACTGCTATTTTGGAAAACGTTTTACTGAGTCCCTCATATTGGACGTGAAATGTATGTTGTTTTGTTTTTAAATCTCAAAACACGAAAAAAAGACTAGCGCACCTTAAACCCAGTGTATAAGATGTTGAGATGAGTCCTACACAGTCCAGAGTCCATTGAAACCAAACACCGTGCAGCCCGAGTCCCGTTTCTGTCCCTAAAAGGGTTTAGTCAAGCACAAAATGGGATCGCAGCAGAATAACTTTGAGAACAGGGGGCCGCTCTCAAACTTCCCCACATGAACTCCGTTTCCAGGGCTATTAAGCTTTTAATTGGAAAACAGCGGAGGAAAATTCAAGGTGACGATAATACGCCGTGTGAATGTGCAGGGGAGGTTCCTGCTGAGCACAACGAGCAGCGATGTGTGAGCAAATTATTTACGTTTTATGTATAGACCTAGTGCGCATAAAACGCATTGTGTTTGTTGTCTACAAAATGATGCACACGAGAAAAGTGACGCGCAAAACTACAGGAGAAATTCAGCAGATACATTCTCCTGATGATGCACGGAAACAAAACAAAAAAAACACGAGCATAACAGAATAATATTAAAGTGCGCATGACTGTAAATTCCTATAATAAAGAATACATTTCGGTAATACATATTCAAACTTTCACACTGAATTTCGTACTGCTAATTCACATTTTTGTGCATTTCTGTATAAATCTGTATATATATTTTTTTTGTTTGTTTGTTTTTACTTTAAATATTTTAATATGCACAGTCTAAAGAAGAGTAGGTCAGATTTTCATGTCTTGCTTGCTTATGTTTAATGTCTCTTAGTATAGAGTATATAATCTAGACTGTAATTTAGTATATTGGATTTCCTTGTCATTATTAAAACTAAATAATGATACCTTTATGGTTATATTATGACGAACAATGACACTTTTTTTGGAGATTTAACAAATATTCACACCTTTTAATAAGATTCTACAATGCATAGTTCCCAATACGCCTTTCACCAAAACCACGTGATACAAATAATATATTAAGTAGGTAATAATTAATATGACTTAATAAATTAATTATTAAACGTTTAATAACCCGAAATAACAACCGATATTATATCGCTTAATGGTGCACACGATTTGCTATTATAGGCTACGAGTAAAGGAGAAGTGCATTTACCAAACACTGATGTGGAATTAATCATGACAGAAATGTAAATACACTTTTTTCTAAAAAAAAATATATATATATATGTTTAGTGCAAATATTCAGTGCATCCGAAAAACATTAATTCCTCCTAAAACGAATAGAAAAATATTTTCGAGGGCAAAAATACAGCAGATGTTAAATTTGTATACAAAACAAGCATATAAAGTATTCAATATAAACAGGCGATTGAATTACGATTAAACGAATCCTGTTACTTCTGTAAACGAAGATCATTTTTGCCACAACCATTTTCAGCGCTATAATGAGTTTAGTAGCAAATAAATCTGTAGAAATTGTAATGAATATTTAAGCATTGAAAAGTGTGTATGTGCCTGAAACGGCAAAAAATACATTTCAGTATTAATTCATTAGAAATGGAAAATGCTTATGGATAAAAGAAACATTTTAAAGAGCCTAAAAATGTAAAACAAATATAACTTAAATGTAAATCATCGTTCATTAATAATGAATCGAAAAGTAAAATACAGCAGAGCTTCTACAAACGCTCCAAACCACCAGTGGACTTCAGTCTGCTCTGATCACTAATCACACAAATGCTGACAAGCTACAAAATATTCTATAAAATAAGTGTCTGTGTGTTTCCAAGACTCAGCCATTTACATTTAATAACTAAAAATCCCCCTTGATGAAACACAGGCCATGCAAACTTAGAAGGAATTAAAAACGGTAGCATATGAAATATTATTATTATTATTATTATTATTATTATTATTATTATTATTATTGTATTAAGTTGTTTCTGATGCTATTATTATTATTATTATTATTATTAATATTATTATTATTATTATTATAAGTTTTTGTTTCTTTGATGAAATTACATTGCTTGGAAATGAAAATGACTGGAAATAATTTTCTTTGGAAACGAATTTAGTAGTGAGAAAAATACGATGGGAAAACGATTTCTAGGTTCAAGTGAATGATGTGATTTATTTATTTTTCAAAGCTGTGTAACATATTCAAAGAGAAAGGAGGCAGTGGCATATATATGTTAAACTGTTAAAATATTTTTATGAAGAAAATATGAGTAGCACAGCAGCAAATCTAATAAAAACAAACAAAAACACATTGAAGCAATAGAAAATCCCAACACACACACACACACACACACACACACACACATTTTATTTTATTGAAAATGATGTGCAGACAGAAGAATCATACCCAGTGACCTTGTTGTCTCTATTTTAGTGAGTGAATCAGTTCATCCAGCTGACAGGCTGCCAAAAGGCAGCTTGTGAATGATGGCAGGACATCTGTCCAGTGAAACGTCTTGCTAATTTCCGATCCACTAAGAGCGTCCAAATCACTATAGTTCTGACAGCAGCATCTCCTCCCAGTCACACCCTTTCTATCTGAGTATAAACAGTGACAATGGGATACTCACGACTCTCACATTCCCACTGGATTCAACTAAATGAACTGTTTTAATAGACCAGAACAAAGAAAAGGCAGTGGCCCTCGTGTACTGAACTTTAAATGAAGGAACACATTTGTGATATTCATGTAGGATTCAGGATACAACTGTATACCTCATTACCATTCAATTACAAGTTAGTTATCCATCAGTTAAGAAATTTTAATCATACAAAAACATCTGATTTGTTACCGTAATACACTATTCTGAATAGAATGTACACTCTATTAAATAAGACGATACTTCAAAGATACTAAAATTGTTAAATCTGAAACCCTCGAATAGAGGAAACACTTTTGTGACCTGCATATAACCTTTAAGTACAAGTGGGAAACATTTAAGGGATACGTTTCAGAAAGACATCTGAGATGAGAACTTTTTTTGCCTTTCAAAGTGACCGAGTTGCCATATTAGAAAATGTGCAGTCACAATCATTTGAGAAGAACAAAGAAATTATTTAGATACACTTTTATTTAATGTAAGGGATATTTCCAAATTTTCTTTATTTTGGCTGAAATACATATATTTTTGCCTCGTTTTTTCTCCACTGTATGTTTTTATTTATTTCTTTTGGTGTGGCTGTAGCTAATGGAAACAAAACCCTCCCCAGGTCAGACAATCTTCATGCCAATTACAATACTTGTACCAGTCTAAGAGATAATCAGTATAATGATATAAGATATTAACAAAGCCAAATTACTGTACCTCTAGTTGACAATAGGTGTACACTTTCAAGCAACAAAATACCTCACAGAAAACATTCACTATTGTTAGCTGATGCAATCCTTACACACTTACCAAACAAATTCAAAGAGAGCAATGAGAACCCTGCATGGTTTCTTTTTTCATGTACACCTCTCCCACACCCTAGCACACATATATAAGGATGAACTGCATTACACTGATCCTTGTCTGAGACCACTCTGTCATCAACCACTTTTATGAGCTTCACTTCCCCTAAATCCAGAACTCCTGACTGTGAAAATACACCTGAGGAGCACACCCAACCCAAAACAGTGTGTGTGTGTGTGTGTGTGTGTGTGTGTGTGTGTGTGTGTGTGTGTGTGTGTGTGTGTGTGTGTGTGTGTGTAAAAGCATCTTGAGGATGAGTACAGCTTTATCATAGCTTTGTCTTGCACTCGGTGACTGTGATTGATGGAGCAATAGCAGCTCAAGGAAAACAAACTGGGCGACACTATTCAGCCCACGGTCTGGACTCGTAGCAACAGAAGGACACGGGTGCCTCTGACAAGCTCTCGTGATGAAGAGGCTTTCCTTAACTAAACCCATAAAGCACACAGCAATAAAAGTCAATCTTCTGTAAAATCCAATTAAGTCATTATCTGACTGATTGTATCTTTAATTGAAAACAGAAGTGACAGTAAATTTCTGTGATATATCAGGATCAATCGATACTGCTGCCCGATCCGCTCTGCGGCAGTGATTTATAATGTCAGAGTCATATAGGTAACTACACATTCTTCTCACTAAAACCACTGGGGGATGAAATTAAGAGTTAAGTGTGTTTAATAAAAAAGGATAAAAAAAAAAACCCACCAAGATGGTCAGGTTATTGATAATAGCAGATGGCGCAGAATCGAATAAATGTTTTCAGCATCTCAGGCAAAGAAAATACAAGTAATTTTCATTTTTGGTTTTTATGTAGTGCACTGTATTCACGGGCGATGTGAAAATCAGCCATCGATAACAATTTCTCGAGTTATTTTCCTAGAGCGCACAGCAGCATAAACACCAGAGTAATTTAAATGAGATTTCTTGCTGTTTTATTAAGGCATAACAATAACAGGTGCTTTTGCAACATAGAATTTGAAATTAATCAAAACAGTCAGTCACAGTAACACAGTGCAGTGGTTAAAGCAATAGAACCATTTTGTGGTACAGCTTACAACTCAGTGATGCAGTAATTAAGTAAGTAAATCTTAACATGAACAAACTGTCTAAGTGATAACACCTATACTGTTCATAACTGTAGGAAGAAAAGAGGGATGTTCAGACTTGTTGCTTTATTACTGAGAAAATAAAAATACAAACAATAGGTTGTGTGTATAATTCAACTTGTATAGAAGAGCAGAGTATAAAAATTATCAACTACAAAATATTTTACTGGAAAATAATTTTTCTTTAGGCTATATGTAAGATTAATATTATATATTTGTCTCTGCAACAGATGTGCGTACATACTATTTCACAATTTTTTTTAACATCCAAATATATAAAAATAGATCTAGGATGGCTTTGTACAAAATCTTTGTTATTTAATGCAAATTGCTAAACATTATTCAGACGTGCTATTGTCAAGGGCAAACAGTGACAACTCTATGGTTTGAAAAGAAAGGGCAGAAGCATTCAGCTTATAAACTAAAGTGGGGTAAAGAACCTCTCACAATTCAAGGAGGTAGATAGTGATGCAAATCATCCAAAGTTAAATGATGCCCTCTTGCTGGTGGCTATAAATAAACAATGCACTAGTTGTATTGAGATTGAAGCATAATTCATTAGTATATCTTCCTGCATACTAACCCACCCATACCTGCATCCCTTGCTCTCTGGATGAATGGCGTAAAAAATTATCTAAGACCAAATATCACAATCTGGGTGGAAACGCATTTGCTGTACATTACTGGTAGAAGTAAAAAAAAAAAGGTTTAAACATTTTTCAATAATGCAACAATGACATCACAAAGCTGATGTGTACTGCAAGTTGCAGTTTCAAGTGCAAACATGGAAAGAACTCTTTTAAGAACAAAAATGAAAATGTTTTTGATTTTAAACTGATTAATATATCTAGTTAGAAATACATTTAAATTTAAAAGGTCTTCTCAAGCTCCTGTGATTTTGAAATAGGCAAACAAAAATTAATAATTATATTTTCATATATCTATTTAAACAAAAGGCAGGCAAAGGTCCTTATGCGATTTGGCATAAAACCAAATGTTAAAATACTCTATGTCATCAAAATTCACAAAAATGCTATCAATGAAAACTGCAGGTATTTAGAGAAATTAAACTAAAACAAATTATAATGATACACAATAGAGAAAAACTTTAAACTTAATGGTCACAACTTAACATTTTATATTTTAGACCATAACCCGCTAGTGCCATGAGGTACCTCAAGTTGGTATAGTCTCTAAGACCTTTACTTGGACGCTCCCTCTATGATGGAGTCCACAGTAAACACTCCAGAGTCAGAGTTGGGCTCACATTCTGTCTTGATCGCAGAACTCACCATAGGGCTGATGGACATACAGGTCAGGCTGGTGTCAGGAGCTCCATCAGCAGAGAAAGCTGCAAAAGACAGAGGATCAGATGTGTGAACAAGGCAGCAGCTATTACAGTGTACAAAACATAGACTAACTCTTTTATACTATTAACTATAAAGTGTGAAGGCACTAATATATAGAGCTGCTTCCTTGGATAGAGTACTGAGGCACTGAATCGCACCGAAAGCTTTTGGAGAATTTTGGAATTGTATCAAAGGGACCCTTATTTTGTCAGGAAATTATATATAATTGGCCATGAGTAGTGGGCCACAATGAACTATAATGATGTAAAAAGAGAATCTTAAATGTTACAACTGCCAACAAAAGCATTGCAACAAAGTACAAATATTTGTGTCAAAATATTTCAATTATTAATATTTTCCCTATTATTTGATTTTTTAATAAACATAAATTTTGTGCGTACATTTAAATGTGACTCTATGCAATAAAAGCATTTTAAATAGTTGTTACCAAAAACAAGTGTCTGAATACTCTTTTCTTTTCACTGTAAATGTAATACCTTCAGCAAAATGGTCAAAATGCCTTACAAAACATAATATGAGAAATGGACAAGTAAAAGCAATTTTATTGCCCCAGCTTTAAAAGTCAGTGTACACGCAATCTGTTAGCTTTAGGCAATTATAACAGTGACAGCTCACAACATTACAACAAAGTAGACAAAGTGCTCTCAGACATGAATCACGCAGGCTGAGGTGAGTTCAAGCCCTCTGGGCAGAACCACTGAACTTGATGACGTATTGAGCCAGCATGAGTGCTGAGAATGCACTGTGTGAACATGTGTAGAATGAGCAGTGCTGGATAAGCAAAGTATCAACTAAACTGAGCTTTCTTTAATGCTCCGTGAACAAAACACAAGCAGAAAAAAGAATTAAACAACCCCAATTCTAAAAAAAAAAATTAAAAAAAAGTTGGAACGCTGTGTAAAATAATAAGAAAATGGCAAAATCTTGGGATCTTTAAACCCAAATTTTATTCACAATAGAACATAAAAAAAATCTAATGTTTAAGCTAAGGAAATATTTGATTATTAAAAAAATATATATGGTAATTTAAAATTTTATTGCTGTAACATGTTTTTAAAAAGTTGAGCCATGTTTACCACTGAGTAGCATCTCTTCTTATGGAAACTAAGGAAACCAATAGCTAGAGTTTTTGGAGAGGAATGTCCCATTTCTGTCTGATACAGGACTCCTGGGGTTTTTTTGTAGAATATTTAATTTTAATTATACAGATCTGGATTACAGGCGGGTCAGTTCACACACAAACTCTTCTACTACTAAGACTGCGGTTGCAGTAGATGCAGTATGCAATTTAGCATTGACTTGCTAAAATATGCAAAACCTTCCTTGAGAAAGACATCCAATAGATTGAAGCATATGTTGCTCTAAAACCCGTTTATACATTTCAGCACTGATGATGTCTGTCTAGATGTGCATGCTGCCCATTCCATATGCACTAATGCACCCCCATACCATTAGAGATGGACTTTTCTTTAGTCAAGAGGGCATTGCGTCCATGGTTTCCAAAATGATCCAATGCAACAGATTGTCCTATGGATTATTTATCCTCTGCTCTAAGTAATGACAAATTACCTGTGATAATGTTAATTCGAAACATTGATAGCAGTTTATTATTATAAACCACATGTTATAAAGTTATGAATCATGGCTTGTGCACTGAGCCAGTTCAGTTAACTAACTGCACCTATAAAACTGATACTACAGTGTCTGTAAGGTCTATCAAAGACACAACGCAAAGGGGATTATATAAATGTAATTCGACTGCTTTCCTGACCTTCATAACTCAAAAAAGACAATAAAGAGTTCATCTTCATGCCATGTCTTCCCTTTCTCCTCCTCCTTCTACACAGCCCTCTGCTTTGGCGTAGAGGTAATTAAGGAGCACTGGTAAAAAACAGGAGTAATTTTTCTCTTCATTAACCTTCTGATTGGTTTCAGGCTTCAGGTCTCGGCACGCTGTCTGCAGTTTGTCGCCCATCTCAAACCAACCAATCGTTAATACTTATGTTTGTGTAGCTAAACTGCGCAGATGCTCTTTGAACAGCAATAACATGGTGTTAGAGATAAAAGGATTTTAAATTAGCTGTGGCTGTGTTAATTCTGAAGGGGTTCATCAGGGGGAAAAATCTATGGTGTAATTAAAAGCAAAAGCACTTGCGGGTGACTGGTAGGTCATTTGTATAGAAGGTAAATTGCATAATGGTGCTTGTGTGGCTGGCAGACATGTTCTGTGTCACAGCTTTGTTGCATTTGATAATCAACCTATTACCTAATTACCATTTAATACAGATCAATATGGAGCATAAAAATACTTTAAAACACTTTTGGTGTTCTTAAATAATCTAGCACTTCAAAACAGTGTTTAAAAATACAAATGAGAAAGTGATGTCTAGGTTTTAAGTGAAATACAATACCCATAAGAAAGGCAAATGTCTCATAAATTTTTCCTGTCCTTCATTTCATGCAGAGGCATTTTGCTATACTGGATTACAAACTGTATTTATGCTTTGTTTAAAAAAAAAAACAACAAGAAAAAAACAAGCAGGACTTGGCATTCACTCAAGTTTGCTTGATAGTTTAAAAACTTGTACCCGTCTGTCAAGCACAGAACAGTACTGAAACAAGAGAAGATTTACCTTTCTCTGTGTTCAGAAAGAACTTATTCTCTTTCATGAACTTTTGCCCTATTCACCTCTGTTCAACTGAATATCTTATATTTCCAAACTATTAACCCTTCTTTGTGTGGTTTAACAAAAGGAAGTCTTTTTTTTTAAGCCCATGAAAAGGGGAGGGGAGAAGTTGAAAGGAGCTCAATCATTTCTGGCAGTCCGAACAAAAAGTGAACAAAAGCCCAGATGTGCAAGAAGATGGTAATTTAGGCCTTATCTATTGTGGATAAAGCTTTTCTGCCAGAGCTCATACACTACCTGCACAGGGCCATGAGGGTGCCTAATCCCATCACTTATATAAACACCGATACACACTCTGCCATGCACTTATATATCGGGTTCAGGTGCTTCAGAGCTGAAAAGAAATGAATAAACAAACAAATAAATAAATAAACTGACAAAAATCTAAAAAAAAAAACACGAAAGGTAATTTTAAAACAAACAAAATGGTTTTATGTGTTTGAAGTGTTTGTGTTTTACATGAAAGTCTTAACTAAGTCTTAGTTATGAACATTGAGAAGCTTCCCTCTACAGTGGCAGGAAAGATATGAGGGAAGAGTTCTGTCTTATGGCCATCTCTCTCCATCATTAGAGCTTTGGCAGGACTTTATGAAGCAGAAAATTCAGTGGAGACTTAAACCTTAAACAAACACTCACTCCCCAAGCCAGCCAATGAGACATTCTCATACAGAGTAAGACTGACTTTCACTGCATATGGAGCTTATACAAAACAGAGCTTATACTAAAAATTGCTTTCTTGTAATTCAGACGTCAAAATATATTTGTCAAATTATCTGATGTGTTGGGGGGGGGGGGGGTCTTTGAACAATTCTGCAGAATGTCCTATATCAGCTGAACTGCATCACTAGCTTTTCGTGACTATCATTAGAACCGACACCTTCAATGACCATTATTGGACTATTAGAGAACGGCATGAGTGGCCAGCAGTGTCTGACAGAAGGCATCAAGTCAGGGTCAGAGGCTAATTAAACACATAAGCACCTCCAGTCCTGCATTGTTAACCAATCTGTCCCCAGCTGGATAGTGTCATTGAGAGAATTGACAAGCCCTCCTCCATGTTAAATCACGGGCACTCAGCCAACTCCCACAAAAACGACCTGTCCATCTCTGGACACACACTCGGATCTGTCGAAACATTATAGATATACTATAATGACCTGAGACATGCAATCAATGGTTTGAGAGATTTCTTGTCATTCCGTTAAAATGGGCTAAAATAATTGTAAATGTGAAATAAGAAATGTGAAAATAAAAATAGCGTCATGGGGTAGAGCACAAACTACAGTCCCAGGGGTAAAATAAGTGTGTGATTACATTCAGATAAGGCTCTTAATGTCTGAAAGGCAGACAGGGAATTGATCAGGACCATACAAAACAGGCATTTCATAGCCACACTAACATCTGAATTTGAAAGCACTGCAATGTTTTTAAATTTAACACAAGACTGCCTTTCAAGGCCTTGCAATGTCCTCGGCTCTTTTTCCTCAAACACTGCTTGCATTCGATATACTGCATTACATACAATGCTGCATTAGGGATCAATCTCACGCTTCACCATGAACATGAGCACATCGGAATGCAGGTTTGTTTTCAAATATTTAAAGGAAAAGGTCACTCCAGCTTCATGAGTCAAGGAAAGGGTCATCTGAAATTTTTCTCTTATTCCATTGATATCTACTGACATTGGCCACTCCCCTTTAAAGCAGATTTTAAAATGTCTCATTGGTTCAACCTGAGCAAAGGACAGTGGCAATGGCTGTAGAACATCATAAAGCAATGTAAATGCTCCTTATGCATTTAATCTCTCCAATGCCTCGGGCAAGTCTTAATGGAGATGTTCTACAACACATTACAACAGTGCTTCAGCCCAGAGCAGGCAATTACACTGGTATTTAACCAATCCATAGAGAGCGAAAAGACAAAGCATTTAGCATCAGCAGAAGAGAGGGCAAGACAGCATGAAATGGAGGAGTCACTAAGTGTGCCTCAAGCTTTTAGACAGCAGACTGTAGTTAGACTCCAGTCATGGATTTCACCCCCAGGCCATTGTTTTTACAACGAAATAGCAAAAGTGAGCGATTTGGTGTGTTATTCTGTATCTGTCAAATGCTAAATTCAGCGATAACAAGCTATATACCCAAACAAGTCAATATGGAGATCAACATAATTCATATGGAAAAACATGCATACAGTTTTTAGACTATAAGTTGAAGACATTTACCAGAAAAAGCATCTTATTATTATTTAATCAATGCATATATAGTAATTAGTCCAGAAGTGTATGCTGGAATCAGAAATCACATAACATATCCATCACAGCTATGAGATATATACTATATCACCAAAAGTATGTGGACATCTCAGTATTACATCTATATGTGGTCACCACACAGTTGGAAGTACACTATTATCTTGAATGTTTATTACAATCTCACTTCATTTCACCCACCATATCTCAGCAAGACACTCTTCATGAGCTCAAATTCAGGCCTATATAAACACGATTTGCCAAGAATGGCTTGAAAGAACCTCAACCCCACTGAACACCGTTGGGTGAACCTGAACTAATGCATGCACGTGTGGCTAAATAAGCACAAAACCATGCACAAATAAGTAAATCTAGAATATGGTTTTCAAACATCGCTTGAGTCTAAGCAGTCAGGTATCTATAAACTGCTGGACACATACCCAGGTGGTATCAAAAAAGTTTACAAGAAAGTACTTTATTTATTTATCACCTTGAACTTTTTTCGCTTGCACAGCAATACAGTGCTACCAGTGCATATTATATGTTATTATTAATAAAAAAATTATATTCATCTATGTGAAGACATTGATCATGTAAATAATTTCTCATAATAATTATCAACAATGATTTAACAAAGTAGGAAACAGCTATTTTTAGAAAAGGCCCACGGGCTACTCATGTGGTCCTTGCAGGCTACCTGGTGCTCGTGGACACCACGTTGGTGACCCCTGCATTAGACTATTGTAACAGGTGCAATGTTGTCTGCTTTGTGGCAATTTAACATGAAAAATGCCATGGCGCTGTCAACATAAATGCCCATTATCCTAGCACTAATTATTGGTGATTAATATGATTAATTGATTGATCAGTAAAATGATTAATACCATATTTCAGTATTAACATTTATACAGAAATGGAATCTCAATTTAATTTGTGGCGAAACAAAACAAAATTTTATGAATCTTACATTTGCCACGTTAAACATTAAACACTGAAACATTAAAGCAGAAAATGTCACCTATAGTTGGCACTATAGTAGAGTTAACTTCTCGGCAGTGTGTGATGTCAAAGAAATGGATTAGTATTGTTGATAAAAGCTGTACGGCTTCTCTGTTACATGAGACATTACACCTCTTCCTGTTAAATTATTACCACTTCATTGCATTTATAAAATGTTTTCATTGTTAATCCCATCGTTTGAAAGAGTGAATAGGACCTTTGATTAGTTCAGTGAAACTGTGTTTTTCCATATAAAGTGTGTTTGTCCTAACTCTACTTTAAATTAAACATTGTAACTTGTATGTACTCGCTTATTTAAAATTACTATACTAAATTACTAGTAATTATAATTAAATGACAAAAATGTGTTGTTTTTAATTAACAGCATTAAAAAATATATTTTCTATTTAAAAAAAAAAAAAAGTAAAAAAATTCTGCTATCAATAATAAAAAAAAAGTTTTAATACTTTTAACATCAAGCACAGGCACAAACAGGACAGGATTTTTTTATCATGGCAAAAATCAGACATTTTTTTCAAATATTGTGAATTGCACTTCAAATTCACTGTATTCCACTGAATATGGAGCTTTAGGAAACATCTTAAGCTTACATTATGATTTCAAATGATCGAGTGAAATGGTTTAGATTCATAATCAGATTTTAAGCAATGGGTAGCAAATTCTTGCACAGACAGTAGTGTTATTTTAACACTGTGTAAATTTGAATAATAATGGGATTCATCCATTACCTTTGTGGCTTAGAGAGACAGCACAGGGAACAGTCAGATCAATAAATATCCATAGCTTTGAAAAGCTTTCCACTTTATTACTAGAAAATAAAACACTTGAGATTGGAAATCATTAAATGTGTAAACATGCCCAAACTACTAAGACCCAAATCAATAATGGTTGAAACTTTACTTAAAACAGATTTACTTGGTGAATTTGTTGACTACATTATACTGTGATTGGTGTCATTCTTTCCTGCATTTCTCTTCCTACATGAAACTTTCAGAAATGTTCAACAAAGAAATTCAAACAAACATGAGAGAAAGAAAATGGTTAAACCTGTCTCGTATAACCCTAAAATTCCAACATAATTCACAGAGAGCACATCATCTCAGTGCATGAAGGGGCAGGAGGATGGGTTGGGAGAGAGATGTGGGGTGGATGTAAGCCAACCCCAGGCGGGTGATGGAGTGTGGTGTCACTGGCGGCGTGGACGATTTACAGCAAAGCGCTGCTGACGAGCTCACGGCAGTAAAGTGAGCACAGGGGCGTATTTCACAGCGAGCTGGCTTTTATGAAGAACACTTGGACGCCCCGGCAGAGCCGCCGCTCGTGACGGATGGAGAAAGACGCATGACAAGCTTCATCATTGTTTGTAAATCTTAACTGTTCCCGCTCACTAACCTCAGAGGCAATTTTCCCGAGACACCGGCAGAGAGGGCCCACTCAGAAAGGACAGCATGGCACTCCTGAAGGTTATTTGGCCTCATATTTGGCCAACTGATTACTCTTCCCCCACTCCACCCCTCACCCCTTTCACAAAGCAAGGAGGAAATAAATACACAACGTGCAGGGTGGGAGCACAAGAGGCACAGCAGGTGTATGGGGTACTCACAAGCCTTCTCATAGAAAGACATATGTCTACAAGAGCAGTAAATCCTAAGGACCAAAGATCAAACTTTGTCTTCAGTATCAAAATTATATATGGATAGAAATAATTACATATTTTACACCATCTAAATCTTTAAGGTATGTTCTATAATTATCAATGTTTTAAAGTTTATTCTGAGACACTGTAACTACTAGTTATAGCAATAAAATTCTAGCTAAATAGAAATCAACCTCAGAAGCTAATCAGGCTTGGCTGTACTGAATGTACTAATAATGATGACAAAAAAGCATGTAAAAATCTGTTTGTGCCGCACAAGAATAGGAGGTAACTCTTTGCAGATAACAGCTTTTTCTGGCCATGCCAGCCTGGCCATGCATGCAAGGTCATGGTCATGCCGTTCCTAATAAGACCAGCTAAACAAGGTTGAGAAAGAAAGTACAAAATGGTTTATTATTTGAATTACCCTTTTGTCTTCATTGCAGTTCAAGTCAATATCATTTACTAAAATGTTATGAGGGACCAATAGAGACATCATTTAAAAATCTTTGATGAATTAATTTAATGTTGCTTTTCCTGCATCGTTGCACCTCTAACATTATGTTAGTATATTATGTTATTATTGCTATATACCATATATCACCAAAAGTTTAATTAATACTCTGCACAAGAGGTCTGTAGTACTGTGTCATTGCATATCATGTAAATACTTAATGAAAAAAATGACTTCACACATAAACATAAAAATTTAAGTGAACAATTTCCACTGAAGCACAAAGTTATCTATTCTGAACAGGTAATTGTTATTTCATTGTAAATTACATTGAGCACTGGGGTATTTTTTTAATGAAACTGGTGCAAGTAGTTCTCACATTATCTGTCACGGGAAACAGCCATCAGCCTGCTCTGAGTTCAGTAACTGGGTAGTTGGTATCAGTGTTTTGAGACCACCCAGCCTGGAGCGCTTTTGTGTTGTAATGGAGCGTAGGACACCCTGGAGTGAGAGTGCAGGGGGACAGGCACCCTCATGGGCAAACATCTAGTAAAAATCGGCAAGAACCAGAACAGGTAAAGGCTTTCAGGAGATGGAGGAACATTGAGTCTATTAAAGCACAAAGCATGCGAAATCAGTCAACATCTTCTTAAGTGCTCATTTATAAATTGATCTGCTCTGGCCAGTTCGGAACCAGCCATTAGCCAGACCGTTGAATGAATTTATGAAATCTGCAACATGGAGAAACTGAAATATCAAAAGTGTGTGACTGCTGCACTTGTACATGAAGCTCATGTCACTTTAAATCCCAAGGCCTAAGAACAAATAGCCATAATAAAAGTTTTACTTTTGAATTTATTTATTTGTGTGAATTTTATAGCGCTCTTGACTTGCAGACTGAACCTCCCTCAGATGTACTTTGCTCACGCTGTTGATAAACTCTGGATAAAACTTTATGGGCCTGTGAGTGGTATGAGCATCTGTGTGTGTGTGTGTGTGTGTGTGTGTGTGTGTGTGTGTGTGTTTGAGAGAGAGAGAGAGAGAGAGAGAGAAAGAGGAAAGAGAGAGAGAGAGAGAAAGAGAGAGAGAGAGAGAGAGAGAGAGAGAGAGAGAGAGAGAGAGAGAGAGAGAGAGAGAGAGAGAGAGATGAAAAAAGAAAAAAGAAGGGGGATGGGAGAATGACACTGACCTGCAGTTTTTGGCTCTGTGTATACATTGTTGTCCTCCAGGGTGAAAATTGGGGGCATGCAGGCAGCTGTGCCCAGGCCCTGACTTAGGTAGGAAGCTGCTGAGTAGTAGGGGTGCATGCGGTATTGCTGGGACATGTTGTGGCTGGACAGGCGGCTATCTCCACTGGGCATCTGCTTCAAAGTGAAATGATTCACGTACAGACACAGACACATAAACACACAAGAGAAGATTATTGTAACAGGAAATTTGAAAAAATAAATACAGTCATCTCCACAAATGTTTTCTAAATTCTATTTGAACACAAAAACACATTCAGCAATTATTTTAAACTGAATTAACATGTTCATGTTCATGCTTAACCTTTTTAATATGTAATCTAAGATGAGAGTTTTGAGCGAACCTCCATCTGTATGCGCAAACCATACAAAGCTCTCAAATTTTTAAAGAATTACATAAGAAGACTCCGTGGCTGTACTGCTGCGATGGCAAAAAGGTATAAGGCATAAAGTGCTCAAAGGGAGGGGTGCCAATAGTTGTCATATGTATTTTTATTAAGTTTTAGTTTAGTTTTTTTAGATTGTAGTTATTTTAAATAGTTCTATTCCTCTGGTATTATTTCCGTAGGAGATTATCATTGGAAGATTGTAATTTCTTCAAAACCTTTTTTGAAACGAAGGTGGCAATAATTCTGGAGCTGATATGTTCATACATAATCAGATAACCTGGATCATAACAGAGATCAAATCAAGACATCTCCACAAAAGTTCTACTATTTGTCATGTCTTTCCAACACAAATGACAAATTCTAAAAATAAGCCTGCTGTTTAAAACAAAGTTGTGCATATCTCATTATAAAAAAAAAAAAAAATAGTTTACAGCCTTTAAAGTCTTCCCTGGTTTCTCAGTCTAGATTATTCCCTAAAAATAAACTGCAACACTCTGCAATCTCTGGTCAATGTTCTAGCATCTTGTGAAAACTTTAAAATGAGCTGTCTAGTCAGCAGCACAGCGAATTGAGGTTTGTTTGTTTTTTTTATTTCAGCTCTATGGAATTTGATTTCTGTCAGCCAGTAATATGTCACCATTTATTGTTTACACCATCAATTCTAGACAGCTTTATAAACTGTTATTTAAGCTATGCTCTAAGCCTTCTCATATTATCTATGACAAATTCAACAAAAAAAATTAACTGTATTTTTCTGGACATGCTCGAAAGAAACATGCATTTAAAAACAGAAATACACGTCTGAGCATCTGAAATGTGTCACAACAGGAATAAGGATGTACAGAAGTCTGCCTGAGGCACCATCTCTCCATTTCTATGCTCATATAAACTGAACTAAAACCTTTTAATTAGACTAATTCAATTTCCAGGTCTTATTTGTTATTATTAGTATTATATGCGTCACCTCTCACAATCATGTATTAAAACTGGTCTATTCATTTTTAACCTGACAAATATAACTCTGGATCCTGTTCATGCAGAAAATTCTCTTTATCTGACTTTCGCTTTCAACAGGAAGAAAGTTAGAACTGAGTAGTAATGTATAGGTGCAGTGCAACTTCTGGTGTGAAAGCTTCAGTGCAGCCCCCATTAATAGGGGCTGGCTCATCTCCCTTACCTCCCTCAGAGGGCTCTTATCTGGCACCATCAGCTATCTGGATCCTCTACGCCACCCTCATATTTTCATTCTCCACCTGCAGTGCAGCACAGCCCTGCTTGCATGAGGTACGAGAGGGCAGGAGATGGACGAGCTCAGATAAAGACAAGCTGGGGAGCATTTTCTTCACCCACTAACTTTTCCCATTTGGCAACGCTAAATCTATTTATAACAAACTTGCTTAAGGACTGTAGCCCATAGTAAAAGATCACATTCTTAAAGAAATGCAAGCTATAAAAGATCTATCTGCTAAAATATAATAAGGTTCAGTGGGAAGCTGACATACTCTGACTTACTGGACAGTAAGGAACATTTACCAAAATAAAAGCAGTCTCTATCTGACTGGTAAAGCTGGATGCTAGAAATGACTATATAAAATAAGTTTTGTTTCATTTAGGCCAATATTTTCAGCTTTAATATCTAAGAAACCTCAGTTTATCCTAAGAAAAATCATCTTACATCTGGCCGATCTTTGTTTACAAGGCAACATGCTGTGAAAATAAATTCTAGCAGGTAGTACCATTATGCATAATGAGATCAACATTAAAGTATTCAAGCGTGCTGAAACACTATAGCAATATCATTAACCTTTGCAATTCAAATGGCACAAAGAAGTGTGACAAAAGCAGCGGCCGTGGTATGGGATGTTGCTGTCAGGCACCCTATTGCACACACGTGCTGAAATATGGCCCCATCAGCAGCCCACATGGACATACTAGTCATTGGTAAGTCCCAGAAGAAATACTGGTTTAATTTATTTCACACATGAATAAATCAGACTGGATACAATGGGGATACTTTGTAAAATAAATCAGAGCAAATATACAAGATCATCTCCAAACTACTACTGGTTTCCTGGCAGATTGATAAAGCTTAATAAAAGTGTCTCAAGTTGATGGGATATCCAAGCTGAAGTGGCGTGACTTTGAGGATGCCCTCAATTTCAAGTTGTCCTATTCAATATGAGTAAATGGAAATCTTTAACATAATGCAACAGCAAAGAACTAATGTCTTAACTAGACAAAAGACACCTTCAGCAACATCAATGAATAACGTGATCTAGTTTAATAATCATTTAAATCACTTAGTACTTGCTCTTAGCTTAAAATTGCTTTCTAACATTATATACATGGTTTGTCATATTTCAATCTACGTCCATCTCACAATCTAATCCAGGGAATTATGCGGCATCCCTTTACAGCATTTCCACATAAAATATAATACCATCACTACTCTGCCAGCCTCGTCCTTGTGAAAAGACTTGTCTTTGCTCCCTTTAACAGCCCGGTGCCTATTAAAACCCCCCCAAAAAAAATTTTTATTAAAATAAAAAAAAAAACCAAAATCCCATGTTTATACCATGTTGCATGCACGTGTGTTCATTTGTGTTTTTCGACATAATGAGCACCATGAGAATACCATCACTTCCATACAATGTAGTGAGCTACACATGGACAAGCACAAAATGTGGACAAAACAGTTCCACCACGATATTACAGCTGTAAGGAAAATCCTGGAAGTGACCAGGATTTATATTTTCTTATGTAAGGCAAAAAAAAATGTAGGTTAAAAAAATCATGTGTATATCTGTATATTTTAATTTGCACATAACATAAGACTAAGGTGCAGTTATACCTCGGCAGCATGGAAACGATTAGAGGTCACCATCTCTAACTGACCAGAAAACATAATCACCATCTGTTGCAGCTCAGGCATTTAACAAAACGAATTAAAATCATTTGCTGAACTGAGTGACTGAAGGGGACACAAATTCAGTGTAATTGCATGGCTTGGATAAGGGTTAGAGGAGTCCCAGTGGCAGCATTAGTTGCAGTTCCAAATGGGGGAAGCAGAGAAATGTAAACAGTTTGTAAGAGAGATATCGTGGCATGAAGACTACACACCTTTCTTGCTGTATTCCACCACTGGCTCGTAACGAGAGGAGAGGCACAATGTGTAAACCTCGCTGTGCCATCGTGCCAAGTTAGAACAGGCAGCTGGGTTCACTGACAGGAACCCGCATAAACAAGCGCTCTAACCCACTTAATCAGCTCATTACCACATACTGCTGGACTACATGGGATACAGCTTAGGTGAGTGGGGAAAGGAGTGTACCATGGTGGTCTTCTTCATGGGTGTTGAGTTAATATGGAGCACTCCTTCCTGTTTGGAGTGGATCTTTAAGTGGGATTGGAAAAAGACAAACAGAAAGGCATTGCCACCCTGCTTCTTGGGAGACCTTCTTTTTGTTTAATCAAACCCAAATCTATTCACTCACTCAAGCTTGCAGCCCCTGTGTTCAATGGAAAATGGGTTCGGCACATACAAATCCCCCCAAAGGACACAAAACTTTACATGATTTATAGTAGTCTAGTACAATGAGTATCTGTTCTTCAGTGATATTTATTATACTATACTTACAATGTTTGAACATTAAGTAGTCCAACGTTACTGCATCTTCTACACCCAGTTAAGTTTACCCAGTCTGAATCGTTCAGTTACAGTATATTTTAATTCAGGTTCACTCTGCACAACCCAAAAAGCTAATAAAAAAAAAAAAAAAAAAAGTATTTTAATAAATAATAAATACAATTGCTGCTGTTTGCTTTAAGGATGCCATCAATTTCAAGTTGTCCAATTCAATATGAGGAAATTTTATCAAATAAATTAAAGGTTTTTTTTGTTTTGAAACCAAGTGCTTTGCTGTTGTATAATGCACTGCACAGAGAAGGTTAACTTACCAGTTGGCTTACCAGTTTATCTGATTCAGTTACATGTTACATATGGGAAATATACTCTAAGAAAAAAAAAAAAACTTTACAAAACTGTAGCTTTCCTTGTTGCTGGAGTTGCAACCTTTATGTACAAATACCTAAAAAGGTCTATGCAATGTCTCCTTACAGTTTTCCTTTTTGTTCAAATGACTACTGTTGATATTATATATTTGATATAGCAAATGACTGCATGTCACATTGCATGTGTGTTGTCACCTGGTACTGTTGATAGTTGTAGATATTGCTGTAGTACGCTGGGTAGCGGGAAGGTTGATAAAAGTTGTAGTACGAAGCATCCACAACCAGGTCAGAAGAGCCCTCAGAGTGTCCCCTGCTGGCTGCTGTGGGGCTCGGCGACAACGAAGAACGGCTCCCTGAAACAACACACTCTAAACTTAAATAAATATTGGTCTTGAATAAACCTTACCTGCAGTAGCTTGGACTACATTAAAAAAAAATTAAAAAATGTAAATTAAGTAAAAAAAAAAAAAAAAAAAATGTAGATGCTTTTAAATGTTGCTTTGTGTGCTGTGTTTTATCTTCTCAAATGTATGCATTTTACATCATTGCTTATTAGCCCCATCTGCTGGTGAAACCTGGATTTAAAATGCTCTTGCATTATCCTTGTCTATGCAACATATTTCTTTATATTTCCACCTTTCTTTTTATCTCATGCTGTTATTTGGAATATGCTGTCCTGGTGTCAGAAGATGACGAGTCATGCCCGCTTTGCTCTTCTTTACTGCTGTGACTGTAGCACAGTTAATATTATGCAGCCTTGACCGGGCTGATATTTCTCTCCTAGCTCAATCGTATCAGACTAGCTGGAACAGCCTGTCTCTCTCCCACCCTTCTTGACTCAACATCTATGGCCAGAGAGCCATCAAAACAAATGCCCAACATACCGTGGCGCAATCTCCAGAGCAAGATAGATAGGCACATAGTGCAGTGACAGAATGTTACAGGAAATGTTGCTCCTTCATTACGCCTCCCTGTTTTCTGGAAATAATAAAAGCACCTCACTAGCTCTATTGTGTTCTAAGCTTGATGGGTCACTAAAATGGAGCTAAAATGAAGTAAGGATAGATGGCTACATGTCCATGGTCACAGAACTACTTAAACCACTCACACACACAAACAGTTCATCAAGTCACAAGTTAACTGAGTCAACAAAAAACACAGCAATCGTTCACAATTTACACTTTTACCACCGTTATATAAATTCCTATTTTTTATTGACATTTCCATGCACTAATATTAAATGGGAAAAATGCCAAATAAAATAGTTTACAGTATATTTTTTATTAGACAGTTCTTTACATCATTCAGATTGTTAATTAGACATCTCTCATTACAAAATAATCATAAATAAATAAGAACTACTTTTGGTTATAGTTTATCACAGTAATACAATTATTTTATTTATAGTTTAAAGATGGACAATATGCCTCACTGTTATGTAACATGGCATTTTTTCATTATAGATCGCACCAAACGAATTCCCAGTATCTGTATCGCTCCCATGCCAGTAACAAAAAAAAAACTTGGAACAATATATTGTAACAAATTGCCAAAAACATTTTGAAACAGAAATGTGTTTACTTATAAAGAGAATTGACCATTTAAAACATTTTAACTGTTTACAATTATTTTATAATATATAATTAAGGATTAAACTTTTTATTTTAAAGGTTTTAAGAATTTAGTATCAGCAACTAAAAAAGTAACCTGGTGTATCATTCCATCATTAATTTTTATGTACATTTACATCTGCTAAACAACTTATTAACAACTAAGGCTGAAAGAAAAACTAGTTAACAATGACTATGACTGCTATCCTACTAAGGTACCTTATTACAGACCAAAAGTTTGTACACACCTTCTCATTCAAAGAGTTTTCTTTATTTTCATGACTATGAAAATTGTAAATTCACACTGAAGGCATCAAAACGTGCCTTCAAAACAAGCGTTATGAATTAACACATGTGGATTTATATACATAACAAAAAAGTGTGAAACAACTGAAAATATGTCATATTGTAGGTTCTTCAAAGTAGCCACCTTTTGCTTAGATTACTGCTTTGCACACTCTTGGCATTCTCTTGATGCCTACTTTGAAGAACCTACAATATGACATATTTTCAGTTCACTTTTTTGTTATGTGTATAATTCCATATATAATTCCACATGTGTTAATTCATAGTTTTGATGCCTTCAGTGTGACTCTACAATTTTCATAGTCATGAAAATAAAGAAAACCCTTTGAATGAGCAGGTGTGTCCAAACTTTTGGTCTGTACTGTAAATATAATATATATATAAACTTTTGGTCTGTACTGTATATATATATATATATATATATATATATATATATATATATATATATATATATATATATATATATCAATCAGAGCGATTATTTTGAAAATATTAAATTTTTAATGATTTTCTAATCTTAAACAGCCTTTCAGATTTAATACCTAGACGCGATTAAATTTATTTGTTGAATTTTACTTTTTGATTCAAGCTTCTGTCCAAACTGAATGACTGTACAAGACTGATCACATGATAAGAGCTACATAAAAAGTTAAGCTCTCATTAAATAACATCTCTTCATTTTCCTTCTACACTTTATATAGTGTTTAAAAATCCAGGAAGTGTTTGTTGATGAGAATAGTTGAAATAACAAATAACTGATTAAAATGCAGGTCCAGTTCAAGTTCTGTATGCACATTAGAACTTGATCATACAGAACTTAAACTGGACCTGCATGTTAATCAGTTATGTCTTACAAAACAAGGTTTCGAGACAACAAGACTCCCATTACCAGCATATTAACCTTGTGCCATGGCCTCCCTTTTAACTCCTTCCGGTTGGATTAAAAGTAATGAATCTCACCGGAGGCAGCAGGAGAACAAGCAGATCCGGTGCTGCTGGAGGAAGGCGATCTCGCTCCCACTGCAAAGCCGTAATCAATACTCGGCTCGTTCTTCACCATAATATCCGGACCTGAGAGATTCACTGGAGTGCTGATGCCCATCTCCTCCTCCTGAGCCTGCTGTCTCCGGAGAGCCACCTGAACAAAACACATATCACACATCATTATTCTGTTCATAAATACCTAAATATTTAGCTATATATAACATATATCACTTAGTGTAATAAACAGCTATATTGAAGTTTTGTTTTTTTAAAATGTGTATTTATTTGTTAGTTTGTTTGCCACACCACACTCTTCCCCCTTTTACTCAGGAGTACGGCGTGGAAAAAGCGGGCAGCTAAAGTCCTACACTGTTTTAAATCCATCTCTGAAAATAAACAATAGTTGTTATTGAAAAATCAAAACAGTGTTATTTTAATGTAACAAGATTACTGGGTCATTAGGAACAACTAGGGTTACACCGCGGTGAGATTGACCTCAGTGTGTTACTAAAGCTAGCAAATATTTAAACAAACAAATGAGCAGCAAAATATAATAATAAGAAGAAGAAAGTAATGTTTTTTGGTGACGTTTTTTAAGGAAATCAAAAGATACTGTATTGGGAATAAACAGGATAACTGAATCCGTATTTTGAGTAGAGGGATAAGGACAGCTAGCTAAAGTTAGCTCTACCTGAGCCGCCATGACGCGCTGGCGCTCCGCTATCAGTTTGCATTTCTGGCACTGACAGTCCCGCCAGTTACAGAAGCGCTTGTGGCCCTTCAGGGGCGAGACGAAGCCGTGGTTCCTGCAGCGGGAGCATTTTGGCATGCGAGGATGCTTTTTGGCTAACAGAGCCGGGGAGAGAGGATTCGGACCGTCCACAAATGGCTGCCTGGTTTGCTCGTCGTCGCTCATCTCTAACGGGCGCTGGCCTCGTGCTCGTGCTACTGCTGCTGCTGCTCCTCGTGCTCCTCGTGCTCGTGCTGCTCCAGCTCGTGCGTGTTGCGCTTTGGCGCGAGTCACCTCAACATTCCAGCGCGCGCGTGGGAGATCCTAAGCGAGCGGCCTTCCCACTGCTGGCATTGGTGGACACATTATTATTAAAAAAAAAAAAAATCATAAGAATAAAATTGGAGTGGGAATGTCAAACACGTCTCTGAGCACAAGTCCAGTGTGCATCAAACATCTTGCTTAAAAAAGCACCCCAAATCAGGATTCCCCAAACATCGAGCCATTTGGTACCGGGCTGAAGACAACTAATTAACACGTTATTTTATTTCTATTTTATTGAATTTCAGTTTTTGTTTCTATGCATCGTTAAATTAGGCAACCACTGATTGTGCTTTATGTTGAGTCGCATTTTCATCAAATAAATAATGAAATTAATAAATAAATAAGTAAACAAGTATATCACATGCATGTTATTGAGCGTGACACCAATTTTCATCATAAAATGAACACCTAATCCTCAATTGCATCCATGAGTACTTGTATAAATTAGATAATTGTAACTCGCTCCGGATAAGGGCATCTGCCAAATGCCATAAATGTAACTGCAGCAGGGCTTTAGTCCTTTAGTCTGTCAGGCTGTGGCAATTCAGGTCTACACTTTGCTCAGAGATATCATTCCAAAACTCCCAACGTTCGTGCTAACACCAGCATCATCACCATCATTACATTCGTAATCTTCACTTACTAAATCGCTCACTAGCCTAGCCATGTCTCTGCGATCTGACTAGTCAAACCGAGTCAGATAGCTGCATTGCTTTCTGGAGCTCTAACTTCCCACTATATCCAATAAAGGTTCATCATTAATAACATTGAACATCACTTTAAAATGATGAGTGAGCGCTTTTGTCTGCCCATTACTCCTATAACACCACTAGTACTTTAAGGTCCCCATGTGATGTCAGTACTGTAGCCATGCACAGAAATAACAACAAGAAGGCACCATCTAAAGCACTAAACACCTCAAATAAATATTTCAATTAAAACCTAATTAAATTGTTTCAGGATAAAGTATAAAAAATCAGCACAAACAGGCAGTACTCGAGTCTGGCCCGTGCATAGACATCCTCCAAAAATGTTGCCACCTTTATGGAAAATAAGCATAAATGCTGAAATACCCATGTAATGATCTTAAAACAAAAGGGGATGTTGTACACCATATTCATTTAATCCCTATCTGGGATTATCAATGCATGGATAATCAGGTTTGTAATCGTGGCCATTTTTAAACGGGTTTAAATCAAGAAACTGGGAGATTGTGTTAATTTTTTGTTGGGGTCATTGCAAATTTTAATCACCAGGCAGTAACAGGACCGGGCCTAAAACTGCTCCAAGCCATTTCTTATCCGAATTTGCATTGTACAATGGGTCCTGTTCCTGTTCAGGTTGAATATGCTTATGGTTTGTTTAGCTTTTAAAGGAGTAGTATCTCATACGTAGGTCTAATAGCCTTGGATAATTGATCTTAACAATCTGTTCATGTGATTATAACAATTTATTTGACTAGTTAAGAAGTACAACCATCTGTCTATTTTATATGGAAAGTTATTAAATATTGTCATATGGGACAAGATATTTCCTGTGTCCAATCTATGTGGGATTTCTATTTTAATGTGGTTGGTCCTAATTGGTATATTTCTATGACATATACACAATATGGACAAAGGTGTTGGGACACCTGACCTTTTCTGCTATATGTGGTTCTTCTCCAAACTGTTAACACAAAGCTGGAGGCACACAATTGTTTAGATGTCTTTGGATGCGGTATAATACAATTTGGTGTTCACTTAAACTTGAAAAACCAAACCTGTTCTTGTGTGGAAAGATCTTGTGTGGCCTGCTATAGAGCTTTGATCTCAACAGTACTGAACACCTTTGGGATGAATTGCAACACTAACTGCACCTCAGGCCTCCTAACCGTACATCAGTACCTGCCTGTACTAACATCCTGGTGGCTGATGAAAAATGTTCATAAGCACACTCCAAAATCTAGTGGAACATCTTATCAAAAGAGTGGAGGGAATTACTGTATAAGAGCAAATTGGGAACTAAAGATGGAATGCGATGCTCTAAAAGCACATGCCATACTTATTTCCAGTTGTCCGCAAACTTTTGGCAATGTAGTGTTTTTCTAACCCTAACCCTTGTAAAGTTAAATATGAAAAAATATAACTACATTCCACATCTGAGTTGACCAGCAAATGGAAATCACTGTTCAAATATATATGGATTGCACTAGAAATTAAATGCAGGTCTGACAAGGACACAATGGCAACTGAAGATGGACAGATGAATTTATGGGTGAATTAAAAAGTACAGTGGTGTGAAAAAGTGTCCTGATTTCTTAGTTTTTTGCATGTTTGTCACACTTTAATGTTTCAGATCATCAAACTAATTTATCAGTCAAAGATAACACAAGTGAACACAACATGCAGTTTTTAAATGAAGGTTTTTTTATTAAGGGAAAACAAAATCCAAAACTACATGGCCCTGTGTGAAAAAGTGTTCGCCCCCAAAACCTAATAACTGTTTGGGCCGCCCTCAGCAGCAACAACTGCAATCAAGCGTTTGCGATAACTTGCAATGAGTCTGTTACAGCGCTGTGGAGGAGTTTTGGTTCACTCATCTATACAGAATTGTTGTAATTCAACCACATTTGAGGTTTTTCGAGCATGAACCGCCTTTTTAAGGTCATGCCACAGCATCTCAGTAGGATTCAGGTCAGGACTTTCACTAGGCTACTCCAAAGTCTCCATTTTGTTTTTCTTTAGAAATTCAGAGGTGAACTTGCTGGTGAGTTTTGGATCATTGTCCTGCTGCAGAACCCAAGTTCGCTTCAGCTTGAGGTCACGAACAGATTTTTGGACACTTTCCTTCAGGATTTTTTTGGTAAACAGCAGATTTTATGGTTCTATTTATCACAGCAAGTCTTCTAGGTTCTAAAGCAGCAAAACAGCCCCAGACCATCACACTACCACCACCATATTTTACTGTAGGTATGATGTTCTTTTCTGAAATGTGGTGTTACATTTAAGCCAGACGTAATGGGACACACCTTCCAAAAAGTTCAACTTTTGTCTCATCAGTCCACAGAGTATTTTCTCAAAAGTCTTGGGGATCATCAAGATGTTTTCTGGCAAAACTGAGATGAACCTTTATGTTCTTTTTGCTGAGCAGCGGCTTTCATCTTGGATCTCCGCCATGCAGACCATTTTTGCTCAGTCTCTTACTTATGGTGGAGTCATGAACACTGACCTTAACTGAGGCAAGTGAGGCCTACAGTTTTTTGGATGATGGGGTCTTTTGTGACCTCTTGGTTGAGTCGTCGCTGTGCTCTTGGGGTAATTTTGGTTGGCCGGCCACTCCTGGGAAGGTTCTCCATGGTTCCATGTTTTTGCCATTTTGTGAATATTGGCTGGAGTCTTAAAGCTTTAGAAATAGCTTTATAACCTTTTTTAGACTGATCGATCTCAATTACTTTCTCATTTGTTTCTGAATTTCTTTCGATCTCGGCATGACGTTTAGCTTTTGAGGATCTTTTGGTCTACTTCACTTTGTCAGACAGGTCCTATTTAAGAGATTTCTTGATTGTGAACAGGTGTGGCAGTAATCAGGCCTGGGTGTGGCGAGAGAAATTAAAATGGGGTGGGATAAACCACAGTTTTAACAGGGGGCAAACACTTTCACGCAGGGCCATGCAGTTTTGGATTATATTTTCCCTCAATAATAAAAACCTTCATTTAAAAGCTGCACGTTGTGTTCACTTCTGTTATCTTTTACTAATATTTATATTTGTTTGATGATCTGAAAACAATAAAGTTTAACAAACATGCAAAACAATAAAAAATCAGGAAGGGGGCAAACACTTTTTCACACCACTGTAACCCTATGCAGAAAAATAAAATGTGGCTACACTTTTTTTCTAAATCAGGTTTTTAGGAAATAAGCCACTATCCACATATCAGTTTCTCCTAATTAAAGCATTAAAAGTTATGAAAACCATTTAGTGAAGCATTGAATTTTTCCTATCACACAAATGTTTACAGGGAGAATGCTCCTACTTGTAAATGTAATGCATATTGTTCAAATTTAAATTATTTGCAAAAATTCTGAATTAGTGTTGATTTACAGATTATGACTTGGATTTACAAAACCTGGTAGATTATGCAATATTTTTAAGGTATAATTCTGCCTCATTAAATACTTCAGTATGCCATAGTAAACCGTACATGTGTGAACCATGAACTGGGGGCTGGTGGTAACAGACATGAAAAGTAGGGTTGCATTTTAGCTTAAAGATCTCTTAGCATCATTATTCTATTTAACTAAGACATTGTTTTCATTGATAAATTCAAGAACAGGTTCAATTTCTTTTAAAAACTGGATCCATTTGTCACGTGTTAAGAGGGAAAGTTTGCTTCACAAAAAAAAAAAACCCAGTAAAGTAAAAAAATTCATATAGTCTGTCTAGATTCCAAACATGGAATGAGGTTCAGGGTCCAGATCATTGTTAAAGGTTTGACTGTAAATATCTCTGAGCAAAAAAGCTGTTAGTCTGAGTCATATCCAGAATTGTAAATACGACATTTAATAAGAGTTTAACAAATTGAGAAAACGGTGGCACTTATTGGGCAAATCCACTAGAGGGAAGCACTTCCACAGTTCTGCACAGTGATGTATTCAGTACGTTCAAAAATAAGAACTTATGCACAATTTTATTTTAGATAATTTTATTACTTGGAAAGTGATACGAACTTTAAGCACTGAATTTTAGAGAAATGTACCATAAAGTCTTATACAAGTTTATTTAACAAAAGGGAATCAAGCCTAATATAACCATGTACTGTAAACATTTACATACCATGAAAATACAATTCTTTTTAATAAAACCTTTAATCGATAAATATATATAACTTCATGTTCCGTTAGGATGTGATAGTAATTTGGTAAATACTGTGATTATTAAATAAAAATGACAAGTATAAACGTAAAGACTGTGTTTAATCTAGATATTTACTGCAACGTTTAAAATATTGTCTGATTTTTGTAGTCCGACCTGCCACACTATGTCTACAGGGACACTGGGACTATACTGCGAGTCATATATACAGAATTTAAATATAAAGCTTCGACTTCAGCTTGTCTCAGATATCGTAGAATTGATTCCTGATTAAAAACAAAGTAATGTGTAGATACATAGTGGACACATGAAGGAGAACCTTAATACCTACAATGATGTGAATTAACATTGTGAACATGTTCCAGTTGCTATCAAAACCCCTCAATGTGCTTTGCTTGATTGTGATTTTAGGAACAAAATAAAATGTTCTGTGACACTTGTGATACCTATTTTGTATGACCAAAAAAACAGAAACCCACTGACAAATTTATAGTAAAAGAGAACATGAACATGACACCATAGGCAGAAACATAGGCAGAAAAGTGCTGTATAAATGTCCATTCACAGTCCTTGATGAAGTTGGGGCATCAGGGTTTTGATGAGTCTTTTCTCCAGAGTTGCTCGCTAAGAATGCTAGGCACATATAAACTTTTATTAGCAGCAGAGAGAAAAAAAAAAAAAAAAAAAAGTAAAGGGCTTGTCTAATCAAACATGCCCCTCCCAGTAGGACTTGGAGAAGTCTTCCTGCTAAGTCGAGGTGTTCCCTAAAAGAAAAGAGAGACACATACTGAAATAACATTGACAAGTTCAATATGATCCACCGACAAATCTGGATTTATAAAGATTATCAGATCAATTCAGGATGAACATAGGATGCACATAAGTGGCTTCATATAATCGATATGCATGCTCTATTGAAACTCTAACAGACAAAGCAGACATGAAGTAACTTTAAGCTGGGGGTGTTCTGCATTTTAAGTGCAAAAACAGTTACAAAACAGGATTAATGAACCGTGGATTTATTTAGAAATGGTTGTACTGTAATGAAGCATTTCTAATGTGCTTATAGTTATTGTGGCCAACATCAGAAAGCATTAATTCCTACATCTTTGGCTTACTACATGCTTTATGAACAGATGTGTGGTTGCACAAACATCATTTTAATATACTTTACAATAAATGTTAAGAAAAAATATCTTTCAATATTAAATGTTTTGCATTTTATTGTTTGAGAATACATTCAGAAAAATAAAACCAACTGAAAAGCATGTGTTCATGTGCACTCTTCTTTTTCAAAAGCTCTTTCTCTATTCAGTTGTATTATTTATCATTTAGTGTAAGAGTTTGGCAAAAAACAACAACAAAAAAAAAACCACACTGAGATAGCCCCATATATAAAAAAACCCCCCAAAAAAAACAAAACTGGATTTACAGAATTATTAAGTTCTATCTGTATAATCACTCTTGAAAAATTTACATAGTGATTATCTCAGAAATTGTAACTTTTTTTCTCTATAAATTACCCACATATACCAAAATGTCTCAATACAAACACTGTTGTGTTAGAAAAAGTTATGTAATACTGTACAAAGGATAGGAATCAAAGAAACATGCACTAAATGTGAGAGTATTGGGAATTGAAATGGGCAGTACTACATAGAGCAGACAGGAAGGCACTTACTGGTGACTGTGCTTTGGAGAAGTTGACATGGGCATACAGCAACACTGCAATGTCTTTATGTCCAGCTTCCAGAGCAATGGACAGAGCAGTACTTTCATCCTGAATTTCACACACATGCATAGTAGTGTATATTTCAGTAACCATTACATTCAGTTAAAGGTTTCTACTTATAATATTATTTAGTCAGTAGTTAATGCCAGTGAGCACAATGCAAATGAAAAATCACTGCTGCAAGTTCAAGTTCTTGTTTGTTCTTATTGACTACGTTTTCTTTGCTCACATTGTCATGAAGTGTGGCGTCACAGCCTGGTTGGGCCAGGAGCAGCTTGACTATTTCCACGTGGCCATGCTCACTAGCACACATGAGTGCAGTGGAACCCTCATCGTCCTGGATGTTGACGTCTGCACCGCAAGCCAACAGCGCCTTTACCATGTCCATCCGTCCATGACTGACTGCCAGCATCAGCCCTGTCTGACCAGCCTAGAAAACAGAATCGAGGAGGGAAACAAGGCCAAAAAGATTCACTGCTTACATCTCATATGTGTAGTAATTATTAGGCAATCATGTGGCAGCAGCACAATGCACAAAATCATGCAGATACATGTCCAACCACATCAGAATAGGAGGGGGGTTTATGATGTGATCTTAGTGACCTTAATTATGTAATGGATGTTGGTCCCAGTTTGGGTCAGTCTATGCACTTAGATAGATATTCTAGGATGACAGGAGCGGAATGCAAAGAGGTCTTCTGCAGCTGTAGCATATCCACCCACTTGAATTTAGATGTACTGTAATGATGAGATGATTTCTGATCATGACAGGTGTCATGATCAGAATGAGTACGAGTTACTATTTTCTTTCTGGCAGCTTGAAACGATCTGGCCATTTTCCTGTGACCTTTCTGATCAACAACGGTTGATATTTCACCCCTGCACTGTGCAGTGTAAACTCTGGGTAAATCCCAGATAATCAGCAGTTTTTGAAGCACTTAAACCAACCTATCTGATACCAACATCAAGTCAGTGGGATCATACTTCTGTCTGAATTCCCTGCGGTTCTTGACCTGTATCTGCATTACATCATGTACTGCACTTCTGCCACATCATTGGCTGACTGAGTGCATGTTTACCAGACTGATGTGTATGTGTGTGATTAGCTTATTTAAGCATATTTTTAAAATGTCTAATATTTACAATTTCTACATTTTAATAATCACCCGCATCACTAGCATTTAAAAGTTTAATGCTAAATTCTTTCATGTTTAATGGACATGCTCATGTAAGACTGACCTGGCTGGCTTTTGCATTCACGTCCCCTTTGCTGAACAGCTCTTCCACCACCCTCATGTCTTTTGGGGCCTCAACAGCAGCTAATGCAGCTAGCATGATGGGAGTATAGCCTGCCTTGTTCTGCTGATTAACGTTGCAGACATCTGTGACAAAAAGAATGGAAGCCAGATTATTAGAGAGGGTCCAGAGGCCACCCTTCAAATCAGTGTTCTGGGACGAAGGACTTCCTTTGTTAACATTCAAAAGAGGGGAAAAAAAGGAAGGTTAGGGTTAAAGCACTGATTTATTGACTGGCAGTTGGTCCAAGCTCTGAAAATAAGAAGGAAAAAGAAAAGGGGGCCTCACTTAAGACACAGGGTATCAGGTACTGGCAGAGCTCAAAAGGAAGCTGACAATGTGCTTTTCTATCTAATAAATGCCGGCACTTCATCAAACACAGCATTGTGGGATATTTATAAAAGAACTGAAGAAGAGCCAAAGAACAAAGACTTGAAGAAAGCCTACTTCTCCAGTTCTGTCAGAGGTGTTTTTAATAAAGGATTAACAAATAATAGTAGTGTATTTATTGGCAGTGCAGCAAAATATATATTTTTTCTTGCATGAGAAAGCCATGTAGTATATGTATCATAATTAGCAGAATAATTAAATACATTTTTATTTTTTTCCTAAATTAAAAAAAGAAAAACTTTGTGGACTTTTTGAAACATCCATATGCACAAATCCAGTTGCTTCCTACCAGTTGGCTTTACAGACAATCTCAAAACAATCTTCACATTCCTGTGCTGTTACTGTTTTTACATAAGACACTGTGGATAAGGGAATCAGGCAACAGACTAAATACATACAATTATGCAAGGCTCTATATAGCAAAATGGTTTTAAAAACAAATTTTAAAAAATGGTAGCCGGTCACTTCATCCCATGCAAATGCCTTTAGCATTTGTGCAAATATGTGGTGCTAACTGGTTACCCGCATCCAGCAGTTTCCTGACAATGTGAAAGTTGGAGTGGGAAACACTGTAGTGCAAGGCGGTGTTGCCGTTTCCGTCGGCCATGTTGACCACGTGCTGCAGCAGGGTGGGCGAGATGTTACGGAAAGCGTTTAGGTAGTCCTCCATCATAGCTGCTACCGCGGTCTTTTGACTGGACACACGGAACCACTCATGCTGCACCGTGTTCATGCATGTCCTCTGTGAGACAAATTAAAGAAAGAATTAACGCTAACACAAAACATTATTCACTGATGTGTCAGAATTCTACTGGGCTAGAAGAGGAAAATTATCCAAACATTTCTTATTCTCTAAATAAAAAGCCAAAAAAATAGAAACGGTACACAATTCTTTTCAGCATCACAAAAACTTAAATGCAAGCAAACCCATAACTGCATAAAATCCAATCCTTACAGAGCAGACAAAATCCTCTCTTGCATTGTAATTGGCATTAACCATGGTCATTAAAGCTTTTTTTTGGAAACATCAGTTGGACATTGTTTTTGGTTCATGCTGGACTCTGCCAATGCACAGCTAGATCTGGCCCTGCACTTCCAATCTGCATCCCACTCTGATTTACGTTTCTTGTAACATTCTTTTTCACCAAATTACCCACAATGCAGCCCATTAGCCATTACCCCTTAACAGCCACAAGCAGAACAGTAAAGTGAAGTGAAGCATAAGGAACTACTCAGAACCTCAATCTGATTCCAAGCCCAAACATATTTGAGTGTTTAAAAAAAGAGAGGATTGGGTAATGAAAAGACATTTTTGAACTTACCAAATCTTTACTGGATAACGCCTTGGGGTCGCTCAGGTGGGTTTTAAGAACATAGCATGCGGACAGCATCTTTTCACTCAATTCGTACCTGGAAAGTTGGAAGAAACAATTAATTAAACAAAAAAAATTCATATCTTCTAATGGAAAGGAGATATTGACTTTAACAAAGAAATCATTTCAGACTGTCTACCTCTCTCGTGTCTCCTGATTCTCCTGGCCAGAACTTTCCGCATCTGTCTTTACCTCCTCTGCTCCCTCATTACTAAACTGATCATTCCTCCCCTCCTCTATATATTTTTCCAGACTCTCCATTTCATCCTCTTCCCCCTCAGATCCTGAAGAGCTGCTCTCTTCTGAGCTGGAGTCATCGCTTGATGTTGATTCATACCTGGATAAACATTAGTTTGCATGAAATATCAGGGTTATACCAATCAAGAAGAAAGTACAGAGCTCACAGAAATTAAATTGTAATATTTGTATACATTTTAAATATCTCATCCCCTTACCCTCCATTCACACCAACAAACTGCAGGTTCTTTTTGGTGCTGTTGGTACCCTGACGGCCATCTTTCTTCTTCATGATTGACTTCAGGGCGCTCTTGCTTCCTACAAGAAAGTAAAAAGAATACAGGTCCATGTTCATACTACAAGTATTTAGCTTTGTGAATGGTTGTTTGATATTCAGACAGGTCTTCACTTAGCCACAAGGTGGAGCACAGAAGAATATGCACTGCCAAAGTAGACAAAACACAAACAAGTCATGACCAGAACTTGATAGACACCGCCTTCTTACACTTGACCACTTTGCTTGGTATGCATGGCAAACAATGAAATTTGATTGGGATTACAGGGAAATGAGCAAGTTTCCTCAAAACTTTCAACAAATAATTACCACTCATCAAGACTAGGAGCAAACAAAATATTGTTAAACAAACACAAAATTAGGCCAAGCAGGTTAGGTTTTAAAGAAGGCCACCATATAATATTAAGCACAGGAGCATAAAAATAAATAAAAAAATCAACAACCAACAGTCCAAAGCCCAAACTATCCCAAACATTTTAAATACAGGCTTCTGTGCTGCCAAATACCCCAAGAGGACCTCCGCCTCTCTCCACAAAGACGAAGAAAAACACAGTCCTGTGAACTGCCAGAACATGTCTCACACATGTGGCCTCCGCCTGTCTCCGTCTGCTTACATACAGTATATGGCAAAAGCAGCCATTACGGACATTTTTGCCATTTTAACAGCTAAGTAGCACCAGCCTGTAGCACACAACTTCCACAAAACGTGCAAGTGTACAAATCATTTATTCACAGTATTTTATAAGATCTTACCATGTAGAGCCGTGGACATCTGCTGGTCCATATGGCTCTTTTTTGAAGCGGCACACTGCTCATTGGTCACTGTATCCTCAGCACACACACGCTCTGTGTGAGTGACCTCTTGAGAGCTGGCGATATGAGAGGCTGAGTAAAAGGAACATGGATAAGAACCACAGACACGCATAGTTATTACGAGAAAAGTATAGTCTATAGTATAGTCTATATGTATAGAACCTATATATCTTGTATAGACTAAACCTGCATTCCTTTGAAATAATTGTGCATAATAGGACTGGGTGAATTACATGTGGGTATATAAATGACCAGTTTTATTTTTTTGCTTGGGCAAAAATAACTGCACTACAACATTACAAAGCCAAAGACAAGTTAGAACACGTCGACATTCACTGCAATTACTCTTGCTTTATGTTTTTGTACTGACTAAGTGTTTTTGTAGTTATAGACAATCTGATGTTTTTGCCTCCAAAAGGAATATTCTTGGCATGACATGCAGGCACTGCAGACATTTCTGTGTTTCTTTGTAAGTGGCAAAAACATAGCTATTTCTGTCTTCACAGCAGTGATTCATTGTGTATGACATGACCCCTAAAAAACAAATCCGTTCTGAATTACTGAATGTTATACTAGCAATAAAAGCTTTCAATTCTTTGGTGCTATGCCTTAAGCCTTTTACAGCTTTGCTTTTAACATGTGCCAGCAAACATTTTTACATGCTAGATTTTATAAAGGCAGGAAGATACAACACTAGAATATTGTTACAGTGGGCCAACTTTTCCTTAACTGGTTTCTTATCAAACTCCAAATAGCATCTAAATTAAATTGAGAAATCAAATTAAAATGAAATCTATTAAAAGGTCGGTTTTGTCCGAATGATTTATAATATAATGCATTTTGATTTCTATCAAGTTTGTGTAGAAGGAAGAAAGAAAATTATCTAATGAAAGAGGTAACTGTACAACAACACAGCATTTGATGACAATGACCATTCACTGCTACTGTTTTAGGTTTGTTATTGTCTAACCTCATTACATTTTGTACATCTAAATATATGTGCACTATAACTACCACTTTATTATTATCCAATACATTTCCTCACATATTACTGCAAGTTGTATTTTGTATATGTTTGCATTGAATACAAATCTTGAATACTGGGAACCAATACTCTTGAATAATTTGAAACCATTTTTATTTTCACTATCTTGAGGATGTCAGTAAGACATTGTATAATACTGGGTCGAACATTACAGTGTTATTTACAGAGTAAAGCATGTATATATAATTGACAGACTACGGATGAAAAACTTATAGTTTGTTTTTAACAGCTATAAATATTCAGCTTCATTTAAGTACAAAATATGAATGACTGAATACTGTCGCTTATTCTTCACAAAATAGGCCATGCTTAGACCGTATTCATCATCACTCCACAATGCATTACATAATATGAAGTAGTTATGAATCAGTATCACCACTAACAATAATCAAACATTTAGAGCAGGCTGCTACTTATCAAAAGAGATGAGCTCATTGCTGGTTTATGACTAAATCTCCATGCAGATATGCAGATTTGAGGGTCAGAGACAACTTTCACATGTCAGGTCTTATCAATCTTAGTTGAGCACATAAGAAGAACACCTCATCCAACTCCACCCACCAGAGTAAAAACACCCCATGCCTTTTCAGTACATAGGTTGAAAAAGATATCATGGAGAAAAAAATGACTCCAAATTTATTCTAAAACCTTAGGAAAGGTTAGACCCTAAAGGTTATTTTGCTTAATTTTCCCTTATGTTTTGAATGTCATTAGGTCCATCATAATGTTAATAATGTGTATTGCTGTTAAAATGTGTAGTGACTCATGGGAAGTAAAGCCTAAGAAATGTGTAGTGACTCATGGGAAGTGAGGCCTAAGAATTGCTGTTCAATTTGGTGTACCACGTGGCAAAAACACTGATATGAACATTTACATGAAATTTGCAATAAACATAACAAACCTTTTCGGACATTTCCAGAGTCTGCTTGCAGATTCCAAAGGTCCATGTTGTTTAGATCTTCAATGCTGCCATACTTCATTACTGAGTTGATGGATGACAGAGTGGTTACCAACTCACTGTTGATAGAGTTGAACTGGGACTGTTGTGGTGGACCAAATGCATCTGCCAACTCACTGTAATTCTCGGCGAGCAACATCTGTTGCTCCTGAAGTAGCTTCTGCACTCTCTCTATATAATGATCCAAGTCAAACCGAGGACCAGCCTTGTTTTCTGAATTGACGGCCTCTGCAGCAATACTTTGCTCAACTGTCACACTTTTCTCCACTTCTTGGTTTAAGGGTAGAAAAGGGCCACATGCTATGCTCCGTGTTTTAAGACCCACCAAAAAGTTCTCATCTATACTAATAAGTCCAACTCCACTTTCTTTCGTTTTGGAACAGGTCACCTTTTCGTTTGTCTCATCTGAACCTGTGGTTCCCACTGCAATGGAGCGAGACTTTACTGTGGCCTGTATATCTTTTACAAGTCCATCGCCAACAGCGACAGTGCGAGTCTCCAATGGTACTGTACATGTTTGCTTGTCTTCAGAATTTTGTTGAGTGTTAACACAAGAATCAGTATAAACTTTGTACTCTGTGTTTGTAAAGTTATCCACAGTATTTATTTCGGTATGTGTCTGTTGAGAAAACACTGTAGGTACTACCATTACAGCTGAGTCCATTTTACTCACAGTGTCTGTCTCTGTGCTTTTTGACAATACCTTCTTAATGGGACTAACCAATACATCCACTGTGCAATCACCACATCCAATGGACTTGAATTCTTTTGTCAGTTCAGACTTTGTCTTGAAAAGGTCTAAACTTTCCATAGCCAACTTTGTGTTGACTCCCACCTCACACTTACTTGTTTCTACCCCCACTTTCTGATGGCACATAATAACCACCTGTCCAACACACTTATCCTGAACCTCCACACGTTCTTGGACAACCCATCTATCCATTGTCAAATCCAGACCCACGGCAACATGCTTTGAGTCTGGTTTACAACAGACAGCAACACTGTGTGTCTGTGGTACATGACCTCTGCTGATATCACATTCTGCATGGTTTCCCACACCTTGACTGTTTGTGGAGACCTTGGCCTCTACTGAAGTACTGTACATTTCAGGTTTTGCCAGTGAACCCTTGTCCAGTTTCTTCCTTGATCCAGCCACCTGAAGCTCGAGCTTAAGTTTGCCCATCTCCATTTCATGAGTGGTCTCTTTCAGCTGTACCTCTAACCTGTAGATCTTCTCCTTAAGGGCCTCAATAGTTTGGTGCTGTAGCTCAATTTCAGCCTCAGCCTCAGTACTCATGCCCAGCATGGCCTCAGTGACCCCAACTCCTGTGCTCCTTGTGTCCCGCTCGGTCCCTACAGCTACATCTTTGCTATGTCCAGGCAACTTCCTGTAAATTACTACATCATTCATGTTCTCATCTGCACCAACACCAATGGATTTACTCTCACGGTTCCATTGTCCTTGAAAGACATTTTGTTTTGTACTGTGCTGTATTTGGTGTAAGACATGTTCTGACTCCATGCTTGTATCCTGGATGTTTTTTTCTAAAGCTTGTACCTCAGCGGTCAGTTGTCGAAACTCCTGTAGCCTTTGTGAGCTCTGTTCTACATTTTCTGACTCAACAATGTGCAATTCTGAACTCGACTGAAGCTGAGCCACGGGCTCATACTGGTCAGCACTTCCTACACTGTAGGATCTCTTCCGAAAGCTCCCAGATGGGCCCTGCCCAGGTAGTTTTGAGTTCTTTATCTGTGACACCAACTGTCTCTTTTCCTCTTGCAAGACAGAGATCTTAACTTGAAGAATAGGGATGGTTTTCGCCTGTTCCTCCAGCTCTTTAAGTCGTTTGAGAGCCACCAGCATCTGGTCACGAATGTTTTGAAGGTGCAGGGGGCTGATGTTAGTAACCGGTGTGGTCATACCTGAGCTCAGTGGGCTGTGACGAATTGAGCTGCCCATGGAGGATGTTACATAAAGATTGTATTCACCATTGGCCAGATGTCCATTATATTGAATTGAATTTGAACTAGGTGAAATCTGGCTTGCCCCATAAGAGCCACCATAGGATGACAAGGAGCTACTGGAGCCCATTCCACCAAAACTGGCAAGACGCCGGCGGGGTGGCTCAGTTGCTGGTGGCTGCATGAGCAGCCGCTCCTGTTCCAGCCGCCTCCGAGTCTCCATTAGTGTTTTCTCCACCTGGAGGTTGTGGCGAGGGAGATGGGGTGATGGTGGTGGCAGCTGCTGCTGCTGCTTGACCTCAAGAATGTTTACAAAAGCCTGGGGGGCCGCATTGACTTGTGTACTGTGGCCCAGGGAGGCTAGCTGGTTCCGAGTTGCAAAGAACTGCAAAGGTGACTGCTTGCTTTCATCACTGTTGGATGAAGACAGAGAATCCGTAGAAGTCCATTCAGCCTGACCAGACTGAGTGGGTGGCACTGACCTGGTCACTTTGGGTTTTCTCTGAATGTTCAGCTTCTTGATAGTGTTGCCCCTTTCTATGTCATCAACATATTTGAGAAAGTCTAAGTCTATCTGAAAACCATATGGGGTTTCCAAACAGTAGGGGGCCGTAGGGTCCTTGTCACCATCATCCTTTTCTATTGGGAATGAGAAAAATAAAGACCATAAATGTATATAATACAATTTCAGACAAACCAAAAAACACATTCCTTGAATTATATGAGATAAATCTCATCCTCAACACAAATCAAATACAAGTTATAAGCCTCTAGAAGTAAACAATAAAATGTAACACTTGTGTAAACTATATTTCCATACATTTTTAACAGTTTCTGTTAACATTTATTTATAAACCAAAGCGTGAACTCACACTTGCACAAGCACTTGGGGAAAAAAATGAATGGCATAATCTTTTAATGGTGACTGGCCAACAAAATGATGTACAGCTGCAGGTAGGAACATGTTTTAACAATGTCTGGAAAGCTGCATATATCAATCAAGATGGCTCAAGGAACTAAATTTGCATTACAAGCATACAGCTGAGAAAACACAGATGTCCCATTTGGACTAATTTACGGTTTCCACTTCTCACAATGTATATAAGCAAACACCATTGAGATATTTTCGAGGCAACCTGGATAGAAATAACACTTATATGAGATCCTGCTTTCCACAATTTTGGCAAAGAGTAGGGTAGGAGGGGTGGGGTTACACGAGAACATTGAGAACAGACATCTTTTCATGCACTAAAAATCTATCTACATAATACAGCTTTGAAAATTTAAACAATTCCTTCAATATCATTCCAAAAAAAGTTGTTCACATTATTACGTTTCAAATACCACTGAAGAGATTTCTGGATTCCTGACATTTTCAGCAATGTTACTTTTCAAATCTACAGTATATTAAGCAGAATTCTCTCAGTATTTGCTGCATAAAATCTTGCAAAACATCATAATATACTTCAAAATCTTGATCGTTTCAGAAAGGCAGGTTGCCAAACAAATTCTTTTAAATAAAGAAAGAATTTGGTAAGGGAAGTCTAATTTAAACTCTAACTCTTCAACTTACCATGCATCAAACAACAGTCACTATTCCAGAGCTCCTTGTACTCTTGTGCGCAATAACAGACTGTAAAAAAACAGAGCAAGCTTCAGGCAGGCACTTTCTCAATCCTCACTCCATAAGGGGAAAAATTCCACTATTGGTATAAACTTGGCCACGCTCAGCTCAGCTCCCATAGGTTGGCTACTTCAGCCATTCAGCCAATTACAAGCCTCATTCTTCTGCCTCTGCTTCTCTTGCTTCATACCCACTCTGCTCTAACAGACAAGCCTTTCTTGAAGACAATGTTTGTCTTTATAGAAACACAAAATAAAATAAATTAATAAAAACATAACCAGAACCTTTCAAACATTTAAACAAAAAGGTTACTCGAGTCTATTGTACCATATAGACAAATAAATGTGTTTCGGATAAAATGGCTATTCAACCTCCTAAACAACAACCATTACAGTATATGCATGACAACAATACCTAGGCTTGTTGGAAAGCAGCCAGACACTGGACAGTATGGTACAAGAGACAACTGAACTCTGACCCCAGCGTTTGAACCCAGGAGGTCGTAAGACCTGTGACCAACAGGGCGCACCAGAGACAAGCACAACAAAAGCAGATATGAAAATACAAAACAATGCTGAGAAACACATGAAACCTTGTTAAATCAACTAAATTCCCTGTATTGTGAGTGTAAAAAGAATGATCACAAACAGAATTTTAAAGATGTAATACGGGTTAAAATTTAACTACTAACTTTCACACACTCTCAGTCAACACCAGACATCTGTATTAAAGAAATTGAGATAATTATTTAATTCTCTTACAGTTCATTCCAGTTTCATTTGGCCTCACCTGCTTGTTTAGTTAGACTCGTGAACAGGTCATAATGGCTCCTGATGTAAAGGAACAATGGTTTTGACAAGGCAAATATCTAGATAACTATTTGAAGATGAGTGGCTAAAGCAGAAATAAATGAAGAGGATCAGCCAATAGGGCTACAGTAAAAGATGACCCCAAAGATAGCGCTAGCTGGATTAGCAAACACACCAGACAGAGTGGCATGATTGTGTAATCACTGAGCTGTTTGTGAACAAACTCAGATTCAACATAAAGAGAGTAATACAGAATGACTGAAAGAAGAACAAAGTGCAAGAACACACTTGATCCAACCGAGGGGGAAATCCTCTAATTAGTTTAGATACCTTTAGACTTAAATAAACCACCCTGGAAATTAGTTTTTAATCTTGGTTAAAAGACTAGAAGGAGAACAAAAAAGGAATAAGTCAGTGTTTGAATTTAATGACCTTTGAATAGTGCCTTTCTTTTCCTAGACACTCATCTACTTAGTGCATGGTCAATGATTTTATTCATCTTTTCTTTATAAGCAACTCTAGTGAGTTGGCCTTGGCTAGACAATTTGTCTTTACAATGAACCAAACACAACATTACTGGAAAGTAAACAACCCAAAATAGATAGCAACTGATATGGCATTTACCAGCTGTAACTGATAAGGAATGGACCATGTGCTCAATTTTAACTCCTTATTTTCCCATTCATCAATGGGAGATAACTAACTACTAAAGATATTACTTGCAAATATTAATTTTAATTAACTTAGAATACAAAAAAATGTCAAATATATTGTCTGCAAATAAGATGCTCCTATGTAAGAAATTCATATTTAAGACAGGACACTACTTGAACCGAAATAAAATAAAATAAATGACAGAAGTGGTTGTTACCAGATCAGTGGCACCTGCTCGAATTGCACTGTTAATGTGAACCACTTTCAAAGCAGCTTGCATAGCACATAGCTGCAAACGAGTGAAGTTAAGCCAAGATAAATTTGAGGTATGGGGAAAAAAAAGACTTAAGTGCAATGTCTGCAAGTGTTTTATATTTCTATGGTTGAACCCCATGCCACAACCCCCTATGGCCAAATAAAAAAGAAAGTACAGTTAGCCAAGCTATATATACTTGCTATAGGATAAAATGATCTTCAAAAGTTATAACCTTTTGACTTGTGATTATAGTGTCCTAATGAGGTCACTAAATAATCTCTACCATTAAACACATTACATATTTGGTCTCTAAATTGAATCTGTATTTTTATACTGATTATGTTTTTAGTATTCTCACTGAGAAAGGAGGTTAGCAATGGCCAGGGATTAAGGGATGTTTACCTCTTTAAATTTTCTATTGTTCATCTTAAATATGTCTTTATTTTTTTAATTGCACACATTTGGATAAACAAATCCAACTCCTCTTTAGACAACATTGAAGTGTCACAAAAGTGACTCTTTCAGACTAGATTTTAGAGGGCCAGGTCACCTTTGACAGTGGAATCTAGCAAATGTTGAGCCCATATTCATAATGTGGGAGAAAAATAAACATTGCATATCGTTTTACAAACTGTAAATATCTTTCAATGCATCTCAGCTTTCAGCAATGATCTTTATGGTACACTTTTTTGTGTTTTGGTTACATTTTGCCCTTTAAATACAATACTTTTAACAGATTAATTAAGTGTGGCTTGACACAAAGACGGTGTAATTGTTAAAATTAAAAAGACTATCATTACAATACTTTAAAGTTACACAGATCATCAGTATTTTCAAATTCCCAGTACATAATTTTGACACCTGTGAAAGGTCCATCTTTGACATAACAATATGAGAAATGAAAAAATACATTTAACACTTATTAGCCAGTAGAAATTAACCAATAAAAATAAAGAAATTGTCACTGTAAAGGAATAAAGCTAAATCACCAGACTCTTCATAACCTATATGATACAAAACATTTACTGACACATCTTAAGCTAAAAGAAGACAAACCAACCTCTTTACTTACAACTTGCGATAGAAAAGTGGCAACATAATGCCATAAGCAAAATTATTAATAAGAAAAATTGGGTAAATTTTTGCCTCATCATAATTCAAGATTATTTCTTAACAAGAGTCCATTCCCTTAGTATGCACTCACCTCTACAAATGAATAAGAGAAAACTCCATTTAGTGACTAGAGCTGTGCAAGCGGTGCTGTAGCTGGTTACCACTGAGACACTACCCTCCCTCTCACGCACACACACACTAAACTGAGAGAAAACAAGGGCCCTTTTTTCCCTCACTCTGGTCTGGTATTTCCTGGCCCGTCCCAGGGAAACCACGTCAGCTCCCAAGGTTTAATTACCCCAGGAATTCACGTCATATTCGTACAAACAAGCTGGCTAATTAAAAAACACAACAACAATGCAAACCCTGCTTAATTGGCTGTACAGGCAAACCTCAAGATTAATACACATCCAAAGAATTTGTATACTCCTGATTTTAAACTGACAGAGTTGCAGGTCTAAAGACTAACGTTAACAGCTAAGCCAGGTACGTGCGAAAGTTCATGTGTACTGAGAAATAAGCCTCAGTTGTTCTGTTCCTGTCTATATAAAGCGGATGGTCCATGGTAGAAACATCCAAAACGCTACCAGGTAGCTATATTCCATATGAGCAGTGGGATAGAAATGGTAGAGACAAGAGGAAAAACACTGCTCCTTGGTTTAAAATACTAACCAGGCCCTGTTTATTTCAGTGTAGCATCCGAGAATATAACCTGTGACAGACACTGTGGCGGAGACATCAAAAATAACCAAAGAGATGACAGGAGCTCAGTCATTGTGAATGATAACTTCTGACTGGAATAACTCTTTGAATTGACTTAATACAATTTGGCAGAGGAACTACGACTAACAACTGGTAATTGTAAGTCCCAAAATTGAGACAGGAAAATGGTTTTCAGATTTTTGAATGAAATTTGAAGGGATGAAATAAGAATAAATCTCGCTGTTGTACAAATTATACTGATTTTCAAATGTTTATGTCAAATAAATTAGCTAGTTGCATTGAAATACATGAACAATGGCTTAGCAAAAAATAAATAAATAAATAAATAAAATGTAAATAAAATGGATGTTGTTGACCTTTCTATTCAGTTGGCACCATTGTATAAGTAAGTAATAACACAAGCATATATTTAATAATGTGGTAGTATGAAACAAACGAAAGCAACTTCGCAATTGTGCCACTGATAACATCTTGTGTATTACAAAACAGACATTTTGAACTAACTTTTAACAATGTACTTACATTCACTGTAGTTACATTGTGTTGAATAATAAAAAAAAAATATCTAGATATTAAAAAAGTAAAATTATCTTTAAAAAGATTTACTGCTGATTTAGGAAGCCGTCGTAACAAAAGTAACCCTCCTCAATAGAAAGGATTCCACTATTTACAGAGCTGTTAATCAGTAACGACTCCACATTGCCCAGAGGCACAGCTTAGCAACATGCTTCTAACAAGTTCCCCGGTTTTAACTCCATTTAATCTGTTGACAACAGTCAATAATCTTGTCCGACATAAACTGTTTTAAGCAAACAATCAGGAGTCAAAGAGGCTGAGGTGAAGATTCTTCATGTTGGTCCAAACCAGACTATTGGCTAAGAAATACATGTTAAGCAAGAGTCAACCTAAACTAATTGTAACAGTGCTTGGGAAGTTCTGCTCAGTGCTTAAGGGAAAAAACCCTGACCCGAATTTCATGCGTTTCTAGGTTATAAGTGACAACCCACAACTAAATCTGAGAAACTAATTTTAACACTATTAACACTGGTCTTGACCAACAGAGTTGTGACTCAAGAGATAACACACAAGAAAGTCCCAAGTATTTTGAAATACTATTTCTATTTTCTTTACTCATGTGTAAAGAGATGTGAATGCTATGTGCACATGGCCTAGCATAGCTGCCAGGACATATTTCACACTATTATGAGAAAATCCAACACATACGCATCTGTGTGCTACAGTTAAAAATTCCTGTGTGCCGTTTTGTACAATGAACAGATGGGTTTAAGTCCTGTGGATTGAAACATTTATGATAATTTTGTAATAATTTAAAGAAGACTTTTTAATTGTGAAAAATTTCTAAATTAATAGTTTCTTGAAGAAGATCAAGCATATCATTGATGTGCAAGTTTATTAATAAGAGTTGATGGAAAGGATTTAACTAAATTTGCTGGTTTTTCAAATTAACTTTGCTTGTACTGAATATTCCCATCAGTGTCCAGGGGCCAATAGAGCAAAATTGGCCGTGTCAATTCTGGGTGGGACAGAAACCATTGGCCACTACCAGCATGTTCTTCTGAGTGGTTTATGATGCCCTGTGATGCAGTAGTTTGAAAATGTTTGGAAATTGGCAATTTAATTAGTCATTCTAACACTTTTTTGCCACAAAATGGGGCGAAAAATAATAAATAACAGGTAACACAAGACTGGTCAATAGCAGTGACATGTACTTAAGAATTATAATAATATTCCCATAGCTCTCATGGCAAACAGAAGGACGATATGTAATAATTTTATATACAATTCATAAGGAAGGAGTCTTACCTGCACGGCTGCCGTTAAGGTGCGTGGTTTGGGCCATAGCCACAGCCAATCACTTTAAACCCCACAAAGGTGCTGAATGGGGTCATGCAAATGCCATGCATCAATCCACCTTACCATGCAACCTGATGACAGGAAACACACAAAGGTAAAAAAAAAATTCATGCAATGCACTGTGTGTGAACACATGGTCAAAGTAAGAAAAGCTGATGGCATCCACACACAAAAAAAAAAAGCTTGTGCCAGTGTCTCACATGCTTAACATCAGTCTGGTTACATGCTTGTAATTAGTAATGATATGCACAATTCAAATGTTACATACTCACACAACAGCATTTTTTTATCTTTTCTAAAGTGCCATTTCTTTTCGCTGAGATAATACTGAACAAGCTTAAAACCACGTGATGCAAGACTGTGGCTGAACATACAAACACACACAAAAAACATATAATCCCAACTTTAGCCATTTTCCTGATGCCTATATCTTAGTATTGTGATGCAATAATGTTTTATGTTTGTGTTTACTTGGGTGTTTATTAAGACCTACAGATAAACAGACTTACAGATCTATATACAGACACATAGACAGACAAACAGACAGACAAATGGATGGATGGAAATGATCATAAAGCCTTAAGAAAATATTTTGTATGAAATCCAAAGAGCACTTCAAAGGAAAGAGAGAATTATGAATGAAATTTACACACATCATTCCACTCCAATGAAACAGACACAAGTGATTCATTCAGCACTTTTGTTTGGCTTGCATAAGGGCGCAATACAGTATAAACTGAAATCAGCACATAAGGTCTTTATATCCGAGCACAGCAGAGCTCTTCTTTTTTTAAATGCTAGGCAACCAAACAGAACTCCACTTTCAGAGTGGGACCTGAGAAAGACTTTAAATAAACCTGGGTAAACTTTACAAGTATTGCGGTCAAATATAGACTGGAGCAAACTACTTTCTCGTCTTGAGCCAGCTCAACAGCTAGGTTATCTCTGTTGTGAAAATAAACAGAGAAGGAGGCAGACACAAATCCCACCAATCAGGTGCCACAGGCCCTTTGACCGTCTAATGCTGATTTTGTGACATACGGTCATCAATTCAAGTGCTAAAGTCCATAGTGGGAAAGTGTCCGGGATGGTGGTCACTACTGAACACTGATGTTATCACTCACGTTAAGCATAGACACAGGCATGTGCAGATGAGGCCAAGTCTGAGTTTACACCATGCCTTATAAATTCCTGAAAAACAGCAGGATATAAAAGCATATGGCACTATTCCCAGAGGAGAAGGTCAGAACAATGCTGGATGCTAATCTTTAGAACCCGTGCCATATGCAACACACAAAATGTGTACTTCCTAAAAAAGATTTAAAAAATTATAATAATAAGGGAAAATTACCAAAGCAGAATTAATTAACCCTAATTTACATGGATCAACTCGATAATAAGAGCAAAGGGTAAATGATCATGCATATCCTGGAAAAGTGTGTGGTTTTCATGATGAAAAAGTTTTGCTTTAGGTCATCGGTTGGTAAATAATTAAGAAAATCCAAATGTGTTCCCTATCATTTCTAGGGTACAACATAGCACCACTGTATTCTGTTCTATAACATCACAAACAATGAACAAAGCTGTATGTATTTAGACCATAGAAAAACACATCTGCCCAACATGGACTGCAGCAGTCCAGCTTGAGCAGTTTCAGGGTACACTTTCTCAACCACTCATTCCAAAACATGTACTCACTTCATTTAAGCACCTAACAATAAAACAATAAGGAACAGAAAAACCAGACAGCTATGAAATGAACAAAAATTTAAGCTATTTAAAAAGAAACTTTGCCAGAACTCCCCAGGGGCTCGTACTCGATGACTCAATAATATCCAGCCACACTCTGGCTAAAGGAAAGCAAATAACTCTACAGTGCAACTTCCTTTCCCAGCAAATGCACCAGAGTGGAAAATAAAGGAGGACAGCATTAACATTAAAGTGATCATAATAATGCTGCAAACAATATTTGGTCTGGGGGAACCTTGACACACATTTCAGCACTGAACCGCTTATTGCGTTAATCGGTTTTTATACAGAGTACAATACCAGAAATACAAGAAGTTATTTTGCCTTTGGAGAAATTTAAAAAACACATTATAATGGTCTCATAATATGCATTTCAAGAAAATAAGTTCTAATAAATACATCTTTTTTTTTTGACTGAAGCGAGATTCAAGATATCACAATACACCAGTTAGCAATAGTGCTCATCGTATAAGCACTCATGCAAAATGTTTTCATACGTTAAAAAAATACTAAATTTATGGATAAAATTCTAGGAAAGAAATATCCGTGATATTATACACTCATATGCATTTTGAGTTTAAATCCACGAGAATTCTTTCATTCTATTATTAATTGTAAAGAATCAAAAGATTGGAGGCTTTAAATATACACAAGAGATACACAACTGAATTCAGAATAACTGACTTTGGAGTTGCTTTAGCAGTATTTATAAGTTCATCCATCTAATGGATTTGGTTAAGTTATACCACTTTTAGTCTATGAATAAACCTAAACTCTGCCTAAAAAAAAAACTAAATGCTACGCAAGTCTAAAGTTACTCAATAAAAAAAAAGCAATAATCAATGACAGAAATGTAATTAAAATTGTAGTAATATACATACCGTCCTCCTTCATCCTAAAATCCCTGCAGTTCTGCAACAGAGACTACTCCGAACATAGTCCTGCACCAAAGCACTTCGTACAGTGTTTAATGTGTTGCAGCCAGAATTAGCAGGGTTGCTGAGATGACAGTGACATGATCTAGGTCCTATATGAGGAAATGACACATCCATGACTGGACAGATCAGTCTAGCAGTCTGCAGCGTGTAAACGACCCTCAGGTATAAAGGCCTAGCTTGGATGCCAAGAGCAACACCAGGCATAAACCTTTTTAATAGACATTAGGTTGTGCTGAAGAACTTGCGAAACCATGTAAACTTGCAAGGCACACCTTTATGTACAACACCCAACTCATAAAATAATACCAGTTATGTCCTGACCTGATTGCAGGGAGGTTCATTTTAGGTTATAAATGTCTTTAAAAGTAAATGAAATTTAAATTTGAAAGAAAGGCTGGAGGTATGTCATGTCATAGGAATGCCAAATATCTTCATAGATCATACTAGACATGGTTTGTTTGGGTCAAATAACACAATGTGTCACAGTTTATGAGCAATAAACCAGTCCATGTTCCTAATCCAATAATGCACAAAAAAAAAAATAATTAATTGTTTAAAAAAAAAATCTCTGGTGGGAGGTATCAATCAAGCAGCAGCATACATGACAGACAGAAGCAAACTGCTTCAGACGTGTGCAGGTCTATGCAAAGGACTGGATCAGATTTAGCAGAGAGGAGAAGAGCATTGAAAAACCAGGATAATGGTTCAAAACTCTAGCCATCGATGCAAAACTGAGATTCTCAAAAAAGACATTCTCACAAGAGTGAACACGCTAAACGCCATATTAAAGCTAATAATGATACAAACGCTGTATGAAACAGAATTACCGTCATTTCCGGACTATTAAGCGCACCCATATATAAGCCGCACCCACTGAATTTGACAAAGATTTTTATTTTAAACTTAAATAAGCCGCACCTGTCTTTAAGCCGCAGGTGTCTACATTGAAACTAATGAACTTTACACAGGCTTTAACAAAAGACAGTGTTTGTTACACGGTGTAACGGGTGAAATATGTTGCGCTTCCTTTAGGAGCATAGCGGTATTTTGGGAATAGCCTGGTGCCTCATTTTCGACTAACCCGTAACGCTGTTGCTAAGAATACTAAAAAAGCACGAGTTTTGGAAACCTGTCTGTGCTTATATGATTTTTGTTGCAACTGGAGTTAGTGAGCTCTCCCTTCACCCAGGCTCAACGCGTTACAACGGCTTGTATCTAAACAGTAGCTGACCAAGAAAGTCATTGTTCACTGTCTTCCTTCTTCCTTTCACAACAATTTCTCTCGGGAGTTTATCTTTTGGCATCGTCGTGCGTTTAAGAAAAACTTATTTTTTCTCCCGATGCCGTTCAGCTCAGAACACAGGTGAGGTGTGTTTTTTCGTTTCCGTTCGGAAATTTCATTCGTCTAACGTTATGGGTTCAGTTTTTTGCCTGAAGTTTGTGAAACCGGGAAAAACCCAAGAAAAATTCATAATTAAGCCGCTTCGTTGTTTAAGACACAGGGTTCGAAATGTGTGGAAAAAGTAGCGGCTTATAGTCCAAAAAATACGGTATTATTATATCGTTTTTGCTACTTATGACCAACGTCTGAGGAGCAGTTATTCAACCACAGCACCAACCTTCTTTGTGTCCATAAAGACAAAAATGAAGATTTGTCAAATCCTTCCTTTACCTGTCACAGCTTACTAACTCAGTGACAAAATGCAGCCACATTTGACATCTTTTTTCTCTTTATATCTTGACTATAAATTGGTGTTGAACAGTTTGTACTATTCCACACCAAACACCACCTAAATTTGTTCATGCATTTTCCTCATAACCACTTTACAATAGCTTGATCTGATTTTCCTCTACTGTATGTGGCTCTGTAGCTTGTCAGACCAAGACTTTATATTCATTGTCTTTTCACAGTTCTATTATACATTTGTCTGCTTCCTGATGTTTCGTCAGTCAACCTAACAGTATGAAATGTTCAAGCACCACACCTCTTATCCCAGTTCTTGCACCATGAGTGCTGATGTGCACAGCATATATAGTCAACTGTGGAACACAGGCCATACTAATTCCCTTATGATGAATGAACAAAAAAACAAAACAGCACAATGATCCCACACATGAAACCAAGCTATTTTCACATTAAGCTGATGGTACACTAGATGTTATTTTTAAAAGTTTGTGCTTTTTTAATTAACACGCCATAATAGGGCCATATCAAAAAAAATAAATAAAAAAAAAAAAACTGTTTTTAAGAAATGAAAACCAGTGATGATCTTTTGAATCTTTTCCAATAATCGATGTTACACAGTCAAAGCATCAACACAAATCAAAATGACCACAAACCATGACCGACTATTTCAGCGCAATTATTCTAACAGAGAAGCAGACAGTGCTGGGAGTAATAATAAACCCCAGGTTAAGGGTAGGAGCAGCATTTAAGAGCGCTACCATTCCAAAACACATCGTCATTCTAGTTCATTCACCAGTTTTTTGACTTAGGACTACTGTGGTGTCCTTTGTAAACACAGCGTGGAGGCTGTAGGCTTTGAGCAAACTAGTTTGTTCAATCAGAGCGGAGATGCTTTAGGAATGATTGGATGCGAGTGAGGTTTTACAAATGTATCTCCGGCCATTCTTGAACAAAAGTCAAACTATGGAGAGAGGAAAAATAAGATAAATATTGTAGAAACTCAGACAGCTAACTGCCTTCACAGTAGCAGCCACTGTGAAAAATAAGCTGCTTCATGCACCTCATAAAAGTGGTTGACTTTCTGGTGTGCATGGCTGTTTTCCAGTAATGGAAAAACTGTGTGGTGTTTACATACAAGTGGCATGTTTTCCTACCCCTCACCAGCTACCCTTACCCCACTTATAAAGACTTGAACATGAAGCCTGACTGGCAGCTATTTGTCTTTGAACGCAAGCAGCTGGAGTTCATTAACCCAACCCTGGCAGTTCCAGGGACTGGATTACCCAAAAAAAAAAAAAAAAAAGGGGGGGGGGGAAGCCGGGAGGAGGCCTGGACACCTGTGCATTCGCATTAGTTTTGATTGGGGCTTAGGTACTAAAGCTTCACATTGCTGCAACAAGCAAACTTTTATTACCAAAGCCACCATACAGTGCCCCATCCTCTCTTTTCAAATCCAGCTTCAAAGCAAAATAATTATCTTGACAAGCGTTCAACAAAACAATGAAAAACCCAGAATCAAAGACGAGTTGAGTACCCCCTTTCCTCTCTTCTTAAACCTTTTCTCCTGAAAGAGTTGAGCTTCCAAATGAAAAAAGCTTTTCATTTCTAGATGCTAATCTAAGGCAAGAAGCTAAAGAACCATTATAATCCACAGCTTTTCCTATCAACATATTATTCCCAAAGCATTGCCCCGCAAAGCATTTCGTAATTTTCACTTTCGGTTAAAAAAATAGCTGCCTGTAAAAAAGAACACTGAATTACCTGACTCCAGAAGAGCATACTGCAAATGTTATCCAAAATGTCTTTTGTTTATTTATCAAATCTTTCAGCTGTCAATCTCAATCTTCCAAAGATCACCATACGCTTCAAGCAAGACAAGGTACTCAAATTTAAAAGAAGCCTGAGAAAGTTAACAAACCCCATTTCAGTCATGCTAAATATACACCGGTTGAGCTAGATACTAAAAATGACTTTATCGTAATCTACATTTGTCCTGATCACCATCACGCCCAATAAATAGTTCTCTTGAAGCAGCAACAGGTTTGTTTATTAAATCACATGGGTGTCATATGTACATTCCAAGAAGTAATCTCACAGTACTTCTGTCCTTTAACATGCTCGTGCTTAAAAATAAACAGAACAATTTATTCTATTTAGGCAATCTATGATCCAAATTTCAACTAGAAATTAAACAATAGTGAAACTATTTTAACCAAGTTTTTACAACATATTAATTTGACCTGAGTAAAAAAGATCCAAAAAAATAATTTAGTTTTTTCAAATGTGTTATCTGTTGATGTTTTGACTATTCCTGGATTATTATGTTTACTGATTTCTCAATTAAATATTGAAAATTTAAATAGAATATGTGGTATCCTTCCTCCTTTCTGGAAAGGTGCAAGATCTGCTCAACATTAAAGCAGCATTCCTGTGGAAAAGACAGATGCATTCCTTTCTATGCACATCCTCAAGGTGTGGAGTTGGTATGCAAGTGATCGGTCTAAGCAACATGAGAAAAGCAGAAGGCACTATAAACTAAAGCGTTCTAATAGGAATCAGGAATATAAATGTGTCTGGAGGCAGGAATAGACATCCCAAAGTCAGACACTGGATTGGATTTCAATACCTCGTTCATTTATTAAAAACTTTCTCTCTCTATCTCTCTCTCTCTCTCTCTCTCACACACACACACACACACACACACACACACACACACACACACACACACACACACACACACACACACACACACTTCAGAAGTCATCTCCACTTTTAAAGGAGGAGAATTTTACTTCAAGAATGTAAGGCACTCAAAATTACTTCAGCAGAAAAACACACGTTCCTATTATACTAAATTACAGGACTAGAATAAGAAAAAAGGCCACAGACACTTTACATTTCTAGTAGTCTTAGAGAAACTTGTGATTTTTTTTTCCCCAGACTAATTACACATTACAAGAAACATGCAGTGTGAGCAAAACTTTTAATGTGGAATTCAAAGCAGTGTGTAAAGGAAGCTAGAAGACACCAACTGATTAAAAAGATTAAAATGAGCATTCACTCACTAAATATAGCACCTTTGTTTTTCTTTAGGTTTGTGTGCCATAAGGCCTCTTTCTATCCATTTCTCCAAGTGTTTTCTTGTACTCAATAAAACACTACTATTGTCCAGTGTAGGGAGGTTAAACATCTGAGCTGAACTCATCTACAGAACACATTTCATTATCTGGGTTTTGACTGAGCTAATGGGGGGAAAAAGCAGTGTGTGCTAAATTTAATTTGTGCCTGCCTACTTCTGCATGTTTGCCTGATTATATTCAGGCAACACTGCCATCTATTGACGAACTTTTAAAAACAAAGAAAATTACCTGTTTGTGTTTAAGGTACCATCACCTTATTACTGTAATGTAATCCAAAAAACAGGTTCACTCTATTAAAAAATACAGTCTACACAGTACACAGTACACAGGCATTTAATTCACAAAAAAAGACCTCAGACCTGTTTTGTCCTAGATTCCCCAGCACAGTCCATAGTATCTGCATTAATAAAAGATGACCAAGACATCCAAATAAAAACAAAATAATGAATCCATTTCAACTAAACTAAAATAAACATTTTGTTTACAAAATGTGCCTGAAAGATGTTGCTTCTTTATGGCTAGCAGAGAAACCGCATGCAGTGAGGCTCAGATGAGCTCTGGCCAAACTCACAGTGTCATTCAACAATGGCTTGCCCCCCCTTTGCATACCCAAGAGACAATTGCAGGGGCTGGGAGGTGTCTAAAATCGGTCACGCCCTCTCTGTCCGCCACATGCACAGACATCGTGACAAGTTAAACTTTTCCTCAGTGCAGGTTTTGATTTACTAATTGCACAGATCTGGTCTCTAAGGCTTACAATTGGTCTAGTTCCTGGACACTGGTGGCTGCTCATGCCCTTTTCTAACTTTTGTCCCCCCTCTTTTTGTTATCAGCTCCCCTGTATCCATTTGACCAAAGACAGACTGGAGCCAGTTATTTATTTAGCTCTCCAGTAGAGCCAGGCAGACTGAGGGGCCCTTGGCTGGTCTTCCCTACTTCAGAGCACTGAAATAAATCGAAAGAACAAGAGAACCATAATCTCCTTTCATAAAAATATGCCCAATGATCAGAGTAAAATGTGATTTAATCTAAAAATTCAGCTTGATTCAGAAGGTCAGCTTGTACTTTCTAACACTTGAAACACAATAGCAAATATTTGCACAGCACACAGGAATTTTGCTGCCTAATGAATTGGGTGACATTCAGCAGCTCTTGCCTTCCACTCTTTCCTCCCAAGCTCCAACTGAAAGCTGTAGTTAATTCAAGGAACAACAGAGGGCTTTGCTCACTCTCGACTTCAAACAGTTGTAGTCAGCAACCTGTCAGTATGCTTGTTTGACCTATGAAGTGTCCGGTTACACCGACCTGGAGACCTATGGAGATGGATGGTTAACTTTCAATGAACAGGAAGGCCAATTTATTCCAAAGCAGCCTTTTAAGAACTAATTTTAAACTAAATAGCTGGGGTGATGACTTTAAATATTCTTGGCATCCAAATGCAAAGTAACAAAGTCTGAACTTGCATATAAGAAAAAGCTAATTTTGCAATTATTATAATTCGGTAAAAATGTAAATTCTGCAAAACTAAATGCTAATTAGCATTGGTTTAGTAAAATGGTCTATGTTACATTAGGTCCACATTATAGTGGAATAAATTTCCACCAACCTCATCTTGCCGGGTTTAAAAGGCAAATAGGATACAGCCAAGCAGGACACTTGAGCTGGACAAGCATCAAAAGACACTGCACAAAACCACTGGTGCCGCTAAATGACTAAACTAAAGAACTGGCGAGCCAATTGCTTCTTTCTGTCTAATAAAGAAGGACCTCCCATGCTCCTCATACAAACAAGTACATCCCCTAAACATTAATGACAAATCACCTGTAGACAGGTCTTCAAACTTGCTTTCAATGGCCATTTCCGATTTCACTTTGCAGATGTAAATTCAAAAAGGAACTGACAAGAAGAATAATGACCTTCAGCAACTCAGCTGGAAAACACGCACTAATTACACAATCATTGTGACACAGGACTCCACCAGGCAAAATTTTGCATAATCATGATTCGGCTCATTGCCGTGTGGCTGGTCCTATTGTGTTCGCTTGGAATCCATATTCAACACTCTGATCTACTGTTTATGCCTCTCCATCTGTGCTGAGCAGTGAGCAGAGCAGCTGTTCGTCCCACTGCTTCCCCCTGACATAGTTAGCCTTTTGTTTGCACTGGCGCAGATAGCCCAGAGGGATAACGTGAGGTGACATCATGGTCAGGGATGATTAAATACATTCTTTGCAATTCAGATTAATATCAGGAGGAATGATGTGGACTTGCCTTATTGATGGGGGCTTTGTGGTGATGCTGAGGACCAACTGACATGGGGGGGGGGGGTACACAGTCCCTTGGCTTATAAATAATCATATGCTAGAGAAGCCCCAAAAAAGGAGTAGCATTAGGAGGACAGGGGGTGGGGGTTCAAAAGACCTAAAGAAAGAAAGAGTAGCTGTTTCTTAAGAAATTATAACAATTAAAACACTGTCCAGCCGACACATATAATTTTCAAAATATTCATGTTTCAGTGAGAACCAAGAATCTGCAATGCAATTCAAACACAAAAAGTGTAAAGAGTCAAATGCATTTACCAGTGATTTGACAGTGGTTGTAAATGACCGAAGTTAAACTTATAGGTAATTTTTTTAATTCTTTTAATCTTTCAATTCTTTTAATATTGCTACTAACACAAATTACAGAAATCAGGCTTGTGACTTGTATGCAAAATGTACCATTGTCCACCACTTTACATGTTTTGTCTTGGGTATACACTAATTCTTGATTATTAATACAGCACTATGGCAAGATAGTACAGCCCACACAGGATAAGCGATCAATAGCTTTGTCCCATTACTTTAGAGATGGTGTCATTCAACATGTCAGGTCGACAAAAACACCGGCACAACTTCAGCAGACAACAAAGCAAAGCAGGGCACCAAACCAGCTCAACCCCAAAATCCTGCATGTGCCTCAAGGCATGCACATGGCCATCTGTCAGAGTTTTATTCTTATATCCACAGATTATATTTGTGACCATACTTCTTATGTCTTGTTCATTATTAAATATGATTGTTATAGTCACCTTATATTACTTAGTCACATTTAGCTAAAATGACAAAAAGAAGGAAAAAACAAAAACAAAAGTTCTGATGTGCTTTACATGCGCTATCTACAGTGCTATTGTTACACTGGTTACCACTTAAGAGTCACAAAGCATTTTTCACATGCTGTGTCTAGCAGTAATTCTGCCTATTTATATACAAATTATAGGCTGATTAGTGGTGCAAAGGGAGATTTGTTTTTAGTCCCTGAACCATTTAAATTGTCAAATTTATTATTAAAAAGAGATCGAATCTACAGTATTCCTGATGCCAATGTCAATCAGCTCAAGCCTAATAAAAGCACAGCCTTAGATAGAATCATATTACCGCCTTCATGTGCACTTTTGCATGGAATAGTTTGCTGGACAATGTCGATGCCAGTGTTCAGCATGGAAGCAAAAAATAGGGTACATATTTGCTCCGGGTCACTTAAAAGTCTGCAGGTTTCTACATGTTTAACATTCAACAAAACAAACAAACAAATAAAAAAAAAAAATTTGATACATGACCATTATTACATGTATCTAGTTCTCATGCATCCTTTACCCAAATAGAAAATGAAGGTCATAATATGATTCCCAGAAGTTTGAAAGATTTAGTAATAACTACCTGCATGTACACATAAATGGTGTATTTTAAATACTATTTTTGTTTTTTTTGTTTTTTTTAAGCGTTAGTGCATATTAATATTAAATAGCTTAGCTGCTTTAAGACTTTATTATGCATGCTACAGCATATCAGGCTTTATTATAGGTGCATTGCAGTGTGTAGTTACACCATGATGTGTGCTGAGTCCTGTGGCTGACAGTGTGTCAAAAGCATCCGGACATCCATTCACAAGGCTAGCACTTTTACAATGGAGCTCTGTCTAAGAAAATGTGCTTAAGCAACAGATGAAGGATGGTGAAACCACAAGCTGACACTCCAACATAAAAACATGTGTGGTGGGGGGGTCTCACAGTGTTTAAAATGTATGGTAAGCGTAGGGTAAATTGTTTCATCCAACTTACTTTGCCCAGTTAAATCCAACTCGGTGCAAAGTACAGTACAACAAAGTTGAACAAGAAGAGTAACCAGGACAATCTGTTCTAAGAAAGTATGTAAGGACTTAAAAAGTCAAAGAGAATGACCTATTGTTAAGATGTGCGGCCTCCACTTTTAAAAACCAAACTTCTTAAAAGTATTTTGTGTGGTCTGGAAGAAATTCTTCATGGACAGATTTGCCAAAGTTTGTCTAAAAAAATTAAATAATAAAATAAAAATTAGTTAAAAGTTAGAAACCTTGAAACATTGTGCTTTCTTTGCTACAGGAATCTTTATAGACAATGTTAAAAGTTATTTGCATTCAAACTTGAAATTTGCACTGATAAAAACAAGCAGTTTTTTCAGATACATTTTTCCAGTAATTTGTAATATTTTGACATGCCCAAGAGTAGGAAATCTATGCTACTAAACATTTTACCATCCATGCAAAGGGATTATGGGATATTAGTTTGTATTCAGACAGGACATGATCATTAAATGTATGCTGACAGATTCTGCTTTTGGATACTACAAAAACAAAAAAACAAAAATAAGCAGCAGTCAAAGACCACAGAGAAAGAGAGAACAAAAGAATACTTAGATGTGGGTGAACAATTGCAGTGACAAGACTAATGCCTTCTCTATTACATGCAACGTCCAGAACTATTTATTAGTATTATTTATTGGAAGATAAATGGCAAATACCAAAATTCACATATTGTTGCCAAAGCTATGGCTGCGTGGGCTGAGGACTGTGAATAGTTTGCTTTCATTATTCATTTCCTGATATTTGCCGTGTCCTTTGTAGTACAACAATATCATCCCAATTTGCCTAACAAATGGCCAAAAAATTCACAGAAGCAATATTTACGATATTATTAGCTCCATCAGTCCTTTGCTCCATAGTAATTTGTGCATCAATCTTAATCTCAGAAAGTGTCTGGAGGACATGAGGGTATGCCACTTGTGTCCTGACTGACAAAAAAGTTTTATTATTGTTATTGTACGACAGTAAACAGGCCTTGAGGAACGCCGCTCTAATCAGGATGTACAATGGTAATACGGTAGCAATGGATTCCAGCAATGACCTGGTGACTACGTGGTCAGCTTTCATACATCAAAGTGGAAACGTTACTTCCCATCTAGCCCTGCAATTACATGAGACCTAAGAGTTCTGATGTTCCCACAAGAGAAATTTCAGCAGAAACACAGACGTTGACAAGTGGGAAAAGAAAAACCTGTACCATAAATGCCAGCTCACATCCCAATCATTTACCCAGAAATGTAATGGCCCTTGCCTTGCTGATTTTCTTCTTACAACCTGTTGTGGGTTGTTCATTACTTTTTTCCTGACATTCCTGCCTTATTATGTATTACAAATGAATTATGTCAAAAGAAAAATAATTACAAAAATAGCCACAGATGCCTCTATAATACATTTTTTTTTGTGCCATTTAGCAGATGCCCTTGTCCAGAGCGATGTACGAAAGGGCTTTGAGTCTCTAGCAATAATTAATCTACACCGGTACACTAGATTACAAACTTAAGATAAATCAGCCTACAGCCCTTGAGTTTTTTTTTCACCAAAGCAAACTTGGAAAGTAAAAGGTTAAGTGTTTCAGGAAGAGGCAGGTCTTCAACCGTCGCTTGAAGATTGCCAGGGACTATAGTACTGGATAAATAAACTAAATTTACCCACACTACTTTTAAAAAAGTGTCGGTCCCAAATGACCTTTTCCAAATTGTCACACGTGTGTGTTGCTGATGCTCATGGTAAAAGACAATTTTACCGTGTGTGTGTGTGTGTGTGTGTGTGTGTGTGTGAAATAAAAAAAATGCTCTCTAGTAAAAGTTAGGCTTGTGAGACTAGGGGCCCATTAATACTGAATTCACTTCTCCTTTAGATCGAAGACAGAAAAGTCAGATGTTCTTGTTATTTCACACTTAAGATGCATTAATTAAGTAAAAGGCACCTGGAGCGGTCTATTCTTACAAAACATGGCAAAGTGTATGACCTTCACACCCAAATTCCATGCATGGAAATGAGTTCAGTAACAGCATGCAGGGCTTAACGAATCAATGAGCACTGATTAAATTAGCACAAACAATGTCCACTGAGAGCGTAACACCGAGCAGTTTTCATCAGAATTCCTGTGAAGCATTTTAAAGTAAACTGCGTTCAGTATTTTCTCTGGTGTTCACTGCGAAATGATCAGGGAATATACAAGTTTCTGAAGTAAATAAAGCTAGTTGTGCATGAGTTAATTAGCCTTATTTATAGGGTTGAGGTCATTCTCTGCTCCTGCCAAGTCCCCTGCAAATTATTCACTGTTTCATTCCTTTTATCTGGTCAGAAACCAGTTACAGAGATAATACAAGTGATTAATAAGAAAATGGAGTGAGGTAACTTGTTCAAATGCCATGAGAATCATGTTTCTTTGCTGACATAATCCTACTTAGAAACTACAGTGTTTGCTGCAACAAATGTAAGAAACTAAATCTGAAAAGAGAGACAGTTTTTGTTTTCAAAAGGCCTGTATTGCATTAATAATTGTATTTCAAAGTGCTTAATTCACACATAATATTTGTCTGTAATTTTTCTCTTTTTTTTTTGTTTGTATTGAGGAAGGTTTTCATCTTACAGTTAGAGAGCAGATCATTTTGCCATTTTTAATTAAGCAATCATCCCAAGGTCCTGTAACCAAACACCAAGGATAATTTCCAAGCATGGTTCACAAGAACCAACTCAGCTGAAGCAGATGACATTAAAACCTTTCCAGGTCCCAGAATCAGTATAGAAAGAAGCAAAAAAGCAGCAAAAAGAATGATTTCATTTATAAATTTGGTTCAGAGATTTTTTTAGATGTTCCATTAGACAAGAAAGGCTTGAGAGAGTGCGAATTCCATACCCATCATTTACATAACTAAGCAATGCTCATGGGAGCAGAGATTTGAATAACACCCCTAGGAAATAACACACGATAAAATGTGAACTCCAGTCATGTTGAATCAGCTGTTAAACTATCATCACCATCAACAACATGTCAGTATGCCTGTCAAAATAGTTTTGGAAACAGTAAATGGTTAGCAAGAAAAGGAATAAAAACCCTGCAGAGCACGTTTTCGTCAGTCCAGCTGAGAATGTCACGTCGCACACTAATTTCAATAAACAAACTAGGCTCAATTCAGGAACATAGCCCTGAGCATTACTCTGAACAAGCACACACAGGAGGATATGATCTTTCAGTAAACATATATTAATGTCCTTTCTTTGAACAGTAAGGGAGGGATAAACACCCCACCAGGAGGCATCATCAGCATGGATCCTCTGTTACCACAGCAAACCTGGGCTTATTTGTAAAAACAGAAACATGAGAGGCCTAATGTAGGTTTTGGTAGGAAAAAACTAGGACAGTAGACCTTACCACAGTTTTGCAATTCTATGCATTCTTTGGACAATAAAATCCAATACATCTGACGCAGGTAATTTTCTTACTGCTTTAGTCTACATATACCTACAACTGGCTGGCATCACTATGATTGATATGGGATAAAAGAATGCCACCCTGGCTCCTGGACCAAAGAACACTTAACTGTTGTTCCATTTGCAAGCTCCTGCTCGAGACCACATTGAGGACATGAGAGTCATAAAAGATTTCTCAGAACTTTCATCAAGACTACCTGCAATTGGAAGTTCCCCAAATAAAGAGATTTTAAGGCTACCTTCTGCTCCTACATGCCAATCAACACTATGAGACAGGACATTTCACCACGTCTTGCAGCTGTGTTTAAAAGAGGTGCGCAATGATTGCTAGGTATGCCAACAAATTAGAAGGGCGGCCACAACATCTGGAGATTACAGGGCTAAACAGGGGCAGTTTCAGACAGTAAAGCTAGAAATATGTCAATTGAGAGAACAGTTTGTAACATTCAGCATGGATTCAAAGCCTTCGACTGTATGAAGTTTACTTGCAGACTACTTTGAAGACATCTGGATAGTATACAACACATTTGTCCACGAAGCAACATATGGTGTAAAGTCTAGAAGTGGAAAGAATAAAATCACCAACAGTAAAATAAATAAATAAATAAATAAATAGTGATTTATTCATTCATTCATTCATTCATTTTCTCCCGCTTATCCGTAATTCGGGTCGCGGGGGCAGCAGTCTAAGCAGGCCCCCGCCTTCGACTGCTGCCCAATCCTCACAGCACCGTCCCTTACGGTCCCTCCTGCAGGTGGTGAGCCCACGGGAAGGCGGCCCCACGTCACTCCGACGTCACGGACCTTGATATTTCCCTCGTAAGGGACCCCCGGAGCATAGAGGGTTAAGGGCCTTGCTCAAGGGCCCAAGAGTGGCAGCTTGGCAATACCGGGGCTTGAACCCCAGACCTTCCGATCGGCAACCCAGCGCCTTAACCGCCGGAGCCACCACTCCCCCAATAGTGATTTACACATCTAAAAAAAAACTGTTGTCTCAAATTCATAAAAAACCAAAAAAACCTTATGTTGAAGTTCAGGCGAGTCACAGATTTGTTTAATGTGAGGACCTACACTACACTGGTGTGTCAGGAAGATCAGGCAGGTTCCATGCTATGATGCTTAAAGTATGATGCTTGAACCATACGTCACTATGAGAACGATTATACATTATACTATTATACTACACTAAAGGAACAAAGGCTTGTATTTACCCAACTAAAACACATCCTGTATCATTGCAGATTTATTCCACTGTGCTGTTGTAACAAACTCCACCCTTATTTTGCGAATGCTTTCCACTGTGTAGATTTGTACCCATTAAGCAACAAAAGCTGAAGTGTGGTTTGGCACTCAGGTCTGTTCCTAGTACATCCCAAAGTAGTTCAGTGAAACAGAACTTGTGACTTTGATCACAGCACCCAAGTTATTTCCACTTAAACCATTTCAAACCATATCTCTGTGGACCTTGCTTTGTGCAGAAATACTCTGTCATGCTGTACTGGAACAGGTTTGGGCCCCTTAGTTCCTAAAATTTTACACTTTAATCCTACATCATTTAGAGACATCCCACACGATTGCTTCCCCACACACACATACATACATACATACATACATACATACATTTAAAAAAATATAAATAAATAAAAATTATATATTATACACACACACACATTATATATATATATGTGTGTGTGTGTGTGTGTGTGTGTGTATATATATATATATATATATATATATATATATATATATATATATATATATATATATTTTTTTTTTTTTTTTTTTCTTCTTTTTTTTTTTTCCTTCATTACAACACTTCAGATAATTGCCAGTAGGAGCAGAATTCCTTTGGAAGTAGGCAACCAGAGGGATTAAAAAAAGACTAAAGTCCTTTCATTCTTAAGTATTACTGTACAGCTCTTGAACACTGGAACACCCAAAGGGACAGCGAGTGTAAGTTCAGCAGCGTAGCACATACAGTTAGAGAGCTGACGGTACAAGGGTAATATGAGCAGGCTAACTGGGCGTAGCAAGCAGCTACAACTGAAACCTAAGGACACTGGTGCCTTTTGGCCTAAATACAGAAGAGCCCAGTTTCCATCAAATATAAGTATGTCTGCTTTTAAACATCCTCCCATGCCCACGCTTGAATTTTAAGCAAAGACAAAAAAGGCATCCTTCCCAAAGCAATACAAACATGTAATTACATAAGCATAAAAAATGCTGTATGCTCTAAAAAGTTACAGAAGTTTGATTTCTTGCAAAGAATGTATTTGAGTGCATAAGACAAAGCTACATTTTTGCTTACATAAACTAATATTAGTACACACGATATTTAATATTGTCAAATTATTATTATTACATGACTGCAAATTACCAGGCACAGCATTAAAGTCTTCGACTGAACACTTCCTGCCAAACAACATTAATATTTAGGTTAAGTTTCTCTGAACACTTTTAGTTTTTTCGAGAAGTTTTTCTTTCGGGCCTGCCTGTTCCTGCCCAAAACCCGAGCCTTGAAATGTACCAACTCGATTTACGCCCAGCTACATTCCATTCTCTGGTGAACCTAAATGCAGGCTTCTGGTCGGTTAATTCTATCTTTGACTTTCTTTTCCACTCCATTCAAAAAAATTCAGAAGTGGCAAGAATCAGGGGGGAAAGAAAGCTCCAAATTTAAAGCTTAAGAAACAATTGGATTCCTTGCATGACTGCAGTTTCTGTCTCACCCCCTCGTATTTTCAGCAAGCACCATAATAAAGAGCTATCAAAACATTCAATTACGGCAGGCCTCGTCAAGCAAGGCGCTCCTCATGCTTCCCAGGGGCAATCTATTCAAAGATGAGCTGAAAAGCAGGGCAGTTAAAGGGCTTCTTAGCAGTGGCTCTGGTGGCACACTACCATTTCCATAATGTTTAGGTTAAGCCATTTTGGGGCATTTCAAAGAACCAGTCCATTTTTCATAAATCTATACATTTTTAAAGCTCAGTAAGATGACAGATTGGTTGCATATCAATTGCATTTTACTCTTCACAAACCAGCATACTTCTCTTCACAAACACCGAGGCACCGAAGCAGGGAAAATGCATTTCTAACTACAGGTAGTACACAAGTGAAAACTGCAATGAAGGCAATCATCCTGCAAGCATTAAGTTCAGAACATAGAGCTTACACATCATTTAACAGCTTAACCCTATCTATTGAAACAGGAAAGGAATGTGATTAAACCGCAACATTTGTGCCTGTCTAAGAAAAGTCTGAATGTCATAATCAAATGTCTGACAAATTTGCCATGTAGGAGATTTTGTACACAAGTTAATCCTAGCAAAGGATTCAATCGACAAAGGACACAATCGACTTCAATAGCATCTTCGTGTTTAAACATGTACCCCCCCCCCCCCCCCCCAATTATGTGTAAAGTAACGACCACCTGCTTTTTTTTTCTTTTTCTTATAAAGGAACATCTATTAATGAGCATAACCCCTCTAAAAAAAAGAGAGCGCAAAACACTTCATGTGTAATAAGGTGAAAAGAAAAAGTTTAGAAAAAAGTCAGAAAAGTTATTAAAATCTACCTGCTGCTATGATGTTCATTCAAAAACAACCAGAGGATTTTGTAAAACTCATACGCACCAATAAATGTGATATGCTAAAAATGCTTTCTACAAGTTTCAATTTTGTATTCTGAATACTTTCTGTATTATCTGCAAGCTCATTATCTGGTATATTTGAAAGAGAATGTTAATTTTATTATCTGACGCAGAGCAATTTGCTTTAGGAATACAAATAGTGTAATTCATACCGTCAATCATCATCTTTCAGCTTCTCCCATTAGGGGTCGCCACGGCGGATCATACCGTCAATTATTAATTATAAAAGTTACACTAATACAGAGTCTCTCTTGGCTCTGAAAACAACCTCCATTTCTCATAGCATGGACTCCACAAGAAGTTATAAGCATTCCTTTTAGATTGTGGTCCATGTTGAGATCATTTATGATCCAAAAACAAACAGTGTTTACTAGTCATGAAACCAGTTTAAGATATGATTATGTGGTGTGTTTAAGTGATGTGGTTATATATAGTGTTTCTATATTGGCTTTTCACATCATTTTATTTCTAATAGTAGAGAATATTTCAACACTATAATACTATATACTATAACACTATAGGCAACTATACTGTATAGGCATAGAAGTAATCCTGACTAAATGTCCTTGCTTGTAATCAGATCCTGAATAAGCAGATGGATTCTATGAACACTTTAACATAGGGGAAATATAACCTTACTGACAGTTTTGACAGTTCTTAGAAACCTTAAGGGGACGTGACAAATAGACAAAATGGCCCTCTCATCATTTCAAAACATGACCCTGACAAAAAAACTTCACTCATAACACTCTACAGCTCAGACACTGACTTCAAAGCAAAACAAGAACCAGTGCAAGAATATCTCCTTGACAAAAGACCCTTCACTCAAGCCTATCAGGCCACAATGACCACAGCAAGGAGCCTCTGATGTTACCAACATTGGTAATTCACTTTAGGTCATATGGTCTGTTTGGCCACTGTGTCGATGGCAATTGTGATTACCAATTCATGGAAGTTACATTTAGAAAAAAATGGAAAAGAGCCAACCTTTGCAGACATTTTGGCCTCCAGACTGTCTTTATTCCACTATGTAACTATGATCCTGGGTGGATAGTGAAACTTGTTATTACTGAGAATATTCACTTTGCTCGTTCCTATTTCAAGAATAACACAAAACGCTGTTTCGCATAGAAAACAAAACCATGTATAATCAATGGAGAAAAGCTTGACCCTAAATCACTCCAATGTCTAAACAAATCTGTTAGCATACCAGTTTGGACAAATTTTTTACTTTTTTTTTTTTCATTTCAACATTATAAAACTACCTAAAAAAAAAAAATTAGATGCCTAGTTTGAGAGCTTGGCCATTCAATACCCTTAAAAATATGTAAGCAATTCAATAAATTAACAGATTTTTTCCCCCAAAAACCAATTCCTTACAAAATTCTATTGTGTAATGCAGTCTTTAAACACCCTTTTAAACCAACCTCTGGGAGAAATCTGGATAATCTTGTAAAACTAACATGTGCAGTGGAGTTTCTACTCTTAAATGATTAGACATAACTCAATGGTTTGGGCACTAGTTACATAACTACTTAAGATCCCATTACATCCTACAAGGTAAAACATTATTCCTTTTAATGGTTATAAACATAATTAAATTTGACTGGTTATGGATTCAGCCAGATAAAATGAAATCATGCATACGAGTTGCACGTCACCTCATATATCCCTCATTAAAACCTTAAAAATGAATGTTAAATCTGACAGCTACCTAATCTAAAACCATCATGTTTGAATTTTAATATTTATCCTATTTAACATTTATTCAGAGGTAAATCCATGACAAGAACTCGACATAGTAAGACTCCATTTGGTTTGCTGTCAATGTAGTGTATGCAATGTAAAATTCATTTAACTTATCAAAAGCCTAGGAAGGATTGCCATCATTAGGTCAGAATCTAGCTATTTGTTCAACAATACTGGTCAGTCTAAAAAAAATAAAATAAATAAAGATCAGGCTTCACCAATGTTTGAGGAGTCAAATTTCTTTTTCATTACTAATTATTTGTGTGCTCTGACAATATATGTATACTGGGGTCATCACAATGCAGGGACGAGGCACCAGCAAGAGTTCAGAGGGGTTGTTTATTTCTTTTATTCAAGCAGCACATTTGCACTCATGTAACAAATTAGGTTTTAATATTCACACAGCATTAATTCCTGGACATTTTGGGATATCACTTTAACTCCAGTAGAATGAAAGATAAATGGTGCTGTGTAGAAATGGAAATCATTGCATTGGGAATCGGGTTAGTCTGAAAACTTGGTTGTACCAAACTGGTAATAAAATACAATGGAAAAAACAATGACCAACAAAAATGTAATTCTTTAAAATGAACCCAGGGCAGATGTTCTTCCTCCCACACTAAACATACTGAAAACCCATTAAAGTAGCCCTGCAGTGACTGCAACAACATAAACTTGACGTGCAAACTGTTCTATCTAAGTAGCAAAGTGGAAGTAATTTCACCTGGGTAAACATGGAGCAGTTTTATAGCCTAGCAGGGTGCCAGAGGTGGCATTTCCCTTAACCACACACTTGATCTTTGATCTCCACATACAGTCTTCTCAACAAGGTGATAACTTCGCACAGACTCCCGCCAAATGGTCACTGGAAACTAACAGTGTATGCTATGTGGACACTTGTGCAAAAGACGCTGTTAAACCAAGCTTTCAAACACTGACAGTACATTTCTGATTTCCTGACACTTGGTGGGGGTTAATGTGCAACTTGCATAGCTGAAAAGAGGCTAGGCATAACCGCAACGGCATGTTTTAAAACCTGAATTTTATAAGCATGCAACTTAAACCCGCACCCTGACAAGTAAATATTCACACACAATTTCTAGTACCAAATAGACAGTCTTGTGCCCCCCCCATTTCTACAGTACATTTATCCATCTAATAAAGCACAGACGGGCACTGACTGGCACACTGGAACACTATTGTACCTTTTGTTCTGGGGGGGGGAAAAATCAATCTTTGGGCATTCAGACATTTTTTCCTCACATTCTTTAATGCAGTCTATCATTATGACCTTGAAGAAAGCACAATTATCAACTTTTACACTGAGACAATTCTTTTTTTAAGTAATAAAAAAAAAAAAATACAAAAAAATAAACATTCCTCTGCATGAGCCAATTTTCATCTCTAATCTTCCAACATTACAGGACGTGGCTTGCCCAGATTTGGATGTGGACTTGTTCCCACATTTCAACCAGGGAAATTGGCAAAGAAAAAAATGTAAAAAAAAATCTTTTGCTGAAATGCTAAGAGAATAGGAGAGTGAGGTCCCACGCTTCAGATGTGTGCAACAAGAGGCTTCATTTTCTCTGGCGATAACATGTGAAAGTCGATGACAACCTCTTTCACCATCACATAATGATGTTTTTGTTTAGTGTAGGTCTCTCTCTCTCTCTCTCTCTCTCTCTCTCTCTCTCTCTCTCTCTCTCTCACACACACACACACACACAATGTCTGCATTTCTCTGTCTCAGAGCTGGAAAAATAAGCATGTCCAAACTGTACACCAAGGTCAAAACACAACAACCTTTACAAATAATTCATACAGTTTTCATAATTGAATATGAAGCAAGACAATAGATGTGCATTTGGGAGCTATTTGAGAATCCGCTACTGTAAAGGCTTTACTTCGCCCTTAACACTTCAAGTGTTTTTGGTTAAAATTACTTTGAGGTCAGTGTTGAAGATAAGTGGAAAACATCCCGGAACTTCAAACAGGAGGGAAAAGCAGTGTAAATTACATCCTCTACAGGGATCTGAAGATCCCATAGGAATTCCTGTTTCACTTAGTTACAGCCACGAGTGTCTTAGCCCTTTCCAGGAGTATTTATAAATAAAGCCAGTAATACTTTCAGTTTATTCTGGTCATGGTTGCAGTAAATTTTACCCTTAGAACGTTGGATATTCACTCCTAGAAGCAATTTACTGTAGTCAATGCATCGTGGCATGTTTTTAAGGGGTGTGAGGAAACCACAGCACCCATAGAACCAAATAGACAAGGGGTGAACATGTGAAACTTGTACAGGCAAAAACCTGAGCTCAGTATGAAACAGGGGACCCTCAATCTTATTATAAATTATTAATGCACAGTATTTTATATATTAGAATTGGTATAGAATTTAAATAGCTGTTACACCTTAGTTATTTGCTATAGTTTATATATAACTTTTGTCTATTAAAAGGCAGTAGAATGGTGCTGTACAAACTATTGAACATTAAAAAGTTATCCAACAAAGCAATTCATTATGTTCATGTTTTATCCAAAATAGGCTAACAGTTAATTCGTTGTGTTACAGTCAAATAGTGAAGTTGACTCGAATACGAACAAAATTAAAAATCCTCAATCGCACATCAATCTGTACTAAACTGTTGAAAAGCTATTGTAGGGATTTCAATGAAGTTAACATCTTATATTTACAGTACATTTTTTTTTTATTAAAAGATTGCCAATTTTTGAATCCATCTGATAAAAGTAGTCAGTTTCAAAAGTTATGCACGGTGGCTTATTTCCTTTCTTTTGAATCCAATTAAACTTATTTCAGACTGATCTTAACAGTTTGATTGATGCAAAATAACTAACACCTCTCTCACACTACTAAAGATTAAGAAATTTCCCCACTGTGGGACGAATAAAGGTATATTTTATCTTATTATAATCCAGGTTGCATTTTCATTTAAACACAGTCTAATGAATGTGAGACAGTAAAACTGGGATTTACTATTGTTTTTAGGGGTAAAACTGTAGCAATGTGAAAGCCCTTGTGCACTTTTAACCTAAAAGGAGTTCTCCAGGAAATTCAATAACCATTCAATACATTCAAAACCTACAGAAATCCTTGAAAAATTTTTCACAATTAATCCTTGGCAGCCAAGTATGTTTTCTAGATGCATGTTTTTTTCCTTGACACATATGCATTTGATAGTAACGGTGAAGAAAGCACATGAGATATTGAGGGGTATCCTCTTCAGCATGGTAGAACTTTTCTTTACCACGAGGTCAGTCTGAATGGATTGCAAAGATCTTCCTGCTTTCACCAACATAATCCAACAGAAACAAGCAAACTAACATGCACGTTAAGCTTCTAATGGCCAACGTGAGAACAGGTGTGTGTGTGTGTGTGTGTGTGTGTGTGTGTGAGAAGGGGGAGAGAAAAACACGCCATAATTAGAGGAACACAAGCTCGCTATCAAGTAACCACCCAGTGTCCCGGGAAATGTGTCAAACAAAAAGCAGGACTTGTTTGTTTGTTTGTTTGTTACAAAATTGCAAACAATTTCCTACCAAAACACACGCGTTTTTGTTTTTTATTGACACGCAAAAGCAAAAATCAGCTCTACATGTTGCACACAGGTTCATGCACAAACTAACAACGTGGAAAAATAATCGTTTTAAATAAACATTTGATAAAACTTACCTAATTCGTTTCCAAAGGCGCGTGCTTGCTTGTGCAGGGTTGGCATGAAGTTGTGAGGTCACACTCCGCCGTTGCGTCTTTCACAGATATTTGGCACGGGTACCACTTTATAAAAGGAAAATAACTTTCTTATTCGTTTAAAAACCCTAAAGAACATTACACATGTCTACATCTATATGAGACTAAGCTCTAGCAGGTTTTGCATTTGCAGTTCAGCGACACGGCTCCGCACTGCGCATGCGCGTAACGCGGCATTGCCCTGGTCTAGCGCAGACAATGAGCGTGGCGCGCGAGCTCAGGTGCTCTCCGGTTACTGAGTGTAGAGACAGGGTTTTCCTTTTTAATCGCAAATTTCAAATGTCTGTTTGTCTCTGTGATGTGTAGAATTAATAGAATTCATTATTCTATTAAATATTGCAGAATTTGTTTCACCTTGAAGGCATTGAAAGCTTGTACTGACTTGTGCATAAACGTGTATATACATGTGTAAATGCTGCTGTTTACATCCAGATCCAGATACAGATACAGATAGTGACATTTGAAATGACCTTTAACCAAAAGTCAAAATTGCAAATAAACTAAATCTGGATTATGTCCTTATGTGCTTAAAAAATAATTTGGGGATTTGTCTATTTTTTTTAGGTTTGTAAAATGTCAACAATGTACACCTTCATGTGTGCATTTAAAGAAAAAAAAATCTTTAGCTTATATTACTTTAACTATGCTTAAGTCAACATTTATTTCTTTTTTTTTCTTTTCTTATTATTATGATTATTATTACAAAGCTGCGTGGACACATTTGATCAATTTTATGAGAATATTTAATCAGAATTGTGCACTTTTTTCCCCAAAATGATGTGATTATAGACACCTAAAAAAATTAATTTAGTATTAGTATAGTAGTATATTAATTTAGTACATATATAGTATATATATAAAATGTGACAATAATTCCTATTGTCACAGCTCTCAGTTGTACAAGACACAAGACACGTAGCCCTATGTCCAGGCAAACATTAACTTTGTTCCAGCCTGCCTTGCTCTGATACCAACAGCCTACCTTGCTGATTGCTTACAAAAATAGTAAGTCTTTTTTCTGACTGAAGTTTCAATCAGTAATGGAATGGTCCATCTATTAAAACCATTTTATCAGGTTCCCCCTGGAGGATTGTGTTGAAAGATTTACCACAGCATGACGGTCAATTCTTTAACTGCATAAAATCACAACATCGGTGACTTATTTATTTATGTGAGCTGAAATTATCATTTCAACTTGATTTCTATACATAGAAAATCTTTATACTCAGATGTAAACTCTATAGTGAAGACAGATTGGCAGCACCTTCTCTACCAGTGTAAGGTTTTTAACACTTACTATAGTAAGCCTCTTTTCTCATATTTATTGTGGTGTTGTTGCATTTTTATGATCGATTTTGTTCGAAAGTGTTGCTGGCTGTAGGGTATTAAATGTTAGGAATCAGTAAATTTGAGTATATTTAATTGTTGTTTACTATACACTCTGTCTTTTTTCAACAACTAATGTCAAATGACAGTACAATTATAATGCTTTGTAAATACTATGAGTCTCTGCTTGCGTTTCCATATGGGATTAATGAAGCTTATCTAAAAATCACTAGACCTCATAATGAGCTATTATAATCCTTAAAGAGAAGAGATCCTGTTTTTTTTACCCTAAACACAGTGTTACCATACATTGTTCATGTGTCCAGTACTAATTTTTTCTGCTTTTGACTTTTAAAGAGTTGAAGAAGGACTGCCTGTAATAGTCTTCATTTTTTACATTTTCATATCTCATTTTGTTATAATGTAAGTATGTCATCTGAAATTCTTTAAATCTGGATTGTGATTTTTGTGTATCTTTTTTTTTTTTAACCTAATGTTCTTTATAGGTTGAGCACAGACAAAATTTTGCTAAAGGCTGACATCTAGTGTCTATAAGAGGTTCACAAAAATCAGTCTACAATGTTACTTGAAGAAACTGTCCTAAACAACCAAGACCACAGAAGCATTTAACTACATTGCACATTTCATAGTAAGCAATCATTATGTGTGTGTGTGTGTGTGTGTGTGTGTGTGTGTGTGTGTGTGTGTGTGTGTGTGTGTGTGTGTGTGTGTGTGTGTCTGTTTCTAGATAGAGTGAGAGAGAGAAAGAGCGAGAGATATATTAGTAATGTATTTTTATGAATGTATATGTTACCTGTTTATCCTCTTCTTCTTCTTCTTCTTCTTCTTCTTCTTCTTCTTCTTAGCTTCTCAGCAGCAGCAACAGAAATATTACTCGAGCAGTATTTAAATCTGATATCCAGGATTAGTATAGGGTTCATACCAGCAAAAAAAAATCAGATATCAGAGAAAAAAAATACTATCCTATCCTGTACCAAATATCACATTAAGAGATTTTGTCTTAGGATGGACTTTGTTATATTCATATTTTGTTATAGGTAGTCATATATGTAATGTAAGTGAATAAAACGTTGATGTTTTGTACAGTCATGTTTTTGTGTTTTTGCTCTGACAGGAAGTGTTTGCGTTAAAAGTTAACATTATTAACAGAAAACATGACATTTTTTTATTATTTATTGGTTTGATATGGTGTTCAGGTGTCATATGTTTCAGTATCATGACATCTCTATGATGATGATGATGATGAGGAGAAGGATGACGACGATTATGATGATGATGATGATGATGATGATGATGATTATTAATAAAAATAACGTATATTTAAAGCTGCTTCTCTGCTTGCTTATATGTTTAATTAACTGTTAAGAATAAATAGACAATCATACCTGCTGTTTTTAAGGAGATTCATTGCATTTCATGATGTATAGGTGTTATAAATAAATCAGGAAAGTTTTCTATTTCCATACATTTGTAACTATGTATGTATGTTCGTGTTAAGACGTCTCTAGATTGAATTCTGACACCTGTAACACAATGCCACAGCAAACTGCAAATTTTGCAATTGTTTTGAAAGAAAAAAAAAAAAAGCCTGAAGGCTTCTTTCATTCCTTACCGATTTTTGACAAAACAGCTTTGTGGCAGCAGAGTTCACAGCCACGCCCCTTCGAGCACATCCCCGCCCCTTTTACCTTTCTACGCATTTGATTGGCTAAATGTAGCCACACGCCCTTTTCCTGCTTAGTTCCGTGTTGTATTTGTAGTTGTAGATATACATTAGTACTTTTTTAGTTACACATTATCGGGTGTATTTTAACCTCATCAAACATGTCGGACCGCAGCTCTTTCGATACCAATGCGATCACTCTGACCAGATTTCTGTTAGAGGAGGGAAGAAAAGTGAAAGCCACAGGGGAACTGACGACCCTCCTAAACGCCATGTGTACAGCTATTAAAGCAATCTCGAGTGCAGTGAGAAAAGCAGGCATCGCTCATCTGTAAGTTCACATTCATCACATAACTGTTAAACAACCCTGCAATCTCATACAGCATGCACGTGTTTTATAAATGTTGTTTTGGAAGAAAGCATCCACATCTGCATGAATTGCTTTGACTTCCCTGTTCTCAAAAATATCCTGCTTGGTCTGACCAGATCCTTCAGCATGGTGATTACTTGTGTAAACTTAAGATTTGTAAGCTTTTACTGCTCTGTATTTTTTCTTCTTCTTAAATATAACTTGCCTTAATAGCAGTAATTCAGAATCTATTTACCTTCACCAGATTGTCTACAGGTTTGACCAGCTTGGGCTGTGTTCTTAATCAGACCAAGCTGTTCTGCAAGGTTACATTGCTTTCTCATTAACTTTGTAAACTAGAATTGCTCCAAGATTGCACACACTTCATACTTCTAGATTAGAGGTGAAAAGTTATGATAATTGCTATATATCAATTGCTATATATCATATCTCAGCTATAGATAATTGCTGTAATCACTGCACTGTCTGTCTGTACTGTTTTTTTGTCTGCACTTTTTGCACTCGATGCACTTTATGTAGCTTGTGTTGTGTTGTAGCTCTATGTTGTTGTTTATTGTAGCACCAGGGTTCCGGAGAAATGTTGTCTCGTTTTTACTGTGTACTGTGTACCACTGTGTATAGTAGAAATGACAATAAAAGCCTCATGACCTTGACCTTGATATAATAAGAATGCAACATGCAAATGTGCTGGACAACAATGTAGTACTAAACCGAAGTTTAAAATCTATGTCAGGGGTGTCAAACTCAGGCCCCCGGGCCAAATCCGGCCCCATAATGCAGCGCTTCAGCTGCCTTACCGAACGCTAGACTACCTGGGAACATTCCAGTGTTAATCAAGTCGAGCTTCTGTTGATGTATTTAACCCTATTGTAAAGTTATTGTCAAGCCCCTCACAGTGGTGAAGCGAGAAGTGGATTCTGAAAATAGAGCCTTTCAAAACCAATGGGATAAATGTTTATCCTGTTTGGCCCCTGACCCAAAGTGTGCTTTGAGTTTTGGCCGCTGTGCAATTGAGTTTGCATCAACAATACTTTGTAGGCTTTTACCTGCTTGGCAATATTTGTTGTTTATAATATAGAACTACTCAGTCTTAGGAAATTCGATAGCTTTCACTACGTGCATATTTGCAGTATAGACATTTTGGATTTCTTTATCATGGCACAGAGTAATGTATTTTACTTTAATCAAGATCAGAATGAGAAACAATTTTTACTAAGAAAATAATTCATTTAGAAAGATTGTGTTTTGGTTATTGCTCCACTAGCACAATCAAACATAGAAGTAAATTTGATTGATAAATATGCCAATAAATATAACAAACTGCATGTGAGAAGAACAAAATGTGTACAAAATAACCATAGACATATACAAGAGTAACTACATTTTAAGTACTTTGCCATACATTGCACTTGCTATGAGAATACAGTGCAGTGTTTCTGCAGGTTAGGATTTTAAACACTGTGAAGTGTTGCGTAATGAAAGGTTGCATGGGTTTCTGAAAAGCACTTGGGTAAACATCCTGTTTGTAATTCGACCTAGCAAAATTTGCTGAATATGGAACTTGTCTTAAGAGTAGATTTAAACTAGTCATTGGTGATGAAATTAAACCAATTCTAGCAATAACTTGTAAATGTAATAAAAATCTTGTTTGCACCAGTACAAGTATTAAAAGTTGTATCATAAAGTATAAGGAGTACAAGTGACCATCTTGAGAATTTGTAATTGTGGGCAAAAAAAAAATCACATTCAGACATCTAAATTTCATAACATAACAAGTTATAAATAACAAGTCCAGTCTCACAGCATTTTGTGATATAGACATGAAATGTATTCTGTTGATTTGTGTTCATGGACATGAATTTCCCTCCTTTCTCGTGTCACTGAGCATGATATTACATATAATGTATTTTAATAGGAAGTATTTTTGGTACCTCTGCCACATTTTTCTTTCTGCCACTGGGTACCACAAATGTAGTATTTTTTTTAATCTTCAAGCACAAGGTTTTTTTCCTTTTTTCTTTTTTTTTGACCTTTATATTCTGTAAGCTACTCGCTATTATAAATCATTGTCAGTGGTTCATTCCAGTCAAAATACAGTAAATATATTCTACCGGTTAATTAAGGAGACTGCGTTAATTGCAGACACACACACATGTATTACACTATAACTGTAACACTAAGCCTATATTTTCAGACTTATTCTTTGGTTAAAAAAGAAAAAAAAAGATTACATTTGGCATTTATGTCAGCATTAACCATGATCCTCAGCCTCTGTTGCTATAGTCGTGCTGAGTGACATAAAAAAGAGGGAAATTCGTGTCCATGAACACAAATCAAAAGATTACATTTAGTGACTATATCACGAAATATCGTGAGACTGTGTTGAAATTAAACTATGAAATGTAATTACATAAATCTAAATGAATGAAGTAAACACTAAAATACTCAAATACTTTACAAATACTAATTTAAATAAATAACCTACTGCTCATGTTATGGAACAGGTATGGCATTGCTGGCAATATCAACGTGACAGGAGATCAAGTGAAGAAGCTGGATGTTCTTTCCAATGACCTGGTCATTAACATGATCAAATCCTCATTCACCTCCTGTGTGTTGGTCAGTGAGGAGAACGAAACAGCCATTATAGTGGAGCAGGAAAGCAGGGTATGAGCAGAAGAAGAGAAGAGACAAAGATGATACCTGGTGTTTCAGAGATCATTCAATCAAATTCTGACTAAAATATTTTCCATGTCTTGTATCCAAAGGGTAAATATGTGGTCTGCTTTGATCCTCTGGATGGATCCTCCAACATTGACTGCCTGGTTTCCATTGGAACCATTTTCTCTATTTATAAAAAGGTATAGTTTTAATACATGTTAAACACGTATTAAACATGTTACTCCATTGTAATACATGTTACTCAAAGTAGAAAAGTAGCAATTGTTCCTATTTGAGTTTTCTGATATTTTCACGCCTTTTTGTAGATTATTAAGTAATTAGTAAGTAATAAAAAAAATCATCTTGCTATAAAGTCCTGTTTAGCTGATTCCAGTTTAAAAAGTATTTCTAAAGTAACATCTATATATGTATGCAGTTTATTTAATACAAATCTCACACATTGTATATCATCATCATCATCAAGAGCACAGATGATGAGCCAAGTGAGAAAGATGCCCTTCAGTCTGGAAGAAACATAGTGGCTGCTGGGTATGCGCTGTACGGCAGTGCCACCATGATAGTGCTATCAACCGGCCAAGGTGTCAACTGCTTCATGATGGATCCTGTGAGTAAAACACTTTCCTTTTCAATTTACAATTAATCGTGTATTTTTAAACAAAATTGTTGTTACTAAACACAAAGCATTTTTACTTGTAAAATGACCTTGTGTATGTGTCTTCTTTTATTTTCATTGGCAGGCAATTGGGGAGTTCATTCTAGTTGAGCGGGGTGTGAACATCAAGAAAAAAGGGACGATTTACAGTCTCAACGAAGGTTATGCTATGTATTTTGATCCTGCAGTTACTGAGTACCTGCAGAAGAAGAAATTTCCAGAGGTACAGCCCTAAACCTGGACAAAGAGTTTTATAATATGTATAACATATAAGCAGATGGAAACAGAATTCCTAAACAAATTATCTTTTGCTACTTGTCCTCTTTTTGTTTATGATTCATTTCTACTTACACATTTTCTTGCAGGCGTAGACTCATCAGCAAAAAGTTGACACAAATATGGACTTTTTTCTACGTCTCATTCTTTTTTATTATGCAATATAAAGCAACACAAAAAAAACAACATCTGTTGCATTTGAGTCTCTTTCACCACTGATACTTCTGTTTTGTTTTGTTGGCTCAATGTCATGCCTGCTAGTCCAAAACTAATCCAAAACGTTTGATCTGAACCTATAAAACCTCCTTAAGCTAGTTTAATAGCAAGAGTAGTTCTGCAAAATGTAATATTTATTGTGTTATGAGTAAGGCCATTTAATGCACCTTAATAAAGTGGTGTTAAAATACAGCTTTCTTTGGTTGAAGTTCAAAGCCGTCCCATGAAAAAACTGAACTGTTGCACTGTTGTGTAGTCTCCTCTAACGCCACTATCGTCCTTTCACAAGACATTTCACAAGTGTATGTAACATGTTTGGCCACATTTTTGTTTTAAATGTACCACCAGACCTATGCTTGTTTCCAGTGTTACTTGCATGAGTATGAATTCCTGGAATTATTACTTCTGAACCCTTTACCATTTTTATTTAATTTATTTTATTAATAAATACTTATTACTGATCTTGGAACCTTGGCAATATTTATGAAATCTGGCCTGCACATTAAAATTTTGCCTTCATCAGATTTAGGGGCAGGGTTTTCCCAGAACCCAATGTAATGTCATGTCAAGTTTCATGACTTTCAAGAACTTGATGCTTTTGTGTTTTTTTAATGAAATATTACTCTCTAGGTAGCTGATGTGCTGATGTAGTCTGTGTGTTTTTGCAGGATGGCAGTGCACCCTATGGTGCACGCTATGTCGGCTCCATGGTAGCAGATGTGCATCGGACCCTCGTTTATGGAGGTGTTTTCCTCTACCCAGCCAATGTGAAGAGCCCTAAAGGAAAGGTATAATAAGAGCTGACATACTTTTTTTATTATTATTTCTTTAGAAAGTTGTAAATGCTTCCTTATTATTATAATTTGATCCTCCTTTTACTATAAGAATATCACACCCTGTAAAGTCCACAGAATGTTGCCCTCTATCTGCATCAACAGGACTTGTAAATAATGTCAACACTGGCCACTGATATGAGATATGATTGCAAAATATTTTAAGCAAAGTTTAATTCTTGGTCAACTGACTCCAGAAGCAGACAAGTCTGATTTATTTGGATAATATTTATCCTTAGTGAGGTTTGTGAGGGTTGTTATAAATTATTGTCCCAGTGAGAGCTTTGAGAATCTCTCAACATCAGTTATCATGCAAAAATGTATTTACAGTTTTATTAAATAATTTTTATCAAAAGAATAATTAGATTTATAAGAATACTTACATTTTCTGTGCCGTAGCTCCGACTCTTGTATGAGGTCAACCCCATGGCCTTCATCATGGAGCAAGCTGGTGGAATGGCCACCACAGGAGACATGAATGTCTTGGACATCCAGCCTGAGAGCATCCATCAGAGGGCCCCGGTGGTCCTGGGATCCCCAGATGATGTTAAAGAGTACCTCTCTATCTACCAGAAGCATTATAAGTGATTAAATCTTCAAACTAAAAATCTACTGAGAGACCAAACATCACATTTTAAACCTTTTTATCAGAGTTAAAGTCCACAAAATAACAAAGCCTACAGCTTCCTCAACAAATATCACACTGATATTCTATAAATTGTATTCATTATGAATCTTAATCTATTCTTGTAAAGCAACAGATATACAAATACACAAAAAAACCAGTAGCCACATTTGCACTCCTTGGAAAATGTTTACATTATGACTCATTTTGTACAATATTACCAAATTTAGGATTTAGCAATATTGTAATAGGTCTTGAAGAATGTGTTGGGAACAAAGATAGAAGCAAGTAAAAAAGCATTTTTTTTTTTATATCTATGCAATAAGAAAAGTGCCTTTTTATGCCTGTATTTTATTGTAAAGGAAAACAATAAATTCAGGTGTGCCAAAAAAAGAAGTTTGCTACATTGTTTATGGTTAATTGTAATGAGTTTGTGTGTATAATAAAATAAGAAGAGGACCTATTAAAGAGATGTATGAACACACATGCACATGTTGCTTTACAGCCAACAATCTAATGTAAGCAGATTGCAGCAAGATCCTTTGGTGTTGTATGTACAGTTACTGTATGTGTGAACTTGACTACGCTCTCTGCACATATAACCTCCTCTGGAAAGGTCAAAATGAAGTCTATACATGTGACATTTTAAAATATTGCTCTCAAAGAATTTGAATAAGAATTAATATGTATACTATACTTTCTTTCGGCTTCTCCCATTAGGGGTCGCCACAGCGGATCATCCGCATGTTTGATTTGGCACATGTTTTTACGCTGGATGCCCTTCCTAATGCAACCCTTTCCATTTATCCGGGCTTGGGACCGGCACTAAGAGTGGCTGGGGTTGGTTCCCCGACCGGGGATCGAACCCGGGCTGCAGCAGTGAAGATTTAATATGTATAAATTCATAAAAGTAAAACTTAAAGTAAAATCTTCAGCATTGCTAAAAAAAAAAATAATAAAATAAATAAATTCCTAACTTTGCCACACTTTTTCTTTTTTTTTTTTTTTTTGCTTATTCTATGTTCATATTTTAATCTGTAGTCACCCAGGTAACTTACAGCAAAAAGAATGATCACCTAGACTATTTTCAATGAGAGGCCCTCTTCTATGCTTTACAGAGTTCATGGGGTAACTCTTTTGTCACTTGACACCACTCACAAATATAGCACTTGGCTTTCCCCCCTGTCCTGCATATGTTAAAATTCAGCTACAGACTGTAGTTCTATTCCATTCCTAACTCACGGAACCAAACGAAGAACATCAACATGTCGGATCAAACCGCTTTTGACACAGATGTGTGGACTCTCACACGATTTGTCATGGAGATGGGGAGACAAGCTAAGGGTGCAACTGGAGAACTCACCCAGCTTATCAACTCCATGCTAACAGCTATCAAAGCTATTTCATCTGCTGTGAGGAAAGCTGGACTCGCTCACCTGTAAGTCCTGGTTAGATCTTTTTTTTTTATTGCAAATAGAGCAGGAATGGGATGGGGCAGATGATGGTAATTTTGTGGCAAAGAAATGGTTAAGGAAAAATGTTGTATATCAGGCAAGATATTTTGAGAGTATAAATTTTGTTTTGCAGTGATGCTTTAATGCTGACAAGAAGTGGAAGCATTTGGCCATCAAAAAGCATTATGTTCATGCAAATCATACACACTGTCTTTGAAGAAAATAATTTGGCTGGGCAACAAGTGAACACCCACAATGTCAACAAAATATATATCGTTTTATAAATACCAATGTGTGTAAATCCATACGTTCACTGAAATATTGGCTTGTGGTGGTAACAGACTTTTAGGAATCCAAGTGATAAGTTGGATAATAGGTATTCGATATAGTCTCAGTGCCATAGAACTGTACTGCAGACCATGGTATGGCCAGGTAGTTTACACAAATTGTAAGGTACTTTACACAAATGTTGTAGAGAACAAATATATTATGTCAATAGAAATCTTCATTATCCCTTAGCATGAATTAATTTACTGATCTTAAAGCACACAACAAAGCAAACATTAACTGTTTTTGTTGTTGTTGCTGTTGTTGATAGGGATTCATTCGGATAAACTATACAGATATCAGACAAAAGAAATGCATCTATTTTCACAGTTCTGTGAAATTCTGAGACAATGACAACAGCTAGACAAAAATCTGAAATGTCTGTTAACAAACAACACTTGTCAGAATGAGTGCTTCAGACTTGCAGAAGTGCTAGTTGTTCCTTTAGACATGTAAGAAAAAAAAAACATTGAATTTACCCCCCATGTATTACTCTATTTAATCTTTTTAAAAATAGCACCATAGCCTTTTGATGTGACCCACACTATGATATATGAGTAGTATGACCTTAACTGAGAAACACTTCAAGACACAATAAATTTATGTTGCTTTTAGACGTTTTCAAAATAGTTTGTCTCCATTAAGACTGGAAACAGAAATTCTTCAACAGGGTAATTAGGTGACACATGTATAATGTAAAATGTGTGCCTTTATTAAAAATGTTGTTATTGATACTTGTTCTGGATGAAGATCAACTCATAATTAATTCTAATAATAACAACAAAAACAACAAATCACATTTGCTAATATGAAACTCTGTAAGTAAACATGTTAACTATAAGTCTGGTAAATGTACAGAATGTACTTTTTCCAGGTCAAGGTTAGGGTCTGAAGTCAATCCCATGCACAGTGTGTAAATCAAGAATACACCGTAGATTGGATACCAGTCCATCACAGGGCATCATAAACACACACATGTGCACCCCAACAGGCAAATCTAATTTTTGGGAGGCGAGAGAAAACCAGAGAAGCCAAATAAAATCCTTTCAGACATCCACTTCATTCTTGTCTCAATTTGGTTTATGACAAATTGCTGATCAAAGAATATTCAAAAAGAAGTAGTATATTTATTGTATTGTTGATTGTTTCAATGTTTTAATTAAGTCTTGTTGGGTTATTAAAACTGACTGTTATGACTGTAAAGAATCTTGGAAAAATGTTACCCATGTGTCATTTCTGTATTTTGGCATATTTTAGTCAAGGCATTGCTGGGCACATTAATGTCACTGGAGATGAGGTCAAAAAGATGGATGTGCTGTCCAATGATCTTGTCATCAACATGCTGCAGGCCTCCTATGGCACCTGTGTACTCGTCTCTGAGGAGAACAAAGAAGTCATTATCACCCCAAAAGAGAAACGAGTAGGTTGCAGGTGCAGGAATGACATAGTGCTTACAGTATATTCGTGTTTGCTTGGGTTTTGTTTAAAAACACATGAAATTTGATAGCTGAACAAACTCTGTTCAATATACCAAAATACATGGTGACAATAAACACATCTTAGTTCCTGCCACTTTAATTAACAAATTTCATCCGAAAGATAAACAGTCAAGGAGACATATGATATTCTGTCTGGTATTGGCTTGTGTTTTATTTTTAAAATGGTAGATTTTGCCATTACAGACCAAATGTGATCAATGAGGTGTGACCTCATGTGTCCAATGTCTGGGCATCCAGCTGCAAAGAATTCTTAATCACAACAAAAAGCTCATATAAAAAAAGAATCAACTATGTCCAGTCCATTAGATGCATACAAGAAATACCGGTTCACATTTTATGAAACAAGAAAAGTCTGTAATACCAAATCCATAGCATATCTACACCAGCATAGTTAAGTGGCTAAGTAATTGTTAGCAAGACAGTGTGGTCATCATGGCACTGAAATTAATTATGAAATTACAGCAATCACATTATCGATTGACAACACTATAAAAGTATTCAGTGATTACGACAAATAACACGTATGAAGCAAAGCCAGTCTAAATGAAGTATGCTAATGTTATCAACATTGTTCAATGTTAGCTTGTTGTAAAGAATTAGCATCCTGAAATAGTGTTTTAATTCTATTACTTTACATGTCTGCATTTCCAGAATTCTGATTTATATAAGCATTAACAGCCTCTGACCAGTAGATGGCGCTCCATTTGCTGAACTTCCACAAAACTACAGAATTCTTCATACAATAGTCTTTTCGTGCGAATGAAATGGTTTAAATGGTTAATATTGTGATTTGTGGTGAAAGTAGGGAGCAGGTTGAGAAGAGCCTGGAGAGTTGGAGGTACGCGCTGTAGAAAAGGGAATAAAAGTCAGTAGGAGTAAGACAGAGTACATGAGTGTGAATGAGAGGGAGGGCAGTGGAGTGGTGCGGTTGCAGGGAGAAGAAGTGGAGAAGGTGGAGGAGGAGGTTTATAGATGTGGTGAGGAAAGACATGCAGGTGGTTGGGGTGAAAGAGGCAGATGTACAGGTAAGGGGGGTATGGAGAAGGATGATCCGCTGTGGCGACCCCTAATGGTAGAAGCCGAAAGAAGAAGAAGAAGAAATGGTTAAAATGGTTCTGTCTTACCTGCCGCTTTGGATCATATCATGCAGATGTTAACACCAAATCTGAACAGAGCCTCAACAAAGTGTTTTTACAAAGAGAAACCTTTAAAGGTTTTAACATTTTCCTTGAACACAACCTCAAATTTCACTAGTACTATCTTAAAGCCAGAAAATCCTCTTTAACTGTAAAAAATTAATGTCAGATTTCCAAAAAACAATGAAACGATTTAAATATTGGGTTTATAATTAAGCTGTATGTAATAAAAAATATTGCAACCATACACTCCACAGGTTGGTGACCATTATTTCGGGGCCTGTCTGTTTTGTTTTGTTTTTTGCCTTGCTAGAAAATAAGGTGTTGATGTGATTACTAACCATTGAAAAAAGAAAAGAAGAAGAAGAAGTAAGAACATTTTTATGATGGCAATGATGAGCCACTGAAAGAATCATTGATTATTGGGGCATGGGGAAGCTAAATGTTTTTAGCAGTAAGTGTAAAGAGGAGAACCAGTGTGTGAAATTACGATTTGGTGCCATCTAGTGTTACAAAAAGAAGAATGCATTTAAAATGACTTTTAAGCAAAGTTGGCTTAATAGTTTGAGTTTGTCCCGAATGATGTATATAATGTATAATACAAACTCCACTTCACCCTGCAGGGTAAATATGTGGTGTGTTTTGATCCATTGGATGGGTCCTCCAACATCGATTGCTTGGCTCCTATAGGCACTATATTTGCCATCTACAAAAAGGTGAGTTATTGCTATTTATAACTGTACTAAAAAAGAGGACAAACAATAATTACTGCTAAACAATACCTTGACTAAATTCTTTCTAACGTCTATGGATGAAGATATGGCATGCCTCTATTGTATTTCTCAATATGTGCTCTGGTGCTTGACCTATTTTTTACCAAGGCTCAAATTCAGTTCACACAATGATGCAGATACATACACAAATTTATTAAAAAATAACACGCAAAACATTCGTTCAATTATGAGCTGGTGCTGTCAGAGGAATCATGTTTCTTGGTGTCTTGCTATAAAGAAAAAACTATAAAATTTTGGAAAATACATGGAGGCCAATAAGTAAAATATAATTCTATTAGTTACATTTCCAATTAATCTAAAGATAGATCAGATTAAGTTCAACATAATAACATCACAGCTCCATTACAGAGTCAAGCCACCATTTGCTTTCGAAAGTAGCTTTAATCCGTCTTGGAATGCTGACATCAAAATCCTGTATGATTTGTAATACTTGAAGTTTTCCTATTGTTCTTCATACTACTCCTAAATAATTCTACCGGTATATATAAAAGTATTATTTTGGAATATAGCAAGAATATTAAAAAAGAGCATTTACACCAAACAGTGCACCAGGTCCGGTCACATTGACAAACAAGTGCTGGCTGTTATGCAACCATGCAAAAATTTATTGGCCCTAATGATTTCCATGAGACGTCTATCTGTACTGTTCTGAAGCCCCCACTATGCTGAAACAGCCTTAGCAAATGTTATGGGTTAAAGGAATTTTTTTGTCTTCTTTTAAACATAAATCTGTCCACATGTAGGAATTATGGGGACAGTTCACTCATGAAAATACTTATTTTATACTGATAAAATACTGATATTATTAATGCATTGGCGTTCGATATAGAAGGTTTTCAAATTGCAGCCATAACATGAATTCCAAATTTAAGAAAATGTTGTTTTTGATGAGATTCTATGATTATTTTTAGTATGTACTCTTTTTTGTTATGGGGCTTCAGGAAACCTGGTTTTTGAATTCTGAATGCTGTTTTTTTGTCTGTGTGAAGTTTTTCAAGTTCTTCCAGTGTGAGGTTTCCTCCCATGTCCCAATGTTACACCTAGCGCTCTGTGTGTGTGTGTGTGTGTGTGTGTGTGTGTGTGTGTGTGTGTGTGTGTGTGTGTGTGTGTGGTGCCTTTCTATAGACTTGTGACTCATCTCACACCTTGTTTTTAAGTATAAGCTCTCTGAAAATTAGTGAGTGAACTATATGCCCTCCTTTTAATATGTTGGTTGTTTCATTTCACTCTGAAATCACTGGACCACTGGTATATCACAACTTCTTTACAGCTCATACATGCTGGTATTTGGCAGTTAGCCTAATAACTTAAGCATGAAGCTGTTTCATTTGTAATTGTAGTTTGAGTTATAAAACTGTTACACATAATTTACACATAATTTCCACTAGATGGTGCTACAACACGAGGTTGTTTTTCTATACTTTAGGTCAGAAAGCACACTGATTTAGTGTATACATGCCTATAAATTAACACACAGCCAACAAATCATCCATGTTGTATGAGCTTAAATACAAGAAACCGTTAAATCACAAATCTGGTTTCATTTGTGTAATAATCCTACCGTTTGAGGGTTAATCTCACATTATGTACATTGACTTTATGTACATTTTGTGACGTTAAGACTATACAAATGTTCTCTGTTTTTTGTTCTTCTGTCAGGTTGCAGAAGATGAGCCAACAGAAAAGGATGCTTTGCAGCCAGGCAATCAAATAGTGTGTGCGGGTTACGCACTGTATGGCAGTGCCACAGTAGTAGCTCTCAGTACTGGAGATGGACTCAATTTATTCATGTTAGATCCAGTGAGTATCAGCAAGAGAATTGTATATTTTTTTTAACTGAAATTCCTAGCGCTATCCCTAGGTTTCCTAGGAGTTTATTTATATCGTACCTTGCTACTTCATTTAAGCTTGACTGTAAGTGTCTGAATGTGACTATATAACAGGCATTTGCAAAGAAAAATATGCACGTTTTATATGCTCATATCCCCATTCCGAGCTGTATGTTCATTTTTGATTAGCATCTTTATAGAAACCTAATGATGTACTCATCTAACCTGCAACTAAGGGCAACTGTTCACCTCTCATTTGAGGCATTTCAGTGTAGACAGTAATGTTTCAATGCTCAGTCGCATCACATACATTCAGCGTCTGACCAAGTCACAGACCACAAACTCATGACACTTAGTTTCTTTTTAAAATGATATGACCCCCAGCAAAAAAAGTGCTAACTTTGGTGCTAACCCTGAAGCAAACCTTATTTCATCTGTGGTTTATTGCTGCTCGTTAATATTTTTTAAATTTTTATTTTCACTTCTTCTTTAACTGGGTTGAGAGCTTCTTTCTGAGGACAGTCGTGAACATTTCTTTTTTTTTACAGTTATCCCAAATGCACACTTCCCCTTTTCCCTCCACATACAGTATGTGCCTGTTTATAATAATGAAATTAAAGATGTAATCATTGTGCTGTTGCTCATTAGGCTATAGGTGAATTCATCCTGACAGAAAGAAATGTGAAGATCAAGAAAAAGGGAAAGATCTACAGCTTAAACGAAGGCTATGCCATGTACTTTGATCCTGCAGTGACCGAGTACATAAAACACAAGAAATTTCCTGAGGTAGGATTAAACCTATTTAAGATGTTAAATATATCAAATGTTTTAGATGTTTTCTAATGTTTTAGAAATGTCTGTCTGAGCAGGGTAATTTATTAAAATTTTAAAGATAGACAGACAGGCAGACTGATAAAGTATTATTTTCTGGCCTGGTCATATGACCTATCTATCAATAAATAGATATTTAAGAAGTGATGTATGATTAGGGAGGTGTGTTCACAGATTTGAGTGTGGAGCCGCAGGTCATATGACAAGGCCAGAAAATAACGCTTTCAATAACATGAAGTTACTTTTAGTAGCTTGAAGATAATCTCACTCTTTGTAAAGGGCATGTTGTATGGAATAAAGGAGGACATTCTGATATGAACAAAACACAAGGGCCACTTTTCACCAGTGTACAACGCTGGTTTTGGCCTTCGCACGGTATCATTGATTATTATTATTTATGTTCACATTAAGATAAACACAGGAAATAATCTGGTTGTATCCATTCCTAACTTTGCGTCCTTGACCCACACAGCTAGTGGTCATGTAAATACACAGTTTTCTGTATCAGCTGACCCTCAGTCAGCACCGATGCACCACACGAGAATGCTGATGTGAAGTTTACCCAACAGGTTGCAACACGTTAACTGCGTCTATATGAAACTGATTCAGCAGCTCAAGCACAACTAGTCACATGATGCTACAGGCACCTCAACAAAAAAAAGCTGTGTGTGTCTGTTTTATAGTTTACCAGCTGCCACCATAATTAATGAATAAATGGCATATTTTGAACTTTGGTTTGAACTTTGTTAGCCTTATCAACTCATACTGGATTAAAAAGATGGGATTGTTGCTTTTTTATCCAGTTAGTCTGCTACTCAAATGGTTTCTAACATCTGTCGTTGTTGGAACTTGTTCCCAGGATTGCGATGTGTGTTTGTGCGTGTGATATGTTTGCGCAAACCAGCATACTTTTTGTGTCACTTCATTTCTGTTAAATCATGACTAAGGGCCACCTGACTTTCTTTACAAACTCACAGACACACACACAAACACACACACACACACACACACACACACACACACACACACACACACACACACACACACACACACGTGGCTTATGCTGAAAAGTGACGTGTAATGAAATGCTGACTGCTTGTCCAATCTGAACTTTGATCATAATTAGTGTTTGTCTATTCTCTCCACCATCTTATCTGGATCACTAGAAACTTATTAGGTTGCTAAGCATTTTTTACACCCTACTATATTCTTTGAAGATTAGCCCCGTTCCAATGTTCAAACGTCTTTAGAATCCTAATTCGATTATACATCTCGCATCTTCACACTAACAAGAAAACAAAAGTAACTGGCCATGGGTTTACTTTTTTATCTCTACTGGTATTCAGTTCAATAGTAAGAGTTTATCATATTAAAAAAAAACAAGACATATCTTTAATGGTCTCATGAAAATATTCAGTTCACCCTTTGATTTAAAACAAACATAATGGTTAAAACAGAAAAATTGTTATTAAAAAGTTTATTTTTAAAAGTGTTTTGATTGTGAAATTACACTTACAGTGGTGTGAAATTCTGATTTCTTATTTTTTTTTGCATGTTTGTTGCACTTTAATGTTTCAGACCATCAAACTAATTTAAATATTAGTAAATGATAACACAAGTGAACACAACATGCAGTTTTTAAATTATGGTTTTTATTATTAAGGGAAAACTAAATCCAAAACTACATGGCCAGAGATCCAAGATGAAGAACATAAAGGCTTGTCTCAGTTTTGCCAGAAAAATCTTGATGATCCCAAGACTTTTGGGAAAATACTCTGTGGACTGACAAGACAAAAGTTAAACGTTTTGGAAGGTGTGTGTCCCATTACGTTTGGCGTAAAAGTAACATTGCATTTCAGAAATGCAGTAATCATTCATTCATTCATTAATTCATTTTCTCCCGCTTATCCGTAATTCGGGTCGCGGGGGCAGCAGTCTAAGCAGGCCCCCGCCTTCGACTGCTGCCCAATCCTCACAGCACCGTCCCTTACGGTCCCTCCTGCAGGTGGTGGGCCCACGTCACTCCGACGTCACGGACCTTGATATTTCCCTCGTAAGGGACCCCCGGAGCATAGAGGGTTAAGGGCCTTGCTCAAGGGCCCAAGAGTGGCAGCTCTTACCATAGTAATCATACCAAAAGTAAAATATGGTGGTGGTAGTGTGATGGTCTGGGGCTGTTTTGTTACTTTAGGACCTGGAAGACTTACTTTAAGACCTGGCAGTGATAAATAGAACCATGAATTCTGCTGTTTACCAAAAAATCCTAAAAGGAGAATGTCCAAAAATCTGTTCGTGACCTCAAGCTGAAGCGAACTTGGGTTTTGCAGCAGGACTATGATCCAAAACACACCAGCAAGTCCACCTTTGAATGGCTAAAGAAAAAACAAAATGAAGATTTTGGTGTGGCCTAGTCAAAGTACTGACCTGAATCCTATTGTGAAGCTGTGGCATGACCTTAAAAAGGCGGCTCATGCTCAAAAAACCTCAAATGTGGCTGAAATACAACAATTCTGCATAGATGAGTGAACCAAAATTCCTCCACAGCGCTGTAACAGACTCATTGCAAGTTATCGAAAATGCTTGATTGCAGTTGTTGCTGCTAAGGGCGGCCCAAACAGTTATTAGGTTTAGGGGGCAAACACTTTTTCACACAGGGCCATGTAGTTTTGGATTTGGTTTTCTCTTAATAATAAAAAACTTCATTTAAAAACTGCATGTTGTGTTCACTTGTGTTATCTTTGACTGATAAATTAGTTTGATGATCTGAAATCAGGAAGGGAGCAAACACTTTTTCACACCACTGTATAGCTTTATTATAAAAACTATACATTACTCAGAAGGTGACAATATTAGTATGACAGTATTCAAATGATAAAAGCATAAATGTAACTAATATTTTTAATGAAAACATCACTGCTTCAAAAACGCTACAAGTCAAACAATAATGGAATAAAGTAAAAAATAAAGTAAAGTGTAAGGAAATGCACTGATGTACTGAAACAACTGTCGGGTTGTATTTTACAGGAATACCCACATTTCACTTCCTCATGAGAATCTGGTGCAGAAATGAAACCTGTATTTAATTATAGTATGTTTAGTAGTTGTGTACACTATCATAGGCTTGCAGATTACACAAATTACATGAATTGTAGTGTCCATAGTGTCATCTTGGAAACTCAACATTCTGGACATAGTCATAGGTTGCCATGTTGAAATTGCGTTTTTAAAATGTGATGCTTTGGTTATGTTGCAATACAGTTAAAGTTTTTTAAATCCTGGATTTTTTCATGCAGGATGGCAGTGCTCCATATGGTGCCAGATACGTGGGCTCCATGGTCTCAGATGTTCATCGTACAATTGCTTATGGTGGGATCTTCTTGTACCCGGCCAATGAGAAGAGCCCAAAAGGAAAGGTGGGTTTTTCATAATGGCAACCAATTTACAACACTTTAAAGAAAATGCCAATAAGTGCACTGAAGTGTCTGAGCACATACAAGTGGAGAATCTAAAGGCCAGAACCTAGAGCACAGATACTAAGAGCAGAAACAGGATATGCTTTTGTTTCTGCATTCTGTACAGTTCCTGGAAAGGACCTTACTCTGTCACTTGGAACTGATGCTGATTTAAATTACAAACCAAGCAGAACATCAGCTGGTGATCTGTTTCATTTTTTTAACCAAGTTTTAGCAGCTATGCCTCCACATTTTAGCTACTGTACTCTGCTAGAAAATAAGTGCTAATCAATGCTGGTCCACATTTATTGCTTTATCTCGACAATGTTTGCAAAGTAATAATGTTGATGAATCAGATTTGTAGAACACAACTACCTCCATGTAATGATAAGACAATATTAAAGTGGAGCTAACAGTGTTATCAGTTTTGACATAAATTGAAATATCACACAAGCATTGTCTTACCGTAACATGGCTGTAGATGTGTTCTCACAATCTGATTTATCACAAATTTGCCAATCTGATTCATCACCATTCTGCCAATCCGACTCATCACCATTCTGCCAATCCGACTCATCACCATTACTTAAGTTTATTTTTTATCCCATTTCAAAATTTCATTAATATCCAGAATATGACCCAATATGTGCCTAGAATCCTCTGCTATTTAATTAGTACTGACAAACCCTGCATTAGGGGGAGTGGTGGCTCCAGCGGTTAAGGCACTGGGTTGCAGATCGGAAGGTCTGGGGTTCAAGCCCCGGTATCGCCAAGCTGCCACTCTTGGGCCCTTGAGCAAGGCCCTTAACCCTCTATGCTCCGGGGGTCCCTTACGAGGGGAATATCAAGGTCCGTGACGTCGGAGTGACGTGGGGCCGCCTTCCCGTGGGCTCACCACCTGCAGGAGGGACCGTAAGGGACGGTGCTGTGAGGATTGGGCAGCAGTCGAAGGCGGGGGTCTGCTTAGACTGCTGCCCCCGCGACCCGAATTACGGATAAGCGGGAGAAAATGAATGAATGAATGAATGAAACCCTGCATTATTATCATGATCAAAATTATTAGGGATCTAAACTGGGCAGAAAAAGCTCAATAGTTTTCAAATTTCTTTGCCCTCCTTTACATAAGTGGCATTGTATTCACAGCGCTTCACATTTTCCACATTTTGTTACGTTACAGCCTTATCCCAAAAAGGATAAAATTCATTATTTTTCTCAAAATTCTACAAACAATACCCCATAATGACAACATGAAAGAAGTTTGTCTAAAATCTTTGCAAATTTATTAAAAATAATAAACGAAAATATCACTTGAAAATAAGTATTCACAGCCTTTTCCATGACACTCAAAATTGATCTCAGGTGCATCCTGTTTCCACTGATCATCCTTGAGATGTTTCTACAACTTGATTGGTAAATTCAGTTGATTGGACATGATTTGGAAAGGCACACACCTGTCTATATGAGGTCCTACAGTTAACAGTGCATGTCAGAGGACAAACAAAGCCATGAGGTCCAAGGAATTGTCTGTAGACCTTCGAGTAAGGATTGTATTGAGGCACAGATCTGGGGAAGTGTACAGAAAAGTTTCTGCAGCATTGAAGGTCCCAGTGAACACAGTGGCTTTCAACATCTGTAAATGGAAGAAGTTGGGAACCACCAGGACTCTTCCTAGAATGGGCCACCTGGCCAAACTGAGCGATCCCTTAATCAGGGAGGTGACCAAGAACCTGATGGTCTCTCTCTGAAAGAGCTTCAGCATTTCTCTGTGGAGAGATGAGAACCTTCCAGAAGAACAACCATCTCTGTAGAACTCCATGCCTGTATGGTAGAGTGGCCAGAGGGAAGCCACTCCTCAGTAAAAGGCACATAACAGCCCACCTGGAGTTTGACAAAAGGCACCTGTAAGACTCTCAGACCATTGAGAAACAAAGATTGAACTCTTTGACCTAAATGCCAAGCGTAATATCTAGAGGAAACCAGGCACCACTTATCATCTTACCAATACGATCCCTACAGTAAAGTATGGTGGTGGCAGCATCATACTGTGGGGATGTTTTTCAGCAGAAGAAACTGGGAGACTAGTCAGGGTTGAAAGATGAATGCAGCAATGTACAGAGACATCCTTCATGAAAGCCTGCTCCAGAGCTCTCTGGTCCTTAGACCTTTGTCAATGGTTCATATTCCAACAGGACAACGACTCTAAGCACACAGCCAAGATAAAAAAGAGTGGCTACTGGAAGACTTTGTTAATGTCCCAGAGTGGCCCAGCCACAGCCCAGACTTCAACCTGATTGAACATCTCTGGAGAGATCTGAAAATGGCTGTGCACTGAAGATCCCTAACTAACCTGATAGAGCTGGAGAGGTTCTGCAAAGTAAAATTAGAGAAACTGCCCAGAAATAGATGTCAAGCTTGTAGCATCATACACAAAAAGACTTGAGGCTGTAATTGGTGCCAAAGGTGCTTCAATAAATTATTGAGCAAAGGCTGTGAATACTTACGTATATGATATTATTTTTTAATACATTTGCAAAGATTCCAAACACACTTCTTTCACGTTGTCATTATAGGGTATTGTTCGTAGAATTTTGAAGTAAAGAATGAACTTAATACATTTTAAAATAAGGCTGTAACAGAAATTGTGGAAAAAGTGAAGCGCTGTGAAAACTTTATTAATTTACATTTGCGGCATTTAGCAGAAGCCCTTATCCAGAGCGACATACAAAAATGCTTTAAATCTCTAGTAATGAATAAATCTACACTGGTACACCAGATTACAAACTTAATATAAATATAACCCTAGAATTCTACAAACTTGGAAAGTGCTAATTTAAGTGTTTCAGGAAGATCCACTGGATCCACTGTAATGTCCACCAAATTAATTGGATTCACAATCATTATGATTATTACTGTAAATTATAAATTACTTTGTCAGCCATTGTCTATGTGTAGGGTTGTATGTTGCACTGTATAAATGTAAATATGCCCAGGCAACATGCAGTCCCCTTCGAAAGGTTTTGGAACACCCAGGTCATTTTTTTTATTTATAATTTTTTTTTCTTCAAGACTATGACATGACAAATCAGGATTTTTGTTTCTTGATATTTAAATCAAGACAGATTAAACAACATAACATGTGAAGACAAACCCCAAAACCAAAATTTGTTGACATCAATAACAGTCTCTGGCAGTCATGGTCATGCAGTTGTTGCAAGCAAGGGACGTGCAACCAAATATTAGTATTATTTACTTTCAACTATTGTAAGATCTGTTTCTACCCATTTCTCATCTAAGATTCTGCCAATAAATATGCAAAGTCCCAAGTTGCACATTTAAATGTAAAATATCAGGAAATCAAAATTTTATTTTATTTAATCTCAAACCCAAATGTCTTCAATTGCCAGCATAAACAGCAGAACGCCAGCATAAACAGCAGAACTGACCATGCTGTTCCAATACTTTCAGAAGAGATGTAAATATTTACCTCTTTGATGAATGTTGAATCTCAGCTGTGTGTAGTGCTCTACTAAATAAGTCCCTAGTTTAGCTTATGGTCAGCAAACCAGAATGTATACATTCTAGCTGTAATACACTACGTAAGGATAGATGCCATCCCACTTTAATGTTTTCATAAGTCAATAAGCAAACATTGTAGGACTGTGTGATCTACCTGTTATCTGTGAACTAGATCTGCTTTGGTCAAGGGGTGCAGGCGGGCAGTCTTTTCCTGCCTTATGTTATGTGAAAAACAGGGACGTTAAACTTTTATCAGGAAGAGAACTAAAACACATTTGCAGATTATCGAGACTGTGTTTTTGCTAGCCTTAAGATGCAGTTTGGTTACAAATGAGTCACCCAAGAAAAACATTCATTAAACATCACAAATATAAGAATTGAAAATTAATTCTGATTTTTTTTTTTATATTTTTGTTAAACCCAAACAGAAAACAATTCTGAAACGTTTGTGTGACTGAAACTAACATGCCAATGAGGCCAGCCTCAAAGAAAAGCAGTTCAAATACTGAACACAAACATCTAAATCAAACCCCGGAATTATGTAGCATTAATAATTGCTTGAAATGTTAAAATAATGCTTTCTTGTCTTTGTACCATAATTAAAAAAAAATAATTTAAAACAGGGTAGCAAGCAGATTAGCTGCCAATAGACTAGTTTATGTGGCATAAGAACATTATAAGGTATATTTCATCTCTGTGCAATTAAATGTTCAACTTAGTGCAACCTGTCACTATACAATGCAAATAGATTAGTTAGCTAGATGGAGGAAAGATCTGTGATCAAATTACAGTAGATAACTACTTAAAGTCTGTTCAGTGTATTTTTTTTGGAAATAAATAAAAAAAGTTTACAGATTCTACTAAAACTGAAATTAACTTCCATCTCTCCCTCCTGGTGTAGTTACGGCTGCTGTACGAGTGTAACCCCATTGCCTTCCTAGTGGAACAAGCTGGAGGAATTGCCACCACAGGGACACAACGAATCCTAGACGTGAAGCCTGAGACTGTGCATCAGAGGGTTCCTTTCGTAGTGGGGTCACCGGATGATGTGCAGGAATACCTGTCGTTTGTCAAAAAATATCAGAAATAGTTTCTCCTGTACAAATCCGATCGTTTCATTGCTGCTGAATCAGCAGTTTAGCCTTAATTCAACCCAAGAAACATTACACATCTTAATCTAAGGTCAGAAAAGCACCAGGCTCTTGGGGTTTAATCTAATTTCTAGTATTAGTATTTTTCTTTTTTTTTTTTTTTAACCCTAACCTACAGTACATTTGGTAACGATCATTTCCTTTTACTTTCCAGTATACAGCCTCAGGCAGTTTTTCCCCTCCCTTTGGTTCGTTATAATGTAGATTCTTTCCATTAAGTTGCTCGACAACTCGTTTATCTGCTCATTTAACCCTCTGGCACTGTTCAGTCTACATGTGGCATTTGTGAGACACGCTTATCAACTCCAATTTACATTCATGCTAAATTGGTTGAGGGTTAAGGGTCCTGTTCAAGAACCCAGCATTGGCAGCGTCACAGGGCTGGGATTTGAACTCTGTATACTGTAGGTTAAAATAAATTGGCTTGCTAGTCACTTTATCATCATTTGTTATAGCACTACAATAAACTTGAAAATTACCTTCAAGATAAACAAAGCACATAAATATAAATGAGTACAAATTGTCATTTCAGTCACTAATTTAACAATTCCTTTTCTAAACAAAAAAAAAAAGGCAAAATATTTCTAACAGTTATCTGTGCATCATTACTCAATAGGGGAGGCTAGACAGATTTCCTTTCCTGGTACAGCTACCAACAATTATACATGTTTAAAGCAGTGGCAAATCTTTAGAACCATCTTGGTCAATTAAAAGTAGATCTATAAATCAAGAGGGAAAAATAAAACACTTTGCAATTAGTATCAGTATATGGTTTAATTGCTCACACTTCAAATGAAACTTAACTGAAATGTACAGATAACAGGATGTTAATTGAAAAACAAAACTGACACTGCATATTGCACATGTTACATTTTCATAGGTTCTGTGATCCTAAAGTAATAGGAGAAAGGGAATTTACATTTTAACTAGCAAAACACTGGTATGTACATAAAGCAAAATAAAAACAAATTTGAGAATCTACCCAAAATAAAATTCACATAAAAAGGTCTAAAACAGATTTCAAGGTAAAACCAGTAGCCTACACAGTGCTGTTCAATAGGCCTTTATGTCACACCAATTTAATTTGGGCTGAATACTTTCCCTTCTCACAATTAGCTACTTCTTTTCAGCACTGTTGCAGTGATGCTCTCAGCACAAGTAAAGACACTTCATGGTAGTGATTTAAATGAACAGATTTAGACAAGGCTTTCTGAAAGGCTTGCTTGAGGTTTCTCTTAGACCAGGGGGTAGCTGGCTGCTGTAGCAATACCACAGTGGTTGTGTCGGTCCTTAGCCATGTAGATATATCCTTTGTCACCCCAATTCTCACTCCAGCTGTAAATAAGGGGAAAAAAATAATTAGATGCATGTAAAATGAAAGGGCAGTGGAATAATGCATTTTAAATATAAAACAGCCTTGAGCATTTAGCAATCAAACTTTTTTCTATTAGGGGTAGAAGGGCAAGGCAGGGTAATGGGACAAACTGAAACATCTGGCTTTTTTGGCTTGATCATCAACCACAATCTGAACAGCTGCATGTGCCCACTTTGACATACTTTCACCTTCGCAATATTAGAAAGCCCATCCACAAACATCAGAAGCCCTCAATAAAAACAAGCTACCCCTTAAAAGTTGACACTTTAGTATACCCCAAATCTGAAAAAATTTACACAATAGCTCCAAAACATACCTGTTCTTGACAATCCAGTATTTCTTCCCATCTACATCTTCACTCTCATAGCCATAGCCAACCACAAGAACACCATGGTCCAGTTCCTCACTACTGCAGTCTGCCTCATAGTAAATACCTGTGGACAAAAGACAAGTCTTTCGTCTATGCAACAGTTTATGTAAATCAAAACAGAATTAGCAAGCTGGCCATGCTTGTAGCTCCTTCTGCTGTGGAGAACACATGGACCTTAAATCTCACCTGACTGGTAAAACTGGAAAGATTCATGCCCAGCGTCAATAGCTACAGACACTGGTCCAACTGCAGCCACAGCCTTCATCAGCGCATGCTCTTTACCACTGGGGATGTCCACAAAGCCAGTATCATTAGCTGCACTATACTTGGGATCATAGTGGCAGGGCTTGTCATCCTGAAATCCATACACAAACAGGTTAACATTAGTTTTACAACTCGATGGCTAAAACATCCTCAAGATAGTTAAACATGGAGCAAGCAGCAGCTTACAGTTCCGAGGTAGGGGTAGAATTCTTCAGTGTCCAGGCCACCATTGTCCTGGATGTACTGGAAGGCCTGGTCCATTAATCCACCGTTGCAACCCTCATTACCTTCAGGACGAGAACAGTCCACCAGATTCTGCTCACTGAGGGACACCAATTTGCCAGTTTTTCTGAACTGCTGACCTTCCATGGCTCCAGTAGTGCTAAAGGCCCAGCAAGAACCACATTGACCCTAAAAACAAGGAATATCATTACTGTAGGTCATGATTTTGCTTCAGGCATTAACACATGGCTCTACGACTGGGGTAACCGCCACTGGCTCCAAAATCCAACTTGATTTTGCGAGGTAGGGTTGGGGTTTGCGAGGAAATGGCTGCGATACTTTATTGTTTTTACAAAAGGTTACATAGCAAATACAGCAAGTTCCTCCACTTGAATAAAACAGCTTTGATACAACAATGATGAGCCAGAAACACCCAAAGCACAAATTATCTTGAACCAAATTAACATTCTAATTAAAAAGCCTTAAGTTTATAGAAACCATAGACAGTGATCATATGTATTTGGAAACTTACTACAGAAAAAGGAATTTAATCACAAAAAGGGTCATTGTGTACAAACATTCCAGTGTTTAAGGCTAGATGAGCAAAATCACTCACCTGGTCTTTGACAGGAGTAACATATCCCTTCTCTCTCCAGTCCAACTTGCTTGGGGCCTCCAGGAAATTGGGTTCCATAAAGAGAGATCCCTTGGCCTTCCTGACATTATCATGTTTGTAACCATTCATGACTTGCCTGAATTCCTCATGGGTCTAAAGAGAAGACATTGTAAAAAGCTTTTGTTAGAAATGTATTTACACAATTCCAATCCTATGCCAGGAGTCACCAGCAGAATAAGAAAGATCGACAATTTTGTTTTTGAAGTTTGCATTTATTAAAAAAAAAAACAAAAAAAAACCCACACACAAAGTTTCAGCAATCACTGCAGTTAGCTGTTTAGCCAATTAAATATACTATAGATTACATTCATACAGTAAAGAACACCGTTGCCTTCCACCAGTTTCAACACTTACCATGTCCCCAAAGTGGTTCATCGCCAGGCGGTAAGTGTGTTTTCCCATCGAGTGATCCAAGTTGTGCAGCTCAATCTTCTTCAGATTCTTCTCCCAGACCATTCGCCTCCATCCTTCTTCCTTCTACAATTAAGCCCAGAAAACACGCATGTTAAATAGAAATTTAAAGAGAAAAAATGTAAAAATTAAGAGATATAGATGAAGCTAACCTGGTGATATTCTTTACTGTGCCATTCCTTCCACGTTTGCCAGTGGCTATCTAGTTCCCTGTCCAGGCTCGGAGCAGCAGACACTATGGCGAGGCACACAGCTAGTAAGGCCAAACACAACCTCATGTTGAAGAGCTGAAAAACAAAACCATGGAGCTGAAAAGCCAGAAGGTTGATACACGACACACAAAAAAAGATGGATCATGTGAGAACCGATTTAAATGACGTCACCATATGCAGCTCTGCAGTACACAAGATAAGAAAAGGCCACAAACAACGCCTAATCGCTTTCAGAACCCAAACAGGGTCGGGGTTTTATATATTTTATCTGCTACATGTGGTTCGTTTATATCAACAATATTAATGCGCGTTATATCAACAAACGCGCATTAATATGGACGATACTGTGAGGTCGGTCGTGAAAGACGGCATCTGGAAAACGGAAAAAGGGCACGCGCTGTTCTTTTGTGGCCAAGCAGGATCATGAGCTGGAGTTTCCCGGAAAACGAAAACGAGACTGAAACCCGTGGTCGGAAATATCGATGAAATAGAAAAAGGAACGATGGAGGAATAAAAATGAATAAATAAAACCCAACATCCGAAGCCTGCTCGAAATAAACAACCTTCATATGATAGAGTTACTAACACCAAAACAAGTAGCGATAAAACCCGATCCATATACAAACAAGGTTCAAAACAAAGCGGTTTTGACCAACAAAAAAAAAAGAAAAACCACGCCAATCTATATTACACAATAAAAATGTATACAACCCTTACTACAAACGGCATTAAAATAATAAAATATACATTATCACTAATGCAAACATGCAAAAAAACCCCCAAAAAACATAGTTAAAGCAACAGGGAAAATACTATTTTAAATACAATAAAAACCACTCTTACCCTTTACTGCAGTAAACTTGGAGGCATAAAATGTTTGCTTGAACCCAACAGCAAGTTTATAAAAGACTGGCTTCAAAGACGCAATTCCACGCTTTCTTATTGGTCGAAACGCCTCAGGACTCCTCCCCCAAACACGTTAATCATCCGCCATGTGATCTGTTAGCACGTGATTCACTTCCCGGCTGATGCGATTGTTTTTTTTCACACCAGATGATGAAGGAATGGGTTCGTCTTTGAGTTCGTGTGATCAAATTTTTCGAAATTGGGTCAAACAAATCAAAGAATAGATGGTTTCCCAAATCACACGAAAAAGCCACAATTAAATAGATCTAATTAGATTAAACTAAAACAATGTATTTTTATATTCTTAAATCTCGTATGCTGAAATACACTGAAACTACACTGTTGAAACCTGACAGACTAAACATGGCTGATTTTGTGTTGAAAGACAGATTGAAATACATTAATTAGTTCCAAAACACTAAACTTATTATGGTAATCAAAATTTTAATTAATTTACAATTTATTTAATGAATTAATTTTGATTAAATTAAATTTTCTCATAATTTGTATTTTCTGTTTGTTCATTCATTCATTGAAGCAACGAATCTGAACTATTGTTCATAAAAAAGGCACAGATTGATTTATTAGGAAGTTTGAAGGATTCATGTGTCTGCAAATTCTCACCCAACAATATTTCTGCATAGATAACATAGCTGTCAACATACCCGATAACACAAATGTCAAAGGTTAGACAGCAAGTCGATATCCTAATGTATCTGATGTAATCCCATGACCTGACTTTTTAAACCACACGTCTTAATCTCCTCATAAGGCAGCATCGTAATTTAGTGGAAATGACTCAAGATTCTTAGACAAGGAGCGTAGTCTTCTTTTGAATAGATCATTTAGAACCAATAGGTGAACAAGCCTTAGAGCTGAAAGCCACCTTGGCCACAATTTGCTTCAGAATTGTGTTCTGGTACAAATGCAAACTTGCATTAAATACATTTCACAAGACTTGAAGTATGTTATATAATTCGTATGTTGTAGGCAGTTCTAAGGTAGATTATTTGTAAGCTTTAAGGCATGTAACCAATATTAGATAACCTTGGCTGTTCGGAGCTTGAAATTCAAGTCATCCATAATTTCCACAACACAACAATGAAGACAGAATATCCAATGCCTTGACATGTTCTGTACCAGATATATACACCCTGCATTTAGAGTGAAAGGCTCCACCTTTACAAGGAAAACTAGTAATCTATCCTAATTGTGAAGTACAAATTTTACTTAAAGTAGAAGCTTAAAGTAGTAACTAGTTGAGAAAATAATCTTTGTAGTAGTAGTACACATGTAAAATGACCATAATCCCTCTATTATGTCATTTACAGCCAATGCATATCCCAGATGTTATTTTATGTTAATAATTTCTTAAAAACCTGAGAGAAATGTCAAATAAATGTACCAAATGTAGAGTTGAATGGTTCTGGTTCTGCACTTTCTGCATAAAAATCCACATTTCTCAAAAAAATCCCAACTGCAGCCTTACTTTAAAAAAAAAGAGATTTCGCTGAAAATGGCAAGCTATGCACTTTTCTGAACATGTGAACAACATCCTCCTGCCTCACAAGCATTATCATCACAACGCGTTAGAGCGAAGAGAGGTTCAATGAATCTCAACGATTGCTTTTTCAAAACAACAACGAAGATCTGAAAAAACAAACAACAAAACAAAATAACACTTATGAAATCTGTGTTTTTTAAAGAAAAAAAATGAACACGGCCAAACTTTATCAGGTAAACAATTTATTATAAAAAAAAGAAAAAAGAAGAAAAAAAAAAAGAAAAAAAAAATGCACTACACTGCTTTAAGGAAGTATTAAGCACATGGCATTCAGAGACATGCTTTATGAATAGAATATAAATAGAAGAAACATTTTGTGCAAAGAGATGACTGTACAAAGTCTTTAATACGCGCCGGTTCACTTTCCCGCTTATGAAGCTGTGGGAGTTTTTCGAGGGAACAAGAGGGAAAGCATGAACCTCAACAACTGACTGAAAACAGAGAAAGAGAACGCTCAATATTAAGATCATACAACATAAGACTCATTCACAATATATAAAAAATGTGCTTCTAGAACAGCAAATATTCCCTTTTTTTTTTTTTCTTTCGCATGGAATCAGGGAAAGTAATGGAGATGTGATTAAAATCTACAAGATGATTGTAGATGGAGGTTCATGGAGATTCCTGGTATCCTTAATTTTCTTTGTCTCTCACACAAAGGAGCAAAAGAAAATGTTTGCGACACTAAGACAAAGTTTGCCACTGCAGTTGACTTACACAAGAAATGCATTCAGTTCCATTAAAAAAGTGAATTAAAAAATCAGTTCTATATAGTACAAGTATGATGAAGAGCTAATCCAAGCTAAAGACTCACTCAGGTGAGGGCATGTTTCTTCTAGAAGTTACTGATCTAAACGAGACTGAATATACATTGTCTTGATTTTGAAACGTTACAGAAAAACCTTTTCGATTTCAATCCATTACAGGGAAAGCATTCTTTTGGTTAAAAGATCCACTGAAAAGAGCACCATTAGCTTGCAGTTAAGTTCATGCCTGAAACAAACTGTCTGAGCTCCTCATGGATGCTGTTAACACACGGGAAATAAAGGATATATTAAAGCTGGTAACTGTAACAATATTTATTTCATGCTTTAAACCACATAAAAAAAAAGGAATCACATTAATACAGCAACCTAAGAGCAATATTTAAGTAACAATTGTTTGTATCTGACTTATGTAAAATGAAGCATTGTGATCCTCTGGGTGTTTACAATATTCAACCGGAGGATATCGCTTGTCAAATAAAATCTCAAAGCTTCCTGTTTTCCATTTGCTTTTTACGCTGTTTCAAACCCTGTCAAAAGGACCGTACCCTTTAAAATGTATCCGTGTTATCTGAGATCGTTTTAAGAGTATGAATTTGGCTACTGTTTAAGAATAGGCTAATTTAGCCCTTTATTTATTTATTTATTTCTTTGTTTATTCATGCCATTTCAATTGTCACTACAAGTGCAGTTTCAAATTGTCTGCTAAAAATGTCCACACAGGAAAATGTAAACTTGAGAGAAAAGGTGATTGTAAACTGCACCTTTTAAAACCTCAGTCTCTATCAAATTAGCAAAATGGACTGAAATACTTTTAAGCCCACATTTATGGCTAGAAGACTTTGGGCTTTTCATTCAATAAGGGGCATTAGGCATTTTTCAAAATGGCTCATTAAGAATTGGCTTTCTATCGTAAAGGCACTCAATTGTTTGAATCATTACCAAATAACAGGGCCAAGCACCTAGCTATGCAGTCTGAAGGTTATGTATAAAACCACTGCCATACTCATCTAAATGTATAAAATAATCCAAAGTCGAGAAATCCTTTCATTTTTTTCTTGATATTACAATGCTGTCCCTTAAAACATAATAAACAAACGAAAAAATCCTGACCTAAAAATGATTCTTAAAGTAGGCATCCTCACAGAAATGAAACATTCGGAAAGAATAGAGAAGAAAGATTGACATGTACAAGTATCGAGTTTCACAGATTAACGCATGATCTAAAAAATAACAACACTCCACAGGTTTAATTGCACGTCTTATTCCATGCACACAGGTGGTGCTCTAGCGTGAGATGACAGAGCTGATGGAGTTGTACGACGTTCCTCCATTGCAGACCGGGCCGCAGTGTTCTGGTGGAGTCCCTAGACTGTCCATGTTAACACGAAACACAGGTGCTGCTTTGAGCAGGAAATCGGCTGCGTCACGACGGCCGAGTTCTCGTAGCTTCGCAACCAGAACGCCAATGGTAGAGTCTGAGCGTTGACTCCAGTCATGAAGCAGTGCTGCTGTTGGGCTTGGGACAGAAAAAGGGTCAGCCGGAGGCGTTCCATTGGTGCCAGGGCTGTATTTAGCAGCTAGCTCACTAAGGCCCAGGTTCATAGCTAGAAGACACCAGTCCTTGCCAAGGGTATCAGGTGGGTCAAGCATGCGACTGAGCTTGCGTCGAGCCAAAAGGCTAACCTCAGCTACAGCAACATCCCCACCAAGAGTTCCTTGTTTGTAGACTTGTGCACAACCAAGCGCTACAATGCTGGTGAAGCTCTCTCGGTAGCCGCCCATGGTATTGGTTAATGAGTTTTCACCCCGGGATTGCGCTCTAAAGAAGTCCCTGGGCTGGTAAAGCATGACGGGTCCATGATGCTCTCGCAACTGCTGAGGACTTAGGTAATGGCGGGCAGTTAGCAAGCCTGGTAGTGTAACAGCAAGCAGCCCTTCAGCCATTCCACATAGAGTATCCAGCAAAGCATAGCATCGGATGCGTTCAGATTCCGGTCCTCTCAGCCGTACTTCCAGACCTTGACCGTGATTAACCAGCAGTACTAAAGCATCAGCTCCTCCAACTCCTACCCGGGCACCTCCGGTCCAGAGCCTCACTTCCTCTGCCTCGGCCTCCGGTCTCTGCTGTCTGCTCCAGCGACAAAGATTCACCTGAAGTTTGTGGAATAGGCCACAAGGGAAAGGTGTCAAGTGCTCGGCTGGAACTATGCGGACACCTCCATACAGCAAAGCATCCTCCACCTCCTCATCTGCTTCATCAGTCCAGGAATGCTGCAGGTCACCAGTGCGGATGAGAGCGGGCACATCCACCATACCGGGGTTAGCCAGGTCACGAGTGCATACATCCATGGCATCCAAAACTTGAAGGAGCTCATCTACATCCCCCTCCAAGACCAGAGTCTGAAGCTCTTCCTGACGATAACGGCCCCTATAATGATGTATGGCTTTGGGTGCGTCAATGGAGAGGAGTTTGCCGAGAACACTGGTGCAGAGCCAGCGGGGGTCTAAAAGAACCACGTCTTGGACAGTTTCACTCTGTATGATGTTGATCTAAGAAAAAAAAAGAAAAAAATAGTATTGGTAAAAATCACCAAACAGTGGCAGTGCTTGTTCATCTTTCTTTCTTTCTTTGGAATATTAGCGCACTGACGGATAAGCATGGAAAGCAGATGAAACGATTTAGAACCGAAGGGTAAGAGATTCAAAAGTTGTATTATACTGCCGCCTAGTGGATTTTAATTGCATTTATTCCTCACTGACTTCACAGTAACAGCATTAAAGCCTTAGGTGAAAAATTGTTCAGCAGAGCACAACATAAGAACATTCTTACATAATATGCCAGATGACTAACCCTGGCTGTTTTGATGCTGTTACACTGCTAAAACTGTGTAGGCAGTGTAACTGGAACAACAGAGGAATGGCCATTCCAATGCCTCCCACAGTTTATCCATTCACATACTCATAATTACATATAAATTAGGCATACTTATAAACATTCTTCAATGATATTTAATTAAAGTATATATATATATATATATATATATATATATATATATATATATATATATATATATATATATATATATATATATATATTTAAAGCATTATTCTTTTATTATTATTTTTTCAGGTTAGTTCCAAAGAGGTTGTTCCACATTATTACGCAAATCACAGTTTTGATGCAATATGGGGAGGAAGAAAGGTCTTTCTGAAGATGAAAAGCATAAAATAATGCAATGTCTTGCCAAAGGCATGCAAACAATTGATCTATCTCAGAAACTGAACAGAGGTCATTGAACTATCGAAAGATTTGCGAGTTATTCACAACACAGAAGAATGCGATCAGATAAAGGCTTACTAAGAAAGATTTCTGTCAGACAAATGAATAGTATTAAAAGGGTGGCTATAAAAAAAAAAGCCACTATTGAGCAGCAAAAAGATATTTGAAGCTGCTGCTGTTTCTGGATTACCAAGAAACTCTCGATCCTTTATAGGCTGGCATTTGTGCATAAAGCAGATTTGCACAGAAATACACTAATCATTTTTTATACGTTTTATTTGTTGAAGAATGCCGTGCTACACTTTTATGGTCCAAATGAATGAGTTCTGGATGGCTGGTGAATGGCCACCCTGTTCCTACAAGACTGCGACGTCAGCTAGGAGGTGGAGTGATGATTTGGGCTGGGATATTGGGAAGCGAGATGGCAGGTTCCTTTAGGATCACTGATGGTGTCAGAATGACCTCTGTGAGATATGTGGAGTTCCTAACAGATAATTTTCTGGTATAAGAAGTAGTGCCTTCCGAAATAAAATTATATTTAGGCAGGACAACGCATCATCCCACGCTGCAAAAAACACCATTGTATTTTAAGTTGCTATGGGCATAAAAAATTGAAAAAACCTTGGTGTGGCCACCATCATCCCCTGACCTCAATCCTATTGAAAACCTGTGGAGTATCCTCAAAAGGAATATCTATGAGGGTGAGCGGCAGTATTGCTCCAAACAACAACTCTGGGAGGCAATTTTGGCCTCCTCGAATGAAATACAGGCAGAAACTATCATGGACTTACAAGTTTGATTGAGTTTGAATTTGATTTCACTAATAATAAACATACATTTGCATAAAGCATCAATATTTGTCCATGGCCATGTTGATTAAATTATTACAAACTTGATAAGTATTCATTTAGGGTATTAGAACAGATAAAAATGTGCAATTAAAAAAGGTATTAAGGTAATAGAACAGATAAAAATGCGTGATTAATCGTCAGTTAACTCATAACATTTATGCGATTAATCACAATTGAATATTCAAATCGATTGAAAGTCCTTAAAATATATATATATAGCTCAAAACCATTCCCACTGACAATCAGAGGATAAATAATAACATCTTATAAAGAATATAATTATTTATTTTTGGTTAAACACATTAAAAATACACATAATACTCCCTCTTACACACATACACACCTCTCCCATGCTGTGCAGCTGTAACGCTAGCTCTCGCAGGTCCTCCTCACTGACCAGAGGGTTGATCTGGTCCTGTACATCAACCACAAACTGCTGCCATGACACGAGCTGGTTTGGTCCAGTCACTTTACGCCATGAGGGCAGAGTGGACAACAACTTCTCTGCTAGTTGAGTCATAGGTCTAGAGCTCTGAGAAAGCGAATCAGACAACACAAGTTTCACAGGGAAACATTAAACAACAGAACCTTCATGTTTCGTTTATTCCACATTTTCTAAACTGAAGAAATGATTCTTTCGGTTCCTTGCAGGTATAAGACGGTGCTCTCGAGATCAGGAAGGCAGATTAGAAACAAACGACTGCAGGTATGTGTAGGAGGTGATGAGAAAAAGTAGTGTAGGAGGAGAGGAGAGAGGGTCTCATTACAGGGAATGTGTAGGACAGACTTTGTGCTTCGGATACACACATCTGACTGTGCATGTCTGTAAGAGGAGAGGACTAGCAGACCTTGATGTTAAGAGTGGGTTGATGTTGAGTCACAAACACAAAATAAAGAAAAACTATTTGAAATAAAATGATTAACTAATTTATTATTATTATTTGCCAATACATTTAATCAAATACAATTTTATAAAAATAAAGCTACACATATGCTACACATGACATCTATGCTACACAATCATTTTAGTCTAATGTTATCTGGGATGGTCCTATTCTGCAGTCTCAATTATTATTATTATTTTATTGCATGATTAAACCAATAGCTAGTTTTAAGACCAGTAACTGACTGGAAACTCATGTGCTTAATACTGTATCTCAAACATGCAGTTATAATTAAGATTTAATGTCCATGTTGAGATCTTCAAATCGTGTGACAGCAGGCAAAAACCTGCCTGAAATCATGTAAGCTAAATTAATTCAAACAGCGACAACACACATAGTCATTCATATTTGGGTTCTTTGTCCATTATCTTTGACCCCTTATGAAACTATAAATGTTTTTGTAGTTTTAATTTGACTTGCAAAGATTGTGTGAAGTTAGGAGGTATCTTAACGAATGTGATAAGTCTGGCAGATCAGATATCAAAACACTTGCTAGCTATGTGTGAATCTTTGTCAAGTTTGTCAAAATTTGATCACACTGTCATATACAGTAGCTATGTGCAATTACCCAAGTGCTATAATCCGTTCACTTTCTAATCAGATATTGGCTCTACGGTATTAATGTATTTGTTAAATGCACTTTACTGCTTTTTTATTTGTACTTTTGCAACTTGGATGAAATATATGCAAACCCAAACATAATTTAAGAATGTCTGTGGATTTAATATATATTTATATATAATAGAAACATGTTTAAATTACTAAATGGTCTTTCCAGGCAGCCAAAGATTAATGATAATTCCCATAAGACACAGAAATAATACATGCAGTCTTCACAGTGACAGCAATTTGTTGCCACAGAAATACAAAGTAGATGCCAGAGCATTTAAACTGCAAAAATCTGAATAATTTAAAGCAGATCTAAAAAAAACCTCACACCCTCAATTACAAGAACAAAACAGAAGGCTCTTACTGAGATGATGGAGTTGCGCAGCTCTAATAGGAGGTTCCTTAGCAACTTCATGTCTTTTGAATTAGAGGCTCCAGCGTCTATTATGAAGAGCTTCTCAGCTATTTTCAGATCATTTCCAAACCTGGGACAGGTTACAAAAAAGTTCAAATCAGTATTAAGATTTTACACGATTAAGTATTGAATAATTCTTCTTCTTGCCAGACAAGACTCTAAGAATATTAGTCAACACATAACTTATTTAGCACTTTTAACAATAGGCATTGTCTGCCGAGCTTTGGAAAAACTTCTTGAGAGAACATTAGAAAGATGCCTTGAGAAGAACCATATTTAAATCCCTGTAAAACCTTTATCTTTTACTACTAGTAATAGTGTGCAAACCATTCACTTTAGCTGATCTCATGTAGCTGAATCTGAAATCTTACTGAAGAAGTATTCAGATGTTCTACTAATGTTTTTAGATTGTTAGTAATATGACAAGTGTCTTTGACTAGAATCCTGAATCCATGTCCAAGTACAGCACCCAAAATACAACCTGGCCTAGAAACAGGGCAGCGGAAGCCACACACTCACAGTATATACCTTGTCACATTCCATTTTCTTTAGTTTTAATTCATATTGTTTGTCGATCACCTGACTATTGCCTCTATTTGAATTATGAGTTTTACTTACTATCATATGGCAGACCTGCTATTCACTCACTGCTCTTGTTCAAACCAAGTGATCTGTATTATGTGTATTGTACATTGTGTATTTGTTCCCATATCTGTTCCATATTTATCTCCTCTATTATGAGGCTGTATATAGGTCATGTACTGGTGCAAGGTGTCCTTGTTGGGGTTTGTAGTAAAGCTGCATCTATGGCACTTTTAACTAGCCTCAATTGGCTTAAAGCTAAAAAAGAACTAGATAATTAAGCTATAAAAAGTAAAAAAAAAACAGGCGACTTTCCACAAATCGTAGCCATATCATGTAAGGTATAGGTGAATGTGAAGGGTATTTTGTGCATTTTAGATACCACTTCTTTTTAACAGTCTTACCTGTTACGAATCTCCTTCAGTAGAGCTCTCTCCTTGTCATAGCTGAACTCTCCACCGAATGAGCGAGGCAGATTGGCGATGTCGGCATGTGTGGCCACTAGCACCACATTCAGAGGATTTTTGATTTTCCCTCCGAATGCTAGAAACATAGCAGAAAATTATAAATAACTACCCACGTATACATACTGTACCATTCAATAAAAAAAATCTAAAATTCACGGACTAATACCGAAACTTAATGAGTTTTTTATAGCATGTAGCATAAAGAGTTCAGAGCATTATTGACTGCTGCACCCAGGGGTGCGAGATTCGAACTGCGGTAAAGCAGGGGATTACTGTATATTAAATTTTTTATTATTATTTATTATTATTTATTATAAATGTTTAATGTTGGTAATTATTGTGTAGAATAGTTCAGGACATTTGTTATATGACCTTAATTCACTTGAGGGTGTTAATACACTAAATTAATATATTTAAACATGACGAGTTTGTTCTTTCTGCGATTCTTTGTACTATTATAATTTTGAAATGTCCCTCCGCCCTATGTTACACACGGATTCAAAGAAAACAAAACAAGACATGTTTTAGATTACAAAATCCATATAATCGTCCCTTTCCTGTTTGAACATTTTGTTCAGTTCACTCTGGATAAAACTGTGTGCCAAGTGACGAACTATTACTGTGATGTAAACGCATGTGCCTTAAATTGCTTCCTTCAGCAGAGAAAGCACATAAAGAGCCTGAAAGAACTCGCATGAAATAAACGTATTTCACTGTTGGTTACAGATCGACAAATAAATGTGAGGAATTAGTTACCATTCAAGCACTCAAAATTGTATTGTTGGGAAATACAGACAGTGGAAATAAGGAAGCTATTAATGAGTAAACAGGCTATACTCTGCATTGCTAGCATTACACAGAGTAAACTTCATGATTTTTTTTACTCAAAACCAGTTCATATATCTACTTATGAACTGACCTGCCTTAAGCAAAGAGAGGCAAGATTATATATGGCATAAGTGTTCAGCTGATAGTGAGATCTACCAAACACAAATCTAAAGCTAACAATTTCTTCAATTTTTTTGGATCTAGAAATCCATTACTCACTAATATGAGTCTCCTACATGTCTTTTGATGCATTCTAGCTCTTAAAATCAAAACATAACGAAGAAAATGCTAATGTGTTTGCTTAAGGACTGAAAGTATGACTGAGGTAATGCAACAGTTAGCAGCAACAGTTAGCAGGTAGCAACAGTTGCAGATGCATGCCTACTTGACCATTTAAACATAATGTCTGAGGTATAGTTCGATAACCTTAACAAGAAAAATATACTAAATTATACTTACAGGTTTACATACTAAAATAAATGTAACACAAAATCGGTCAACAAACCACCAGAATAGGAATAAAGACATACACTTAAATGTCTTATAAAAAGTAAAAAAATATATATATTTCCTCAAGTCATGTTTGGATGATAGCAGTAAGAAGCACTGTCTCCAGATCGCACCACATACATGTTCAGCTGCACTAAATCCAGATCATATATGAAGGACATTCAATTCACTGAGCCCTTAAGCCCTGTGGATGTGAGTACAGGGCAGAGACTACGCCTATCAGGATGTAAAACAAATAAAGCAACACATTCTTTTTAATTCATCCTTCACCATACAGGCTAAAAAAAAAAAAAAACATCCTCAAAGCATGTTACTTAATTTATTATAATTCGCACACACACAAACCCAAACTTACCAATGTTGTCCTCAGGCAACGTGAGCACCTTGAGACAATTGAGCCAAAAGGTGATGTGACTTAGTTGAGTCTCGTACGGCTCCTCCAGGCTAAACAACACCAGGTGAATGGCTGTACTGTCATTGGCTGCAAAATAGTCGTATGTGCAGTAGTATACTGGGTTACCGGAGAATTCCCACATGCTGAAGTCTCCAACACCTAACACACACACACACACACACACACACACACACACACACACACACACAAATCATTTTCCTGTATTCGCAGTTTACACAATTCGTGTGCTTGACATTCTGAGAAAAGAACAGAAAATTTATTTATTGAAAGGTCTAACAGCAGGCATTGAATGTGCTCAATTAATGCTTATGGGAATGACATTTCTTTCCAAGACAAAAAAAAAAGCTTTTTTAGCTAGTATAATTTATATGAACACACAGTATAAACCCAAAAATAAATATTTAATAAAACACATTTCCTACAATAAATCATACCATCTAAATGTAATTGTGCATAGTAACATACTGTCTGTGGTCATTAAATACAGACTACAGACAGATAAAGATTATAATAATTCTATACACTCCGACAAGACAGTATGGATACTTATAACTTATTAACAGTACATGTTCATGTATACATGAATAATAGAAACAATATAGACTCCAGAAAATAGGTTTTTTAACATGCTAGCAAATAATTTCTTGGTATAATAAATTGATTTATTATGTATTTATTATTGAAATTATCTCAAATTCTTTTATATTTTCAAATATATATATTATATATATATTATATATATATATATATATATATATATTATATATATATATATATATATATATATATATATATATATATATATATATATATATATATATATATATATATAAAATGAGTAAGAAAAATGTGGACCTCTAACCATTGACGTTGGCTATGTGGATGTCAATGGCCTTGGTGGCTGTGTCATCGGATGCGTTCAGGCTGCTGTGGACAGGAGTGAAGACCTCCAACACTCCTTTGGTCAGACTGGGCTCGAACATCATACTGCGACTCCTCACACTTACATTCTCACAGCCTGGATATAGGTTGGAAATACTCACAGAGACTAAAAGGGGGTAAAAAAAAAACAAAAAAAACCCAACTTGAAAATCATTGTGAAGGTTGCAGATTAATTGCAGAATAAAATGATCCAGTTCACTGTGCAGTAATAATTTATAATCAGAAGAGGGCAGTGTGGTCATTCAAAATCCTATAACCTTCATAAATCGCATAGTTTTATTCAGCATTCCACTTCAATATATATAGTTTTAAATTATGTAGTGACTTTAGAGATTCTAATAAAAAATGCAAATCCTTGCATCAAGCCATCTGTATTATTATTTTTCTAAATCATAGCAATGGCGATTATATATATATATATATATATATATATATATATATATATATATATATATATATATATATATATATATATATATATACACACACACACACACACACACACACACACACACACACACACACACACACACACACACACACACACAAACACACACGCTTTAACAATATGAAATTCTCATCATTCACATACCATCTTTACAGAGTGACTGACAAAGCAGGTGTGCGTCACGGCACCCGAGACTGAGGCTTGCTTGATTTGAATTTGCAAAGAATGGCCATGAATGACATCAATGTGGGAAATGTTCCTCAGCCAATCCAGCTCAGGCTCAGAATGAGGTTTAAAGCAGTAGAATAATACAAACTCTTTTATCAGTGTAGGGTGAAAAAAAAAGAATGTTTTTTTTTAATGCTTCATTTCTACACTTGCATGACGAATTGGAGAACGTGTTAGTCACACTGTGCTCTGTCTAGTACTCGACACTTGAAACTTTCCACTGAACTCTACACTGTTCGACTGAACTCATCTTTCCCTGAAACTGCCATTTCCTTTTCAAAGGCTAGTAGGAACATTCTTATTAAAGAATGACCAAACCTGGAAATGTCAAATGACCAACATTAGCTTCACCAAATACAACATGCTGAAAATTCAACTTCTTAATCATGTATTAAGCATGCATAAAACTTCTTTCTTTTGTTTGACAGCCTACCAATATCAAAGCTTATTTGGGGTGATTCTCAAAAACATTCTCATGGCTTCCTACCAGCAGGTTTAGATGTAGCAGGTGAGGCCGGGTGTCTAACAGGGTTAGTGAGTCTTGGTCTCCTACGCCTAAAGAAGCTCCTCAGGATACCACACTTCAGCGATTCTAGCAGCGTGCTCTTCCCAGAGCCTGAGTGGCCAAACAGTTTCAGCTTGATCCGTGGCTGAGGTGTCTGAGTGGGTCTCAGCTGCTGGATGTAGCTGCCTTTGTGGTTGTCCTAGGGGAGCAATCAAAGAGGAAATGAAAAGAAGCCATTAGTTCACAGGGAAGCAGATTTATGTATGTAGCTTAGAGATAGTAGAAACTGTACAAGCAAAAAAAAAAAAAGTGTTGAATGATATATTATGTGTCTCAGAGCCTGAACAAGACCTGTGTTTCATTTAAAAATCTGCCTACATCATTAGACATCACAATTATTCAGTCTACATATGACACACAAAACCTGTGATCAAAATATATTTCTTAATGCAGAACCACCAAAAAGAGATTTGTATGTGTTGTATAATGACAGGATAAGAGAGACCATGCACCTTTTTCAGTCTGGCCAGCAAAAGTGCTATATGCTCTTGCTGTTCTGCAATTGCCAATTCCTCTGCTGTCTTTCCATCCTATGAAAGAAAAAAGTAGAAGAAATGAAGATGACATTTGACATGAAGAGAAAAGCTTCAGGACAGACTGATGTGAGCTGGTAAAAAAGTAAAAACCCATTAGTTTTCTGAATTACATCTCTCTTTTCTCTATTACAGAAGGTGGAAGTTTCTCTATAACAGCCTTGGCAAGAAAAAGAGGGGAAAAAAAGTGTGCTATATATAATCCTTGATATATTGCATAGGTCCGGATGAAGGATGATGGCTACTGACAAAGACAATAGAAGACCTTCGGTTTTTGTGACTAAAGACAAATTAGATTTATGGGCATGAGGACAGCTTAGGGTTGTGAAAATTCTCATGCTAATTGGAAAAACCAAGAGCACGTCTCTGTCTCTCTATCTTACACTCACTCACTCACTCACTCACTCACTCACTCACTCACTCACTCACTCACTCACTCACTCACACACTCACTCACTCACTCACACACTCACTCACACACTCACTCACACACTCACTCACACACTCACTCACACACTCACTCACACACTCACTCACACACTCACTCACTCACTCACTCACTCACACACTCACACACTCACACACTCACACACTCACACACTCACACACACTCACACACTCACACACACTCACACACTCACACACTCACTCACACACACTCACTCACACACACTCACTCACACACACTCACTCACACACACTCACTCACACACACTCACTCACACTCACTCACTCACACACACTCACTCACACACACTCACTCACACTCACTCACTCACACACACTCACTCACACACACTCACTCACTCACACTCACTCACTCACACACACACACTCACTCACACACTCACTCACACACTCACTCACACACTCACTCACACACTCACTCACACACTCACTCACTCACTCACTCACACACTCACACACTCACACACTCACACACTCACACACTCACACACACTCACACACTCACACACACTCACACACTCACACACTCACTCACACACACTCACTCACACACACTCACTCACACACACTCACTCACACACACTCACTCACACACACTCACTCACACACACTCACTCACACTCACTCACTCACACACACACACTCACTCACACTCACTCACTCACACTCACTCACTCACACACACACACTCACTCACACACTCACTCACACACACTTTAAGACCTTACAGAAAATCAGTAACCCCAAAATCCCCACACTAAACACCCTTCAATACAATTAGCCAGCACCTGAGACCACAAGCATACTGCTAAACAAACAGCTAAAAACAGATGTGGCCCTTTCTCAAAGCTGTACCATGAATAGACAGCGTTCTCCATTACGTAGCGCCCCCCAACCCCCCTGTAATTTGTAAACCACATACAAAAACCACCTAATCTGACAGGATGTCTGAGAGAAATATTTCCTATATGAACTGCTACTGCTAGCCATAGATCTTGTATAACCTATCCTGAGGATTACTAAAACTAAATTAAAGTCGTATTCATAAAGGTCAACAAATGTAATGCAAATACTAGCAGCCAAACTAAAACAAGCCAAACAGGACATGATTTCTGAGGGGATTTCCAACTCGTATATAAATACATATATACATATGTACATATATATATATATATATATATATATATATATATATATATATATATATATATATATATATATATATATATATATATATATATGCAGTAGCTGCACGTATCAGATTCAAAACACTGATGCTTGCCTACAAGGCCAAAAATGGACCCGCGCCAACTTACCTCAGTGACCTCATCACATCTCGCACTGCACCACGCTGTCTAAAATCCTCCAGCACTGCTCGACTGGTACCACCTTCTCTCAGAATAAGAGGTAAGTATACACTCTGTTCTGGCACCGAGGTGGTGGAATGAACTTCCCCTAGATGTCCGTACAGCGGAGTCCCTGACTATCTTCAAGCGATGATTGAAGACCTACCTCTTCCTGAAACACTTAAATTAGCACTTTCCAAGTTTGCCTTGTAGAATTCAAGAGTTATATTTATATTAAGTTTGTAATCTGGCATACCAGTGTAGATTTATTCATTGCTAGAGACTCAAAGCACTTTTGTACGTCGCTCTGGATAAGGGCGTCTGCTAAATGCCGCAAATGTAAACATATATTAAAATGTTTACGCCTAGTGTTAGCTTCATAGCAAATGTATACTAAAACAGGATATCTTAGCTATTTGTTTACAAATATAATACGACTTTTGAAGGTCAGGTGTCTGAACACATGTGGACAGAATGTGCTATGTTTTCTAAAATAGATCTTTGTCCTTCTAAAAGCCATGGCCATCACTATAGCACATTAGGGAGGTATTTTTCTTCATTTATGAGCTACAATGTCTCAAAGCATCTGAAGGTGCCTTCCAAGCTGAAAACTGAGGTAAGCGAGGCATAGACTCCCTTGACACAATGAGGCCAGGGTTCTCATACTAACAAAGACATACAGACTGTAAAAAAAAAAAAACACCAGGTGCAAAATGGACCAAAACCATCAACACATTTACACAAACAAAAATACCTCAGTACTATGTCAGATCCTTAGTAGAGAGAAACTGCTTGCTGGCCTGAGAGTGTAGTAGTGCCCGACTAATGACTTAATGAGGGCCAGCGAGAATTAATGATGGGAAACATCACTGTTTTGATGGTCAAAGAAATTGGATAAGTTTGATGTCTTTCATCTGTGTTGAGCAAAGATGTAATGACAGAGCCGAGATGGGCTGATAAATGATTTGTTTTGGGAATCACTAAAAGCTGCTAGAACCTGAGAGAAGGTTCTAGCAGGTTCTTTTCACATATGTACACAAATAATCTGCACATGATCGAGTGGATATATATATAATCCATTATAAATAAATTATATTTATAAAGTGCCAGAAGAAAACACAAACTGTTTAAGCTTGTCTCAGAGGAGCAGAAGTTACTGATGCTGCTTACACACACTACTGGAATCAGACACTTCACAGTCGATTACACAAATACACACCCAGCTGCCTTGACCTGTATTGATTTCATGCTTTTTTAGTCACAGAGCCATAATTCCGCTATAGACCTGCATAGAGTTAGTACTGGAGAGTGAGCAATTAGTGCTCGAAGGAGCTGAACGACATACTTAAATGTGTTCTTTTAGGGGTCATTTATACCAATGAAAAAACACACAGCAAACTCAATTTCATGAGCATAATCTTATTTTCCAAGCTTCCGCAGGGACTGGATTTCGGTTAATTGAAGGTGAAGGTTAATGCACTACAACGTTTATGGAATAATTTAATAATTGTATGTAAGAGGCCCTTAAAATACCACTTACACAGTAGATTATTTTACTCCCATCCCTAGAGATGAATATCACCATCCTTTTCCTGCCAGGTTAACTAAAAAATAGTTTGAATCCCCAACATTCTTAGTGTTTATAAAGGTTGCCAAATGGCTGTTATACAGATACACTGTTCACTCAAAAACTGATGCTCTGTCAAGGTTATAAAATATCAACACTAGATGTGCTGGTATAATTCTGTAGTATGTTAAGATAATAACAATCTCACAGAATATGCCAATCATTTGTTAAAAAAAAAAAAAAAAAAGTCTGAAAAGTATATAAAATCCACAAGCTATGCCACTGGTCTTTATTGTTCATTTCCATTTGGCACAAATAAAGAGTGTCCCTTATGTATGATGCAATGTATTGATAAGCAGTACAATATATGATTCTGGTTGCTTGTAAACTATAGTGAACGGTTGGTCTCGTTACTAATACCACCAATGCTTACTCTGTAAATCCAAACTTAAGTAGTGAGTTACTTATTACACAAGTCATTTTTCCTTAGTAGATTTTTATTTTTCCTTAAGCAATAATCTGGATGTCAGTGTTTATTTATATGAGCCATGAGTCTTTAAGACAGCTCTGATATAAAAAATGTGCTGGACAGGAGATATACTCCAGGACTAAGGTTGAGAAGCTGTGTTAAGTTTTTTTTTATTACCCCAACCCATTGTGATCAAAAACGAACTTTGCTGTGGTTTGTTGTGGGTTTGTATTACTCATATTAGTAACCGTCTCGGAGTTGCCTACGCAGAGGCGTGGTGAAAACAAAACCATTCTGTTATTTCCAACTTTAGTTTAACTTAACTTAATTTCTATACTTTACATATCTAAAATGGCATCTGCTTGTTTAATTCTTTAAAGACCTTATACCTACAGATAACTCATGTAAAAGCCTGGCTTTATGGAAAGCCACAAGCTATATTTCATGACTCACATTAGTGATTGCTTCTGTGTTCGCTCCGGCCACACAGAGATGTCGCACTACCTCCAGTCCTCCGTTACCTGCTGCGATATGGAGAGGAGTTTTCCCAAACTGTGACAAAATATAAAGTAAAGCCAGTCTTAAAATTACACCACACCACATCCAATCAATAACACATACAGATGATACAGATTAAAGCAGTCAAGTGGAATATAAAAATTCTACTGAAATGGAAATAATGGCAATAAAAAAAAACCTGAAATTTCCATTTCTGGCTCAGAAGAAATCCTGAAGCTGACAGACCATTTTTATTATAACAACAACATTTTGTTCCTGGTAAAGCTTTGAATGAGAGCCACCATCTGTCTTAAGCCTGCTGGCTAATGGAAGTTCTGTTTTTAATACACTCAGAACAAAAGAACAAAAAGTAAATTTGCTCATCAGACCATAATGCTAACAAATGGTTTTAAATCATGCATGTAGCGTTCCGACAGAAAACTACAACACAAAGGAAGGAAGCAGGGAGAGAAGCAAAATAGAGGAAGTGGGAATCTAATTGATTAGTATAACAATTGTATAAAACCTCAGGTAAGAGCAATTCCTTTGGACAAAATGTTGAATATTAGTCCATGTATTAAAGACTTTCACTGACCCTGTCAAGTTAATGCTCATATAATGCGTTTTATATGTCTGGTAAAAGCAAACATTAAGGAAACCCCTTATCATCTACACTGATGTTTTCGGGACAAGTATGAATAAAGGATGTTTCCAAAACTTTTCCTTCAAGAAAATGTGGATTAACTATATAACATATATCCCACATATGTTGCTACATGAGGAATAAATATCTGCATTTTAGACAAACAATAATCAAGCATCCCAACAAGAAAATATTAAATACATAATATATTGTGCATTCCCATGAAACAAGCAAGGTCCTGTTGTATCATAGCATCTACTTGAGCAGCTTCACCTTTACCAGTTACTATTTTCTCTCTCGCTTAAAATAAATTCTATATGGCAGTTCTTATGTTGCCTCATTAGGAGGACTTCCCCATGATGGAACACAAAGTTGCAGCTTTACCTTTGACTGTTAAAAAAACACTGACACTGGAGACTCCATATGAAAATAATAACCAAAAAAATCTCCTCACAGAAAATCACACAATATGACTTTTCATCTGCTATAAAATCCTTAGTCAGAGTTAATACACAAACAAGTGCAGTAATAATTACTGTATAATTACTAATTCTACAGGTTTTTACTAGTCAACCTACTGTTAAAAAAAGGCTTAATATATCATATAGAATCAGGTGTATAAAGTACGATTGTATCTACGTCATAACTTATTTTTTGATGAAACAGGATCAGAGAGAATGGGGTCTTTTTTTGTCACTTTGCATATGCATGGTGGTGATGTTAAACCAGCTTTCCCCTTACTCACCTTGTTTGGAATGTCCAAATTGGCTTTCGCAGCACAGAGCAGCGCCACCACTGGCAGGTTTCCATCCTTGGAAGCAATGTGCAGGGGTGTGTTTCCATGGCGATCCTGGTGGTCCACATAGCAGTGGTGGATGAGGAGGCACTTTACAACCTCGACCTGACATCTCCGGACAGCCAGGTGCAGTGCGTTGTGATTGTCCTTTAGCCCGCACACACACACACACACACACACACACACACACACACACACACACACACACACACACACACACACACACACACACACACACACACACACACACACACACACACACACACATACATTTTCATGATCTATACATGGTTCATTTTTTTAATGAAGAATCCCTGTAATCATAGGAGCCCATTTTCCTATACCATGTGATGTAATGGATCAAATGCAATTTCAACATTAGCAGAATATTTAGCTAGTCAAAAGTGCATCTATAATGTGGGGGTTTAAAATCCATATCACATATACAGAGGAGATGTGGAGAGTAAATAATTTATTATACTATAAGAGCAGAGCAATGCTGGTATATTGGAGCAGACCTATCACATAATTGCTCACATACCTAGTATCTAATAATAAGAGCTCTATTCTCTGATTTTGATATCGATCTAGACAGCACTATTTTCAACAATTGCTTATTTAGTGCGCATGCGGGCGTGTGTCGTACACACACTGTGTGCACACCTTATCAGTAGAGTCCATGTCAACCCCATGTTCCAGCAAACACTCGACAATGTCACGGAAGCCACGGGCTGAGGCAGTGAGCAGTGGACTCTCACCCTCACGGTTACGCGCATTAACATCACAGCCAACTTGACATAAGGCCCGTGCCACTGCTGAGTACCCATGCCATGCTGCACAGTGTAGAGGAGTCTCCTGCTCCTGAAGGACAAAGAGAAATAGAAGTGTTAATTGTATACACACCAGGAAAAGACCTTTAAATACTGGGAGCATTACAGAATTCTTTACCGAGGACTTTGTGCTTTAAATACACACATGAAATAAGAAATCTTGCATTCATGTTTCTGTTCAGGTCATTTTTAATATTGAATAAAAACTGCTCTTATTTGTGCACTGAAGTCAATGCTCAAAGGTATCAAAAGTTGCCAATAAACATAAAGAACAAACATGATTAGCAATGTCTGTATGCCATTGCTATGGAGCGCTAAATCAATCTGTGCTTTCTGCTGTTTGAACATTACTGGCAAGTTCATGAATCACATTTGCACCAAATTCTGCAGGAACTGTTAGTGTTAGACCAGTGTGCTTCCATGGAAAATGCTACACAAAGTGCAACATATCAGAACTAATCACACTTCCCAAAATCCAGAAGAAAGGACTCCTTTGAAAAAATCATTCCTGATAGAGATCTATTCAATAACAAGAATGTTCCTTCAGGAATGTACCTTTATGAAGAGTGTGACATGGCTGCACTCATACTTGTACTCTAATTCATTGGATCATAAAGTGTGACTACTCTACACTATAAGCACTACCTATAACATGCCCGCTAACATTTTCTCACTAAAATACAGTCTTCTACTACTTACTGTAAATTGAAGTTGCTTTGTCATTCAATTGTAAAATTATGTTGAATTACATTGTTCCTGTTTTTACAGGAAGTACTTTTCTGTTCCTCTGGTGTTACTCACCCGGTCTGTCAGGTCAGGGTTGGCGCGAAT